>NW_028252192.1:0-715635 GCF_964263255.1 Lissotriton vulgaris
TAATTAAATACCATTTGGAGGCATTTAATGTTCGAGCAAAAACGGCTGATTTTCGACAAAAGAGATAACACCCCCCCATTACGTCATGCTTCAGAAATGTGGAAAATGGTCCGTTTTCAAATGTTTTATTTTTGAACGTCAGTTCACATTTGTAGGTGGATCATCAGTGTTAGAGCTAAAATTAGCATGTTTAAAGTGATTTTCATGCTTCCAGGGGCCCAAAACACAAGATTAATGGAATGGTTAAAAGTGCATGAAAATGGCCAATTTACTCACTCTGAGTTCTCAAAAAGGGTTTCTTCACCCCGGGAAGTTAATTAAATACCATTTGGAGGCATTTAATGTTCGAGCAAAAACGGCTGATTTTCGACAAAAGAGATAACACCCCCCCATTACGTCATGCTTCAGAAATGTGGAAAATGGTCCGTTTTCAAATGTTTTATTTTTGAACGTCAGTTCACATTTGTAGGTGGATCATCAGTGTTAGAGCTAAAATTAGCATGTTTAAAGTGATTTTCATGCTTCCAGGGGCCCAAAAACACAAGATTAATGGAATGGTTAAAAGTGCATGAAAATGGCCAATTTACTCACTCTGAGTTCTCAAAAAGGGTTTCTTCACCCCGGGAAGTTAATTAAATACCATTTGGAGGCATTTAATGTTCGAGCAAAAACGGTTGATTTTCGACAAAAGAGATAACACCCCCCCATTACGTCATGCTTCAGAAATGTGGAAAATGGTCCGTTTTCAAATGTTTTATTTTTGAACGTCAGTTCACATTTGTAGGTGGATCATCAGTGTTAGAGCTAAAATTAGCATGTTTAAAGTGATTTTCATGCTTCCAGGGGCTCGGGAAGTGAAATAAATACCATTTGGAGGCATTTAATGTTCGAGCAAAAACGGCTGATTTTCGACAAAAGAGATAACACCCCCCCCATTACGTCATGCTTCAGAAATGTGGAAAATGGTCCGTTTTCAAATGTTTTATTTTTGAACGTCAGTTCACATTTGTAGGTGGATCATCAGTGTTAGAGCTAAAATTAGCATGTTTAAAGTGATTTTCATGCTTCCAGGGGCCCAAAACACAAGATTTATGGAATGGTTAAAAGTGCATGAAAATGGCCAATTTACTCACTCTGAGTTCTCAAAAAGGGTTTTCTTCACCCGGGAAGTTAATTAAATACCATTTGGAGGCATTTAATGTTCGAGCAAAAACGGCTGATTTTCGACAAAAGAGATAACACCCCACCATTACGTCATGCTTCAGAAATGTGGAAAATGGTCCGTTTTCAAATGTTTTATTTTTGAACGTCAGTTCACATTTGTAGGTGGATCATCAGTGTTAGAGCTAAAATTAGCATGTTTAAAGTGATTTTCATGCTTCCAGGGCTCGGGAAGCTAATTAAATACCATTTGGAGGCATTTAATGTTCGAGCAAAAACGGCTGATTTTCGACAAAAGAGATAACACCCCCCCATTACGTCATGCTTCAGAAATGTGGAAAATGGTCCGTTTTCAAATGTTTTATTTTTGAACGTCAGTTCACATTTGTAGGTGGATCATCAGTGTTAGAGCTAAAATTAGCATGTTTAAAATGATTTTCATGCTTCCAGGGGCTCGGGAAGTTAATTAAATACCATTTGGAGGCATTTAATGTTCGAGCAAAAACGGCTGATTTTCGACAAAAGAGATAACACCCCCCCATTACGTCATGCTTCAGAAATGTGGAAAATGGTCCGTTTTCAAATGTTTTATTTTTGAACGTCAGTTCACATTTGTAGGTGGATCATCAGTGTTAGAGCTAAAATTAGCATGTTTAAAGTGATTTTCATGCTTCCAGGGGCCCAAAACACAAGATTTATGGAATGGTTAAAAGTGCATGAAAATGGCCAATTTACTCACTCTGAGTTCTCAAAAAGGGTTTCTTCACCCCGGGAAGTTAATTAAATACCATTTGGAGGCATTTAATGTTCGAGCAAAAACGGCTGATTTTCGACCAAAGAGATAACACCCCCCCATTACGTCATGCTTCAGAAATGTGGAAAATGGTCCGTTTTCAAATGTTTTATTTTTGAACGTCAGTTCACATTTGTAGGTGGATCATCAGTGTTAGAGCTAAAATTAGCATGTTTAAAGTGATTTCCATGCTTCCAGGGGCTCGGGAAGTTAATTAAATACCATTTGGAGGCATTTAATGTTCGAGCAAAAACGGCTGATTTTCGACAAAAGAGATAACACCCCCCCATTACGTCATGCTTCAGAAATGTGGAAAATGGTCCGTTTTCAATGTTTTATTTTTGAACGTCAGTTCACATTTGTAGGTGGATCATCAGTGTTAGAGCTAAAATTAGCATGTTTAAAGTGATTTTTCATGCTTCCAGGGGCTCGGGAAGTGAAATAAATACCATTTGGAGGCATTTAATGTTCGAGCAAAAACGGCTGATTTTCGACAAAAGAGATAACACCCCCCCATTACGTCATGCTTCAGAAATGTGGAAAATGGTCCGTTTTCAAATGTTTTATTTTTGAACGTCAGTTCACATTTGTAGGTGGATCATCAGTGTTAGAGCTAAAATTAGCATGTTTAAAGTGATTTTCATGCTTCCAGGGGCCCAAAACACAAGATTTATGGAATGGTTAAAAGTGCATGAAAATGGCCAATTTACTCACTCTGAGTTCTCAAAAAGGGTTTCTTCACCCCGGGAAGTTAATTAAATACCATTTGGAGGCATTTAATGTTCGAGCAAAAAACGGCTGATTTCGACAAAAGAGATAACACCCCACCATTACGTCATGCTTCAGAAATGTGGAAAATGGTCCGTTTTCAAATGTTTTATTTTTGAACGTCAGTTCACATTTGTAGGTGGATCATCAGTGTTAGAGCTAAAATTAGCATGTTTAAAGTGATTTTCATGCTTCCAGGGGCTCGGGAAGCTAATTAAATACCATTTGGAGGCATTTAATGTTCGAGCAAAAACGGCTGATTTTCGACAAAAGAGATAACACCCCCCCATTACGTCATGCTTCAGAAATGTGGAAAATGGTCCGTTTTCAAATGTTTTATTTTTGAACGTCAGTTCACATTTGTAGGTGGATCATCAGTGTTAGAGCTAAAATTAGCATGTTTAAAATGATTTTCATGCTTCCAGGGGCTCGGGAAGTTAATTAAATACCATTTGGAGGCATTTAATGTTCGAGCAAAAACGGCTGATTTTCGACAAAAGAGATAACACCCCCCCATTACGTCATGCTTCAGAAATGTGGAAAATGGTCCGTTTTCAAATGTTTTATTTTTGAACGTCAGTTCACATTTGTAGGTGGATCATCAGTGTTAGAGCTAAAATTAGCATGTTTAAAGTGATTTTCATGCTTCCAGGGGCCCAAAACACAAGATTTATGGAATGGTTAAAAGTGCATGAAAATGGCCAATTTACTCACTCTGAGTTCTCAAAAAGGGTTTCTTCACCCCGGGAAGTTAATTAAATACCATTTGGAGGCATTTAATGTTCGAGCAAAAACGGCTGATTTTCGACAAAAGAGATAACACCCCCCCATTACGTCATGCTTCAGAAATGTGGAAAATGGTCCGTTTTCAAATGTTTTATTTTTGAACGTCAGTTCACATTTGTAGGTGGATCATCAGTGTTAGAGCTAAAATTAGCATGTTTAAAGTGATTTTCATGCTTCCAGGGGCCCAAAACACAAGATTAATGGAATGGTTAAAAGTGCATGAAAATGGCCAATTTACTCACTCTGAGTTCTCAAAAAGGGTTTCTTCACCCCGGGAAGTTAATTAAATACCATTTGGAGGCATTTAATGTTCGAGCAAAAACGGCTGATTTTCGACAAAAGAGATAACACCCCCCCATTACGTCATGCTTCAGAAATGTGGAAAATGGTCCGTTTTCAAATGTTTTATTTTTGAACGTCAGTTCACATTTGTAGGTGGATCATCAGTGTTAGAGCTAAAATTAGCATGTTTAAAGTGATTTTCATGCTTCCAGGGGCCCAAAACACAAGATTAATGGAATGGTTAAAAGTGCATGAAAATGGCCAATTTACTCACTCTGAGTTCTCAAAAAGGGTTTCTTCACCCCGGGAAGTTAATTAAATACCATTTGGAGGCATTTAATGTTCGAGCAAAAACGGCTGATTTTCGACAAAAGAGATAACACCCCCCCATTACGTCATGCTTCAGAAATGTGGAAAATGGTCCGTTTTCAAATGTTTTATTTTTGAACGTCAGTTCACATTTGTAGGTGGATCATCAGTGTTAGAGCTAAAATTAGCATGTTTAAAGTGATTTTCATGCTTCCAGGGGCCCAAAACACAAGATTAATGGAATGGTTAAAAGTGCATGAAAATGGCCAATTTACTCACTCTGAGTTCTCAAAAAGGGTTTCTTCACCCCGGGAAGTTAATTAAATACCATTTGGAGGCATTTAATGTTCGAGCAAAAACGGTTGATTTTCGACAAAAGAGATAACACCCCCCCATTACGTCATGCTTCAGAAATGTGGAAAATGGTCCGTTTTCAAATGTTTTATTTTTGAACGTCAGTTCACATTTGTAGGTGGATCATCAGTGTTAGAGCTAAAATTAGCATGTTTAAAGTGATTTTCATGCTTCCAGGGGCTCGGGAAGTGAAATAAATACCATTTGGAGGCATTTAATGTTCGAGCAAAAACGGCTGATTTTCGACAAAAGAGATAACACCCCCCCCATTACGTCATGCTTCAGAAATGTGGAAAATGGTCCGTTTTCAAATGTTTTATTTTTGAACGTCAGTTCACATTTGTAGGTGGATCATCAGTGTTAGAGCTAAAATTAGCATGTTTAAAGTGATTTTCATGCTTCCAGGGGCCCAAAACACAAGATTTATGGAATGGTTAAAAGTGCATGAAAATGGCCAATTTACTCACTCTGAGTTCTCAAAAAGGGTTTCTTCACCCCGGGAAGTTAATTAAATACCATTTGGAGGCATTTAATGTTCGAGCAAAAACGGCTGATTTTCGACAAAAGAGATAACACCCCACCATTACGTCATGCTTCAGAAATGTGGAAAATGGTCCGTTTTCAAATGTTTTATTTTTGAACGTCAGTTCACATTTGTAGGTGGATCATCAGTGTTAGAGCTAAAATTAGCATGTTTAAAGTGATTTTCATGCTTCCAGGGGCTCGGGAAGCTAATTAAATACCATTTGGAGGCATTTAATGTTCGAGCAAAAACGGCTGATTTTCGACAAAAGAGATAACACCCCCCCATTACGTCATGCTTCAGAAATGTGGAAAATGGTCCGTTTTCAAATGTTTTATTTTTGAACGTCAGTTCACATTTGTAGGTGGATCATCAGTGTTAGAGCTAAAATTAGCATGTTTAAAATGATTTTCATGCTTCCAGGGGCTCGGGAAGTTAATTAAATACCATTTGGAGGCATTTAATGTTCGAGCAAAAACGGCTGATTTTCGACAAAAGAGATAACACCCCCCCATTACGTCATGCTTCAGAAATGTGGAAAATGGTCCGTTTTCAAATGTTTTATTTTTGAACGTCAGTTCACATTTGTAGGTGGATCATCAGTGTTAGAGCTAAAATTAGCATGTTTAAAGTGATTTTCATGCTTCCAGGGGCCCAAAACACAAGATTTATGGAATGGTTAAAAGTGCATGAAAATGGCCAATTTACTCACTCTGAGTTCTCAAAAAGGGTTTCTTCACCCCGGGAAGTTAATTAAATACCATTTGGAGGCATTTAATGTTCGAGCAAAAACGGCTGATTTTCGACAAAAGAGATAACACCCCCCCATTACGTCATGCTTCAGAAATGTGGAAAATGGTCCGTTTTCAAATGTTTTATTTTTGAACGTCAGTTCACATTTGTAGGTGGATCATCAGTGTTAGAGCTAAAATTAGCATGTTTAAAATGATTTTCATGCTTCCAGGGGCTCGGGAAGTTAATTAAATACCATTTGGAGGCATTTAATGTTCGAGCAAAAACGGCTGATTTTCGACAAAAGAGATAACACCCCCCCATTACGTCATGCTTCAGAAATGTGGAAAATGGTCCGTTTTCAAATGTTTTATTTTTGAACGTCAGTTCACATTTGTAGGTGGATCATCAGTGTTAGAGCTAAAATTAGCATGTTTAAAGTGATTTTCATGCTTCCAGGGGCCCAAAACACAAGATTTATGGAATGGTTAAAAGTGCATGAAAATGGCCAATTTACTCACTCTGAGTTCTCAAAAAGGGTTTCTTCACCCCGGGAAGTTAATTAAATACCATTTGGAGGCATTTAATGTTCGAGCAAAAACGGCTGATTTTCGACAAAAGAGATAACACCCCCCCATTACGTCATGCTTCAGAAATGTGGAAAATGGTCCGTTTTCAAATGTTTTATTTTTGAACGTCAGTTCACATTTGTAGGTGGATCATCAGTGTTAGAGCTAAAATTAGCATGTTTAAAGTGATTTTCATGCTTCCAGGGGCCCAAAACACAAGATTAATGGAATGGTTAAAAGTGCATGAAAATGGCCAATTTACTCACTCTGAGTTCTCAAAAAGGGTTTCTTCACCCCGGGAAGTTAATTAAATACCATTTGGAGGCATTTAATGTTCGAGCAAAAACGGCTGATTTTCGACAAAAGAGATAACACCCCCCCATTACGTCATGCTTCAGAAATGTGGAAAATGGTCCGTTTTCAAATGTTTTATTTTTGAACGTCAGTTCACATTTGTAGGTGGATCATCAGTGTTAGAGCTAAAATTAGCATGTTTAAAATGATTTTCATGCTTCCAGGGGCTCGGGAAGTTAATTAAATACCATTTGGAGGCATTTAATGTTCGAGCAAAAACGGCTGATTTTCGACAAAAGAGATAACACCCCCCCATTACGTCATGCTTCAGAAATGTGGAAAATGGTCCGTTTTCAAATGTTTTATTTTTGAACGTCAGTTCACATTTGTAGGTGGATCATCAGTGTTAGAGCTAAAATTAGCATGTTTAAAGTGATTTTCATGCTTCCAGGGGCCCAAAACACAAGATTTATGGAATGGTTAAAAGTGCATGAAAATGGCCAATTTACTCACTCTGAGTTCTCAAAAAGGGTTTCTTCACCCCGGGAAGTTAATTAAATACCATTTGGAGGCATTTAATGTTCGAGCAAAAACGGCTGATTTTCGACAAAAGAGATAACACCCCCCCATTACGTCATGCTTCAGAAATGTGGAAAATGGTCCGTTTTCAAATGTTTTATTTTTGAACGTCAGTTCACATTTGTAGGTGGATCATCAGTGTTAGAGCTAAAATTAGCATGTTTAAAGTGATTTTCATGCTTCCAGGGGCCCAAAACACAAGATTAATGGAATGGTTAAAAGTGCATGAAAATGGCCAATTTACTCACTCTGAGTTCTCAAAAAGGGTTTCTTCACCCCGGGAAGTTAATTAAATACCATTTGGAGGCATTTAATGTTCGAGCAAAAACGGCTGATTTTCGACAAAAGAGATAACACCCCTCCATTACGTCATGCTTCAGAAATGTGGAAAATGGTCCGTTTTCAAATGTTTTATTTTTGAACGTCAGTTCACATTTGTAGGTGGATCATCAGTGTTAGAGCTAAAATTAGCATGTTTAAAGTGATTTTCATGCTTCCAGGGGCCCAAAACACAAGATTAATGGAATGGTTAAAAGTGCATGAAAATGGCCAATTTACTCACTCTGAGTTCTCAAAAAGGGTTTCTTCACCCCGGGAAGTTAATTAAATACCATTTGGAGGCATTTAATGTTCGAGCAAAAACGGCTGATTTTCGACAAAAGAGATAACACCCCCCCATTACGTCATGCTTCAGAAATGTGGAAAATGGTCCGTTTTCAAATGTTTTATTTTTGAACGTCAGTTCACATTTGTAGGTGGATCATCAGTGTTAGAGCTAAAATTAGCATGTTTAAAGTGATTTTCATGCTTCCAGGGGCCCAAAACACAAGATTAATGGAATGGTTAAAAGTGCATGAAAATGGCCAATTTACTCACTCTGAGTTCTCAAAAAGGGTTTCTTCACCCCGGGAAGTTAATTAAATACCATTTGGAGGCATTTAATGTTCGAGCAAAAACGGCTGATTTTCGACAAAAGAGATAACACCCCCCATTACGTCATGCTTCAGAAATGTGGAAAATGGTCCGTTTTCAAATGTTTTATTTTTGAACGTCAGTTCACATTTGTAGGTGGATCATCAGTGTTAGAGCTAAAATTAGCATGTTTAAATTGATTTTCATGCTTCCAGGGGCCCAAAACACAAGATTAATGGAATGGTTAAAAGTGCATGAAAATGGCCAATTTACTCACTCTGAGTTCTCAAAAAGGGTTTCTTCACCCCGGGAAGTTAATTAAATACCATTTGGAGGCATTTAATGTTCGAGCAAAAACGGCTGATTTTCGACAAAAGAGATAACACCCCCCCATTACGTCATGCTTCAGAAATGTGGAAAATGGTCCGTTTTCAAATGTTTTATTTTTGAACGTCAGTTCACATTTGTAGGTGGATCATCAGTGTTAGAGCTAAAATTAGCATGTTTAAAGTGATTTTCATGCTTCCAGCGGCCCAAAACACAAGATTTATGGAATGGTTAAAAGTGCATGAAAATGGCCAATTTACTCACTCTGAGTTCTCAAAAAGGGTTTCTTCACCCCGGGAAGTTAATTAAATACCATTTGGAGGCATTTAATGTTCGAGCCAAAACGGCTGATTTTCGACAAAAGAGATAACACCCCCCCATTACGTCATGCTTCAGAAATGTGGAAAATGGTCCGTTTTCAAATGTTTTATTTTTGAACGTCAGTTCACATTTGTAGGTGGATCATCAGTGTTAGAGCTAAAATTAGCATGTTTAAAGTGATTTTCATGCTTCCAGGGGCCCAAAACACAAGATTTATGGAATGGTTAAAAGTGCATGAAAATGGCCAATTTACTCACTCTGAGTTCTCAAAAAGGGTTTCTTCACCCCGGGAAGTTAATTAAATACCATTTGGAGGCATTTAATGTTCGAGCAAAAACGGCTGATTTTCGACAAAAGAGATAACACCCCCCCATTACGTCATGCTTCAGAAATGTGGAAAATGGTCCGTTTTCAAATGTTTTATTTTTGAACGTCAGTTCACATTTGTAGGTGGATCATCAGTGTTAGAGCTAAAATTAGCATGTTTAAAGTGATTTTCATGCTTCCAGGGGCTCGGGAAGTTAATTAAATACCATTTGGAGGCATTTAATGTTCGAGCAAAAACGGCTGATTTTCGACAAAAGAGATAACACCCCCCCATTACGTCATGCTTCAGAAATGTGGAAAATGGTCCGTTTTCAAATGTTTTATTTTTGAACGTCAGTTCACATTTGTAGGTGGATCATCAGTGTTAGAGCTAAAATTAGCATGTTTAAAG
This sequence comes from Lissotriton vulgaris, assembly GCF_964263255.1. NCBI lineage: Eukaryota > Metazoa > Chordata > Amphibia > Caudata > Salamandridae > Lissotriton > Lissotriton vulgaris. The sequence continues at coordinate 9,429 of NW_028252192.1, forward strand.
TGATTTTCATGCTTCCAGGGGCCCAAAACACAAGATTAATGGAATGGTTAAAAGTGCATGAAAATGGCCAATTTACTCACTCTGAGTTCTCAAAAAGGGTTTCTTCACCCCGGGAAGTTAATTAAATACCATTTGGAGGCATTTAATGTTCGAGCAAAAACGGCTGATTTTCGACAAAAGAGATAACACCCCCCCATTACGTCATGCTTCAGAAATGTGGAAAATGGTCCGTTTTCAAATGTTTTATTTTTGAACGTCAGTTCACATTTGTAGGTGGATCATCAGTGTTAGAGCTAAAATTAGCATGTTTAAAGTGATTTTCATGCTTCCAGGGGCCCAAAACACAAGATTAATGGAATGGTTAAAAGTGCATGAAAATGGCCAATTTACTCACTCTGAGTTCTCAAAAAGGGTTTCTTCACCCCGGGAAGTTAATTAAATACCATTTGGAGGCATTTAATGTTCGAGCAAAAACGGCTGATTTTCGACAAAAGAGATAACACCCCCCCATTACGTCATGCTTCAGAAATGTGGAAAATGGTCCGTTTTCAAATGTTTTATTTTTGAACGTCAGTTCACATTTGTAGGTGGATCATCAGTGTTAGAGCTAAAATTAGCATGTTTAAAGTGATTTTCATGCTTCCAGGGGCCCAAAACACAAGATTTATGGAATGGTTAAAAGTGCATGAAAATGGCCAATTTACTCACTCTGAGTTCTCAAAAAGGGTTTCTTCACCCCGGGAAGTTAATTAAATACCATTTGGAGGCATTTAATGTTCGAGCAAAAACGGCTGATTTTCGACAAAAGAGATAACACCCCCCCATTACGTCATGCTTCAGAAATGTGGAAAATGGTCCGTTTTCAAATGTTTTATTTTTGAACGTCAGTTCACATTTGTAGGTGGATCATCAGTGTTAGAGCTAAAATTAGCATGTTTAAAGTGATTTTCATGCTTCCAGGGGCCCAAAACACAAGATTTATGGAATGGTTAAAAGTGCATGAAAATGGCCAATTTACTCACTCTGAGTTCTCAAAAAGGGTTTCTTCACCCCGGGAAGTTAATTAAATACCATTTGGAGGCATTTAATGTTCGAGCAAAAACGGCTGATTTTCGACAAAAGAGATAACACCCCCCCATTACGTCATGCTTCAGAAATGTGGAAAATGGTCCGTTTTCAAATGTTTTATTTTTGAACGTCAGTTCACATTTGTAGGTGGATCATCAGTGTTAGAGCTAAAATTAGCATGTTTAAAGTGATTTTCATGCTTCCAGGGGCTCGGGAAGCTAATTAAATACCATTTGGAGGCATTTAATGTTCGAGCAAAAACGGCTGATTTTCGACAAAAGAGATAACACCCCCCCATTACGTCATGCTTCAGAAATGTGGAAAATGGTCCGTTTTCAAATGTTTTATTTTTGAACGTCAGTTCACATTTGTAGGTGGATCATCAGTGTTAGAGCTAAAATTAGCATGTTTAAAGTGATTTTCATGCTTCCAGGGGCTCGGGAAGTTAATTAAATACCATTTGGAGGCATTTAATGTTCGAGCAAAAACGGCTGATTTTCGACAAAAGAGATAACACCCCCCCATTACGTCATGCTTCAGAAATGTGGAAAATGGTCCGTTTTCAAATGTTTTATTTTTGAACGTCAGTTCACATTTGTAGGTGGATCATCAGTGTTAGAGCTAAAATTAGCATGTTTAAAGTGATTTTCATGCTTCCAGGGGCCCAAAACACAAGATTTATGGAATGGTTAAAAGTGCATGAAAATGGCCAATTTACTCACTCTGAGTTCTCAAAAAGGGTTTCTTCACCCCGGGAAGTTAATTAAATACCATTTGGAGGCATTTAATGTTCGAGCAAAAACGGCTGATTTTCGACAAAAGAGATAACACCCCCCCATTACGTCATGCTTCAGAAATGTGGAAAATGGTCCGTTTTCAAATGTTTTATTTTTGAACGTCAGTTCACATTTGTAGGTGGATCATCAGTGTTAGAGCTAAAATTAGCATGTTTAAAGTGATTTTCATGCTTCCAGGGGCTCGGGAAGTTAATTAAATACCATTTGGAGGCATTTAATGTTCGAGCAAAAACGGCTGATTTTCGACAAAAGAGATAACACCCCCCCATTACGTCATGCTTCAGAAATGTGGAAAATGGTCCGTTTTCAAATGTTTTATTTTTGAACGTCAGTTCACATTTGTAGGTGGATCATCAGTGTTAGAGCTAAAATTAGCATGTTTAAAGTGAATTTCATGCTTCCAGAGGCCCAAAACACAAGATTTATGGAATGGTTAAAAGTGCATGAAAATGGCCAATTTACTCACTCTGAGTTCTCAAAAAGGGTTTCTTCACCCCGGGAAGTTAATTAAATACCATTTGGAGGCATTTAATGTTCGAGCAAAAACGGCTGATTTTCGACAAAAGAGATAACACCCCCCCATTACGTCATGCTTCAGAAATGTGGAAAATGGTCCGTTTTCAAATGTTTTATTTTTGAACGTCAGTTCACATTTGTAGGTGGATCATCAGTGTTAGAGCTAAAATTAGCATGTTTAAAGTGATTTTCATGCTTCCAGGGGCTCGGGAAGTTAATTAAATACCATTTGGAGGCATTTAATGTTCGAGCAAAAACGGCTGATTTTCGACAAAAGAGATAACACCACCCCATTACGTCATGCTTCAGAAATGTGGAAAATGGTCCGTTTTCAAATGTTTTATTTTTGAACGTCAGTTCACATTTGTAGGTGGATCATCAGTGTTAGAGCTAAAATTAGCATGTTTAAAGTGATTTTCATGCTTCCAGGGGCCCAAAACACAAGATTAATGGAATGGTTAAAAGTGCATGAAAATGGCCAATTTACTCACTCTGAGTTCTCAAAAAGGGTTTCTTCACCCCGGGAAGTTAATTAAATACCATTTGGAGGCATTTAATGTTCGAGCAAAAACGGCTGATTTTCGACAAAAGAGATAACACCCCCCCATTACGTCATGCTTCAGAAATGTGGAAAATGGTCCGTTTTCAAATGTTTTATTTTTTAACGTCAGTTCACATTTGTAGGTGGATCATCAGTGTTAGAGCTAAAATTAGCATGTTTAAAGTGATTTTCATGCTTCCAGGGGCCCAAAACACAAGATTTATGGAATGGTTAAAAGTGCATGAAAATGGCCAATTTACTCACTCTGAGTTCTCAAAAAGGGTTTCTTCACCCCGGGAAGTTAATTAAATACCATTTGGAGGCATTTAATGTTCGAACAAAAACGGCTGATTTTCGACAAAAGAGATAACACCCCCCCATTACGTCATGCTTCAGAAATGTGGAAAATGGTCCGTTTTCAAATGTTTTATTTTTGAACGTCAGTTCACATTTGTAGGTGGATCATCAGTGTTAGAGCTAAAATTAGCATGTTTAAAGTGATTTTCATGCTTCCAGGGGCCCAAAACACAAGATTAATGGAATGGTTAAAAGTGCATGAAAATGGCCAATTTGCTCACTCTGAGTTCTCAAAAAGGGTTTCTTCACCCCGGGAAGTGAAATAAATACCATTTGGAGGCCTTTAATGTTCGAGCAAAAACGGCTGATTTTCGACAAAAGAGATAACACCCCCCCATTACGTCATGCTTCAGAAATGTGGAAAATGGTCCGTTTTCAAATGTTTTATTTTTGAACGTCAGTTCACATTTGTAGGTGGATCATCAGTGTTAGAGCTAAAATTAGCATGTTTAAAGTGATTTTCATGCTTCCAGGGGCTCGGGAAGTGAAATAAATACCATTTGGAGGCATTTAATGTTCGAGCAAAAACGGCTGATTTTTGACAAAAGAGATAACACCCCCCCATTACGTCATGCTTCAGAAATGTGGAAAATGGTCCGTTTTCAAATGTTTTATTTTTGAACGTCAGTTCACATTTGTAGGTGGATCATCAGTGTTAGAGCTAAAATTAGCATGTTTAAAGTGATTTTCATGCTTCCAGGGGCCCGGGAAGTTAATTAAATACCATTTGGAGGCATTTAATGTTCGAGCAAAAACGGCTGATTTTCGACAAAAGAGATAACACCCCCCCATTACGTCATGCTTCAGAAATGTGGAAAATGGTCCGTTTTCAAATGTTTTATTTTTGAACGTCAGTTCACATTTGTAGGTGGATCATCAGTGTTAGAGCTAAAATTAGCATGTTTAAAGTGATTTTCATGCTTCCAGGGGCCCAAAACACAAGATTTATGGAATGGGTAAAAGTGCATGAAAATGGCCAATTTACTCACTCTGAGTTCTCAAAAAGGGTTTCTTCACCCCGGGAAGTGAATTAAATACCATTTGGAGGCATTTAATGTGCGAGCAAAAACGGCTGATTTTCGACAAAAGAGATAACACCCCCCCATTACGTCATGCTTCAGAAATGTGGAAAATGGTCCGTTTTCAAATGTTTTATTTTTGAACGTCAGTTCACATTTGTAGGTGGATCATCAGTGTTAGAGCTAAAATTAGCATGTTTAAAGTGATTTTCATGCTTCCAGGGGCCCAAAACACAAGATTTATGGAATGGTTAAAAGTGCATGAAAATGGCCAATTTACTCACTCTGAGTTCTCAAAAAGGGTTTCTTCACCCCGGGAAGTGAAATAAATACCATTTGGAGGCATTTAATGTTCGAGCAAAAACGGCTGATTTTCGACAAAAGAGATAACACCCCCCCATTACGTCATGCTTCAGAAATGTGGAAAATGGTCCGTTTTCAAATGTTTTATTTTTGAACGTCAGTTCACATTTGTAGGTGGATCATCAGTGTTAGAGCTAAAATTAGCATGTTTAAAGTGATTTTCATGCTTCCAGGGGCTCGGGAAGTTAATTAAATACCATTTGGAGGCATTTAATGTTTGAGCAAAAACGGCTGATTTTCGACAAAAGAGATAACACCCCCCCATTACGTCATGCTTCAGAAATGTGGAAAATGGTCCGTTTTCAAATGTTTTATTTTTGAACGTCAGTTCACATTTGTAGGTGGATCATCAGTGTTAGAGCTAAAATTAGCATGTTTAAAGTGATTTTCATGCTTCCAGGGGCCCAAAACACAAGATTTATGGAATGGTTAAAAGTGCATGAAAATGGCCAATTTACTCACTCTGAGTTCTCAAAAAGGGTTTCTTCACCCCGGGAAGTGAAATAAATACCATTTGGAGGCATTTAATGTTCGAGCAAAAACGGCTGATTTTCGACAAAAGAGATAACACCCCCCCATTACGTCATGCTTCAGAAATGTGGAAATGGTCCGTTTTCAAATGTTTTATTTTTGAACGTCAGTTCACATTTGTAGGTGGATCATCAGTGTTAGAGCTAAAATTAGCATGTTTAAAGTGATTTTCATGCTTCCAGGGGCTCGGGAAGTTAATTAAATACCATTTGGAGGCATTTAATGTTCGAGCAAAAACGGCTGATTTTCGACAAAAAAGATAACACCCCCCATTACGTCATGCTTCAGAAATGTGGAAAATGGTCCGTTTTCAAATGTTTTATTTTTGAACATCAGTTCACATTTGTAGGTGGATCATCAGTGTTAGAGCTAAAATTAGCATGTTTAAAGTGATTTTCATGCTTCCAGGGGCTCGGGAAGTTAATTAAATACCATTTGGAGGCATTTAATGTTCGAGCAAAAACGGCTGATTTTCGACAAAAGAGATAACACCCCCCCATTACGTCATGCTTCAGAAATGTGGAAAATGGTCCGTTTTCAAATGTTTTATTTTTGAACGTCAGTTCACATTTGTAGGTAGATCATCAGTGTTAGAGCTAAAATTAGCATGTTTAAAGTGATTTTCATGCTTCCAAGGGCTCGGGAAGTTAATTAAATACCATTTGGAGGCATTTAATGTTCGAGCAAAAACGGCTGATTTTCGACAAAAGAGATAACACACCCCCATTACGTCATGCTTCAGAAATGTGGAAAATGGTCCGTTTTCAAATGTTTTATTTTTGAACGTCAGTTCACATTTGTAGGTGGATCATCAGTGTTAGAGCTAAAATTAGCATGTTTAAAGTGATTTTCATGCTTCCAGGGGCTCGGGAAGTTGATTAAATACCATTTGGAGGCATTTAATGTTCGAGCAAAAACGGCAGATTTTCGACAAAAGAGATAACACCCCCCCATTACGTCATGCTTCAGAAATGTGGAAAATGGTCCGTTTTCAAATGTTTTATTTTTGAACGTCAGTTCACATTTGTAGGTGGATCATCAGTGTTAGAGCTAAAATTAGCATGTTTAAAGTGATTTTCATGCTTCCAGGGGCCCAAAACACAAGATTAATGGAATGGTTAAAAGTGCATGAAAATGGCCAATTTACTCACTCTGAGTTCTCAAAAAGGGTTTCTTCACCCCGGGAAGTGAAATAAATACCATTTGGAGGCATTTAATGTTCGAGCAAAAACGGCTGATTTTCGACAAAAGAGATAACACCCCCCCATTACGTCATGCTTCAGAAATGTGGAAAATGGTCCGTTTTCAAATGTTTTATTTTTGAACGTCAGTTCACATTTGTAGGTGGATCATCAGTGTTAGAGCTAAAATTAGCATGTTTAAAGTGATTTTCATGCTTCCAGGGGCTCGGGAAGTTAATTAAATACCATTTGGAGGCATTTAATGTTCGAGCAAAAACGGCTGATTTTCGACAAAAGAGATAACACCCCCCCATTACGTCATGCTTTAGAAATGTGGAAAATGGTCCGTTTTCAAATGTTTTATTTTTGAACGTCAGTTCACATTTGTAGGTGGATCATCAGTGTTAGAGCTAAAATTAGCATGTTTAAAGTGATTTTCATGCTTCCAGGGGCTCGGGAAGTGAATTAAATACCATTTGGAGGCATTTAATGTTCGAGCAAAAACGGCTGATTTTCGACAAAAGAGATAACACCCCCCCATTACGTCATGCTTCAGAAATGTGGAAAATGATCCGTTTTCAAATGTTTTATTTTTGAACGTCAGTTCACATTTGTAGGTGGATCATCAGTATTAGAGCTAAAATTAGCATGTTTAAAGTGATTTTCATGCTTCCAGGGGCTCGGGAAGTGAATTAAATACCATTTGGAGGCATTTAATGTTCGAGCAAAAACGGCTGATTTTCGACAAAAGAGATAACACCCCCCTATTACGTCATGCTTCAGAAATGTGGAAAATGGTCCGTTTTCAAATGTTTTATTTTTGAACGTCAGTTCACATTTGTAGGTGGATCATCAGTGTTAGAGCTAAAATTAGCATGTTTAAAGTGATTTTCATGCTTCCAGGGGCTCGGGAAGTTAATTAAATACCATTTGGAGGCATTTAATGTTCGAGCAAAAACGGCTGATTTTCGACAAAAGAGATAACACCCCCCCATTACGTCATGCTTCAGAAATGTGGAAAATGGTCCGTTTTCAAATGTTTTATTTTTGAACGTCAGTTCACATTTGTAGGTGGATCATCAGTGTTAGAGCTAAAATTAGCATGTTTAAAGTGATTTTCATGCTTCCAGGGGCCCAAAACACAAGATTAATGGAATGGTTAAAAGTGCATGAAAATGGCCAATTTACTCACTCTGAGTTCTCAAAAAGGGTTTCTTCACCCCGGGAAGTTAATTAAATACCATTTGGAGGCATTTACTGTTCGAGCAAAAACGGCTGATTTTCGACAAAAGAGATAACACCCCCCCATTACGTCATGCTTCAGAAATGTGGAAAATGGTCCGTTTTCAAATGTTTTATTTTTGAACGTCAGTTCACATTTGTAGGTGGATCATCAGTGTTAGAGCTAAAATTAGCATGTTTAAAGTGATTTTCATGCTTCCAGGGGCCCAAAACACAAGATTTATGGAATGGTTAAAAGTGCATGAAAATGGCCAATTTACTCACTCTGAGTTCTCAAAAAGGGTTTCTTCACCCCGGGAAGTTAATTAAATACCATTTGGAGGCATTTAATGTTCGAGCAAAAACGGCTGATTTTCGACAAAATAGATAACACCCCCCCCATTACGTCATGCTTCAGAAATGTGGAAAATGGTCCGTTTTCAAATGTTTTATTTTTTAACGTCAGTTCACATTTGTAGGTGGATCATCAGTGTTAGAGCTAAAATTAGCATGTTTAAAGTGATTTTCATGCTTCCAGGGGCCCAAAACACAAGATTTATGGAATGGTTAAAAGTGCATGAAAATGGCCAATTTACTCACTCTGAGTTCTCAAAAAGGGTTTCTTCACCCCGGGAAGTTAATTAAATACCATTTGGAGGCATTTAATGTTCGAGCAAAAACGGCAGATTTTCGACAAAAGAGATAACACCCCCCCATTACGTCATGCTTCAGAAATGTGGAAAATGGTCCGTTTTCAAATGTTTTATTTTTGAACGTCAGTTCACATTTGTAGGTGGATCATCAGTGTTAGAGCTAAAATTAGCATGTTTAAAGTGATTTTCATGCTTCCAGGGGCTCGGGAAGCTAATTAAATACCATTTGGAGGCATTTAATGTTCGAGCAAAAACGGCTGATTTTCGACAAAAGAGATAACACCCCCCCATTACGTCATGCTTCAGAAATGTGGAAAATGGTCCGTTTTCAAATGTTTTATTTTTGAACGTCAGTTCACATTTGTAGGTGGATCATCAGTGTTAGAGCTAAAATTAGCATGTTTAAAGTGATTTTCATGCTTCCAGGGGCTCGGGAAGTTAATTAAATACCATTTGGAGGCATTTAATGTTCGAGCAAAAACGGCTGATTTTCGACAAAAGAGATAACACCCCCCCATTACGTCATGCTTCAGAAATGTGGAAAATGGTCCGTTTTCAAATGTTTTATTTTTGAACGTCAGTTCACATTTGTAGGTGGATCATCAGTGTTAGAGCTAAAATTAGCATGTTTAAAGTGATTTTCATGCTTCCAGGGGCCCAAAACACAAGATTTATGGAATGGTTAAAAGTGCATGAAAATGGCCAATTTACTCACTCTGAGTTCTCAAAAAGGGTTTCTTCACCCCGGGAAGTTAATTAAATACCATTTGGAGGCATTTAATGTTCGAGCAAAAATGGCTGATTTTCGACAAAAGAGATAACACCCCCCCATTACGTCATGCTTCAGAAATGTGGAAAATGGTCCGTTTTCAAATGTTTTATTTTTGAACGTCAGTTCACATTTGTAGGTGGATCATCAGTGTTAGAGCTAAAATTTGCATGTTTAAAGTTATTTTCATGCTTCCAGGGGCTCGGGAAGTTAATTAAATACCATTTGGAGGCATTTAATGTTCGAGCAAAAACGGCTGATTTTCGACAAAAGAGATAACACCCCCCCATTACGTCATGCTTCAGAAATGTGGAAAATGGTCCGTTTTCAAATGTTTTATTTTTGAACGTCAGTTCACATTTGTAGGTGGATCATCAGTGTTAGAGCTAAAATTAGCATGTTTAAAGTGATTTTCATGCTTCCAGGGGCCCTAAACACAAGATTTATGGAATGGTTAAAAGTGCATGAAAATGGCCAATTTACTCACTCTGAGTTCTCAAAAAGGGTTTCTTCACCCCGGGAAGTTAATTAAATACCATTTGGAGGCATTTAATGTTCGAGCAAAAACGGCTGATTTTCGACAAAAGAGATAACACCCCCCCATTACGTCATGCTTCAGAAATGTTGAAAATGGTCCGTTTTCAAATGTTTTATTTTTGAACGTCAGTTCACATTTGTAGGTGGATCATCAGTGTTAGAGCTAAAATTAGCATGTTTAAAGTGATTTTCATGCTTCCAGGGGCCCTAAACACAAGATTTATGGAATGGTTAAAAGTGCATGAAATGGCCAATTTACTCACTCTGAGTTCTCAAAAAGGGTTTCTTCACCCCGGGAAGTTAATTAAATACCATTTGGAGGCATTTAATGTTCGAGCAAAAACGGCTGATTTTCGACAAAAGAGATAACACCCCCCCATTACGTCATGCTTCAGAAATGTGGAAAATGGTCCGTTTTCAAATGTTTTTTTTTTTAACGTCAGTTCACATTTGTAGGTGGATCATCAGTGTTAGAGCTAAAATTAGCAGGTTTAAAGTGATTTTCATGCTTCCAGGGGCCCTAAACACAAGATTTATGGAATGGTTAAAAGTGCATGAAATGGCCAATTTACTCACTCTGAGTTCTCAAAAAGGGTTTCTTCACCCCGGGAAGTTAATTAAATACCATTTAGAGGCATTTAATGTTCGAGCAAAAACGACTGATTTTCGACAAAAGAGATAACACCCCCCCATTACGTCATGCTTCAGAAATGTGGAAAATGGTCCGTTTTCAAATGTTTTATTTTTGAACGTCAGTTCACATTTGTAGGTGGATCATCAGTGTTAGAGCTAAAATTAACATGTTTAAAGTGATTTTCATGCTTCCAGGGGCTCAGGAAGTTAATTAAATACCATTTGGAGGCCTTTAATGTTCGAGCAAAAACAGCTGATTTTCGACAAGAGAGATAACACACCCCCATTACGTCATGCTTCAGAAATGTGGAAAATGGTCAGTTTTCAAATGTTTTTTTTTTTAACGTCAGTTCACATTTGTAGGTGGATCATCAGTGTTAGAGCTAAAATTAGCATGTTTAAAGTGATTTTCATGCTTCCAGGGGCCCTAAACACAAGATTTATGGAATGGTTAAAAGTGCATGATATGGCCAATTTACTCACTCTGAGTTCTCAAAAAGGGTTTCTTCACCCCGGGAAGTTAATTAAATACCATTTGGAGGCATTTAATGTTCGAGCAAAAACGGCTGATTTTCGACAAAAGAGATAACACCCCCCCATTACGTCATGCTTCAGAAATGTGGAAAATGGTCCGTTTTCAAATGTTTTATTTTTGAACGTCAGTTCACATTTGTAGGTGGATCATCAGTGTTAGAGCTAAAATTAGCATGTTTAAAGTGATTTTCATGCTTCCAGGGGCTCGGAAAGTTAATTAAATACCATTTGGAGGCATTTAATGTTCGAGCAAAAACGGCTGATTTTCGACAAAAGAGATAACACCCCCCCATTTCGTCATGCTTCAGAAATGTGGAAAATGGTCCGTTTTCAAATGTTTTATTTTTGAACGTCAGTTCACATTTGTAGGTGGATCATCAGTGTTAGAGCTAAAATTAGCATGTTTAAAGTGATTTTCATGCTTCCAGGGGCCCTAAACACAAGATTTATGGAATGGGTAAAAGTGCATGAAAATGGCCAATTTACTCACTCTGAGTTCTCAAAAAGTGTTTCTTCACCCCGGGAAGCTAATTAAATACCATTTGGAGGCATTTAATGTTCAAGCAATGACAGCTGATTTTCGACAAAAGAGATAACACCCCCCCATTACGTCATGCTTCAGAAATGTTCAAAATGTTCCGTTTTCAAATGTTTTATTTTTGAACGTCAGTTCACATTTGTAGGTGGATCATCAGTGTTAGAGCTAAAATTAGCATGTTTAAAGTGATTTTCATGCTTCCAGGGGCCCTAAACACAAGATTTATGGAATGGTTAAAAGTGCATGAAAATGGCCAATTTACTCACTCTGAGTTCTCAAAAAGGGTTTCTTCACCCCGGGAAGTTAATTAAATACCATTTGGAGGCATTTAATGTTCGAGCAAAAACGGCTGATTTTCGACAAAAGAGATAACACCCCCCATTACGTCATGCTTCAGAAATGTGGAAAATGGTCCGTTTTCAAATGTTTTATTTTTGAACGTCAGTTCACATTTGTAGGTGGATCATCAGTGTTAGAGCTAAAATTAGCATGTTTAAAGTGATTTTCATGCTTCCAGGGGCCCAAAACACAAGATTTATGGAATGGTTAAAAGTGCATGAAAATGGCCAATTTACTCACTCTGAGTTCTCAAAAAGGGTTTCTTCACCCCGGGAAGTTAATTAAATACCATTTGGAGGCATTTAATGTTCGAGCAAAAACGGCTGATTTTCGACAAAAGAGATAACACCCCCCCATTACGTCATGCTTCAGAAATGTGGAAAATGGTCCGTTTTCAAATGTTTTATTTTTGAACGTCAGTTCACATTTGTAGGTGGATCATCAGTGTTAGAGCTAAAATTAGCATGTTTAAAGTGATTTTCATGCTTCCAGGGGCCCTAAACACAAGATTTATGGAATGGTTAAAAGTGCATGAAAATGGCCAATTTACTCACTCTGAGTTCTCAAAAAGGGTTTCTTCACCCCGGGAAGTTAATTAAATACCATTTGGAGGCATTTCTTGTTCGAGCAAAAACGGCTGATTTTCGACAAAAGGGATAACACCCCCCATTACGTCATGCTTCAGAAATGTGGAAAATGGTCCGTTTTCAAATGTTTTATTTTTGAATGTCAGTTCACATTTGTAGGTGGATCATCAGTGTTAGAGCTAAAATTAGCATGTTTAAAGTGATTTTCATGCTTCCAGGGGCCCTAAACACAAGATTTATGGAATGGTTAAAAGTGCATGAAAATGGCCAATTTACTCACTCTGAGTTCTCAAAAAGGGTTTCTTCACCCTGGGAAGTTAATTAAATACCATTTGGAGGCATTTAATGTTCGAGCAAAAACGGCTGATTTTCGACAAAAGAGATAACCCCCCCATTACGTCATGCTTCAGAAATGTGGAAAATGGTCCGTTTTCAAATGTTTTATTTTTGAACGTCATTTCACATTTGTAGGTGGATCATCAGTGTTAGAGCTAATATTAGCATGTTTAAAGTGATTTTCATGCTTCCAGGGGCCCTAAACACAAGATTTATGGAATGGTTAAAAGTGCATGAAAATGGCCAATTTACTCACTCTGAGTTCTCTAAAAGGGTTTCTTCACCCAGGGAAGTTAATTAAATACCATTTGGAGGCATTTAATGTTCGAGCAAAAACGGCTGATTTTCGACAAAAGAGATAACACCCCCCCATTACGTCATGCTTCAGAAATGTGGAAAATGGTCCGTTTTCAAATGTTTTATTTTTGAACGTCAGTTCACATTTGTAGGTGGATCATCAGTGTTAGAGCTAAAATTAGCATGTTTAAAGTGATTTTCATGCTTCCAGGGGCTCGGGAAGTGAAATAAATACCATTTGGAGGCATTTAATGTTCAAGCAAAAACGGCTGATTTTCGACAAAAGAGATAACACCCCCCCATTACATCATGCTTCAGAAATGTGGAAAATGGTCCGTTTTCAAATGTTTTATTTTTGAACGTCAGTTCACATTTGTAGGTGGATCATCAGTGTTAGAGCTAAAATTAGCATGTTTAAAGTGATTTTCATGCTTCCAGGGGCTCGGGAAGTTAATTAAATACCATTTGGAGGCATTTAATGTTCGAGGAAAAACGGCTGATTTTCGACAAAAGAGATAACACCCCCCCATTACGTCATGCTTCAGAAATGTGGAAAATGGTCCGTTTTCAAATGTTTTATTTTTGAACGTCAGTTCACATTTGTAGGTGGATCATCAGTGTTAGAGCTAAAATTAGCATGTTTAAAGTGATTTTCATGCTTCCAGGGGCTCGGGAAGTTAATTAAATACCATTTGGAGGCATTTAATGTTCGAGCAAAAACGGCTGATTTCCGACAAAAGAGATAACACCCCCCCATTACGTCATGCTTCAGAAATGTGGAAAATGGTCCGTTTTCAAATGTTTTATTTTTGAACGTCAGTTCACATTTGTAGGTGGATCATCAGTGTTAGAGCTAAAATTAGTATGTTTAAAGTGATTTTCATGCTTCCAGGGGCTCGGGAAGTTAATTAAATACCATTTGGAGGCATTTAATGTTCGAGCAAAAACGGCTGACTTTCGACAAAAGAGATAACAACCCCCCATTACGTCATGCTTCAGAAATGTGGAAAATGGTGCGTTTTCAAATGTTTTATTTTTGAACGTCAGTTCACATTTGTAGGTGGATCATCAGTGTTAGAGCTAAAATTAGCATGTTTAAAGGGATTTTCATGCTTCCAGGGGCCCTGAACACAAGATTTATGGAATTGTTAAAAGTGCATGAAAATGGCCAATTTACTCACTCTGAGTTCTCAAAAAGGGTTTCTTCACCCCGGGAAGTTAATTAAATACCATTTGGAGGCATTTAATGTTCGAGCAAAAACGGCTGATTTTCGACAAAAGAGATAACACCCCCCCATTACGTCATGCTTCAGAAATGTGGAAAATGGTCCGTTTTCAAATGTTTTATTTTTGAACGTCAGTTCACATTTGTAGGTGGATCATCAGTGTTAGAGCTAAAATTAGCATGTTTAAAGTGATTTTCATGCTTCCAGGGGCTCGGGAAGTTAATTAAATACCATTTGGAGGCATTTAATGTTCGAGCAAAAACGGCTGATTTTCGACAAAAGAGATAACAACCCCCCCTTACGTCATGCTTCAGAAATGTGGAAAATGGTGCGTTTTCAAATGTTTTATTTTTGAACGTCAGTTCACATTTGTAGGTGGATCATCAGTGTTAGAGCTAAAATTAGCATGTTTAAAGGGATTTTCATGCTTCCAGGGGCCCTAAACACAAGATTTATGGAATGGTTAAAAGTGCATGAAAATGGCCAATTTACTCACTCTGAGTTCTCAAAAAGGGTTTCTTCACCCCGGGAAGTTAATTAAATACCATTTGGAGGCATTTAATGTTCGAGCAAAAACGGCTGATTTTCGACAAAAGAGATAACACCCCCCCCATTACGTCATGCTTCAGAAATGTGGAAAATGGTCCGTTTTCAAATGTTTTATTTTTGAACGTCAGTTCACATTTGTAGGTGGATCATCAGTGTTAGAGCTAAAATTAGCATGTTTAAAGTGATTTTCATGCTTCCAGGGGCTCGGGAAGTTAATTAAATACCATTTGGAGGCATTTAATGTTCGAGCAAAAACGGCAGATTTTCGACAAAAGAGATAACACCCCCCCATTACGTCATGCTTCAGAAATGTGGAAAATGGTCCGTTTTCAAATGTTTTATTTTTGAACGTCAGTTCACATTTGTAGGTGGATCATCAGTGTTAGAGCTAAAATTAGCATGTTTAAAGTGATTTTCATGCTTCCAGGGGCTCAGGAAGTTAATTAAATACCATTTGGAGGCATTTAATGTTCGAGCAAAAACAGCTGATTTTCGACAAAAGAGATAACACCCCCCCATTACGTCATGCTTCAGAAATGTGGAAAATGGTCCGTTTTCAAATGTTTTTTTTTTTAACGTCAGTTCACATTTGTAGGTGGATCATCAGTGTTAGAGCTAAAATTAGCATGTTTAAAGTGATTTTCATGCTTCCAGGGGCCCTAAACACAAGATTTATGGAATGGTTAAAAGTGCATGAAATGGCCAATTTACTCACTCTGAGTTCTCAAAAAGGGTTTCTTCACCCTGGGAAGTTAATTAAATACCATTTGGAGGCATTTAATGTTCGAGCAAAAACGGCTGATTTTCGACAAAAGAGATAACACCCCCCCATTACGTCATGCTTCAGAAATGTGGAAAATGGTCCGTTTTCAAATGTTTGATTTTTGAACGTCAGTTCACATTTGTAGGTGGATCATCAGTGTTAGAGCTAAAATTAGCATGTTTAAAGTGATTTTCATGCTTCCAGGGGCTCGGAAAGTTAATTAAATACCATTTGGAGGCATTTAATGTTCGAGCAAAAACGGCTGATTTTCGACAAAAGAGATAACACCCCCCCATTACGTCATGCTTCAGAAATGTGGAAAATGTTCCGTTTTCAAATGTTTTATTTTTGAACGTCAGTTCACATTTGTAGGTGGATCATCAGTGTTAGAGCTAAAATTAGCATGTTTAAAGTGATTTTCATGCTTCCAGGGGCCCTAAACACAAGATTTATGGAATGGGTAAAAGTGCATGAAAATGGCCAATTTACTCACTCTGAGTTCTCAAAAAGTGTTTCTTCACCCCGGGAAGCTAATTAAATACCATTTGGAGGCATTTAATGTTCAAGCAATGACAGGTGATTTTCGACAAAAGAGATAACACCCCCCCCCCCATTACGTCATGCTTCAGAAATGTGGAAAATGTTCAGTTTTCAAATGTTTTATTTTTGAACGTCAGTTCACATTTGTAGGTGGATCATCAGTGTTAGAGCTAAAATTAGCATGTTTAAAGTGATTTTCATGCTTCCAGGGGCCCTAAACACAAGATTTATGGAATGGTTAAAAGTGCATGAAAATGGCCAATTTACTCACTCTGAGTTCTCAAAAAGGGTTTCTTCACCCCGGGAAGTTAATTAAATACCATTTGGAGGCATTTATTGTTCGAGCAAAAATGGCTGATTTTCGACAAAAGAGATAACACCCCCCCATTACGTCATGCTTCAGAAATGTGGAAAATGGTCCGTTTTCAAATGTTTTATTTTTGAACGTCAGTTCACATTTGTAGGTGGATCATCAGTGTTAGAGCTAAAATTAGCATGTTTAAAGTGATTTTCATGCTTCCAGGGGCTCGGGAAGTTAATTAAATACCATTTGGAGGCATTTAATGTTCGAGCAAAAACGGCTGATTTTCGACAAAAGAGATAACACCCCCCCATTACGTCATGCTTCAGAAATGTGGAAAATGGTCCGTTTTCAAATGTTTTATTTTTGAACGTCAGTTCACATTTGTAGGTGGATCATCAGTGTTAGAGCTAAAATTAGCATGTTTAAAGTGATTTTCATGCTTCCAGGGGCTCGGGAAGTTAATTAAATACCATTTGGAGGCATTTAATGTTCGAGCAAAAACGGCTGATTTTCGACAAAAGAGATAACACCCCCCCATTACGTCATGCTTCAGAAATGTGGAAAATGGTCCGTTTTCAAATGTTTTATTTTTGAACGTCAGTTCACATTTGTAGGTGGATCATCAGTGTTAGAGCTAAAATTAGCATGTTTAAAGTGATTTTCATGCTTCCAGGGGCTCGGGAAGTGAAATAAATACCATTTGGAGGCATTTAATGTTCAAGCAAAAACGGCTGATTTTCGACAAAAGAGATAACACCCCCCCATTACATCATGCTTCAGAAATGTGGAAAATGGTCCGTTTTCAAATGTTTTATTTTTGAACGTCAGTTCACATTTGTAGGTGGATCATCAGTGTTAGAGCTAAAATTAGCATGTTTAAAGTGATTTTCATGCTTCCAGGGGCTCGGGAAGTTAATTAAATACCATTTGGAGGCATTTAATGTTCGAGCAAAAACGGCTGATTTTCGACAAAAGAGATAACAACCCCCCCTTACGTCATGCTTCAGAAATGTGGAAAATGGTGCGTTTTCAAATGTTTTATTTTTGAACGTCAGTTCACATTTGTAGGTGGATCATCAGTGTTAGAGCTAAAATTAGCATGTTTAAAGGGATTTTCATGCTTCCAGGGGCCCTAAACACAAGATTTATGGAATGGTTAAAAGTGCATGAAAATGGCCAATTTACTCACTCTGAGTTCTCAAAAAGGGTTTCTTCACCCCGGGAAGTTAATTAAATACCATTTGGAGGCATTTAATGTTCGAGCAAAAACGGCTGATTTTCGACAAAAGAGATAACACCCCCCCCATTACGTCATGCTTCAGAAATGTGGAAAATGGTCCGTTTTCAAATGTTTTATTTTTGAACGTCAGTTCACATTTGTAGGTGGATCATCAGTGTTAGAGCTAAAATTAGCATGTTTAAAGTGATTTTCATGCTTCCAGGGGCTCGGGAAGTTAATTAAATACCATTTGGAGGCATTTAATGTTCGAGCAAAAACGGCAGATTTTCGACAAAAGAGATAACACCCCCCCATTACGTCATGCTTCAGAAATGTGGAAAATGGTCCGTTTTCAAATGTTTTATTTTTGAACGTCAGTTCACATTTGTAGGTGGATCATCAGTGTTAGAGCTAAAATTAGCATGTTTAAAGTGATTTTCATGCTTCCAGGGGCTCAGGAAGTTAATTAAATACCATTTGGAGGCATTTAATGTTCGAGCAAAAACAGCTGATTTTCGACAAAAGAGATAACACCCCCCCATTACGTCATGCTTCAGAAATGTGGAAAATGGTCCGTTTTCAAATGTTTTTTTTTTTAACGTCAGTTCACATTTGTAGGTGGATCATCAGTGTTAGAGCTAAAATTAGCATGTTTAAAGTGATTTTCATGCTTCCAGGGGCCCTAAACACAAGATTTATGGAATGGTTAAAAGTGCATGAAATGGCCAATTTACTCACTCTGAGTTCTCAAAAAGGGTTTCTTCACCCTGGGAAGTTAATTAAATACCATTTGGAGGCATTTAATGTTCGAGCAAAAACGGCTGATTTTCGACAAAAGAGATAACACCCCCCCATTACGTCATGCTTCAGAAATGTGGAAAATGGTCCGTTTTCAAATGTTTTATTTTTGAACGTCAGTTCACATTTGTAGGTGGATCATCAGTGTTAGAGCTAAAATTAGCATGTTTAAAGTGATTTTCATGCTTCCAGGGGCTCGGGAAGTTAATTAAATACCATTTGGAGGCATTTAATGTTCAAGCAATGGCAGGTGATTTTCGACAAAAGAGATAACACCCCCCCCCATTACGTCATGCTTCAGAAATGTGGAAAATGTTCCGTTTTCAAATGTTTTATTTTTGAACGTCAGTTCACATTTGTAGGTGGATCATCAGTGTTAGAGCTAAAATTAGCATGTTTAAAGTGATTTTCATGCTTCCAGGGGCCCTAAACACAAGATTTATGGAATGGTTAAAAGTGCATGAAAATGGCCAATTTACTCACTCTGAGTTCTCTAAAAGGGTTTATTCACCCCGGGAAGTTAATTAAATACCATTTGGAGGCATTTAATGTTCAAGCAATGACAGCTGATTTTCGACAAAAGAGATAACACCCCCCCATTACGTCATGCTTCAGAAATGTGGAATGGTTAAAAGTGCATGAAAATGGCCAATTTACTCACTCTGAGTTCTCTAAAAGGGTTTATTCACCCCGGGAAGTTAATTAAATACCATTTGGAGGCATTTAATGTTCGAGCAAAAACGGCTGATTTTCGACAAAAGAGATAACACCCCCCCATTACGTCATGCTTCAGAAATGTGGAAAATGGTCCGTTTTCAAATGTTTTATTTTTGAACGTCAGTTCACATTTGTAGGTGGATCATCAGTGTTAGAGCTAAAATTAGCATGTTTAAAGTGATTTTCATGCTTCCAGGGGCCCTAAACACAAGATTTATGGAATGGTTAAAAGTGCATGAAAATGGCCAATTTACTCACTCTGAGTTCTCTAAAAGGGTTTATTCACCCCGGGAAGTTAATTAAATACCATTTGGAGGCATTTAATGTTCAAGCAATGACAGCTGATTTTCGACAAAAGAGATAACACCCCCCCATTACGTCATGCTTCAGAAATGTGGAAAATGGTCTGTTTTCAAATGTTTTATTTTTGAACGTCAGTTCACATTTGTAGGTGGATCATCAGTGTTAGAGCTAAAATTCGCATGTTTAAAGTGATTTTCATGCTTCCAGGGGCTCGGGAAGTGAAATAAATACCATTTGGAGGCATTTAATGTTCGAGCAAAAACGGCTGATTTTCGACAAAAGAGATAACACCCCCCCATTACGTCATGCTTCAGAAATGTGGAAAATGGTCCGTTTTCAAATGTTTTATTTTTGAACGTCAGTTCACATTTGTAGGTGGATCATCAGTGTTAGAGCTAAAATTAGCATGTTTAAAGTGATTTTCATGCTTCCAGGGGCTCGGGAAGTTAATTAAATACCATTTGGAGGCATTTAATGTTCGAGCAAAAACGGCTGATTTTCGACAAAAGAGATAACACCCCCCATTACGTCATGCTTCAGAAATGTGGAAAATGGTCCGTTTTCAAATGTTTTATTTTTGAACGTGAGTTCACATTTGTAGGTGGATCATCAGTGTTAGAGCTAAATTTAGCATGTTTAAAGTGATTTTCATGCTTCCAGGGGCTCGGGAAGTTAATTAAATACCATTTGGAGGCATTTAATGTTCGAGCAAAAACGGCTGATTTTCGACAAAAGAGATAACACCCCCCCATTACGTCATGCTTCAGAAATGTGGAAAATGGTGCGTTTTCAAATGTTTTATTTTTGAACGTCAGTTCACATTTGTAGGTGGATCATCAGTGTTAGAGCTAAAATTAGCATGTTTAAAGTGATTTTCATGCTTCCAGGGGCTCGGGAAGTTAATTAAATACCATTTGGAGGCATTTAATGTTCGAGCAAAAACGGCTGATTTTCGACAAAAGAGATAACACCCCCCCATTACGTCATGCTTCAGAAATGTGGAAAATGGTCCGTTTTCAAATGTTTTATTTTTGAACGTCAGTTCACATTTGTAGGTGGATCATCAGTGTTAGAGCTAAAATTAGCATGTTTAAAGTGATTTTCATGCTTCCAGGGGCTCGGGAAGTTAATTAAATACCGTTTGGAGGCATTTAATGTTCGAGCAAAAACGGCTGATTTTCGACAAAAGAGATAACACCCCCCCATTACGTCATGCTTCAGAAATGTGGAAAATGGTCCGTTTTCAAATGTTTTTTTTTTTAACGTCAGTTTACATTTGTAGGTGGATCATCAGTGTTAGAGCTAAAATTAGCATGTTTAAAGTGATTTTCATGCTTCCAGGGGCCCTAAACACAAGATTTATGGAATGGTTAAAAGTGCATGAAATGGCCAATTTACTCACTCTGAGTTCTCAAAAAGGGTTTCTTCACCCTGGGAAGTTAATTAAATACCATTTGGAGGCATTTAATGTTCGAGCAAAAACGGCTGATTTTCGACAAAAGAGATAACACCCCCCCATTACGTCATGCTTCAGAAATGTGGAAAATGGTCCGTTTTCAAATGTTTTATTTTTGAACGTCAGTTCACATTTGTAGGTGGATCATCAGTGTTAGAGCTAAAATTAGCATGTTTAAAGTTATTTTCATGCTTCCAGGGGCCCGGGAAGTTAATTAAATACCATTTGGAGGCATTTAATGTTCGAGCAAAAACGGCTGATTTTCGACAAAAGAGATAACACCCCCCCATTACGTCATGCTTCAGAAATGTGGAAAATGGTCCGTTTTCAAATGTTTTATTTTTGAACGTCAGTTCACATTTGTAGGTGGATCATCAGTGTTAGAGCTAAAATTAGCATGTTTAAAGTGATTTTCATGCTTCCAGGGGCCCTAAACACAAGATTTATGGAATGGTTAAAAGTGCATGAAAATGGCCAATTTACTCACTCTGAGTTCTCAAAAAGGGTTTCTTCACCCCGGGAAGTTAATTAAATACCATTTGGAGGCATTTAATGTTCGAGCAAAAACTGCTGATTTTCGACAAAAGAGATAACACCCCCCCATTACGTCATGCTTCAGAAATGTGGAAAATGGTCCGTTTTCAAATGTTTTATTTTTGAACGTCAGTTCACATTTGTAGGTGGATCATCAGTGTTAGAGCTAAAATTAGCATGTTTAAAGTGATTTTCATGCTTCCAGGGGCCCTAAACACAAGATTTATGGAATGGTTAAAAGTGCATGAAAATGGCCAATTTACTCACTCTGAGTTCTCAAAAAGGGTTTCTTCACCCCGGGAAGTTAATTAAATACCATTTGGAGGCATTTCTTGTTCGAGCAAAAACGGCTGATTTTCGACAAAAGGGATAACACCCCCCCATTACGTCATGCTTCAGAAATGTGGAAAATGGTCCGTTTTCAAATGTTTTATTTTTGAATGTCAGTTCACATTTGTAGGTGGATCATCAGTGTTAGAGCTAAAATTAGCATGTTTAAAGTGATTTTCATGCTTCCAGGGGCCCTAAACACAAGATTTATGGAATGGTTAAAAGTGCATGAAAATGGCCAATTTACTCACTCTGAGTTCTCTAAAAGGGTTTATTCACCCCGGGAAGTTAATTAAATACCATTTGGAGGCATTTAATGTTCAAGCAATGACAGCTGATTTTCGACAAAAGAGATAACACCCCCCCATTACGTCATGCTTCAGAAATGTGGAAAATGGTCCGTTTTCAAATGTTTTATTTTTGAACGTCAGTTCACATTTGTAGGTGGATCATCAGTGTTAGAGCTAAAATTTGCATGTTTAAAGTGATTTTCATGCTTCCAGGGGCTCGGGAAGTGAAATAAATACCATTTGGAGGCATTTAATGTTCGAGCAAAAACGGCTGATTTTCGACAAAAGAGATAACACCCCCCCATTACGTCATGCTTCAGAAATGTGGAAAATGGTCCGTTTTCAAATGTTTTATTTTTGAACGTCAGTTCACATTTGTAGGTGGATCATCAGTGTTAGAGCTAAAATTAGCATGTTTAAAGTGATTTTCATGCTTCCAGGGGCTCGGGAACTTAATTAAATACCATTTGGAGGCATTTAATGTTCGAGCAAAAACGGCTGATTTTAGACAAAAGAGATAACAACCCCCCATTACGTCATGCTTCAGAAATGTGGAAAATGGTGCGTTTTCAAATGTTTTATTTTTGAACGTCAGTTCACATTTGTAGGTGGATCATCAGTGTTAGAGCTAAAATTAGCATGTTTAAAGGGATTTTCATGCTTCCAGGGGCCCTAAACACAAGATTTATGGAATGGTTAAAAGTGCATGAAAATGGCCAATTTACTCACTCTGAGTTCTCAAAAAGGGTTTCTTCACCCCGGGAAGTTAATTAAATACCATTTGGAGGCATTTAATGTTCGAGCAAAAACGGCTGATTTTCGACAAAAGAGATAACACCCCCCCATTACGTCATGCTTCAGAAATGTGGAAAACGGTCCGTTTTCAAATTTTTATTTTTGAATGTCAGTTCACATTTGTAGGTGGATCATCAGTGTTAGAGTTAAAATTAGCATGTTTAAAGTGATTTTCATGCTTCCAGGGGCTCGGGAAGTTAATTAAATACCATTTGGAGGCATTTAATGTTCGAGCAAAAACGGCTGATTTTCGACAAAAGAGATAACACCCCCCCATTACGTCATGCTTCAGAAATGTGGAAAATGGTCCGTTTTCAAATGTTTTATTTTTGAACGTCAGTTCACATTTGTAGGTGGATCATCAGTGTTAGAGCTAAAATTAGAATGTTTAAAGTGATTTTCATGCTTCCAGGGGCTCAGGAAGTTAATTAAATACCATTTGGAGGCATTTAATGTTCGAGCAAAAACAGCTGATTTTCGACAAAAGAGATAACACCCCCCCCATTACGTCATGCTTCAGAAATGTGGAAAATGGTCCGTTTTCAAATGTTTTTTTTTTTTAACGTCAGTTCACATTTGTAGGTGGATCATCAGTGTTAGAGCTAAAATTAGCATGTTTAAAGTGATTTTCATGCTTCCAGGGGCCCTAAACACCAGATTTATGGAATGGTTAAAAGTGCATGAAATGGCCAATTTACTCACTCTGAGTTCTCAAAAAGGGTTTCTTCACCCCGGGAAGTTAATTAAATACCATTTGGAGGCATTTAATGTTCGAGCAAAAACGGCTGATTTTCGACAAAAGAGATAACACCCCCCCATTACGTCATGCTTCAGAAATGTGGAAAATGGTCCGTTTTCAAATGTTTTATTTTTGAACGTCAGTTCACATTTGTAGGTGGATCATCAGTGTTAGAGCTAAAATTAGCATGTTTAAAGTGATTTTCATGCTTCCAGGGGCTCGGGAAGTTAATTAAATACCATTTGGAGGCATTTAATGTTCGAGCAAAAACGGCTGATTTTCGACAAAAGAGATAACACCCCCCCATTACGTCATGCTTCAGAAATGTGGAAAATGGTCCGTTTTCAAATGTTTTATTTTTGAACGTCAGTTCACATTTGTAGGTGGATCATCAGTGTTAGAGCTAAAATTAGCATGTTTAAAGTGATTTTCATGCTTCCAGGGGCTCGGGAAGTTAATTAAATGCCATTTAGAGGCATTTAATGTTCGAGCAAAAACGGCTGATTTTCGACAAAAGAGATAACACCCCCCATTACGT
Source organism: Lissotriton vulgaris (assembly GCF_964263255.1). Classification (NCBI taxonomy): domain Eukaryota; kingdom Metazoa; phylum Chordata; class Amphibia; order Caudata; family Salamandridae; genus Lissotriton; species Lissotriton vulgaris. Next base: position 33,347 of record NW_028252192.1, read on the forward strand.
CATTCTTCAGAAATGTGGAAAATGGTCCATTTTCAAATGTTTTATTTTTGAACGTCAGTTCACATTTGTAGGTGGATCATCAGTGTTAGAGCTAAAATTAGCATGTTTAAAGTGATTTTCATGCTTCCAGGGGCCCTAAACACAAGATTTATGGAATGGTTAAAAGTGCATGAAACTGGCCAATTTACTCACTCTGAGTTCTCAAAAAGTGTTTCTTCACCCCAGGAAGCTAATTAAATACCATTTGGAGGCATTTAATGTTCAAGCAATGACAGGTGATTTTCGACAAAAGAGATAACACCCCCCCCCATTACGTCATGCTTCAGAAATGTGGAAAATGTTCCGTTTTCAAATGTTTTATTTTTGAACGTCAGTTCACATTTGTAGGTGGATCATCAGTGTTAGAGCTAAAATTAGCATGTTTAAGGTGATTTTCATGCTTCCAGGGGCCCTAAACACAAGATTTATGGAATGGTTAAAAGTGCATGAAATGGCCAATTTACTCACTCTGAGTTCTCAAAAAGGGTTTCTTCACCCTGGGAAGTTAATTAAATACCATTTGGAGGCATTTAATGTTCGAGCAAAAACGGCTGATTTTCGACAAAAGAGATAACACCCCCCCATTACGTCATGCTTCAGAAATGTGGAAAATGGTCCGTTTTCAAATGTTTTATTTTTGAACGTCAGTTCACATTTGTAGGTGGATCATCAGTGTTAGAGCTAAAATTAGCATGTTTAAAGTGATTTTCATGCTTCCAGGGGCTCGGGAAGTTAATTAAATACCATTTGGAGGCATTTAATGTTCGAGCAAAAACGGCTGATTTTCGACAAAAGAGATAACACCCCCCCATTACGTCATGCTTCAGAAATGTGGAAAATGGTCCGTTTTCAAATGTTTTATTTTTGAACGTCAGTTCACATTTGTAGGTGGATCATCAGTGTTAGAGCTAAAATTAGCATGTTTAAAGTGATTTTCATGCTTCCAGGGGCCCTAAACACAAGATTTATGGAATGGGTAAAAGTGCATGAAAATGACCAATTTACTCACTCTGAGTTCTCAAAAAGTGTTTCTTCACCCCGGGAAGCTAATTAAATACCATTTGGAGGCATTTAATGTTCAAGCAATGACAGGTGATTTTCGACAAAAGAGATAACACCCCCCCCATTACGTCATGCTTCAGAAATGTGGAAAATGTTCCGTTTTCAAATGTTTTATTTTTGAACGTCAGTTCACATTTGTAGGTGGATCATTAGTGTTAGAGCTAAAATTAGCATGTTTAAAGTGATTTTCATGCTTCCAGGGGCCCTAAACACAAGATTTATGGAATGGTTAAAAGTGCATGAAAATGGCCAATTTACTTACTCTGAGTTCTCAAAAAGGGTTTCTTCACCCCGGGAAGTTAATTAAATACCATTTGGAGGCATTTAATGTTTGAGCAAAAACTGCTGATTTTCGACAAAAGAGATAACACCCCCCCATTACGTCATGCTTCAGAAATGTGGAAAATGGTCCGTTTTCAAATGTTTTATTTTTGAACGTCAGTTCACATTTGTAGGTGGATCATCAGTGTTAGAGCTAAAATTAGCATGTTTAAAGTGATTTTCATGCTTCCAGGGGCCCTAAACACAAGATTTATGGAATGGTTAAAAGTGCATGAAAATGGCCAATTTACTCACTCTGAGTTCTCAAAAAGGGTTTCTTCACCCCGGGAAGTTAATTAAATACCATTTGGAGGCATTTCTTGTTCGAGCAAAAACGGCTGATTTTTGACAAAAGGGATAACACCCCCCCATTACGTCATGCTTCAGAAATGTGGAAAATGGTCAGTTTTCAAATGTTTTATTTTTGAATGTCAGTTCACATTTGTAGGTGGATCATCGGTGTTAGAGCTAAAATTAGCATGTTTAAAGTGATTTTCATGCTTCCAGGGGCCCTAAACACAAGATTTATGGAATGGTTAAAAGTGCATGAAAATGGCCAATTTACTCACTCTGAGTTCTCTAAAAGGGTTTATTCACCCCGGGAAGTTAATTAAATACCATTTGGAGGCATTTAATGTTCAAGCAATGACAGCTGATTTTCGACAAAAGAGATAACACCCCCCCATTACGTCATGCTTCAGAAATGTGGAAAATGGTCCGTTTTCAAATGTTTTATTTTTGAACGTCAGTTCACATTTGTAGGTGGATCATCAGTGTTAGAGCTAAAATTCGCATGTTTAAAGTGATTTTCATGCTTCCAGGGGCTCGGGAAGTGAAATAAATACCATTTGGAGGCATTTAATGTTCGAGCAAAAACGGCTGATTTTCGACAAAAGAGATAACACCCCCCCATTACGTCATGCTTCAGAAATGTGGAAAATGGTCCGTTTTCAAATGTTTTATTTTTGAACGTCAGTTCACATTTGTAGGTGGATCATCAGTGTTAGAGCTAAAATTAGCATGTTTAAAGTGATTTTCATGCTTCCAGGGGCTCGGGAAGTTAATTAAATACCATTTGGAGGCATTTAATGTTCGAGCAAAAACGGCTGATTTTCGACAAAAGAGATAACACCCCCCATTACGTCATGCTTCAGAAATGTGGAAAATGGTCCGTTTTCAAATGTTTTATTTTTGAACGTCAGTTCACATTTGTAGGTGGATCATCAGTGTTAGAGCTAAATTTAGCATGTTTAAAGTGATTTTCATGCTTCCAGGGGCTCAGGAAGTTAATTAAATACCATTTGGAGGCATTTAATGTTCGAGCAAAAACGGCTGATTTTCGACAAAAGAGATAACAACCCCCCATTACGTCATGCTTCAGAAATGTGGAAAATGGTGCGTTTTCAAATGTTTTATTTTTGAACGTCAGTTCACATTTGTAGGTGGATCATCAGTGTTAGAGCTAAAATTAGCATGTTTAAAGGGATTTTCATGCTTCCAGGGGCCCTAAACACAAGATTTATGGAATGGTTAAAAGTGCATGAAAATGGCCAATTTACTCACTCTGAGTTCTCAAAAAGGGTTTCTTCACCCCGGGAAGTTAATTAAATACCATTTGGAGGCATTTAATGTTCGAGCAAAAACGGCTGATTTTCGACAAAAGAGATAACACCCCCCCATTACGTCATGCTTCAGAAATGTGGAAAATGGTCCGTTTTCAAATTTTTATTTTTGAACGTCAGTTCACATTTGTAGGTGGATCATCAGTGTTAGAGCTAAAATTAGCATGTTTAAAGTGATTTTCATGCTTCCAGGGGCTCGGGAAGTTAATTAAATACCATTTGGAGGCATTTAATGTTCGAGCAAAAACGGCTGATTTTCGACAAAAGAGATAACACCCCCCCATTACGTCATGCTTCAGAAATGTGGAAAATGGTCCGTTTTCAAATGTTTTATTTTTGAACGTCAGTTCACATTTGTAGGTGGATCATCAGTGTTAGAGCTAAAATTAGAATGTTTAAAGTGATTTTCATGCTTCCAGGGGCTCAGGAAGTTAATTAAATACCATTTGGAGCCATTTAATGTTCGAGCAAAAACAGCTGATTTTCGACAAAAGAGATAACACCCCCCCCATTACGTCATGCTTCAGAAATGTGGAAAATGGTCCGTTTTCAAATGTTTTTTTTTTTAACGTCAGTTCACATTTGTAGGTGGATCATCAGTGTTAGAGCTAAAATTAGCATGTTTAAAGTGATTTTCATGCTTCCAGGGGCCCTAAACACCAGATTTATGGAATGGTTAAAAGTGCATGAAATGGCCAATTTACTCACTCTGAGTTCTCAAAAAGGGTTTCTTCACCCCGGGAAGTTAATTAAATACCATTTGGAGGCATTTAATGTTCGAGCAAAAACGGCTGATTTTCGACAAAAGAGATAACACCCCCCCATTACGTCATGCTTCAGAAATGTGGAAAATGGTCCGTTTTCAAATGTTTTATTTTTGAACGTCAGTTCACATTTGTAGGTGGATCATCAGTGTTAGAGCTAAAATTAGCATGTTTAAAGTGATTTTCATGCTTCCAGGGGCTCGGGAAGTTAATTAAATACCATTTGGAGGCATTTAATGTTCGAGCAAAAACGGCAGATTTTCGACAAAAGAGATAACACCCCCCCATTACGTCATGCTTCAGAAATGTGGAAAATGGTCCGTTTTCAAATGTTTTATTTTTGAACGTCAGTTCACATTTGTAGGTGGATCATCAGTGTTAGAGCTAAAATTAGCATGTTTAAAGTGATTTTCATGCTTCCAGGGGCTCAGGAAGTTAATTAAATACCATTTGGAGGCATTTAATGTTCGAGCAAAAACAGCTGATTTTCGACAAAAGAGATAACACCCCCCCATTACGTCATGCTTCAGAAATGTGGAAAATGGTCCGTTTTCAAATGTTTTTTTTTTTAACGTCAGTTCACATTTGTAGGTGGATCATCAGTGTTAGAGCTAAAATTAGCATGTTTAAAGTGATTTTCATGCTTCCAGGGGCCCTAAACACAAGATTTATGGAATGGTTAAAAGTGCATGAAATGGCCAATTTACTCACTCTGAGTTCTCAAAAAGGGTTTCTTCACCCCGGGAAGTTAATTAAATACCATTTGGAGGCATTTAATGTTCGAGCAAAAACGGCTGATTTTCGACAAAAGAGATAACACCCCCCCATTACGTCATGCTTCAGAAATGTGGAAAATGGTCCGTTTTCAAATGTTTTATTTTTGAACGTCAGTTCACATTTGTAGGTGGATCATCAGTGTTAGAGCTAAAATTAGCATGTTTAAAGTGATTTTCATGCTTCCAGGGGCTCGGGAAGTTAATTAAATACCATTTAGAGGCATTTAATGTTCGAGCAAAAACGGCTGATTTTCGACAAAAGAGATAACACCCCCCCATTACGTCATTCTTCAGAAATGTGGAAAATGGTCCATTTTCAAATGTTTTATTTTTGAACGTCAGTTCACATTTGTAGGTGGATCATCAGTGTTAGAGCTAAAATTAGCATGTTTAAAGTGATTTTCATGCTTCCAGGGACCCTAAACACAAGATTTATGGAATGGTTAAAAGTGCATGAAAATGGCCAATTTACTCACTCTGAGTTCTCAAAAAGTGTTTCTTCACCCCGGGAAGCTAATTAAATACCATTTGGAGGCATTTAATGTTCAAGCAATGACAGGTGATTTTCGACAAAAGAGATAACACCCCCCCCCATTACGTCATGCTTCAGAAATGTGGAAAATGTTCCGTTTTCAAATGTTTTATTTTTGAACGTCAGTTCACATTTGTAGGTGGATCATCAGTGTTAGAGCTAAAATTAGCATGTTTAAAGTGATTTTCATGCTTCCAGGGGCCCTAAACACAAGATTTATGGAATGGTTAAAAGTGCATGAAAATGGCCAATTTACTCACTCTGAGTTCTCAAAAAGGGTTTCTTCACCCCGGGAAGTTAATTAAATACCATTTGGAGGCATTTATTGTTCGAGCAAAAATGGCTGATTTTCGACAAAAGAGATAACACCCCCCCATTACGTCATGCTTCAGAAATGTGGAAAATGGTCCGTTTTCAAATGTTTTATTTTTGAACGTCAGTTCACATTTGTAGGTGGATCATCAGTGTTAGAGCTAAAATTAGCATGTTTAAAGTGATTTTCATGCTTCCAGGGGCCCAAAACACAAGATTTATGGAATGGTTAAAAGTGCATGAAAATGGCCAATTTACTCACTCTGAGTTCTCAAAAAGGGTTTCTTCACCCCGGGAAGTTAATTAAATACCATTTGGAGGCATTTAATGTTCGAGCAAAAACTGCTGATTTTCGACAAAAGAGATAACACCCCCCCATTACGTCATGCTTCAGAAATGTGGAAAATGGTCCGTTTTCAAATGTTTTATTTTTGAACGTCAGTTCACATTTGTAGGTGGATCATCAGTGTTAGAGCTAAAATTAGCATGTTTAAAGTGATTTTCATGCTTCCAGGGGCCCTAAACACAAGATTTATGGAATGGTTAAAAGTGCATGAAAATGGCCAATTTACTCACTCTGAGTTCTCAAAAAGGGTTTCTTCACCCTGGGAAGTTAATTAAATACCATTTGGAGGCATTTCTTGTTCGAGCAAAAACGGCTGATTTTCGACAAAAGGGATAACACCCCCCCATTACGTCATGCTTCAGAAATGTGGAAAATGGTCCGTTTTCAAATGTTTTATTTTTGAATGTCAGTTCACATTTGTAGGTGGATCATCAGTGTTAGAGCTAAAATTAGCATGTTTAAAGTGATTTTCATGCTTCCAGGGGCCCTAAACACAAGATTTATGGAATGGTTAAAAGTGCATGAAAATGGCCAATTTACTCACTCTGAGTTCTCTAAAAGGGTTTATTCACCCCGGGAAGTTAATTAAATACCATTTGGAGGCATTTAATGTTCAAGCAATGACAGCTGATTTTCGACAAAAGAGATAACACCCCCCCCATTACGTCATGCTTCAGAAATGTGGAAAATGGTCCGTTTTCAAATGTTTTATTTTTGAACGTCAGTTCACATTTGTAGGTGGATCATCAGTGTTAGAGCTAAAATTCGCATGTTTAAAGTGATTTTCATGCTTCCAGGGGCTCGGGAAGTGAAATAAATACCATTTGGAGGCATTTAATGTTCGAGCAAAAACGGCTGATTTTCGACAAAAGAGATAACACCCCCCCATTACGTCATGCTTCAGAAATGTGGAAAATGGTCCGTTTTCAAATGTTTTATTTTTGAACGTCAGTTCACATTTGTAGGTGGATCATCAGTGTTAGAGCTAAAATTAGCATGTTTAAAGTGATTTTCATGCTTCCAGGGGCTCGGGAAGTTAATTAAATACCATTTGGAGGCATTTAATGTTCGAGCAAAAACGGCTGATTTTCGACAAAAGAGATAACACCCCCCATTACGTCATGCTTCAGAAATGTGGAAAATGGTCCGTTTTCAAATGTTTTATTTTTGAACGTCAGTTCACATTTGTAGGTGGATCATCAGTGTTAGAGCTAAATTTAGCATGTTTAAAGTGATTTTCATGCTTCCAGGGGCTCGGTAATTTAATTAAATACCATTTGGAGGCATTTAATGTTCGAGCAAAAACGGCTGATTTTCGACAAAAGAGATAACAACCCCCCATTACGTCATGCTTCAGAAATGTGGAAAATGGTGCGTTTTCAAATGTTTTATTTTTGAACGTCAGTTCACATTTGTAGGTGGATCATCAGTGTTAGAGCTAAAATTAGCATGTTTAAAGGGATTTTCATGCTTCCAGGGGCCCTAAACACAAGATTTATGGAATGGTTAAAAGTGCATGAAAATGGCCAATTTACTCACTCTGAGTTCTCAAAAAGGGTTTCTTCACCCCGGGAAGTTAATTAAATACCATTTGGAGGCATTTGATGTTCGAGCAAAAACGGCTGATTTTCGACAAAAGAGATAACACCCCCCCATTACGTCATGCTTCAGAAATGTGGAAAATGGTCCGTTTTCAAATGTTTTATTTTTGAACGTCAGTTCACATTTGTAGGTGGATCATCAGTGTTGGAGCTAAAATTAGCATGTTTAAAGTGATTTTCATGCTTCCAGGGGCTCGGGAAGTTAATTAAATACCATTTGGAGGCATTTAATGTTCGAGCAAAAATGGCAGATTTTCGACAAAAGAGATAACACCCCCCATTACGTCATGCTTCAGAAATGTGGAAAATGGTCCGTTTTCAAATGTTTTATTTTTGAACGTCAGTTCACATTTGTAGGTGGATCATCAGTGTTAGAGCTAAAATTAGCATGTTTAAAGTGATTTTCATGCTTCCAGGGGCTCAGGAAGTTAATTAAATACCATTTGGAGGCATTTAATGTTCGAGCAAAAACAGCTGATTTTCGACAAAAGAGATAACACCCCCCCATTACGTCATGCTTCAGAAATGTGGAAAATGGTCCGTTTTCAAATGTTTTTTTTTTTTAACGTCAGTTCACATTTGTAGGTGGATCATCAGTGTTAGAGCTAAAATTAGCATGTTTAAAGTGATTTTCATGCTTCCAGGGGCCCTAAACACAAGATTTATGGAATGGTTAAAAGTGCATGAAATGGCCAATTTACTCACTCTGAGTTCTCAAAAAGGGTTTCTTCACCCCGGGAAGTTAATTAAATACCATTTGGAGGCATTTAATGTTCGAGCAAAAACGGCTGATTTTCGACAAAAGAGATAACACCCCCCCATTACGTCATGCTTCAGAAATGTGGAAAATGGTCCGTTTTCAAATGTTTTATTTTTGAACGTCAGTTCACATTTGTAGGTGGATCATCAGTGTTAGAGCTAAAATTAGCATGTTTAAAGTGATTTTCATGCTTCCAGGGGCTCGGGAAGTTAATTAAATACCATTTAGAGGCATTTAATGTTCGAGCAAAAACGGCTGATTTTCGACAAAAGAGATAACACCCCCCCCATTACGTCATTCTTCAGAAATGTTGAAAATGGTCCATTTTCAAATGTTTTATTTTTGAACGTCAGTTCACATTTGTAGGTGGATCATCAGTGTTAGAGCTAAAATTAGCATGTTTAAAGTGATTTTCATGCTTCCAGGGGCCCTAAACACAAGATTTATGGAATGGTTAAAAGTGCATGAAAATGGCCAATTTACTCACTCTGAGTTCTCAAAAAGTGTTTCTTCACCCCGGGAAGCTATTTAAATACCATTTGGAGGCATTTAATGTTCAAGCAATGACAGGTGATTTTCGACAAAAGAGATAACACCCCCCCCCCCATTACGTCATGCTTCAGAAATGTGGAAAATGTTCCGTTTTCAAATGTTTTATTTTTGAACGTCAGTTCACATTTGTAGGTGGATCATCAGTGTTAGAGCTAAAATTAGCATGTTTAAAGTGATTTTCATGCTTCCAGGGGCCCTAAACACAAGATTTATGGAATGGTTAAAAGTGCATGAAAATGGCCAATTTACTCACTCTGAGTTCTCAAAAAGGGTTTCTTCACCCCGGGAAGTTAATTAAATACCATTTGGAGGCATTTATTGTTCGAGCAAAAATGGCTGATTTTCGACAAAAGAGATAACACCCCCCCATTACGTCATGCTTCAGAAATGTGGAAAATGGTCCGTTTTCAAATGTTTTATTTTTGAACGTCAGTTCACATTTGTAGGTGGATCATCAGTGTTAGAGCTAAAATTAGCATGTTTAAAGTGATTTTCATGCTTCCAGGGGCCCAAAACACAAGATTTATGGAATGGTTAAAAGTGCATGAAAATGGCCAATTTACTCACTCTGAGTTCTCAAAAAGGGTTTCTTCACCCCGGGAAGTTAATTAAATACCATTTGGAGGCATTTAATGTTCGAGCAAAAACTGCTGATTTTCGACAAAAGAGATAACACCCCCCCATTACGTCATGCTTCAGAAATGTGGAAAATGGTCCGTTTTCAAATGTTTTATTTTTGAACGTCAGTTCACATTTGTAGGTGGATCATCAGTGTTAGAGCTAAAATTAGCATGTTTAAAGTGATTTTCATGCTTCCAGGGGCCCTAAACACAAGATTTATGGAATGGTTAAAAGTGCATGAAAATGGCCAATTTACTCACTCTGAGTTCTCAAAAAGGGTTTCTTCACCCCGGGAAGTTAATTAAATACCATTTGGAGGCATTTCTTGTTCGAGCAAAAACGGCTGATTTTCGACAAAAGGGATAACACCCCCCCATTACGTCATGCTTCAGAAATGTGGAAAATGGTCCGTTTTCAAATGTTTTATTTTTGAATGTCAGTTCACATTTGTAGGTGGATCATCAGTGTTAGAGCTAAAATTAGCATGTTTAAAGTGATTTTCATGCTTCCAGGGGCCCTAAACACAAGATTTATGGAATGGTTAAAAGTGCATGAAAATGGCCAATTTACTCACTCTGAGTTCTCTAAAAGGGTTTATTCACCCCGGGAAGTTAATTAAATACCATTTGGAGGCATTTAATGTTCAAGCAATGACAGCTGATTTTCGACAAAAGAGATAACACCCCCCCCATTACGTCATGCTTCAGAAATGTGGAAAATGGTCCGTTTTCAAATGTTTTATTTTTGAACGTCAGTTCACATTTGTAGGTGGATCATCAGTGTTAGAGCTAAAATTCGCATGTTTAAAGTGATTTTCATGCTTCCAGGGGCTCGGGAAGTGAAATAAATACCATTTGGAGGCATTTAATGTTCGAGCAAAAACGGCTGATTTTCGACAAAAGAGATAACACCCCCCCATTACGTCATGCTTCAGAAATGTGGAAAATGGTCCGTTTTCAAATGTTTTATTTTTGAACGTCAGTTCACATTTGTAGGTGGATCATCAGTGTTAGAGCTAAAATTAGCATGTTTAAAGTGATTTTCATGCTTCCAGGGGCTCGGGAAGTTAATTAAATACCATTTGGAGGCATTTAATGTTCGAGCAAAAACGGCTGATTTTCGACAAAAGAGATAACACCCCCCATTACGTCATGCTTCAGAAATGTGGAAAATGGTCCGTTTTCAAATGTTTTATTTTTGAACGTCAGTTCACATTTGTAGGTGGATCATCAGTGTTAGAGCTAAATTTAGCATGTTTAAAGTGATTTTCATGCTTCCAGGGGCTCGGGAAGTTAATTAAATACCATTTGGAGGCATTTAATGTTCGAGCAAAAACGGCTGATTTTCGACAAAAGAGATAACAACCCCCCATTACGTCATGCTTCAGAAATGTGGAAAATGGTGCGTTTTCAAATGTTTTATTTTTGAACGTCAGTTCACATTTGTAGGTGGATCATCAGTGTTAGAGCTAAAATTAGCATGTTTAAAGGGATTTTCATGCTTCCAGGGGCCCTAAACACAAGATTTATGGAATGGTTAAAAGTGCATGAAAATGGCCAATTTACTCACTCTGAGTTCTCAAAAAGGGTTTCTTCACCCCGGGAAGTTAATTAAATACCATTTGGAGGCATTTAATGTTCGAGCAAAAACGGCTGATTTTCGACAAAAGAGATAACACCCCCCCATTACGTCATGCTTCAGAAATGTGGAAAATGGTCCGTTTTCAAATTTTTATTTTTGAACGTCAGTTCACATTTGTAGGTGGATCATCAGTGTTAGAGCTAAAATTAGCATGTTTAAAGTGATTTTCATGCTTCCAGGGGCTCGGGAAGTTAATTAAATACCATTTGGAGGCATTTAATGTTCGAGCAAAAACGGCTGATTTTCGACAAAAGAGATAACACCCCCCCATTACGTCATGTTCCAGAAATGTGGAAAATGGTCCGTTTTCAAATGTTTTATTTTTGAACGTCAGTTCACATTTGTAGGTGGATCATCAGTGTTAGAGCTAAAATTAGAATGTTTAAAGTGATTTTCATGCTTCCAGGGGCTCAGGAAGTTAATTAAATACCATTTGGAGGCATTTAATGTTCGAGCAAAAACAGCTGATTTTCGACAAAAGAGATAACACCCCCCCCATTACGTCATGCTTCAGAAATGTGGAAAATGGTCCGTTTTCAAATGTTTTTTTTTTTAACGTCAGTTCACATTTGTAGGTGGATCATCAGTGTTAGAGCTAAAATTAGCATGTTTAAAGTGATTTTCATGCTTCCAGGGGCCCTAAACACCAGATTTATGGAATGGTTAAAAGTGCATGAAATGGCCAATTTACTCACTCTGAGTTCTCAAAAAGGGTTTCTTCACCCCGGGAAGTTAATTAAATACCATTTGGAGGCATTTAATGTTCGAGCAAAAACGGCTGATTTTCGACAAAAGAGATAACACCCCCCCATTACGTCATGCTTCAGAAATGTGGAAAATGGTCCGTTTTCAAATGTTTTATTTTTGAACGTCAGTTCACATTTGTAGGTGGATCATCAGTGTTAGAGCTAAAATTAGCATGTTTAAAGTGATTTTCATGCTTCCAGGGGCTCGGGAAGTTAATTAAATACCATTTAGAGGCATTTAATGTTCGAGCAAAAACGACTGATTTTCGACAAAAGAGATAACACCCCCCCATTACGTCATGCTTCAGAAATGTGGAAAATGGTCCATTTTCAAATGTTTTATTTTTGAACGTCAGTTCACATTTGTAGGTGGATCATCAGTGTTAGAGCTAAAATTAGCATGTTTAAAGTTTTTTTCATGCTTCCAGGGGCCCTAAACACAAGATTTATGGAATGGTTAAAAGTGCATGAAAATGGCCAATTTACTCACTCTGAGTTCTCAAAAAGGGTTTCTTCACCCCGGGAAGTTAATTAAATACCATTTGGAGGCATTTAATGTTCGAGCAAAAACGGCTGATTTTCGACAAAAGAGATAACACCCCCCCATTACGTCATGCTTCAGAAATGTGGAAAATGGTCCGTTTTCAAATGTTTTATTTTTGAACGTCAGTTCACATTTGTAGGTGGATCATCAGTGTTAGAGCTAAAATTAGCATGTTTAAAGTGATTTTCATGCTTCCAGGGGCCCTAAACACAAGATTTATGGAATGGTTAAAAGTGCATGAAAATGGCCAATTTACTCACTCTGAGTTCTCAAAAAGGGTTTCTTCACCCCGGGAAGTTAATTAAATACCATTTGGAGGCATTTCTTGTTCGAGCAAAAACGGCTGATTTTCGACAAAAGGGATAACACCCCCCCATTACGTCATGCTTCAGAAATGTGGAAAATGGTCCGTTTTCAAATGTTTTATTTTTGAATGTCAGTTCACATTTGTAGGTGGATCATCAGTGTTAGAGCTAAAATTAGCATGTTTAATGTGATTTTCATGCTTCCAGGGGCCCTAAACACAAGATTTATGGAATGTTTAAAAGTGCATGAAAATGGCCAATTTACTCACTCTGAGTTCTCAAAAAGGGTTTCTTCACCCCGGGAAGTTAATTAAATACCATTTGGAGGCATTTAATGTTCGAGCAAAAACAGCTGATTTTCGACAAAAGAGATAACACCCCCCCATTACGTCATGCTTCAGAAATGTGGAAAATGGTCCGTTTTCAAATGTTTTATTTTTGAACGTCAGTTCACATTTGTAGGTGGATCATCAGTGTTAGAGCTAAAATTAGCATGTTTAAAGTGATTTTCATGCTTCCAGGGGCCCTAAACACAAGATTTATGGAATGGTTAAAAGTGCATAAAAATGGCCAATTTACTCACTCTGAGTTCTCTAAAAGGGTTTCTTCACCCCGGAAAGTTAATTAAATACCATTTGGAGGCATTTAATGTTCAAGCAATGATAGCTGATTTTCGACAAAAGAGATAACACCCCCCCATTACGTCATGCTTCAGAAATGTGGAAAATGGTCCGTTTTCAAATGTTTTAATTTTTGAACGTCAGTTCACATTTGTAGGTGGATCATCAGTGTTAGAGCTAAAATTAGCATGTTTAAAGTGATTTTCATGCTTCCAGGGGCACGGGAAGTGAAATAAATACCATTTGGAGGCATTTAATGTTCGAGGAAAAACGGCTGATTTTCGACAAAAGAGATAACACCCCCCCATTACGTCATGCTTCAGAAATGTGGAAAATGGTCCGTTTTCAAATGTTTTATTTTTGAACGTCAGTTCACATTTGTAGGTGGATCATCAGTGTTAGAGCTAAAATTAGCATGTTTAAAGTGATTTTCATGCTTCCAGGGGCTCGGGAAGTTAATTAAATACCATTTGGAGGCATTTAATGTTCGAGCAAAAACGGCTGATTTTTGACAAAAGAGATAACACCCCCCATTACGTCATGCTTCAGAAATGTGGAAAATGGTCCGTTTTCAAATGTTTTATTTTTGAACGTCAATTCACATTTGTAGGTGGATCATCAGTGTTAGAGCTAAAATTAGCATGTTTAAAGTGATTTTCATGCTTCCAGGGGCTCGGGAAGTTAATTAAATACCATTTGGAGGCATTTAATGTTCGAGCAAAAACGGCTGATTTTCGACAAAAGAGATAACACCCCCCCATTACGTCATGCTTCAGAAATGTGGAAAATGGTCCGTTTTCAAATGTTTTATTTTTGAACGTCAGTTCACATTTGTAGGTGGATCATCAGTGTTAGAGCTAAAATTAGCATGTTTAAAGTGATTTTCATGCTTCCAGGGGCCCTAAACACAAGATTTATGGAATGGTTAAAAGTGCATGAAAATGGCCAATTTACTCACTCTGAGTTCTCTAAAAGGGTTTCTTCACCCCGGGAAGTTAATTAAATACCATTTGGAGGCATTTAATGTTCAAGCAATGACAGCTGATTTTCGACAAAAGAGATAACACCCCCCCATTACGTCATGCTTCAGAAATGTGGAAAATGGTCCGTTTTCAAATGTTTTAATTTTTGAACGTCAGTTCACATTTGTAGGTGGATCATCAGTGTTAGAGCTAAAATTAGCATGTTTAAAGTGATTTTCATGCTTCCAGGGGCTCGGGAAGTGAAATAAATACCATTTGGAGGCATTTAATGTTCGAGGAAAAACGGCTGATTTTCGACAAAAGAGATAACACCCCCCCATTACGTCATGCTTCAGAAATGTGGAAAATGGTCCGTTTTCAAATGTTTTATTTTTGAACGTCAGTTCACATTTGTAGGTGGATCATCAGTGTTAGAGCTAAAATTAGCATGTTTAAAGTGATTTTCATGCTTCCAGGGGCTCGGGAAGTTAATTAAATACCATTTGGAGGCATTTAATGTTCGAGCAAAAACGGCTGATTTTTGACAAAAGAGATAACACCCCCCATTACGTCATGCTTCAGAAATGTGGAAAATGGTCCGTTTTCAAATGTTTTATTTTTGAACGTCAGTTCACATTTGTAGGTGGATCATCAGTGTTAGAGCTAAAATTAGCATGTTTAAAGTGATTTTCATGCTTCCAGGGGCTCGGGAAGTTAATTAAATACCATTTGGAGGCATTTAATGTTCGAGCAAAAACGGCTGATTTTCGACAAAAGAGATAACACCCCCCCATTACGTCATGCTTCAGAAATGTGGAAAATGGTCCGTTTTCAAATGTTTTATTTTTGAACGTCAGTTCACATTTGTTGGTGGATCATCAGTGTTAGAGCTAAAATTAGCATGTTTAAAGTGATTTTCATGCTTCCAGGGGCTCGGGAAGTTAATTAAATACCATTTGGAGGCATTTAATGTTCGAGCAAAAACGGCTGATTTTCGACAAAAGAGATAACAACCCCCATTACGTCATGCTTCAGAAATGTGGAAAATGGTGCGTTTTCAAATGTTTTATTTTTGAACGTCAGTTCACATTTGTAGGTGGATCATCAGTGTTAGAGCTAAAATTAGCATGTTTAAAGGGATTTTCATGCTTCCAGGGGCCCTAAACACAAGATTTATGGAATGGTTAAAATTGCATGAAAATGGCCAATTTACTCACTCTGAGTTCTCAAAAAGGGTTTCTTCACCCCGGGAAGTTAATTAAATACCATTTGGAGGCATTTAATGTTCGAGCAAAAACGGCTGATTTTCGACAAAAGAGATAACACCCCCCCATTACGTCATGCTTCAGAAATGTGGAAAATGGTCCGTTTTCAAATGTTTTATTTTTGAACGTCAGTTCACATTTGTAGGTGGATCATCAGTGTTAGAGCTAAAATTAGCATGTTTAAAGTGATTTTCATGCTTCCAGGGGCTCGGGAAGTTAATTAAATACCATTTGGAGGCATTTAATGTTCGAGCAAAAACGGCTGATTTTCGACAAAAGAGATAACAACCCCCATTACGTCATGCTTCAGAAATGTGGAAAATGGTGTGTTTTCAAATGATTTATTTTTGAACGTCAGTTCACATTTGTAGGTGGATCATCAGTGTTAGAGCTAAAATTAGCATGTTTAAAGGGATTTTCATGCTTCCAGGGGCCCTAAACACAAGATTTATGGAATGGTTAAAAGTGCATGAAAATGGCCAATTTACTCACTCTGAGTTCTCAAAAAGGGTTTCTTCACCCCGGGAAGTTAATTAAATACCATTTGGAGGCATTTAATGTTCGAGCAAAAACTGCTGATTTTCGACAAAAGAGATAACACCCCCCCATTACGTCATGCTTCAGAAATGTGGAAAATGGTCCGTTTTCAAATGTTTTATTTTTGAACGTCAGTTCACATTTGTAGGTGGATCATCAGTGTTAGAGCTAAAATTAGCATGTTTAAAGTGATTTTCATGCTTCCAGGGGCTCGGGAAGTTAATTAAATACCATTTGGAGGCATTTAATGTTCGAGCAAAAACGGCTTATTTTCGACAAAAGAGATAACACCCCCCCCCCATTACGTCATGCTTCAGAAATGTGGAAAATGGTCCGTTTTCAAATGTTTTATTTTTGAACGTCAGTTCACATTTGTAGGTGGATCATCAGTGTTAGAGCTTAAATTAGCATGTTTAAAGTGATTTTCATGCTTCCAGGGGCCCAAAACACAAGATTTATGGAATGGTTAAAAGTGCATGAAAATGGCCAATTTACTCACTCTGAGTTCTCAAAAAGGGTTTCTTCACCCCGGGAAGTTAATTAAATACCATTTGGAGGCATTTAATGTTCGAGCAAAAACAGCTGATTTTCGACAAAAGAGATAACACCCCCCCATTACGTCATGCTTCAGAAATGTGGAAAATGGTCCGTTTTCAAATGTTTTATTTTTGAACGTCAGTTCACATTTGTAGGTGGATCATCAGTGTTAGAGCTAAAATTAGCATGTTTAAAGTGATTTTCATGCTTCCAGGGGCCCTAAACACAAGATTTATGGAATGGTTAAAAGTGCATGAAAATGGCCAATTTACTCACTCTGAGTTCTCTAAAAGGGTTTCTTCACCCCGGGAAGTTAATTAAATACCATTTGGAGGCATTTAATGTTCAAGCAATGACAGCTGATTTTCGACAAAAGAGATAACACCCCCCCATTACGTCATGCTTCAGAAATGTGGAAAATGGTCCGTTTTCAAATGTTTTATTTTTGAACGTCAGTTCACATTTGTAGGTGGATCATCAGTGTTAGAGCTAAAATTAGCATGTTTAAAGTGATTTTCATGCTTCCAGGGGCTCAGGAAGTTAATTAAATACCATTTGGAGGCATTTAATGTTCGAGCAATAACGGCTGATTTTCGACAAAAGAGATAACACCCCCCCATTACGTCATGTTTCAGAAATGTGGAAAATGGTCCGTTTTCAAATGTTTTATTTTTGAACGTCAGTTCACATTTGTTGGTGGATCATCAGTGTTAGAGCTAAAATTAGCATGTTTAAAGTGATTTTCATGCTTCCAGGGGCTCGGGATGTTAATTAAATACCATTTGGAGGCATTTAATGTTCGAGCAAAAACGGCTGATTTTCGACAAAAGAGATAACAACCCCCCATTACGTCATGCTTCAGAAATGTGGAAAATGGTGCGTTTTCAAATGTTTTATTTTTGAACGTCAGTTCACATTTGTAGGTGGATCATCAGTGTTAGAGCTAAAATTAGCATGTTTAAAGTGATTTTCATGCTTCCAGGGGCTCGGGAAGTTAATTAAATACCATTTGGAGGCATTTAATGTTCGAGCAAAAACGGCTGATTTTCGACAAAAGAGATAACAACCCCCATTACGTCATGCTTCAGAAATGTGGAAAATGGTGCGTTTTCAAATGTTTTATTTTTGAACGTCAGTTCACATTTGTAGGTGGATCATCAGTGTTAGAGCTAAAATTAGCATGTTTAAAGGGATTTTCATGCTTCCAGGGGCCCTAAACACAAGATTTATGGAATGGTTAAAAGTGCATGAAAATGGCCAATTTACTCACTCTGAGTTCTCAAAAAGGGTTTCTTCACCCCGGGAAGTTAATTAAATACCATTTGGAGGCATTTAATGTTCGAGCAAAAACGGCTGATTTTCGACAAAAGAGATAACACCCCCCCATTACGTCATGCTTCAGAAATGTGGAAAATGGTCCGTTTTCAAATGTTTTATTTTTGAACGTCAGTTCACATTTGTAGGTGGATCATCAGTGTTAGAGCTAAAATTAGCATGTTTAAAGTGATTTTCATGCTTCCAGGGGCTCGGGAAGTTAATTAAATACCATTTGGAGGCATTTAATGTTCGAGCAAAAACGGCAGATTTTCGACAAAAGAGATAACAACCCCCATTACGTCATGCTTCAGAAATGTGGAAAATGGTGTGTTTTCAAATGATTTATTTTTGAACGTCAGTTCACATTTGTAGGTGGATCATCAGTGTTAGAGCTAAAATTAGCATGTTTAAAGGGATTTTCATGCTTCCAGGGGCCCTAAACACAAGATTTATGGAATGGTTAAAAGTGCATGAAAATGGCCAATTTACTCACTCTGAGTTCTCAAAAAGGGTTTCTTCACCCCGGGAAGTTAATTAAATACCATTTGGAGGCATTTAATGTTCGAGCAAAAACTGCTGATTTTCGACAAAAGAGATAACACCCCCCATTACGTCATGCTTCAGAAATGTGGAAAATGGTCCGTTTTCAAATGTTTTATTTTTGAACGTCAGTTCACATTTGTAGGTGGATCATCAGTGTTAGAGCTAAAATTAGAATGTTTAAAGTGATTTTCATGCTTCCAGGGGCTCAGGAAGTTAATTAAATACCATTTGGAGGCATTTAATGTTCGAGCAAAAACAGCTGATTTTCGACAAAAGAGATAACACCCCCCCATTACGTCATGCTTCAGAAATGTGGAAAATGGTCCGTTTTCAAATGTTTTTTTTTTTAACGTCAGTTCACATTTGTAGGTGGATCATCAGTGTTAGAGCTAAAATTAGCATGTTTAAAGTGATTTTCATGCTTCCAGGGGCCCTAAACACAAGATTTATGGAATGGTTAAAAGTGCATGAAATGGCCAATTTACTCACTCTGAGTTCTCAAAAAGGGTTTCTTCACCCCGGGAAGTTAATTAAATACCATTTGGAGGCATTTAATGTTCGAGCAAAAACGGCTGATTTTCGACAAAAGAGATAACACCCCCCCATTACGTCATGCTTCAGAAATGTGGAAAATGGTCCGTTTTCAAATGTTTTATTTTTGAACGTCAGTTCACATTTGTAGGTGGATCATCAGTGTTAGAGCTAAAATTAGCATGTTTAAAGTGATTTTCATGCTTCCAGGGGCTCGGAAAGTTAATTAAATACCATTTGGAGGCATTTAATGTTCGAGCAAAAACGGCTGATTTTCGACAAAAGAGATAACACCCCCCATTTCGTCATGCTTCAGAAATATGGAAAATGGTCCATTTTCAAATGTTTTATTTTTGAACGTCAGTTCACATTTGTAGGTGGTTCATCAGTGTTAGAGCTAAAATTAGCATGTTTAAAGTGATTTTCATGCTTCCAGGGGCCCTAAACACAAGATTTATGGAATGGGTAAAAGTGCATGAAAATGGCCAATTTACTCACTCTGAGTTCTCAAAAAGTGTTTCTTCACCCCGGGAAGCTAATTAAATACCATTTGGAGGCATTTAATGTTCAAGCAATGACAGCTGATTTTCGACAAAAGAGATAACACCCCCCCATTACGTCATGCTTCGGAAATGTGGAAAATGTTCAGTTTTCAAATGTTTTATTTTTGAACGTCAGTTCACATTTGTAGGTGGATCATCAGTGTTAGAGCTAAAATTAGCATGTTTAAAGTGATTTTCATGCTTCCAGGGGCCCTAAACACAAGATTTATGGAATGGTTAAAAGTGCATGAAAATGGCCAATTTACTCACTCTGAGTTCTCAAAAAGGGTTTCTTCACCCCGGGAAGTTAATTAAATACCATTTGGAGGCATTTAATGTTCGAGCAAAAACGGCTGATTTTCGACAAAAGAGATAACACCCCCCCATTACGTCATGCTTCAGAAATGTGGAAAATGGTCCGTTTTCAAATGTTTTATTTTTGAACGTCAGTTCACATTTGTAGGTGGATCATCAGTGTTAGAGCTAAAATTAGCATGTTTAAAGTGATTTTCATGCTTCCAGGGGCTCGGGAAGTTAATTAAATACCATTTGGAGGCATTTAATGTTCGAGCAAAAACGGCTGATTTTCGACAAAAGAGATAACACCCCCCCATTACGTCATGCTTCAGAAATGTGGAAAATGGTCCGTTTTCAAATGTTTTATTTTTGAACGTCAGTTCACATTTGTTGGTGGATCATCAGTGTTAGAGCTAAAATTAGCATGTTTAAAGTGATTTTCATGCTTCCAGGGGCTCGGGAAGTTAATTAAATACCATTTGGAGGCATTTAATGTTCGAGCAAAAACGGCTGATTTTCGACAAAAGAGATAACAACCCCCCATTACGTCATGCTTCAGAAATGTGGAAAATGGTGCGTTTTCAAATGTTTTATTTTTGAACGTCAGTTCACATTTGTAGGTGGATCATCAGTGTTAGAGCTAAAATTAGCATGTTTAAAGTGATTTTCATGCTTCCAGGGGCTCGGGAAGTTAATTAAATACCATTTGGAGGCATTTAATGTTCGAGCAAAAACGGCTGATTTTCGACAAAAGAGATAACAACCCCCATTACGTCATGCTTCAGAAATGTGGAAAATGGTGCGTTTTCAAATGTTTTATTTTTGAACGGCAGTTCACATTTGTAGGTGGATCATCAGTGTTAGAGCTAAAATTAGCATGTTTAAAGGGATTTTCATGCTTCCAGGGGCCCTAAACACAAGATTTATGGAATGGTTAAAAGTGCATGAAAATGGCCAATTTACTCACTCTGAGTTCTCAAAAAGGGTTTCTTCACCCCGGGAAGTTAATTAAATACCATTTGGAGGCATTTAATGTTCGAGCAAAAACGGCTGATTTTCGACAAAAGAGATAACACCCCCCCATTACGTCATGCTTCAGAAATGTGGAAAATGGTCCGTTTTCAAATGTTTTATTTTTGAACGTCAGTTCACATTTGTAGGTGGATCATCAGTGTTAGGGCTAAAATTAGCATGTTTAAAGTGATTTTCATGCTTCCAGGGGCTCGGGAAGTTAATTAAATACCATTTGGAGGCATTTAATGTTCGAGCAAAAACGGCTGATTTTCGACAAAAGAGATAACAACCCCCATTACGTCATGCTTCAGAAATGTGGAAAATGGTGTGTTTTCAAATGATTTATTTTTGAACGTCAGTTCACATTTGTAGGTGGATCATCAGTGTTAGAGCTAAAATTAGCATGTTTAAAGGGATTTTCATGCTTCCAGGGGCCCTAAACACAAGATTTATGGAATGGTTAAAAGTGCATGAAAATGGCCAATTTACTCACTCTGAGTTCTCAAAAAGGGTTTCTTCACCCCGGGAAGTTAATTAAATACCATTTGGAGGCATTTAATGTTCGAGCAAAAACTGCTGATTTTCGACAAAAGAGATAACACCCCCCCATTACGTCATGCTTCAGAAATGTGGAAAATGGTCCGTTTTCAAATGTTTTATTTTTGAACGTCAGTTCACATTTGTAGGTGGATCATCAGTGTTAGAGCTAAAATTAGCATGTTTAAAGTGATTTTCATGCTTCCAGGGGCTCGGGAAGTTAATTAAATACCATTTGGAGGCATTTAATGTTCGAGCAAAAACGGCTGATTTTCGACAAAAGAGATAACACCCCCCCCCCATTACGTCATGCTTCAGAAATGTGGAAAATGGTCCGTTTTCAAATGTTTTATTTTTGAACGTCAGTTCACATTTGTAGGTGGATCATCAGTGTTAGAGCTAAAATTAGCATGTTTAAAGTGATTTTCATGCTTCCAGGGGCTCGGGAAGTTAATTAAATACCATTTGGAGGCATTTAATGTTCGAGCAAAAACGGCTGATTTTCGACAAAAGAGATAACAACCCCCATTACGTCATGCTTCAGAAATGTGGAAAATGGTGTGTTTTCAAATGATTTATTTTTGAACGTCAGTTCACATTTGTAGGTGGATCATCAGTGTTAGAGCTAAAATTAGCATGTTTAAAGTGATTTTCATGCTTCCAGGGGCTCGGAAAGTTAATTAAATACCATTTGGAGGCATTTAATGTTCGAGCAAAAACGGCTGATTTTCGACAAAAGAGATAACACCCCCCATTTCGTCATGCTTCAGAAATATGGAAAATGGTCCATTTTCAAATGTTTTATTTTTGAACGTCAGTTCACATTTGTAGGTGGTTCATCAGTGTTAGAGCTAAAATTAGCATGTTTAAAGTGATTTTCATGCTTCCAGGGGCCCTAAACACAAGATTTATGGAATGGGTAAAAGTGCATGAAAATGGCCAATTTACTCACTCTGAGTTCTCAAAAAGTGTTTCTTCACCCCGGGAAGCTAATTAAATACCATTTGGAGGCATTTAATGTTCAAGCAATGACAGCTGATTTTCGACAAAAGAGATAACACCCCCCCATTACGTCATGCTTCGGAAATGTGGAAAATGTTCAGTTTTCAAATGTTTTATTTTTGAACGTCAGTTCACATTTGTAGGTGGATCATCAGTGTTAGAGCTAAAATTAGCATGTTTAAAGTGATTTTCATGCTTCCAGGGGCCCTAAACACAAGATTTATGGAATGGTTAAAAGTGCATGAAAATGGCCAATTTACTCACTCTGAGTTCTCAAAAAGGGTTTCTTCACCCCGGGAAGTTAATTAAATACCATTTGGAGGCATTTAATGTTCGAGCAAAAACGGCTGATTTTCGACAAAAGAGATAACACCCCCCCATTACGTCATGCTTCAGAAATGTGGAAAATGGTCCGTTTTCAAATGTTTTATTTTTGAACGTCAGTTCACATTTGTAGGTGGATCATCAGTGTTAGAGCTACAATTAGCATGTTTAAAGTGATTTTCATGCTTCCAGGGGCTCGGGAAGTTAATTAAATACCATTTGGAGGCATTTAATGTTCGAGCAAAAACGGCTGATTTTCGACAAAAGAGATAACACCCCCCCATTACGTCATGCTTCAGAAATGTGGAAAATGGTCCGTTTTCAAATGTTTTATTTTTGAACGTCAGTTCACATTTGTTGGTGGATCATCAGTGTTAGAGCTAAAATTAGCATGTTTAAAGTGATTTTCATGCTTCCAGGGGCTCGGGAAGTTAATTAAATACCATTTGGAGGCATTTAATGTTCGAGCAAAAACGGCTGATTTTCGACAAAAGAGATAACAACCCCCCATTACGTCATGCTTCAGAAATGTGGAAAATGGTGCGTTTTCAAATGTTTTATTTTTGAACGTCAGTTCACATTTGTAGGTGGATCATCAGTGTTAGAGCTAAAATTAGCATGTTTAAAGTGATTTTCATGCTTCCAGGGGCTCGGGAAGTTAATTAAATACCATTTGGAGGCATTTAATGTTCGAGCAAAAACGGCTGATTTTCGACAAAAGAGATAACAACCCCCATTACGTCATGCTTCAGAAATGTGGAAAATGGTGCGTTTTCAAATGTTTTATTTTTGAACGTCAGTTCACATTTGTAGGTGGATCATCAGTGTTAGAGCTAAAATTAGCATGTTTAAAGGGATTTTCATGCTTCCAGGGGCCCTAAACACAAGATTTATGGAATGGTTAAAAGTGCATGAAAATGGCCAATTTACTCACTCTGAGTTCTCAAAAAGGGTTTCTTCACCCCGGGAAGTTAATTAAATACCATTTGGAGGCATTTAATGTTCGAGCAAAAACGGCTGATTTTCGACAAAAGAGATAACACCCCCCCATTACGTCATGCTTCAGAAATGTGGAAAATGGTCCGTTTTCAAATGTTTTATTTTTGAACGTCAGTTCACATTTGTAGGTGGATCATCAGTGTTAGGGCTAAAATTAGCATGTTTAAAGTGATTTTCATGCTTCCAGGGGCTCGGGAAGTTAATTAAATACCATTTGGAGGCATTTAATGTTCGAGCAAAAACGGCTGATTTTTGACAAAAGAGATAACACCCCCATTACGTCATGCTTCAGAAATGTGGAAAATGGTCCATTTTCAAATGTTTTATTTTTGAACGTCAGTTCACATTTGTAGGTGGATCATCAGTGTTAGAGCTAAAATTAGCATGTTTAAAGTGATTTTCATGCTTCCAGGGGCCCAAAACACAAGATTTATGGAATGGTTAAAAGTGCATGAAAATGGCCAATTTACTCACTCTGAGTTCTCAAAAAGGGTTTCTTCACCCCGGGAAGTTAATTAAATACCATTTGGAGGCATTTAATGTTCGAGCAAAAACAGTTGATTTTCGACAAAAGAGATAACACCCCCCCATTACGTCATGCTTCAGAAATGTGGAAAATGGTCCGTTTTCAAATGTTTTATTTTTGAACGTCAGTTCACATTTGTAGGTGGATCATCAGTGTTAGAGCTAAAATTAGCATGTTTAAAGTGATTTTCATGCTTCCAGGGGCTCGGGAAGTTAATTAAATACCATTTGGAGGCATTTAATGTTCGAGCAAAAACGGCTGATTTTTGACAAAAGAGATAACACCCCCATTACGTCATGCTTCAGAAATGTGGAAAATGGTCCATTTTCAAATGTTTTATTTTTGAACGTCAGTTCACATTTGTAGGTGGATCATCAGTGTTAGAGCTAAAATTAGCATGTTTAAAGTGATTTTCATGCTTCCAGGGGCCCAAAACACAAGATTTATGGAATGGTTAAAAGTGCATGAAAATGGCCAATTTACTCACTCTGAGTTCTCAAAAAGGGTTTCTTCACCCCGGGAAGTTAATTAAATACCATTTGGAGGCATTTAATGTTCGAGCAAAAACAGTTGATTTTCGACAAAAGAGATAACACCCCCCCATTACGTCATGCTTCAGAAATGTGGAAAATGGTCCGTTTTCAAATGTTTTATTTTTGAACGTCAGTTCACATTTGTAGGTGGATCATCAGTGTTAGAGCTAAAATTAGCATGTTTAAAGTGATTTTCATGCTTCCAGGGGCCCTAAACACAAGATTTATGGAATGGTTAAAAGTGCATGAAAATGGCCAATTTACTCACTCTGAGTTCTCTAAAAGGGTTTCTTCACCCCGGGAAGATAATTAAATACCATTTGGAGGCATTTAATGTTCAAGCAATGACAGCTGATTTTCGACAAAAGAGATAACACCCCCCCATTACGTCATGCTTCAGAAATGTGGAAAATGGTCCGTTTTCAAATGTTTTATTTTTGAACGTCAGTTCACATTTGTAGGTGGATCATCAGTGTTAGAGCTAAAATTAGCATGTTTAAAGTGATTTTCATGCTTCCAGGGGCTCGGGAAGTTAATTAAATACCATTTGGAGGCATTTAATGTTCGATCAAAAACGGCTGATTTTTGACAAAAGAGATAACACCCCCATTACGTCATGCTTCAGAAATGTGGAAAATGGTCCGTTTTCAAATGTTTTATTTTTGAACGTCAGTTCACATTTGTAGATGGATCATCAGTGTTAGAGCTAAAATTAGCATGTTTAAAGTGATTTTCATGCTTCCAGGGGCTCGGGAAGTTAATTAAATACCATTTGGAGGCATTTAATGTTCGAGCAAAAACGGCTGATTTTCGACAAAAGAGATAACACCCCCCCATTACGTCATGCTTCAGAAATGTGGAAAATGGTCCGTTTTCAAATGTTTTATTTTTGAACGTCAGTTCACATTTGTTGGTGGATCATCAGTGTTAGAGCTAAAATTAGCATGTTTAAAGTGATTTTCATGCTTCCAGGGGCTCGGGAAGTTAATTAAATACCATTTGGAGGCATTTAATGTTCGAGCAAAAACGGCTGATTTTCGACAAAAGAGATAACAACCCCCCATTACGTCATGCTTCAGAAATGTGGAAAATGGTGCGTTTTCAAATGTTTTATTTTTGAACGTCAGTTCACATTTGTAGGTGGATCATCAGTGTTAGAGCTAAAATTAGCATGTTTAAAGTGATTTTCATGCTTCCAGGGGCTCGGGAAGTTAATTAAATACCATTTGGAGGCATTTAATGTTCGAGCAAAAACGGCTGATTTTCGACAAAAGAGATAACAACCCCCATTACGTCATGCTTCAGAAATGTGGAAAATGGTGTGTTTTCAAATGATTTATTTTTGAACGTCAGTTCACATTTGTAGGTGGATCATCAGTGTTAGAGCTAAAATTAGCATGTTTAAAGGGATTTTCATGCTTCCAGGGGCCCTAAACACAAGATTTATGGAATGGTTAAAAGTGCATGAAAATGGCCAATTTACTCACTCTGAGTTCTCAAAAAGGGTTTCTTCACCCCGGGAAGTTAATTAAATACCATTTGGAGGCATTTAATGTTCGAGCAAAAACTGCTGATTTTCGACAAAAGAGATAACACCCCCCCATTACGTCATGCTTCAGAAATGTGGAAAATGGTCCATTTTCAAATGTTTTATTTTTGAACGTCAGTTCACATTTGTAGGTGGATCATCAGTGTTAGAGCTAAAATTAGAATGTTTAAAGTGATTTTCATGCTTCCAGGGGCTCAGGAAGTTAATTAAATACCATTTGGAGGCATTTAATGTTCGAGCAAAAACAGCTGATTTTCGACAAAAGAGATAACACCCCCCCATTACGTCATGCTTCAGAAATGTGGAAAATGGTCCGTTTTCAAATGTTTTATTTTTGAACGTCAGTTCACATTTGTAGGTGGATCATCAGTGTTAGAGCTAAAATTAGAATGTTTAAAGTGATTTTCATGCTTCCAGGGGCTCAGGAAGTTAATTAAATACCATTTGGAGGCATTTAATGTTCGAGCAAAAACAGCTGATTTTCGACAAAAGAGATAACACCCCCCCATTACGTCATGCTTCAGAAATGTGGAAAATGGTCCGTTTTCAAATGTTTTATTTTTGAACGTCAGTTCACATTTGTAGGTGGATCATCAGTGTTAGAGCTAAAATTAGCATGTTTAAAGTGATTTTCATGCTTCCAGGGGCCCTAAACACAAGATTTATGGAATGGTTAAAAGTGCATGAAAATGGCCAATTTACTCACTCTGAGTTCTCAAAAAGGGTTTCTTCACCCCGGGAAGTTAATTAAATACCATTTGGAGGCATTTAATGTTCGAGCAAAAACGGCTGATTTTCGACAAAAGAGATAACACCCCCCCATTACGTCATGCTTCAGAAATGTGGAAAATGGTCCGTTTTCAAATGTTTTATTTTTGAACGTCAGTTCACATTTGTAGGTGGATCATCAGTGTTAGAGCTAAAATTAGCATGTTTAAAGTGATTTTCATGCTTCCAGGGGCTCGGGAAGTTAATTAAATACCATTTGGAGGCATTTAATGTTCGAGCAAAAACGGCTGATTTTCGACAAAAGAGATAACAACCCCCATTACGTCATGCTTCAGAAATGTGGAAAATGGTGTGTTTTCAAATGATTTATTTTTGAACGTCAGTTCACATTTGTAGGTGGATCATCAGTGTTAGAGCTAAAATTAGCATGTTTAAAGGGATTTTCATGCTTCCAGGGGCCCTAAACACAAGATTTATGGAATGGTTAAAAGTGCATGAAAATGGCCAATTTACTCACTCTGAGTTCTCAAAAAGGGTTTCTTCACCCCGGGAAGTTAATTAAATACCATTTGGAGGCATTTAATGTTCGAGCAAAAACTGCTGATTTTCGACAAAAGAGATAACACCCCCCCATTACGTCATGCTTCAGAAATGTGGAAAATGGTCCATTTTCAAATGTTTTATTTTTGAACGTCAGTTCACATTTGTAGGTGGATCATCAGTGTTAGAGCTAAAATTAGAATGTTTAAAGTGATTTTCATGCTTCCAGGGGCTCAGGAAGTTAATTAAATACCATTTGGAGGCATTTAATGTTCGAGCAAAAACAGCTGATTTTCGACAAAAGAGATAACACCCCCCCATTACGTCATGCTTCAGAAATGTGGAAAATGGTCCGTTTTCAAATGTTTTATTTTTGAACGTCAGTTCACATTTGTAGGTGGATCATCAGTGTTAGAGCTAAAATTAGCATGTTTAAAGTGATTTTCATGCTTCCAGGGGCCCTAAACACAAGATTTATGGAATGGTTAAAAGTGCATGAAATGGCCAATTTACTCACTCTGAGTTCTCAAAAAGGGTTTCTTCACCCCGGGAAGTTAATTAAATACCATTTGGAGGCATTTAATGTTCGAGCAAAAACGGCTGATTTTCGACAAAAGAGATAACACCCCCCCATTACGTCATGCTTCAGAAATGTGGAAAATGGTCCGTTTTCAAATGTTTTATTTTTGAACGTCAGTTCACATTTGTAGGTGGATCATCAGTGTTAGAGCTAAAATTAGCATGTTTAAAGTGATTTTCATGCTTCCAGGGGCTCGGAAAGTTAATTAAATACCATTTGGAGGCATTTAATGTTCGAGCAAAAACGGCTGATTTTCGACAAAAGAGATAACACCCCCCATTTCGTCATGCTTCAGAAATGTGGAAAATGGTCCATTTTCAAATGTTTTATTTTTGAACGTCAGTTCACATTTGTAGGTGGTTCATCAGTGTTAGAGCTAAAATTAGCATGTTTAAAGTGATTTTCATGCTTCCAGGGGCCCTAAACACAAGATTTATGGAATGGGTAAAAGTGCATGAAAATGGCCAATTTACTCACTCTGAGTTCTCAAAAAGTGTTTCTTCACCCCGGGAAGCTAATTAAATACCATTTGGAGGCATTTAATGTTCAAGCAATGACAGCTGATTTTCGACAAAAGAGATAACACCCCCCCATTACGTCATGCTTCGGAAATGTGGAAAATGTTCCGTTTTCAAATGTTTTATTTTTGAACGTCAGTTCACATTTGTAGGTGGATCATCAGTGTTAGAGCTAAAATTAGCATGTTTAAAGTGATTTTCATGCTTCCAGGGGCCCTAAACACAAGATTTATGGAATGGTTAAAAGTGCATGAAAATGGCCAATTTACTCACTCTGAGTTCTCAAAAAGGGTTTCTTCACCCCGGGAAGTTAATTAAATACCATTTGGAGGCATTTAATGTTCGAGCAAAAACGGCAGATTTTCGACAAAAGAGATAACACCCCCCCCATTACGTCATGCTTCAGAAATGTGGAAAATGGTCCGTTTTCAAATGTTTTATTTTTGAACGTCAGTTCACATTTGTAGGTGGATCATCAGTGTTAGAGCTAAAATTAGCATGTTTAAAGTGATTTTCATGCTTCCAGGGGCCCAAAACACAAGATTTATGGAATGGTTAAAAGTGCATGAAAATGGCCAATTTACTCACTCTGAGTTCTCAAAAAGGGTTTCTTCACCCCGGGAAGTTAATTAAATACCATTTGGAGGCATTTAATGTTCGAGCAAAAGCGGCTGATTTTCGACAAAAGAGATAACACCCCCCCATTACATCATGCTTCAGAAATGTGGAAAATGGTCCGTTTTCAAATGTTTTATTTTTGAACGTCAGTTCACATTTGTAGGTGGATCATCAGTGTTAGAGCTAAAATTAGCATGTTTAAAGTGATTTTCATGCTTCCAGGGGCCCTAAACACAAGATTTATGGAATGGTTAAAAGTGCATGAAAATGGCCAATTTACTCACTCTGAGTTCTCAAAAAGGGTTTCTTCACCCCGGGAAGTTAATTAAATACCATTTGGAGGCATTTCTTGTTCGAGCAAAAACGGCTGATTTTCGACAAAAGGGATAACACCCCCCCATTACGTCATGCTTCAGAAATGTGGAAAATGGTCCGTTTTCAAATGTTTTATTTTTGAACGTCAGTTCACATTTGTTGGTGGATCATCAGTGTTAGAGCTAAAATTAGCATGTTTAAAGTGATTTTCATGCTTCCAGGGGCTCGGGAAGTTAATTAAATACCATTTGGAGGCATTTAATGTTCGAGCAAAAACGGCTGATTTTCGACAAAAGAGATAACAACCCCCCATTACGTCATGCTTCAGAAATGTGGAAAATGGTCCGTTTTCAAATGTTTTATTTTTGAACGTCAGTTCACATTTGTTGGTGGATCATCAGTGTTAGAGCTAAAATTAGCATGTTTAAAGTGATTTTCATGCTTCCAGGGGCTCGGGAAGTTAATTAAATACCATTTGGAGGCATTTAATGTTCGAGCAAAAACGGCTGATTTTCGACAAAAGAGATAACAACCCCCCATTACGTCATGCTTCAGAAATGTGGAAAATGGTGCGTTTTCAAATGTTTTATTTTTGAACGTCAGTTCACATTTGTAGGTGGATCATCAGTGTTAGAGCTAAAATTAGCATGTTTAAAGTGATTTTCATGCTTCCAGGGGCTCGGGAAGTTAATTAAATACCATTTGGAGGCATTTAATGTTCGAGCAAAAACGGCTGATTTTCGACAAAAGAGATAACAACCCCCATTACGTCATGCTTCAGAAATGTGGAAAATGGTGCGTTTTCAAATGTTTTATTTTTGAACGTCAGTTCACATTTGTAGGTGGATCATCAGTGTTAGAGCTAAAATTAGCATGTTTAAAGGGATTTTCATGCTTCCAGGGGCCCTAAACACAAGATTTATGGAATGGTTAAAAGTGCATGAAAATGGCCAATTTACTCACTCTGAGTTCTCAAAAAGGGTTTCTTCACCCCGGGAAGTTAATTAAATACCATTTGGAGGCATTTAATGTTCGAGCAAAAACGGCTGATTTTCGACAAAAGAGATAACACCCCCCCATTACGTCATGCTTCAGAAATGTGGAAAATGGTCCGTTTTCAAATGTTTTATTTTTGAACGTCAGTTCACATTTGTAGGTGGATCATCAGTGTTAGAGCTAAAATTAGCATGTTTAAAGTGATTTTCATGCTTCCAGGGGCTCGGGAAGTTAATTAAATACCATTTGGAGGCATTTAATGTTCGAGCAAAAACGGCTGATTTTCGACAAAAGAGATAACAACCCCCATTACGTCATGCTTCAGAAATGTGGAAAATGGTGTGTTTTCAAATGATTTATTTTTGAACGTCAGTTCACATTTGTAGGTGGATCATCAGTGTTAGAGCTAAAATTAGCATGTTTAAAGGGATTTTCATGCTTCCAGGGGCCCTAAACACAAGATTTATGGAATGGTTAAAAGTGCATGAAAATGGCCAATTTACTCACTCTGAGTTCTCAAAAAGGGTTTCTTCACCCCGGGAAGTTAATTAAATACCATTTGGAGGCATTTAATGTTCGAGCAAAAACTGCTGATTTTCGACAAAAGAGATAACACCCCCCCATTACGTCATGCTTCAGAAATGTGGAAAATGGTCCGTTTTCAAATGTTTTATTTTTGAACGTCAGTTCACATTTGTAGGTGGATCATCAGTGTTAGAGCTAAAATTAGCATGTTTAATGTGATTTTCATGCTTCCAGGGGCTCGGGAAGTTAATTAAATACCATTTGGAGGCATTTAATGTTCGAGCAAAAACGGCTGATTTTCGACAAAAGAGATAACACCCCCCCCCATTACGTCATGCTTCAGAAATGTGGAAAATGGTCCGTTTTCAAATGTTTTATTTTTGAACGTCAGTTCACATTTGTAGGTGGATCATCAGTGTTAGAGCTAAAATTAGCATGTTTAAAGTGATTTTCATGCTTCCAGGGGCCCAAAACACAAGATTTATGGAATGGTTAAAAGTGCATGAAAATGGCCAATTTACTCACTCTGAGTTCTCAAAAAGGGTTTCTTCACCCCGGGAAGTTAATTAAATACCATTTGGAGGCATTTAATGTTCGAGCAAAAACAGCTAATTTTCGACAAAAGAGATAACACCCCCCCATTACGTCATGCTTCAGAAATGTGGAAAATGGTCCGTTTTCAAATGTTTTATTTTTGAACGTCAGTTCACATTTGTAGGTGGATCATCAGTGTTAGAGCTAAAATTAGCATGTTTAAAGTGATTTTCATGCTTCCAGGGGCCCTAAACACAAGATTTATGGAATGGGTAAAAGTGCATGAAAATGGCCAATTTACTCACTCTGAGTTCTCAAAAAGGGTTTCTTCACCCCGGGAAGTTAATTAAATAACATTTGGAGGCATTTAATCTTCAAGCAATGACAGCTGATTTTCGACAAAAGAGATAACACCCCCCCATTACGTCATGCTTCACAAATGTGGAAAATGGTCAGTTTTCAAATGTTTTATTTTTGAACGTCAGTTCACATTTGTAGGTGGATCATCAGTGTTAGAGCTAAAATTAGCATGTTTAAAGTGATTTTCATGCTTCCAGGGGCTCGGGAAGTTAATTAAATACCATTTGGAGGCATTTAATGTTCGAGCAAAAACAGCTGATTTTCGACAAAAGAGATAACACCCCCCCATTACGTCATGCTTCAGAAATGTGGAAAATGGTCCGTTTTCAAATGTTTTATTTTTGAACGTCAGTTCACATTTGTAGGTGGATCATCAGTGTTAGAGCTAAAATTAGCATGTTTAAAGTGATTTTCATGCTTCCAGGGGCCCAAAACACAAGATTTATGGAATGGTTAAAAGTGCATGAAAATGGCCAATTTACTCACTCTGAGTTCTCAAAAAGGGTTTCTTCACCCCGGGAAGTTAATTAAATACCATTTGGAGGCATTTAATGTTCGAGCAAAAACGGCTGATTTTCGACAAAAGAGATAACACCCCCCCATTACGTCATGCTTCAGAAATGTGGAAAATGGTCCATTTTCAAATGTTTTATTTTTGAACGTCAGTTCTCATTTGTAGGTGGATCATCAGTGTTAGAGCTAAAATTAGCATGTTTAAAGTGATTTTCATGCTTCCAGGGGCTCGGGAAGTTAATTAAATACCATTTGGAGGCATTTAATGTTCGAGCAAAAACGGCTGATTTTCGAAAAAAAGAGATAACACCCCCCCATTACGTCATGCTTCAGAAATGTGGAAAATGGTCCGTTTTCAAATGTTTTATTTTTGAACGTCAGTTCACATTTGTAGGTGGATCATCAGTGTTAGAGCTAAAATTAGCATGTTTAAAGTGATTTTCATGCTTCCAGGGGCTTGGGAAGTTAATGAAATACCATTTGGAGGCATTTAATGTTCGAGCAAAAACGGCTGATTTTCGACAAAAGAGATAACACCCCCCCATTACGTCATGCTTCAGAAATGTGGAAAATGGTCCGTTTTCAAATGTTTTATTTTTGAACGTCAGTTCACATTTGTAGGTGGATCATCAGTGTTAGAGCTAAAATTAGCATGTTTAAAGTGATTTTCATGCTTCCAGGGGCTCGGGAAGTTAATTAAATACCATTTGGAGGCATTTAATGTTCGAGCAAAAACGGCTGATTTTCGACAAAAGAGATAACACCCCCCCATTTCGTCATGCTTCAGAAATGTGGAAAATGGTCCGTTTTCAAATGTTTTATTTTTGAACGTCAGTTCACATTTGTAGGTGGATCATCAGTGTTAGAGCTAAAATTAGCATGTTTAAAGTGATTTTCATGCTTCCAGGGGCTCGGGAAGTTAATTAAATACCATTTGGAGGCATTTAATGTTCGAGCAAAAACGGCTGATTTTCGACAAAAGAGATAACACCCCCCCATTACGTCATGCTTCAGAAATGTGGAAAATGGTCCGTTTTCAAATGTTTTATTTTTGAACGTCAGTTCACATTTGTAGGTGGATCATCAGTGTTAGAGCTAAAATTAGCATGTTTAAAGTGATTTTCATGCTTCCAGGGGCCCATAACACAAGATTTATGGAATGGTTAAAAGTGCATGAAAATGGCCAATTTACTCACTCTGAGTTCTCAAAAAGGGTTTCTTCACCCCGGGAAGTTAATTAAATACCATTTGGAGGCATTTAATGTTCGAGCAAAAACGGCTGATTTTCGACAAAAGAGATAACACCCCCCCATTACGTCATGCTTCAGAAATGTGGAAAATGGTCCGTTTTCAAATGTTTTATTTTTGAACGTCAGTTCACATTTGTAGGTGGATCATCAGTGTTAGAGCTAAAATTAGCATGTTTAAAGTGATTTTCATGCTTCCAGTGGCTCGGGAAGTTAATTAAATACCATTTGGAGGCATTTAATGTTCGAGCAAAAACGGCTGATTTTCGACAAAAGAGATAACACCCCCCCATTACGTCATGCTTCAGAAATGTGGAAAATGGTCCGTTTTCAAATGTTTTATTTTTGAACGTCAGTTCACATTTGTAGGTGGATCATCAGTGTTAGAGCTAAAATTAGCATGTTTAAAGTGATTTTCATGCTTCCAGGGGCTCGGGAAGTTAATTAAATACCATTTGGAGGCATTTAATGTTCGAGCAAAAACGGCTGATTTTCGACAAAAGAGATAACACTCCCCCATTTCGTCATGCTTCAGAAATGTGGAAAATGGTCCGTTTTCAAATGTTTTATTTTTGAACGTCAGTTCACATTTGTAGGTGGATCATCAGTGTTAGAGCTAAAATTAGCATGTTTAAAGTGATTTTCATGCTTCCAGGGGCTCGGGAAGTTAATTAAATACCATTTGGAGGCATTTAATGTTCGAGCAAAAACGGCTGATTTTCGACAAAAGAGATAACACCCCCCCATTATGTCATGCTTCAGAAATGTGGAAAATGGTCCGTTTTCAAATGTTTTATTTTTGAACGTCAGTTCACATTTGTAGGTGGATCATCAGTGTTAGAGCTAAAATTAGCATGTTTAAAGTGATTTTCATGCTTCCAGGGGCCCAAAACACAAGATTTATGGAATGGTTAAAAGTGCATGAAAATGGCCAATTTACTCACTCTGAGTTCTCAAAAAGGGTTTCTTCACCCCGGGAAGTTAATTAAATACCATTTGGAGGCATTTAATGTTCGAGCAAAAACGGCTGATTTTCGACAAAAGAGATAACACCCCCCCATTACGTCATGCTTCAGAAATGTGGAAAATGGTCCGTTTTCAAATGTTTTATTTTTGAACGTCAGTTCACATTTGTAGGTGGATCATCAGTGTTAGAGCTAAAATTAGCATGTTTAAAGTGATTTTCATGCTTCCAGTGGCTCGGGAAGTTAATTAAATACCATTTGGAGGCATTTAATGTTCGAGCAAAAACGGCTGATTTTCGACAAAAGAGATAACACCCCCCATTACGTCATGCTTCAGAAATGTGGAAAATGGTCCGTTTTCAAATGTTTTATTTTTGAACGTCAGTTCACATTTGTAGGTGGATCATCAGTGTTAGAGCTAAAATTAGCATGTTTAAAGTGATTTTCATGCTTCCAGGGGCCCAAAACACAAGATTTATGGAATGGTTAAAAGTGCATGAAAATGGCCAATTTACTCACTCTGAGTTCTCAAAAAGGGTTTCTTCACCCCGGGAAGTTAATTAAATACCATTTGGAGGCATTCAATGTTCGAGCAAAAACGGCTGATTTTCGACAAAAGAGATAACACCCCCCCATTACGTCATGCTTCAGAAATGTGGAAAATGGTCCGTTTTCAAATGTTTTATTTTTGAACGTCAGTTCACATTTGTAGGTGGATCATCAGTGTTGGAGCTAAAATTAGCATGTTTAAAGTGATTTTCATGCTTCCAGGGGCTCGGGAAGTTAATTAAATACCATTTGGAGGCATTTAATGTTCGAGCAAAAACGGCTGATTTTCGACAAAAGAGATAACACCCCCCCATTACGTCATGCTTCAGAAATGTGGAAAATGGTCCGTTTTCAAATGTTTTATTTTTGAACGTCAGTTCACATTTGTAGGTGGATCATCAGTGTTAGAGCTAAAATTAGCATGTTTAAAGTGATTTTCATGCTTCCAGGGGCTCGGGAAGTGAAATAAATACCATTTGGAGGCATTTAATGTTCGAGCAAAAACGGCTGATTTTCGACAAAAGAGATAACACCCCCCCATTACGTCATGCTTCAGAAATGTGGAAAATGGTCCGTTTTCAAATGTTTTATTTTTGAACGTCAGTTCACATTTGTAGGTGGATCATCAGTGTTAGAGCTAAAATTAGCATGTTTAAAGTGATTTTCATGCTTCCAGGGGCCCAAAACACAAGATTTATGGAATGGTTAAAAGTGCATGAAAATGGCCAATTTACTCACTCTGAGTTCTCAAAAAGGGTTTCTTCACCCCGGGAAGTTAATTAAATACCATTTGGAGGCATTTAATGTTCGAGCAAAAACGGCTGATTTTCGACAAAAGAGATAACACCCCCCCATTACGTCATGCTTCAGAAATGTGGAAAATGGTCCGTTTTCAAATGTTTTATTTTTGAACGTCAGTTCACATTTGTAGGTGGATCATCAGTGTTAGAGCTAAAATTAGCATGTTTAAAGTGATTTTCATGCTTCCAGTGGCTCGGGAAGTTAATTAAATACCATTTGGAGGCATTTAATGTTCGAGCAAAAACGGCTGATTTTCGACAAAAGAGATAACACCCCCCATTACGTCATGCTTCAGAAATGTGGAAAATGGTCCGTTTTCAAATGTTTTATTTTTGAACGTCAGTTCACATTTGTAGGTGGATCATCAGTGTTAGAGCTAAAATTAGCATGTTTAAAGTGATTTTCATGCTTCCAGGGGCCCAAAACACAAGATTTATGGAATGGTTAAAAGTGCATGAAAATGGCCAATTTACTCACTCTGAGTTCTCAAAAAGGGTTTCTTCACCCCGGGAAGTTAATTAAATACCATTTGGAGGCATTCAATGTTCGAGCAAAAACGGCTGATTTTCGACAAAAGAGATAACACCCCCCCATTACGTCATGCTTCAGAAATGTGGAAAATGGTCCGTTTTCAAATGTTTTATTTTTGAACGTCAGTTCACATTTGTAGGTGGATCATCAGTGTTGGAGCTAAAATTAGCATGTTTAAAGTGATTTTCATGCTTCCAGGGGCTCGGGAAGTTAATTAAATACCATTTGGAGGCATTTAATGTTCGAGCAAAAACGGCTGATTTTCGACAAAAGAGATAACACCCCCCCATTACGTCATGCTTCAGAAATGTGGAAAATGGTCCGTTTTCAAATGTTTTATTTTTGAACGTCAGTTCACATTTGTAGGTGGATCATCAGTGTTAGAGCTAAAATTAGCATGTTTAAAGTGATTTTCATGCTTCCAGGGGCTCGGGAAGTGAAATAAATACCATTTGGAGGCATTTAATGTTCGAGCAAAAACGGCTGATTTTCGACAAAAGAGATAACACCCCCCCATTACGTCATGCTTCAGAAATTTGGAAAATGGTCCGTTTTCAAATGTTTCATTTTTGAACGTCAGTTCACATTTGTAGGTGGATCATCAGTGTTAGAGCTAAAATTAGCATGTTTAAAGTGATTTTCATGCTTCCAGGGGCCCAAAACACAAGATTTATGGAATGGTTAAAAGTGCATGAAAATGGCCAATTTACTCACTCTGAGTTCTCAAAAAGGGTTTCTTCACCCCGGGAAGTTAATTAAATACCATTTGGAGGCATTTAATGTTCGAGCAAAAACGGCTGATTTTCGACAAAAGAGATAACACCCCCCCATTACGTCATGCTTCAGAAATGTGGAAAATGGTCCGTTTTCAAATGTTTTATTTTTGAACGTCAGTTCACATTTGTAGGTGGATCATCAGTGTTAGAGCTAAAATTAGCATGTTTAAAGTGATTTTCATGCTTCCAGGGGCTCGGGAAGTGAAATAAATACCATTTGGAGGCATTTAATGTTCGAGCAAAAACGGCTGATTTTCGACAAAAGAGATAACACCCCCCCATTACGTCATGCTTCAGAAATGTGGAAAATGGTCCGTTTTCAAATGTTTTATTTTTGAACGTCAGTTCACATTTGTAGGTGGATCATCAGTGTTAGAGCTAAAATTAGCATGTTTAAAGTGATTTTCATGCTTCCAGGGGCTCGGGAAGTTAATTAAATACCATTTGGAGGCATTTAATGTTCGAGCAAAAACGGCTGATTTTCGACAAAAGAGATAACACCCCCCCATTACGTCATGCTTCAGAAATGTGGAAAATGGTCCGTTTTCAAATGTTTTATTGTTGAACGTCAGTTCACATTTGTAGGTGGATCATCAGTGTTAGAGCTAAAATTAGCATGTTTAAAGTGATTTTCATGCTTCCAGGGGCCCAAAACACAAGATTAATGGAATGGTTAAAAGTGCATGAAAATGGCCAATTTACTCACTCTGAGTTCTCAAAAAGGGTTTCTTCACCCCGGGAAGTGAAATAAATACCATTTGGAGGCATTTAATGTTCGAGCAAAAACGGCTGATTTTCGACAAAAGAGATAACACCCCCCCATTACGTCATGCTTCAGAAATGTGGAAAATGGTCCGTTTTCAAATGTTTTATTTTTGAACGTCAGTTCACATTTGTAGGTGGATCATCAGTGTTAGAGCTAAAATTAGCATGTTTAAAGTGATTTTCATGCTTCCAGGGGCTCGGGAAGTTAATTAAATACCATTTGGAGGCATTTAATGTTCGAGCAAAAACGGCTGATTTTCGACAAAAGAGATAACACCCCCCCCATTACGTCATGCTTCAGAAATGTGGAAAATGGTCCGTTTTCAAATGTTTTATTTTTGAACGTCAGTTCACATTTGTAGGTGGATCATCAGTGTTAGAGCTAAAATTAGCATGTTTAAAGTGATTTTCATGCTTCCAGGGGCTCGGGAAGTTAATTAAATACCATTTGGAGGCATTTAATGTTCGAGCAAAAACGGCTGATTTTCGACAAAAGAGATAACACCCCCCCATTACGTCATGCTTCAGAAATGTGGAAAATGGTCCGTTTTCAAATGTTTTATTTTTGAACGTCAGTTCACATTTGTAGGTGGATCATCAGTGTTAGAGCTAAAATTAGCATGTTTAAAGTGATTTTCATGCTTTCAGGGGCTCGGGAAGTGAAATAAATACCATTTGGAGGCATTTAATGTTCGAGCAAAAACGGCTGATTTTCGACAAAAGAGATAACACCCCCCCATTACGTCATGCTTCAGAAATGTAGAAAATGGTCCGTTTTCAAATGTTTTATTTTTGAACGTCAGTTCACATTTGTAGGTGGATCATCAGTGTTAGAGCTAAAATTAGCATGTTTAAAGTGATTTTCATGCTTCCAGGGGCTCGGGAAGTTAATTAAATACCATTTGGAGGCATTTAATGTTCGAGCAAAAACGGCTGATTTTCAACAAAAGAGATAACACCCCCCCCATTACGTCATGCTTCAGAAATGTGGAAAATGGTCCGTTTTCAAATGTTTTATTTTTGAACGTCAGTTCACATTTGTAGGTGGATCATCAGTGTTAGAGCTAAAATTAGCATGTTTAAAGTGATTTTCATGCTTCCAGGGGCTCAGGAAGTTAATTAAATACCATTTGGAGGCATTTAATGTTCGAGCAAAAACGGCTGATTTTCGACAAAAGAGATAACACCCCCCCATTACGTCATGCTTCAGAAATGTGGAAAATGGTCCGTTTTCAAATGTTTTATTTTTGAACGTCAGTTCACATTTGTAGGTGGATCATCAGTGTTAGAGCTAAAATTAGCATGTTTAAAGTGATTTTCATGCTTCCAGGGGCCCAAAACACAAGATTTATGGAATGGTTAAAAGTGCATGAAAATGGCCAATTTACTCACTCTGAGTTCTCAAAAAGGGTTTCTTCACCCCGGGAAGTTAATTAAATACCATTTGGAGGCATTTAATGTTCGAGCAAAAACGGCTGATTTTCGACAAAAGAGATAACACCCCCCGATTACGTCATGCTTCAGAAATGTGGAAAATGGTCCGTTTTCAAATGTTTTATTTTTGAACGTCAGTTCACATTTGTAGGTGGATCATCAGTGTTAGAGCTAAAATTAGCATGTTTAAAGTGATTTTCATGCTTCCAGGGGCTCGGGAAGTTAATTAAATACCATTTGGAGGCATTTAATGTTCGAGCAAAAACGGCTGATTTTCGACAAAAGAGATAACACCCCCCCATTACGTCATGCTTCAGAAATGTGGAAAATGGTCCGTTTTCAATTGTTTTATTTTTGAACGTCAGTTCACATTTGTAGGTGGATCATCAGTGTTAGAGCTAAAATTAGCATGTTTAAAGTGATTTTCATGCTTCCAGGGGGTCGGGAAGTTAATTAAATACCATTTGGAGGCCTTTAATGTTCGAGCAAAAACGGCTGATTTTCGACAAAAGAGATAACACCCCCCCATTACGTCATGCTTCAGAAATGTGGAAAATGGTCCGTTTTCAAATGTTTTATTTTTGAACGTCAGTTCACATTTGTAGGTGGATCATCAGTGTTAGAGCTAAAATTAGCATGTTTAAAGTGATTTTCATGCTTCCAGGGGCTCGGGAAGTTAATTAAATACCATTTGGAGGCATTTAATGTTCGCGCAAAAACGGCTGATTTTCGACAAAAGAGATAACACCCCCCCATTACGTCATGCTTCAGAAATGTGGAAAATGGTCCGTTTTCAAATGTTTTATTTTTGAACGTCAGTTCACATTTGTAGGTGGATCATCAGTGTTAGAGCTAAAATTAGCATGTTTAAAGTGATTTTCATGCTTCCAGGGGCTCGGGAAGTGAAATAAATACCATTTGGAGGCATTTAATGTTCGAGCAAAAACGGCTGATTTTCAACAAAAGAGATAACACCCCCCCATTACGTCATGCTTCAGAAATGTGGAAAATGGTCCGTTTTCAAATGTTTTATTTTTGAACGTCAGTTCACATTTGTAGGTGGATCATCAGTGTTAGAGCTAAAATTAGCATGTTTAAAGTGATTTTCATGCTTCCAGGGGCCCAAAACACAAGATTTATGGAATGGTTAAAAGTGCATGAAAATGGCCAATTTACTCACTCTGAGTTCTCAAAAAGGGTTTCTTCACCCCGGGAAGTTAATTAAATACCATTTGGAGGCATTTAATGTTCGAGCAAAAACGGCTGATTTTCGACAAAAGAGATAACACCCCCCCATTACGTCATGCTTCAGAAATGTGGAAAATGGTCCGTTTTCAAATGTTTTATTTTTGAACGTCAGTTCACATTTGTAGGTGGATCATCAGTGTTAGAGCTAAAATTAGCATGTTTAAAGTGATTTTCATGCTTCCAGGGGCCCAAAACACAAGATTTATGGAATGGTTAAAAGTGCATGAAAATGGCCAATTTACTCACTCTGAGTTCTCAAAAAGGGTTTCTTCACCCCGGGAAGTTAATTAAATACCATTTGGAGGCATTTAATGTTCGAGCAAAAACGGCTGATTTTCGACAAAAGAGATAACACCCCCCCATTACATCATGCTTCAGAAATGTGGAAAATGGTCCGTTTTCAAATGTTTTATTTTTGAACGTCAGTTCACATTTGTAGGTGGATCATCAGTGTTAGAGCTAAAATTAGCATGTTTAAAGTGATTTTCATGCTTCCAGGGGCTCGGGAAGTTAATTAAATACCATTTGGAGGCATTTAATGTTCGAGCAAAAACGGCTGATTTTCGACAAAAGAGATAACACCCCCCCATTACGTCATGCTTCAGAAATGTGGAAAATGGTCCGTTTT
Organism: Lissotriton vulgaris; assembly: GCF_964263255.1. NCBI lineage: Eukaryota > Metazoa > Chordata > Amphibia > Caudata > Salamandridae > Lissotriton > Lissotriton vulgaris. Next base: position 74,698 of record NW_028252192.1, read on the forward strand.
CAAATGTTTTATTTTTGAACGTCAGTTCACATTTGTAGGTGGATCATCAGTGTTAGAGCTAAAATTAGCATGTTTAAAGTGATTTTCATGCTTCCAGGGGCCCAAAACACAAGATTAATGGAATGGTTAAAAGTGCATGAAAATGGCCAATTTACTCACTCTGAGTTCTCAAAAAGGGTTTCTTCACCCCGGGAAGTGAAATAAATACCATTTGGAGGCATTTAATGTTCGAGCAAAAACGGCTGATTTTCGACAAAAGAGATAACACCCCCCCATTACGTCATGCTTCAGAAATGTGGAAAATGGTCCGTTTTCAAATGTTTTATTTTTGAACGTCAGTTCACATTTGTAGGTGGATCATCAGTGTTAGAGCTAAAATTAGCATGTTTAAAGTGATTTTCATGCTTCCAGGGGCTCGGGAAGTTAATTAAATACCATTTGGAGGCATTTAATGTTCGAGCAAAAACGGCTGATTTTCGACAAAAGAGATAACACCCCCCCATTACGTCATGCTTCAGAAATGTGGAAAATGGTCCGTTTTCAAATGTTTTATTTTTGAACGTCAGTTCACATTTGTAGGTGGATCATCAGTGTTAGAGCTAAAATTAGCATGTTTAAAGTGATTTTCATGCTTCCAGGGGCTCGGGAAGTGAAATAAATACCATTTGGAGGCATTTAATGTTCGAGCAAAAACGGCTGATTTTCGGCAAAAGAGATAACACCCCCCCATTACGTCATGCTTCAGAAATGTAGAAAATGGTCCGTTTTCAAATGTTTTATTTTTGAACGTCAGTTCACATTTGTAGGTGGATCATCAGTGTTAGAGCTAAAATTAGCATGTTTAAAGTGATTTTCATGCTTCCAGGGGCTCGGAAGTTAATTAAATACCATTTGGAGGCATTTAATGTTCGAGCACAAACGGCTGATTTTCAACAAAAGAGATAACACCCCCCCCATTACGTCATGCTTCAGAAAGGTGGAAAATGGTCCGTTTTCAAATGTTTTATTTTTGAACGTCAGTTCACATTTGTAGGTGGATCATCAGTGTTAGAGCTAAAATTAGCATGTTTAAAGTGATTTTCATGCTTCCAGGGGCTCGGGAAGTTAATTAAATACCATTTGGAGGCCTTTAATGTTCGAGCAAAAACGGCTGATTTTCGACAAAAGAGATAACACCCCCCCATTACGTCATGCTTCAGAAATGTGGAAAATGGTCCGTTTTCAATTGTTTTATTTTTGAACGTCAGTTCACATTTGTAGGTGGATCATCAGTGTTAGAGCTAAAATTAGCATGTTTAAAGTGATTTTCATGCTTCCAGGGGCTCGGGAAGTTAATTAAATACCATTTGGAGGCCTTTAATGTTCGAGCAAAAACGGCTGATTTTCGACAAAAGAGATAACACCCCCCGATTACGTCATGCTTCAGAAATGTGGAAAATGGCCCGTTTTCAAATGTTTTATTTTTGAACGTCAGTTCACATTTGTAGGTGGATCATCAGTGTTAGAGCTAAAATTAGCATGTTTAAAGTGATTTTCATGCTTCCAGGGGCTCGGGAAGTTAATTAAATACCATTTGGAGGCATTTAATGTTCGAGCAAAAACGGCTGATTTTCGACAAAAGAGATAACACCCCCCCATTACGTCATGCTTCAGAAATGTGGAAAATGGTCCGTTTTCAATTGTTTTATTTTTGAACGTCAGTTCACATTTGTAGGTGGATCATCAGTGTTAGAGCTAAAATTAGCATGTTTAAAGTGATTTTCATGCTTCCAGGGGCTCGGGAAGTTAATTAAATACCATTTGGAGGCCTTTAATGTTCGAGCAAAAACGGCTGATTTTCGACAAAAGAGATAACACCCCCCCATTACGTCATGCTTCAGAAATGTGGAAAATGGTCCGTTTTCAAATGTTTTATTTTTGAACGTCAGTTCACATTTGTAGGTGGATCATCAGTGTTAGAGCTAAAATTAGCATGTTTAAAGTGATTTTCATGCTTCCAGGGGCTCGGGAAGTTAATTAAATACCATTTGGAGGCATTTAATGTTCGCGCAAAAACGGCTGATTTTCGACAAAAGAGATAACACCCCCCCATTACGTCATGCTTCAGAAATGTGGAAAATGGTCCGTTTTCAAATGTTTTATTTTTGAACGTCAGTTCACATTTGTAGGTGGATCATCAGTGTTAGAGCTAAAATTAGCATGTTTAAAGTGATTTTCATGCTTCCAGGGGCTCGGGAAGTGAAATAAATACCATTTGGAGGCATTTAATGTTCGAGCAAAAACGGCTGATTTTCAACAAAAGAGATAACACCCCCCCATTACGTCATGCTTCAGAAATGTGGAAAATGGTCCGTTTTCAAATGTTTTATTTTTGAACGTCAGTTCACATTTGTAGGTGGATCATCAGTGTTAGAGCTAAAATTAGCATGTTTAAAGTGATTTTCATGCTTCCAGGGGCCCAAAACACAAGATTTATGGAATGGTTAAAAGTGCATGAAAATGGCCAATTTACTCACTCTGAGTTCTCAAAAAGGGTTTCTTCACCCCGGGAAGTTAATTAAATACCATTTGGAGGCATTTAATGTTCGAGCAAAAACGGCTGATTTTCGACAAAAGAGATAACACCCCCCCATTACGTCATGCTTCAGAAATGTGGAAAATGGTCCGTTTTCAAATGTTTTATTTTTGAACGTCAGTTCACATTTGTAGGTGGATCATCAGTGTTAGAGCTAAAATTAGCATGTTTAAAGTGATTTTCATGCTTCCAGGGGCTCGGAAAGTTAATTAAATACCATTTGGAGGCATTTAATGTTCGAGCAAAAACGGCTGATTTTCGACAAAAGAGATAACACCCCCCATTTCGTCATGCTTCAGAAATATGGAAAATGGTCCATTTTCAAATGTTTTATTTTTGAACGTCAGTTCACATTTGTAGGTGGTTCATCAGTGTTAGAGCTAAAATTAGCATGTTTAAAGTGATTTTCATGCTTCCAGGGGCCCTAAACACAAGATTTATGGAATGGGTAAAAGTGCATGAAAATGGCCAATTTACTCACTCTGAGTTCTCAAAAAGTGTTTCTTCACCCCGGGAAGCTAATTAAATACCATTTGGAGGCATTTAATGTTCAAGCAATGACAGCTGATTTTCGACAAAAGAGATAACACCCCCCCATTACGTCATGCTTCGGAAATGTGGAAAATGTTCAGTTTTCAAATGTTTTATTTTTGAACGTCAGTTCACATTTGTAGGTGGATCATCAGTGTTAGAGCTAAAATTAGCATGTTTAAAGTGATTTTCATGCTTCCAGGGGCCCTAAACACAAGATTTATGGAATGGTTAAAAGTGCATGAAAATGGCCAATTTACTCACTCTGAGTTCTCAAAAAGGGTTTCTTCACCCCGGGAAGTTAATTAAATACCATTTGGAGGCATTTAATGTTCGAGCAAAAACGGCTGATTTTCGACAAAAGAGATAACACCCCCCCATTACGTCATGCTTCAGAAATGTGGAAAATGGTCCGTTTTCAAATGTTTTATTTTTGAACGTCAGTTCACATTTGTAGGTGGATCATCAGTGTTAGAGCTAAAATTAGCATGTTTAAAGTGATTTTCATGCTTCCAGGGGCTCGGGAAGTTAATTAAATACCATTTGGAGGCATTTAATGTTCGAGCAAAAACGGCTGATTTTCGACAAAAGAGATAACACCCCCCCATTACGTCATGCTTCAGAAATGTGGAAAATGGTCCGTTTTCAAATGTTTTATTTTTGAACGTCAGTTCACATTTGTTGGTGGATCATCAGTGTTAGAGCTAAAATTAGCATGTTTAAAGTGATTTTCATGCTTCCAGGGGCTCGGGAAGTTAATTAAATACCATTTGGAGGCATTTAATGTTCGAGCAAAAACGGCTGATTTTCGACAAAAGAGATAACAACCCCCCATTACGTCATGCTTCAGAAATGTGGAAAATGGTGCGTTTTCAAATGTTTTATTTTTGAACGTCAGTTCACATTTGTAGGTGGATCATCAGTGTTAGAGCTAAAATTAGCATGTTTAAAGTGATTTTCATGCTTCCAGGGGCTCGGGAAGTTAATTAAATACCATTTGGAGGCATTTAATGTTCGAGCAAAAACGGCTGATTTTCGACAAAAGAGATAACAACCCCCATTACGTCATGCTTCAGAAATGTGGAAAATGGTGCGTTTTCAAATGTTTTATTTTTGAACGTCAGTTCACATTTGTAGGTGGATCATCAGTGTTAGAGCTAAAATTAGCATGTTTAAAGGGATTTTCATGCTTCCAGGGGCCCTAAACACAAGATTTATGGAATGGTTAAAAGTGCATGAAAATGGCCAATTTACTCACTCTGAGTTCTCAAAAAGGGTTTCTTCACCCCGGGAAGTTAATTAAATACCATTTGGAGGCATTTAATGTTCGAGCAAAAACGGCTGATTTTCGACAAAAGAGATAACACCCCCCCATTACGTCATGCTTCAGAAATGTGGAAAATGGTCCGTTTTCAAATGTTTTATTTTTGAACGTCAGTTCACATTTGTAGGTGGATCATCAGTGTTAGGGCTAAAATTAGCATGTTTAAAGTGATTTTCATGCTTCCAGGGGCTCGGGAAGTTAATTAAATACCATTTGGAGGCATTTAATGTTCGAGCAAAAACGGCTGATTTTCGACAAAAGAGATAACAACCCCCATTACGTCATGCTTCAGAAATGTGGAAAATGGTGTGTTTTCAAATGATTTATTTTTGAACGTCAGTTCACATTTGTAGGTGGATCATCAGTGTTAGAGCTAAAATTAGCATGTTTAAAGGGATTTTCATGCTTCCAGGGGCCCTAAACACAAGATTTATGGAATGGTTAAAAGTGCATGAAAATGGCCAATTTACTCACTCTGAGTTCTCAAAAAGGGTTTCTTCACCCCGGGAAGTTAATTAAATACCATTTGGAGGCATTTAATGTTCGAGCAAAAACTGCTGATTTTCGACAAAAGAGATAACACCCCCCCATTACGTCATGCTTCAGAAATGTGGAAAATGGTCCGTTTTCAAATGTTTTATTTTTGAACGTCAGTTCACATTTGTAGGTGGATCATCAGTGTTAGAGCTAAAATTAGCATGTTTAAAGTGATTTTCATGCTTCCAGGGGCTCGGGAAGTTAATTAAATACCATTTGGAGGCATTTAATGTTCGAGCAAAAACGGCTGATTTTCGACAAAAGAGATAACACCCCCCCCCATTACGTCATGCTTCAGAAATGTGGAAAATGGTCCGTTTTCAAATGTTTTATTTTTGAACGTCAGTTCACATTTGTAGGTGGATCATCAGTGTTAGAGCTAAAATTAGCATGTTTAAAGTGATTTTCATGCTTCCAGGGGCTCGGGAAGTTAATTAAATACCATTTGGAGGCATTTAATGTTCGAGCAAAAACGGCTGATTTTCGACAAAAGAGATAACAACCCCCATTACGTCATGCTTCAGAAATGTGGAAAATGGTGTGTTTTCAAATGATTTATTTTTGAACGTCAGTTCACATTTGTAGGTGGATCATCAGTGTTAGAGCTAAAATTAGCATGTTTAAAGGGATTTTCATGCTTCCAGGGGCCCTAAACACAAGATTTATGGAATGGTTAAAAGTGCATGAAAATGGCCAATTTACTCACTCTGAGTTCTCAAAAAGGGTTTCTTCACCCCGGGAAGTTAATTAAATACCATTTGGAGGCATTTAATGTTCGAGCAAAAACAGCTGATTTTCGACAAAAGAGATAACACCCCCCCATTACGTCATGCTTCAGAAATGTGGAAAATGGTCCGTTTTCAAATGTTTTATTTTTGAACGTCAGTTCACATTTGTAGGTGGATCATCAGTGTTAGAGCTAAAATTAGCATGTTTAAAGTGATTTTCATGCTTCCAGGGGCTCGGGAAGTTAATTAAATACCATTTGGAGGCATTTAATGTTCGAGCAAAAACGGCTGATTTTCGACAAAAGAGATAACACCCCCCCATTACGTCATGCTTCAGAAATGTGGAAAATGGTCCGTTTTCAAATGTTTTATTTTTGAACGTCAGTTCACATTTGTAGGTGGATCATCAGTGTTAGAGCTAAAATTAGCATGTTTAAAGTGATTTTCATGCTTCCAGGGGCTCGGGAAGTGAAATAAATACCATTTGGAGGCATTTAATGTTCGAGCAAAAACGGCTGATTTTCGGCAAAAGAGATAACACCCCCCCATTACGTCATGCTTCAGAAATGTAGAAAATGGTCCGTTTTCAAATGTTTTATTTTTGAACGTCAGTTCACATTTGTAGGTGGATCATCAGTGTTAGAGCTAAAATTAGCATGTTTAAAGTGATTTTCATGCTTCCAGGGGCTCGGAAGTTAATTAAATACCATTTGGAGGCATTTAATGTTCGAGCACAAACGGCTGATTTTCAACAAAAGAGATAACACCCCCCCCATTACGTCATGCTTCAGAAAGGTGGAAAATGGTCCGTTTTCAAATGTTTTATTTTTGAACGTCAGTTCACATTTGTAGGTGGATCATCAGTGTTAGAGCTAAAATTAGCATGTTTAAAGTGATTTTCATGCTTCCAGGGGCTCGGGAAGTTAATTAAATACCATTTGGAGGCCTTTAATGTTCGAGCAAAAACGGCTGATTTTCGACAAAAGAGATAACACCCCCCCATTACGTCATGCTTCAGAAATGTGGAAAATGGTCCGTTTTCAATTGTTTTATTTTTGAACGTCAGTTCACATTTGTAGGTGGATCATCAGTGTTAGAGCTAAAATTAGCATGTTTAAAGTGATTTTCATGCTTCCAGGGGCTCGGGAAGTTAATTAAATACCATTTGGAGGCCTTTAATGTTCGAGCAAAAACGGCTGATTTTCGACAAAAGAGATAACACCCCCCGATTACGTCATGCTTCAGAAATGTGGAAAATGGCCCGTTTTCAAATGTTTTATTTTTGAACGTCAGTTCACATTTGTAGGTGGATCATCAGTGTTAGAGCTAAAATTAGCATGTTTAAAGTGATTTTCATGCTTCCAGGGGCTCGGGAAGTTAATTAAATACCATTTGGAGGCATTTAATGTTCGAGCAAAAACGGCTGATTTTCGACAAAAGAGATAACACCCCCCCATTACGTCATGCTTCAGAAATGTGGAAAATGGTCCGTTTTCAATTGTTTTATTTTTGAACGTCAGTTCACATTTGTAGGTGGATCATCAGTGTTAGAGCTAAAATTAGCATGTTTAAAGTGATTTTCATGCTTCCAGGGGCTCGGGAAGTTAATTAAATACCATTTGGAGGCCTTTAATGTTCGAGCAAAAACGGCTGATTTTCGACAAAAGAGATAACACCCCCCCATTACGTCATGCTTCAGAAATGTGGAAAATGGTCCGTTTTCAAATGTTTTATTTTTGAACGTCAGTTCACATTTGTAGGTGGATCATCAGTGTTAGAGCTAAAATTAGCATGTTTAAAGTGATTTTCATGCTTCCAGGGGCTCGGGAAGTTAATTAAATACCATTTGGAGGCATTTAATGTTCGCGCAAAAACGGCTGATTTTCGACAAAAGAGATAACACCCCCCCATTACGTCATGCTTCAGAAATGTGGAAAATGGTCCGTTTTCAAATGTTTTATTTTTGAACGTCAGTTCACATTTGTAGGTGGATCATCAGTGTTAGAGCTAAAATTAGCATGTTTAAAGTGATTTTCATGCTTCCAGGGGCTCGGGAAGTGAAATAAATACCATTTGGAGGCATTTAATGTTCGAGCAAAAACGGCTGATTTTCAACAAAAGAGATAACACCCCCCCATTACGTCATGCTTCAGAAATGTGGAAAATGGTCCGTTTTCAAATGTTTTATTTTTGAACGTCAGTTCACATTTGTAGGTGGATCATCAGTGTTAGAGCTAAAATTAGCATGTTTAAAGTGATTTTCATGCTTCCAGGGGCCCAAAACACAAGATTTATGGAATGGTTAAAAGTGCATGAAAATGGCCAATTTACTCACTCTGAGTTCTCAAAAAGGGTTTCTTCACCCCGGGAAGTTAATTAAATACCATTTGGAGGCATTTAATGTTCGAGCAAAAACGGCTGATTTTCGACAAAAGAGATAACACCCCCCCATTACGTCATGCTTCAGAAATGTGGAAAATGGTCCGTTTTCAAATGTTTTATTTTTGAACGTCAGTTCACATTTGTAGGTGGATCATCAGTGTTAGAGCTAAAATTAGCATGTTTAAAGTGATTTTCATGCTTCCAGGGGCTCGGAAAGTTAATTAAATACCATTTGGAGGCATTTAATGTTCGAGCAAAAACGGCTGATTTTCGACAAAAGAGATAACACCCCCCATTTCGTCATGCTTCAGAAATATGGAAAATGGTCCATTTTCAAATGTTTTATTTTTGAACGTCAGTTCACATTTGTAGGTGGTTCATCAGTGTTAGAGCTAAAATTAGCATGTTTAAAGTGATTTTCATGCTTCCAGGGGCCCTAAACACAAGATTTATGGAATGGGTAAAAGTGCATGAAAATGGCCAATTTACTCACTCTGAGTTCTCAAAAAGTGTTTCTTCACCCCGGGAAGCTAATTAAATACCATTTGGAGGCATTTAATGTTCAAGCAATGACAGCTGATTTTCGACAAAAGAGATAACACCCCCCCATTACGTCATGCTTCGGAAATGTGGAAAATGTTCAGTTTTCAAATGTTTTATTTTTGAACGTCAGTTCACATTTGTAGGTGGATCATCAGTGTTAGAGCTAAAATTAGCATGTTTAAAGTGATTTTCATGCTTCCAGGGGCCCTAAACACAAGATTTATGGAATGGTTAAAAGTGCATGAAAATGGCCAATTTACTCACTCTGAGTTCTCAAAAAGGGTTTCTTCACCCCGGGAAGTTAATTAAATACCATTTGGAGGCATTTAATGTTCGAGCAAAAACGGCTGATTTTCGACAAAAGAGATAACACCCCCCCATTACGTCATGCTTCAGAAATGTGGAAAATGGTCCGTTTTCAAATGTTTTATTTTTGAACGTCAGTTCACATTTGTAGGTGGATCATCAGTGTTAGAGCTAAAATTAGCATGTTTAAAGTGATTTTCATGCTTCCAGGGGCTCGGGAAGTTAATTAAATACCATTTGGAGGCATTTAATGTTCGAGCAAAAACGGCTGATTTTCGACAAAAGAGATAACACCCCCCCATTACGTCATGCTTCAGAAATGTGGAAAATGGTCCGTTTTCAAATGTTTTATTTTTGAACGTCAGTTCACATTTGTTGGTGGATCATCAGTGTTAGAGCTAAAATTAGCATGTTTAAAGTGATTTTCATGCTTCCAGGGGCTCGGGAAGTTAATTAAATACCATTTGGAGGCATTTAATGTTCGAGCAAAAACGGCTGATTTTCGACAAAAGAGATAACAACCCCCCATTACGTCATGCTTCAGAAATGTGGAAAATGGTGCGTTTTCAAATGTTTTATTTTTGAACGTCAGTTCACATTTGTAGGTGGATCATCAGTGTTAGAGCTAAAATTAGCATGTTTAAAGTGATTTTCATGCTTCCAGGGGCTCGGGAAGTTAATTAAATACCATTTGGAGGCATTTAATGTTCGAGCAAAAACGGCTGATTTTCGACAAAAGAGATAACAACCCCCATTACGTCATGCTTCAGAAATGTGGAAAATGGTGCGTTTTCAAATGTTTTATTTTTGAACGTCAGTTCACATTTGTAGGTGGATCATCAGTGTTAGAGCTAAAATTAGCATGTTTAAAGGGATTTTCATGCTTCCAGGGGCCCTAAACACAAGATTTATGGAATGGTTAAAAGTGCATGAAAATGGCCAATTTACTCACTCTGAGTTCTCAAAAAGGGTTTCTTCACCCCGGGAAGTTAATTAAATACCATTTGGAGGCATTTAATGTTCGAGCAAAAACGGCTGATTTTCGACAAAAGAGATAACACCCCCCCATTACGTCATGCTTCAGAAATGTGGAAAATGGTCCGTTTTCAAATGTTTTATTTTTGAACGTCAGTTCACATTTGTAGGTGGATCATCAGTGTTAGGGCTAAAATTAGCATGTTTAAAGTGATTTTCATGCTTCCAGGGGCTCGGGAAGTTAATTAAATACCATTTGGAGGCATTTAATGTTCGAGCAAAAACGGCTGATTTTCGACAAAAGAGATAACAACCCCCATTACGTCATGCTTCAGAAATGTGGAAAATGGTGTGTTTTCAAATGATTTATTTTTGAACGTCAGTTCACATTTGTAGGTGGATCATCAGTGTTAGAGCTAAAATTAGCATGTTTAAAGGGATTTTCATGCTTCCAGGGGCCCTAAACACAAGATTTATGGAATGGTTAAAAGTGCATGAAAATGGCCAATTTACTCACTCTGAGTTCTCAAAAAGGGTTTCTTCACCCCGGGAAGTTAATTAAATACCATTTGGAGGCATTTAATGTTCGAGCAAAAACTGCTGATTTTCGACAAAAGAGATAACACCCCCCCATTACGTCATGCTTCAGAAATGTGGAAAATGGTCCGTTTTCAAATGTTTTATTTTTGAACGTCAGTTCACATTTGTAGGTGGATCATCAGTGTTAGAGCTAAAATTAGCATGTTTAAAGTGATTTTCATGCTTCCAGGGGCTCGGGAAGTTAATTAAATACCATTTGGAGGCATTTAATGTTCGAGCAAAAACGGCTGATTTTCGACAAAAGAGATAACACCCCCCCCCATTACGTCATGCTTCAGAAATGTGGAAAATGGTCCGTTTTCAAATGTTTTATTTTTGAACGTCAGTTCACATTTGTAGGTGGATCATCAGTGTTAGAGCTAAAATTAGCATGTTTAAAGTGATTTTCATGCTTCCAGGGGCTCGGGAAGTTAATTAAATACCATTTGGAGGCATTTAATGTTCGAGCAAAAACGGCTGATTTTCGACAAAAGAGATAACAACCCCCATTACGTCATGCTTCAGAAATGTGGAAAATGGTGTGTTTTCAAATGATTTATTTTTGAACGTCAGTTCACATTTGTAGGTGGATCATCAGTGTTAGAGCTAAAATTAGCATGTTTAAAGGGATTTTCATGCTTCCAGGGGCCCTAAACACAAGATTTATGGAATGGTTAAAAGTGCATGAAAATGGCCAATTTACTCACTCTGAGTTCTCAAAAAGGGTTTCTTCACCCCGGGAAGTTAATTAAATACCATTTGGAGGCATTTAATGTTCGAGCAAAAACAGCTGATTTTCGACAAAAGAGATAACACCCCCCCATTACGTCATGCTTCAGAAATGTGGAAAATGGTCCGTTTTCAAATGTTTTATTTTTGAACGTCAGTTCACATTTGTAGGTGGATCATCAGTGTTAGAGCTAAAATTAGCATGTTTAAAGTGATTTTCATGCTTCCAGGGGACCTAAACACAAGATTTATGGAATGGTTAAAAGTGCATGAAAATGGCCAATTTACTCACTCTGAGTTCTCTAAAAGGGTTTCTTCACCCCGGGAAGTTAATTAAATACCATTTGGAGGCATTTAATGTTCAAGCAATGACAGCTGATTTTCGACAAAAGAGATAACACCCCCCCATTACGTCATGCTTCAGAAATGTGGAAAATGGTCCGTTTTCAAATGTTTTATTTTTGAACGTCAGTTCACATTTGTAGGTGGATCATCAGTGTTAGAGCTAAAATTAGCATGTTTAAAGTGATTTTCATGCTTCCAGGGGCTCGGGAAGTTAATTAAATACCATTTGGAGGCATTTAATGTTCGAGCAAAAACGGCTGATTTTTGACAAAAGAGATAACACCCCCATTACGTCATGCTTCAGAAATGTGGAAAATGGTCCATTTTCAAATGTTTTATTTTTGAACGTCAGTTCACATTTGTAGGTGGATCATCAGTGTTAGAGCTAAAATTAGCATGTTTAAAGTGATTTTCATGCTTCCAGGGGCCCAAAACACAAGATTTATGGAATGGTTAAAAGTGCATGAAAATGGCCAATTTACTCACTCTGAGTTCTCAAAAAGGGTTTCTTCACCCCGGGAAGTTAATTAAATACCATTTGGAGGCATTTAATGTTCGAGCAAAAACAGTTGATTTTCGACAAAAGAGATAACACCCCCCCATTACGTCATGCTTCAGAAATGTGGAAAATGGTCCGTTTTCAAATGTTTTATTTTTGAACGTCAGTTCACATTTGTAGGTGGATCATCAGTGTTAGAGCTAAAATTAGCATGTTTAAAGTGATTTTCATGCTTCCAGGGGCCCTAAACACAAGATTTATGGAATGGTTAAAAGTGCATGAAAATGGCCAATTTACTCACTCTGAGTTCTCTAAAAGGGTTTCTTCACCCCGGGAAGATAATTAAATACCATTTGGAGGCATTTAATGTTCAAGCAATGACAGCTGATTTTCGACAAAAGAGATAACACCCCCCCATTACGTCATGCTTCAGAAATGTGGAAAATGGTCCGTTTTCAAATGTTTTATTTTTGAACGTCAGTTCACATTTGTAGGTGGATCATCAGTGTTAGAGCTAAAATTAGCATGTTTAAAGTGATTTTCATGCTTCCAGGGGCTCGGGAAGTTAATTAAATACCATTTGGAGGCATTTAATGTTCGAGCAAAAACGGCTGATTTTTGACAAAAGAGATAACACCCCCATTACGTCATGCTTCAGAAATGTGGAAAATGGTCCGTTTTCAAATGTTTTATTTTTGAACGTCAGTTCACATTTGTAGATGGATCATCAGTGTTAGAGCTAAAATTAGCATGTTTAAAGTGATTTTCATGCTTCCAGGGGCTCGGGAAGTTAATTAAATACCATTTGGAGGCATTTAATGTTCGAGCAAAAACGGCTGATTTTCGACAAAAGAGATAACAACCCCCCATTACGTCATGCTTCAGAAATGTGGAAAATGGTGCGTTTTCAAATGTTTTATTTTTGAACGTCAGTTCACATTTGTAGGTGGATCATCAGTGTTAGAGCTAAAATTAGCATGTTTAAAGTGATTTTCATGCTTCCAGGGGCTCGGGAAGTTAATTAAATACCATTTGGAGGCATTTAATGTTCGAGCAAAAACGGCTGATTTTCGACAAAAGAGATAACAACCCCCATTACGTCATGCTTCAGAAATGTGGAAAATGGTGCGTTTTCAAATGTTTTATTTTTGAACGTCAGTTCACATTTGTAGGTGGATCATCAGTGTTAGAGCTAAAATTAGCATGTTTAAAGGGATTTTCATGCTTCCAGGGGCCCTAAACACAAGATTTATGGAATGGTTAAAAGTGCATGAAAATGGCCAATTTACTCACTCTGAGTTCTCAAAAAGGGTTTCTTCACCCCGGGAAGTTAATTAAATACCATTTGGAGGCATTTAATGTTCGAGCAAAAACGGCTGATTTTCGACAAAAGAGATAACACCCCCCCATTACGTCATGCTTCAGAAATGTGGAAAATGGTCCGTTTTCAAATGTTTTATTTTTGAACGTCAGTTCACATTTGTAGGTGGATCATCAGTGTTAGAGCTAAAATTAGCATGTTTAAAGTGATTTTCATGCTTCCAGGGGCTCGGGAAGTTAATTAAATACCATTTGGAGGCATTTAATGTTCGAGCAAAAACGGCTGATTTTCGACAAAAGAGATAACAACCCCCATTACGTCATGCTTCAGAAATGTGGAAAATGGTGTGTTTTCAAATGATTTATTTTTGAACGTCAGTTCACATTTGTAGGTGGATCATCAGTGTTAGAGCTAAAATTAGCATGTTTAAAGGGATTTTCATGCTTCCAGGGGCCCTAAACACAAGATTTATGGAATGGTTAAAAGTGCATGAAAATGGCCAATTTACTCACTCTGAGTTCTCAAAAAGGGTTTCTTCACCCCGGGAAGTTAATTAAATACCATTTGGAGGCATTTAATGTTCGAGCAAAAACTGCTGATTTTCGACAAAAGAGATAACACCCCCCCATTACGTCATGCTTCAGAAATGTGGAAAATGGTCCATTTTCAAATGTTTTATTTTTGAACGTCAGTTCACATTTGTAGGTGGATCATCAGTGTTAGAGCTAAAATTAGAATGTTTAAAGTGATTTTCATGCTTCCAGGGGCTCAGGAAGTTAATTAAATACCATTTGGAGGCATTTAATGTTCGAGCAAAAACAGCTGATTTTCGACAAAAGAGATAACACCCCCCCATTACGTCATGCTTCAGAAATGTGGAAAATGGTCCGTTTTCAAATGTTTTTTTTTTTAACGTCAGTTCACATTTGTAGGTGGATCATCAGTGTTAGAGCTAAAATTAGCATGTTTAAAGTGATTTTCATGCTTCCAGGGGCCCTAAACACAAGATTTATGGAATGGTTAAAAGTGCATGAAATGGCCAATTTACTCACTCTGAGTTCTCAAAAAGGGTTTCTTCACCCCGGGAAGTTAATTAAATACCATTTGGAGGCATTTAATGTTCGAGCAAAAACGGCTGATTTTCGACAAAAGAGATAACACCCCCCCATTACGTCATGCTTCAGAAATGTGGAAAATGGTCCGTTTTCAAATGTTTTATTTTTGAACGTCAGTTCACATTTGTAGGTGGATCATCAGTGTTAGAGCTAAAATTAGCATGTTTAAAGTGATTTTCATGCTTCCAGGGGCTCGGAAAGTTAATTAAATACCATTTGGAGGCATTTAATGTTCGAGCAAAAACGGCTGATTTTCGACAAAAGAGATAACACCCCCCATTTCGTCATGCTTCAGAAATGTGGAAAATGGTCCATTTTCAAATGTTTTATTTTTGAACGTCAGTTCACATTTGTAGGTGGTTCATCAGTGTTAGAGCTAAAATTAGCATGTTTAAAGTGATTTTCATGCTTCCAGGGGCCCTAAACACAAGATTTATGGAATGGGTAAAAGTGCATGAAAATGGCCAATTTACTCACTCTGAGTTCTCAAAAAGTGTTTCTTCACCCCGGGAAGCTAATTAAATACCATTTGGAGGCATTTAATGTTCAAGCAATGACAGCTGATTTTCGACAAAAGAGATAACACCCCCCCATTACGTCATGCTTCGGAAATGTGGAAAATGTTCCGTTTTCAAATGTTTTATTTTTGAACGTCAGTTCACATTTGTAGGTGGATCATCAGTGTTAGAGCTAAAATTAGCATGTTTAAAGTGATTTTCATGCTTCCAGGGGCCCTAAACACAAGATTTATGGAATGGTTAAAAGTGCATGAAAATGGCCAATTTACTCACTCTGAGTTCTCAAAAAGGGTTTCTTCACCCCGGGAAGTTAATTAAATACCATTTGGAGGCATTTAATGTTCGAGCAAAAACGGCTGATTTTCGACAAAAGAGATAACACCCCCCCCATTACGTCATGCTTCAGAAATGTGGAAAATGGTCCGTTTTCAAATGTTTTATTTTTGAACGTCAGTTCACATTTGTAGGTGGATCATCAGTGTTAGAGCTAAAATTAGCATGTTTAAAGTGATTTTCATGCTTCCAGGGGCCCAAAACACAAGATTTATGGAATGGTTAAAAGTGCATGAAAATGGCCAATTTACTCACTCTGAGTTCTCAAAAAGGGTTTCTTCACCCCGGGAAGTTAATTAAATACCATTTGGAGGCATTTAATGTTCGAGCAAAAGCGGCTGATTTTCGACAAAAGAGATAACACCCCCCCATTACATCATGCTTCAGAAATGTGGAAAATGGTCCGTTTTCAAATGTTTTATTTTTGAACGTCAGTTCACATTTGTAGGTGGATCATCAGTGTTAGAGCTAAAATTAGCATGTTTAAAGTGATTTTCATGCTTCCAGGGGCCCTAAACACAAGATTTATGGAATGGTTAAAAGTGCATGAAAATGGCCAATTTACTCACTCTGAGTTCTCAAAAAGGGTTTCTTCACCCCGGGAAGTTAATTAAATACCATTTGGAGGCATTTCTTGTTCGAGCAAAAACGGCTGATTTTCGACAAAAGGGATAACACCCCCCCATTACGTCATGCTTCAGAAATGTGGAAAATGGTCCGTTTTCAAATGTTTTATTTTTGAACGTCAGTTCACATTTGTTGGTGGATCATCAGTGTTAGAGCTAAAATTAGCATGTTTAAAGTGATTTTCATGCTTCCAGGGGCTCGGGAAGTTAATTAAATACCATTTGGAGGCATTTAATGTTCGAGCAAAAACGGCTGATTTTCGACAAAAGAGATAACAACCCCCCATTACGTCATGCTTCAGAAATGTGGAAAATGGTCCGTTTTCAAATGTTTTATTTTTGAACGTCAGTTCACATTTGTTGGTGGATCATCAGTGTTAGAGCTAAAATTAGCATGTTTAAAGTGATTTTCATGCTTCCAGGGGCTCGGGAAGTTAATTAAATACCATTTGGAGGCATTTAATGTTCGAGCAAAAACGGCTGATTTTCGACAAAAGAGATAACAACCCCCCATTACGTCATGCTTCAGAAATGTGGAAAATGGTGCGTTTTCAAATGTTTTATTTTTGAACGTCAGTTCACATTTGTAGGTGGATCATCAGTGTTAGAGCTAAAATTAGCATGTTTAAAGTGATTTTCATGCTTCCAGGGGCTCGGGAAGTTAATTAAATACCATTTGGAGGCATTTAATGTTCGAGCAAAAACGGCTGATTTTCGACAAAAGAGATAACAACCCCCATTACGTCATGCTTCAGAAATGTGGAAAATGGTGCGTTTTCAAATGTTTTATTTTTGAACGTCAGTTCACATTTGTAGGTGGATCATCAGTGTTAGAGCTAAAATTAGCATGTTTAAAGGGATTTTCATGCTTCCAGGGGCCCTAAACACAAGATTTATGGAATGGTTAAAAGTGCATGAAAATGGCCAATTTACTCACTCTGAGTTCTCAAAAAGGGTTTCTTCACCCCGGGAAGTTAATTAAATACCATTTGGAGGCATTTAATGTTCGAGCAAAAACGGCTGATTTTCGACAAAAGAGATAACACCCCCCCATTACGTCATGCTTCAGAAATGTGGAAAATGGTCCGTTTTCAAATGTTTTATTTTTGAACGTCAGTTCACATTTGTAGGTGGATCATCAGTGTTAGAGCTAAAATTAGCATGTTTAAAGTGATTTTCATGCTTCCAGGGGCTCGGGAAGTTAATTAAATACCATTTGGAGGCATTTAATGTTCGAGCAAAAACGGCTGATTTTCGACAAAAGAGATAACAACCCCCATTACGTCATGCTTCAGAAATGTGGAAAATGGTGTGTTTTCAAATGATTTATTTTTGAACGTCAGTTCACATTTGTAGGTGGATCATCAGTGTTAGAGCTAAAATTAGCATGTTTAAAGGGATTTTCATGCTTCCAGGGGCCCTAAACACAAGATTTATGGAATGGTTAAAAGTGCATGAAAATGGCCAATTTACTCACTCTGAGTTCTCAAAAAGGGTTTCTTCACCCCGGGAAGTTAATTAAATACCATTTGGAGGCATTTAATGTTCGAGCAAAAACTGCTGATTTTCGACAAAAGAGATAACACCCCCCCATTACGTCATGCTTCAGAAATGTGGAAAATGGTCCGTTTTCAAATGTTTTATTTTTGAACGTCAGTTCACATTTGTAGGTGGATCATCAGTGTTAGAGCTAAAATTAGCATGTTTAAAGTGATTTTCATGCTTCCAGGGGCTCGGGAAGTTAATTAAATACCATTTGGAGGCATTTAATGTTCGAGCAAAAACGGCTGATTTTCGACAAAAGAGATAACACCCCCCCCCATTACGTCATGCTTCAGAAATGTGGAAAATGGTCCGTTTTCAAATGTTTTATTTTTGAACGTCAGTTCACATTTGTAGGTGGATCATCAGTGTTAGAGCTAAAATTAGCATGTTTAAAGTGATTTTCATGCTTCCAGGGGCCCAAAACACAAGATTTATGGAATGGTTAAAAGTGCATGAAAATGGCCAATTTACTCACTCTGAGTTCTCAAAAAGGGTTTCTTCACCCCGGGAAGTTAATTAAATACCATTTGGAGGCATTTAATGTTCGAGCAAAAACAGCTAATTTTCGACAAAAGAGATAACACCCCCCCATTACGTCATGCTTCAGAAATGTGGAAAATGGTCCGTTTTCAAATGTTTTATTTTTGAACGTCAGTTCACATTTGTAGGTGGATCATCAGTGTTAGAGCTAAAATTAGCATGTTTAAAGTGATTTTCATGCTTCCAGGGGCCCTAAACACAAGATTTATGGAATGGGTAAAAGTGCATGAAAATGGCCAATTTACTCACTCTGAGTTCTCAAAAAGGGTTTCTTCACCCCGGGAAGTTAATTAAATAACATTTGGAGGCATTTAATCTTCAAGCAATGACAGCTGATTTTCGACAAAAGAGATAACACCCCCCCATTACGTCATGCTTCACAAATGTGGAAAATGGTCAGTTTTCAAATGTTTTATTTTTGAACGTCAGTTCACATTTGTAGGTGGATCATCAGTGTTAGAGCTAAAATTAGCATGTTTAAAGTGATTTTCATGCTTCCAGGGGCTCGGGAAGTTAATTAAATACCATTTGGAGGCATTTAATGTTCGAGCAAAAACAGCTGATTTTCGACAAAAGAGATAACACCCCCCCATTACGTCATGCTTCAGAAATGTGGAAAATGGTCCGTTTTCAAATGTTTTATTTTTGAACGTCAGTTCACATTTGTAGGTGGATCATCAGTGTTAGAGCTAAAATTAGCATGTTTAAAGTGATTTTCATGCTTCCAGGGGCCCAAAACACAAGATTTATGGAATGGTTAAAAGTGCATGAAAATGGCCAATTTACTCACTCTGAGTTCTCAAAAAGGGTTTCTTCACCCCGGGAAGTTAATTAAATACCATTTGGAGGCATTTAATGTTCGAGCAAAAACGGCTGATTTTCGACAAAAGAGATAACACCCCCCCATTACGTCATGCTTCAGAAATGTGGAAAATGGTCCATTTTCAAATGTTTTATTTTTGAACGTCAGTTCTCATTTGTAGGTGGATCATCAGTGTTAGAGCTAAAATTAGCATGTTTAAAGTGATTTTCATGCTTCCAGGGGCTCGGGAAGTTAATTAAATACCATTTGGAGGCATTTAATGTTCGAGCAAAAACGGCTGATTTTCGAAAAAAAGAGATAACACCCCCCCATTACGTCATGCTTCAGAAATGTGGAAAATGGTCCGTTTTCAAATGTTTTATTTTTGAACGTCAGTTCACATTTGTAGGTGGATCATCAGTGTTAGAGCTAAAATTAGCATGTTTAAAGTGATTTTCATGCTTCCAGGGGACCTAAACACAAGATTTATGGAATGGTTAAAAGTGCATGAAAATGGCCAATTTACTCACTCTGAGTTCTCTAAAAGGGTTTCTTCACCCCGGGAAGTTAATTAAATACCATTTGGAGGCATTTAATGTTCAAGCAATGACAGCTGATTTTCGACAAAAGAGATAACACCCCCCCATTACGTCATGCTTCAGAAATGTGGAAAATGGTCCGTTTTCAAATGTTTTATTTTTGAACGTCAGTTCACATTTGTAGGTGGATCATCAGTGTTAGAGCTAAAATTAGCATGTTTAAAGTGATTTTCATGCTTCCAGGGGCTCGGGAAGTTAATTAAATACCATTTGGAGGCATTTAATGTTCGAGCAAAAACGGCTGATTTTTGACAAAAGAGATAACACCCCCATTACGTCATGCTTCAGAAATGTGGAAAATGGTCCATTTTCAAATGTTTTATTTTTGAACGTCAGTTCACATTTGTAGGTGGATCATCAGTGTTAGAGCTAAAATTAGCATGTTTAAAGTGATTTTCATGCTTCCAGGGGCCCAAAACACAAGATTTATGGAATGGTTAAAAGTGCATGAAAATGGCCAATTTACTCACTCTGAGTTCTCAAAAAGGGTTTCTTCACCCCGGGAAGTTAATTAAATACCATTTGGAGGCATTTAATGTTCGAGCAAAAACAGTTGATTTTCGACAAAAGAGATAACACCCCCCCATTACGTCATGCTTCAGAAATGTGGAAAATGGTCCGTTTTCAAATGTTTTATTTTTGAACGTCAGTTCACATTTGTAGGTGGATCATCAGTGTTAGAGCTAAAATTAGCATGTTTAAAGTGATTTTCATGCTTCCAGGGGCCCTAAACACAAGATTTATGGAATGGTTAAAAGTGCATGAAAATGGCCAATTTACTCACTCTGAGTTCTCTAAAAGGGTTTCTTCACCCCGGGAAGATAATTAAATACCATTTGGAGGCATTTAATGTTCAAGCAATGACAGCTGATTTTCGACAAAAGAGATAACACCCCCCCATTACGTCATGCTTCAGAAATGTGGAAAATGGTCCGTTTTCAAATGTTTTATTTTTGAACGTCAGTTCACATTTGTAGGTGGATCATCAGTGTTAGAGCTAAAATTAGCATGTTTAAAGTGATTTTCATGCTTCCAGGGGCTCGGGAAGTTAATTAAATACCATTTGGAGGCATTTAATGTTCGAGCAAAAACGGCTGATTTTTGACAAAAGAGATAACACCCCCATTACGTCATGCTTCAGAAATGTGGAAAATGGTCCGTTTTCAAATGTTTTATTTTTGAACGTCAGTTCACATTTGTAGATGGATCATCAGTGTTAGAGCTAAAATTAGCATGTTTAAAGTGATTTTCATGCTTCCAGGGGCTCGGGAAGTTAATTAAATACCATTTGGAGGCATTTAATGTTCGAGCAAAAACGGCTGATTTTCGACAAAAGAGATAACACCCCCCCATTACGTCATGCTTCAGAAATGTGGAAAATGGTCCGTTTTCAAATGTTTTATTTTTGAACGTCAGTTCACATTTGTTGGTGGATCATCAGTGTTAGAGCTAAAATTAGCATGTTTAAAGTGATTTTCATGCTTCCAGGGGCTCGGGAAGTTAATTAAATACCATTTGGAGGCATTTAATGTTCGAGCAAAAACGGCTGATTTTCGACAAAAGAGATAACAACCCCCCATTACGTCATGCTTCAGAAATGTGGAAAATGGTGCGTTTTCAAATGTTTTATTTTTGAACGTCAGTTCACATTTGTAGGTGGATCATCAGTGTTAGAGCTAAAATTAGCATGTTTAAAGTGATTTTCATGCTTCCAGGGGCTCGGGAAGTTAATTAAATACCATTTGGAGGCATTTAATGTTCGAGCAAAAACGGCTGATTTTCGACAAAAGAGATAACAACCCCCATTACGTCATGCTTCAGAAATGTGGAAAATGGTGCGTTTTCAAATGTTTTATTTTTGAACGTCAGTTCACATTTGTAGGTGGATCATCAGTGTTAGAGCTAAAATTAGCATGTTTAAAGGGATTTTCATGCTTCCAGGGGCCCTAAACACAAGATTTATGGAATGGTTAAAAGTGCATGAAAATGGCCAATTTACTCACTCTGAGTTCTCAAAAAGGGTTTCTTCACCCCGGGAAGTTAATTAAATACCATTTGGAGGCATTTAATGTTCGAGCAAAAACGGCTGATTTTCGACAAAAGAGATAACACCCCCCCATTACGTCATGCTTCAGAAATGTGGAAAATGGTCCGTTTTCAAATGTTTTATTTTTGAACGTCAGTTCACATTTGTAGGTGGATCATCAGTGTTAGAGCTAAAATTAGCATGTTTAAAGTGATTTTCATGCTTCCAGGGGCTCGGGAAGTTAATTAAATACCATTTGGAGGCATTTAATGTTCGAGCAAAAACGGCTGATTTTCGACAAAAGAGATAACAACCCCCATTACGTCATGCTTCAGAAATGTGGAAAATGGTGTGTTTTCAAATGATTTATTTTTGAACGTCAGTTCACATTTGTAGGTGGATCATCAGTGTTAGAGCTAAAATTAGCATGTTTAAAGGGATTTTCATGCTTCCAGGGGCCCTAAACACAAGATTTATGGAATGGTTAAAAGTGCATGAAAATGGCCAATTTACTCACTCTGAGTTCTCAAAAAGGGTTTCTTCACCCCGGGAAGTTAATTAAATACCATTTGGAGGCATTTAATGTTCGAGCAAAAACTGCTGATTTTCGACAAAAGAGATAACACCCCCCCATTACGTCATGCTTCAGAAATGTGGAAAATGGTCCATTTTCAAATGTTTTATTTTTGAACGTCAGTTCACATTTGTAGGTGGATCATCAGTGTTAGAGCTAAAATTAGAATGTTTAAAGTGATTTTCATGCTTCCAGGGGCTCAGGAAGTTAATTAAATACCATTTGGAGGCATTTAATGTTTGAGCAAAAACAGCTGATTTTCGACAAAAGAGATAACACCCCCCCATTACGTCATGCTTCAGAAATGTGGAAAATGGTCCGTTTTCAAATGTTTTTTTTTTTAACGTCAGTTCACATTTGTAGGTGGATCATCAGTGTTAGAGCTAAAATTAGCATGTTTAAAGTGATTTTCATGCTTCCAGGGGCCCTAAACACAAGATTTATGGAATGGTTAAAAGTGCATGAAATGGCCAATTTACTCACTCTGAGTTCTCAAAAAGGGTTTCTTCACCCCGGGAAGTTAATTAAATACCATTTGGAGGCATTTAATGTTCGAGCAAAAACGGCTGATTTTCGACAAAAGAGATAACACCCCTCCATTACGTCATGCTTCAGAAATGTGGAAAATGGTCCGTTTTCAAATGTTTTATTTTTGAACGTCAGTTCACATTTGTAGGTGGATCATCAGTGTTAGAGCTAAAATTAGCATGTTTAAAGTGATTTTCATGCTTCCAGGGGCTCGGAAAGTTAATTAAATACCATTTGGAGGCATTTAATGTTCGAGCAAAAACGGCTGATTTTCGACAAAAGAGATAACACCCCCCATTTCGTCATGCTTCAGAAATGTGGAAAATGGTCCATTTTCAAATGTTTTATTTTTGAACGTCAGTTCACATTTGTAGGTGGTTCATCAGTGTTAGAGCTAAAATTAGCATGTTTAAAGTGATTTTCATGCTTCCAGGGGCCCTAAACACAAGATTTATGGAATGGGTAAAAGTGCATGAAAATGGCCAATTTACTCACTCTGAGTTCTCAAAAAGTGTTTCTTCACCCCGGGAAGCTAATTAAATACCATTTGGAGGCATTTAATGTTCAAGCAATGACAGCTGATTTTCGACAAAAGAGATAACACCCCCCCATTACGTCATGCTTCGGAAATGTGGAAAATGTTCCGTTTTCAAATGTTTTATTTTTGAACGTCAGTTCACATTTGTAGGTGGATCATCAGTGTTAGAGCTAAAATTAGCATGTTTAAAGTGATTTTCATGCTTCCAGGGGCCCTAAACACAAGATTTATGGAATGGTTAAAAGTGCATGAAAATGGCCAATTTACTCACTCTGAGTTCTCAAAAAGGGTTTCTTCACCCCGGGAAGTTAATTAAATACCATTTGGAGGCATTTAATGTTCGAGCAAAAACGGCTGATTTTCGACAAAAGAGATAACACCCCCCCCATTACGTCATGCTTCAGAAATGTGGAAAATGGTCCGTTTTCAAATGTTTTATTTTTGAACGTCAGTTCACATTTGTAGGTGGATCATCAGTGTTAGAGCTAAAATTAGCATGTTTAAAGTGATTTTCATGCTTCCAGGGGCCCAAAACACAAGATTTATGGAATGGTTAAAAGTGCATGAAAATGGCCAATTTACTCACTCTGAGTTCTCAAAAAGGGTTTCTTCACCCCGGGAAGTTAATTAAATACCATTTGGAGGCATTTAATGTTCGAGCAAAAGCGGCTGATTTTCGACAAAAGAGATAACACCCCCCCATTACATCATGCTTCAGAAATGTGGAAAATGGTCCGTTTTCAAATGTTTTATTTTTGAACGTCAGTTCACATTTGTAGGTGGATCATCAGTGTTAGAGCTAAAATTAGCATGTTTAAAGTGATTTTCATGCTTCCAGGGGCCCTAAACACAAGATTTATGGAATGGTTAAAAGTGCATGAAAATGGCCAATTTACTCACTCTGAGTTCTCAAAAAGGGTTTCTTCACCCCGGGAAGTTAATTAAATACCATTTGGAGGCATTTCTTGTTCGAGCAAAAACGGCTGATTTTCGACAAAAGGGATAACACCCCCCCATTACGTCATGCTTCAGAAATGTGGAAAATGGTCCGTTTTCAAATGTTTTATTTTTGAACGTCAGTTCACATTTGTTGGTGGATCATCAGTGTTAGAGCTAAAATTAGCATGTTTAAAGTGATTTTCATGCTTCCAGGGGCTCGGGAAGTTAATTAAATACCATTTGGAGGCATTTAATGTTCGAGCAAAAACGGCTGATTTTCGACAAAAGAGATAACAACCCCCCATTACGTCATGCTTCAGAAATGTGGAAAATGGTCCGTTTTCAAATGTTTTATTTTTGAACGTCAGTTCACATTTGTTGGTGGATCATCAGTGTTAGAGCTAAAATTAGCATGTTTAAAGTGATTTTCATGCTTCCAGGGGCTCGGGAAGTTAATTAAATACCATTTGGAGGCATTTAATGTTCGAGCAAAAACGGCTGATTTTCGACAAAAGAGATAACAACCCCCCATTACGTCATGCTTCAGAAATGTGGAAAATGGTGCGTTTTCAAATGTTTTATTTTTGAACGTCAGTTCACATTTGTAGGTGGATCATCAGTGTTAGAGCTAAAATTAGCATGTTTAAAGTGATTTTCATGCTTCCAGGGGCTCGGGAAGTTAATTAAATACCATTTGGAGGCATTTAATGTTCGAGCAAAAACGGCTGATTTTCGACAAAAGAGATAACAACCCCCATTACGTCATGCTTCAGAAATGTGGAAAATGGTGCGTTTTCAAATGTTTTATTTTTGAACGTCAGTTCACATTTGTAGGTGGATCATCAGTGTTAGAGCTAAAATTAGCATGTTTAAAGGGATTTTCATGCTTCCAGGGGCCCTAAACACAAGATTTATGGAATGGTTAAAAGTGCATGAAAATGGCCAATTTACTCACTCTGAGTTCTCAAAAAGGGTTTCTTCACCCCGGGAAGTTAATTAAATACCATTTGGAGGCATTTAATGTTCGAGCAAAAACGGCTGATTTTCGACAAAAGAGATAACACCCCCCCATTACGTCATGCTTCAGAAATGTGGAAAATGGTCCGTTTTCAAATGTTTTATTTTTGAACGTCAGTTCACATTTGTAGGTGGATCATCAGTGTTAGAGCTAAAATTAGCATGTTTAAAGTGATTTTCATGCTTCCAGGGGCTCGGGAAGTTAATTAAATACCATTTGGAGGCATTTAATGTTCGAGCAAAAACGGCTGATTTTCGACAAAAGAGATAACAACCCCCATTACGTCATGCTTCAGAAATGTGGAAAATGGTGTGTTTTCAAATGATTTATTTTTGAACGTCAGTTCACATTTGTAGGTGGATCATCAGTGTTAGAGCTAAAATTAGCATGTTTAAAGGGATTTTCATGCTTCCAGGGGCCCTAAACACAAGATTTATGGAATGGTTAAAAGTGCATGAAAATGGCCAATTTACTCACTCTGAGTTCTCAAAAAGGGTTTCTTCACCCCGGGAAGTTAATTAAATACCATTTGGAGGCATTTAATGTTCGAGCAAAAACTGCTGATTTTCGACAAAAGAGATAACACCCCCCCATTACGTCATGCTTCAGAAATGTGGAAAATGGTCCGTTTTCAAATGTTTTATTTTTGAACGTCAGTTCACATTTGTAGGTGGATCATCAGTGTTAGAGCTAAAATTAGCATGTTTAAAGTGATTTTCATGCTTCCAGGGGCTCGGGAAGTTAATTAAATACCATTTGGAGGCATTTAATGTTCGAGCAAAAACGGCTGATTTTTGACAAAAGAGATAACACCCCCATTACGTCATGCTTCAGAAATGTGGAAAATGGTCCATTTTCAAATGTTTTATTTTTGAACGTCAGTTCACATTTGTAGGTGGATCATCAGTGTTAGAGCTAAAATTAGCATGTTTAAAGTGATTTTCATGCTTCCAGGGGCCCAAAACACAAGATTTATGGAATGGTTAAAAGTGCATGAAAATGGCCAATTTACTCACTCTGAGTTCTCAAAAAGGGTTTCTTCACCCCGGGAAGTTAATTAAATACCATTTGGAGGCATTTAATGTTCGAGCAAAAACAGTTGATTTTCGACAAAAGAGATAACACCCCCCCATTACGTCATGCTTCAGAAATGTGGAAAATGGTCCGTTTTCAAATGTTTTATTTTTGAACGTCAGTTCACATTTGTAGGTGGATCATCAGTGTTAGAGCTAAAATTAGCATGTTTAAAGTGATTTTCATGCTTCCAGGGGCCCTAAACACAAGATTTATGGAATGGTTAAAAGTGCATGAAAATGGCCAATTTACTCACTCTGAGTTCTCTAAAAGGGTTTCTTCACCCCGGGAAGATAATTAAATACCATTTGGAGGCATTTAATGTTCAAGCAATGACAGCTGATTTTCGACAAAAGAGATAACACCCCCCCATTACGTCATGCTTCAGAAATGTGGAAAATGGTCCGTTTTCAAATGTTTTATTTTTGAACGTCAGTTCACATTTGTAGGTGGATCATCAGTGTTAGAGCTAAAATTAGCATGTTTAAAGTGATTTTCATGCTTCCAGGGGCTCGGGAAGTTAATTAAATACCATTTGGAGGCATTTAATGTTCGAGCAAAAACGGCTGATTTTTGACAAAAGAGATAACACCCCCATTACGTCATGCTTCAGAAATGTGGAAAATGGTCCGTTTTCAAATGTTTTATTTTTGAACGTCAGTTCACATTTGTAGATGGATCATCAGTGTTAGAGCTAAAATTAGCATGTTTAAAGTGATTTTCATGCTTCCAGGGGCTCGGGAAGTTAATTAAATACCATTTGGAGGCATTTAATGTTCGAGCAAAAACGGCTGATTTTCGACAAAAGAGATAACACCCCCCCATTACGTCATGCTTCAGAAATGTGGAAAATGGTCCGTTTTCAAATGTTTTATTTTTGAACGTCAGTTCACATTTGTTGGTGGATCATCAGTGTTAGAGCTAAAATTAGCATGTTTAAAGTGATTTTCATGCTTCCAGGGGCTCGGGAAGTTAATTAAATACCATTTGGAGGCATTTAATGTTCGAGCAAAAACGGCTGATTTTCGACAAAAGAGATAACAACCCCCCATTACGTCATGCTTCAGAAATGTGGAAAATGGTGCGTTTTCAAATGTTTTATTTTTGAACGTCAGTTCACATTTGTAGGTGGATCATCAGTGTTAGAGCTAAAATTAGCATGTTTAAAGTGATTTTCATGCTTCCAGGGGCTCGGGAAGTTAATTAAATACCATTTGGAGGCATTTAATGTTCGAGCAAAAACGGCTGATTTTCGACAAAAGAGATAACAACCCCCATTACGTCATGCTTCAGAAATGTGGAAAATGGTGCATTTTCAAATGTTTTATTTTTGAACGTCAGTTCACATTTGTAGGTGGATCATCAGTGTTAGAGCTAAAATTAGCATGTTTAAAGGGATTTTCATGCTTCCAAGGGCCCTAAACACAAGATTTATGGAATGGTTAAAAGTGCATGAAAATGGCCAATTTACTCACTCTGAGTTCTCAAAAAGGGTTTCTTCACCCCGGGAAGTTAATTAAATACCATTTGGAGGCATTTAATGTTCGAGCAAAAACGGCTGATTTTCGACAAAAGAGATAACACCCCCCCATTACGTCATGCTTCAGAAATGTGGAAAATGGTCCGTTTTCAAATGTTTTATTTTTGAACGTCAGTTCACATTTGTAGGTGGATCATCAGTGTTAGAGCTAAAATTAGCATGTTTAAAGTGATTTTCATGCTTCCAGGGGCTCGGGAAGTTAATTAAATACCATTTGGAGGCATTTAATGTTCGAGCAAAAACGGCTGATTTTCGACAAAAGAGATAACAACCCCCATTACGTCATGCTTCAGAAATGTGGAAAATGGTGTGTTTTCAAATGATTTATTTTTGAACGTCAGTTCACATTTGTAGGTGGATCATCAGTGTTAGAGCTAAAATTAGCATGTTTAAAGGGATTTTCATGCTTCCAGGGGCCCTAAACACAAGATTTATGGAATGGTTAAAAGTGCATGAAAATGGCCAATTTACTCACTCTGAGTTCTCAAAAAGGGTTTCTTCACCCCGGGAAGTTAATTAAATACCATTTGGAGGCATTTAATGTTCGAGCAAAAACTGCTGATTTTCGACAAAAGAGATAACACCCCCCCATTACGTCATGCTTCAGAAATGTGGAAAATGGTCCATTTTCAAATGTTTTATTTTTGAACGTCAGTTCACATTTGTAGGTGGATCATCAGTGTTAGAGCTAAAATTAGAATGTTTAAAGTGATTTTCATGCTTCCAGGGGCTCAGGAAGTTAATTAAATACCATTTGGAGGCATTTAATGTTTGAGCAAAAACAGCTGATTTTCGACAAAAGAGATAACACCCCCCCATTACGTCATGCTTCAGAAATGTGGAAAATGGTCCGTTTTCAAATGTTTTTTTTTTTAACGTCAGTTCACATTTGTAGGTGGATCATCAGTGTTAGAGCTAAAATTAGCATGTTTAAAGTGATTTTCATGCTTCCAGGGGCCCTAAACACAAGATTTATGGAATGGTTAAAAGTGCATGAAATGGCCAATTTACTCACTCTGAGTTCTCAAAAAGGGTTTCTTCACCCCGGGAAGTTAATTAAATACCATTTGGAGGCATTTAATGTTCGAGCAAAAACGGCTGATTTTCGACAAAAGAGATAACACCCCCCCATTACGTCATGCTTCAGAAATGTGGAAAATGGTCCGTTTTCAAATGTTTTATTTTTGAACGTCAGTTCACATTTGTAGGTGGATCATCAGTGTTAGAGCTAAAATTAGCATGTTTAAAGTGATTTTCATGCTTCCAGGGGCTCGGAAAGTTAATTAAATACCATTTGGAGGCATTTAATGTTCGAGCAAAAACGGCTGATTTTCGACAAAAGAGATAACACCCCCCATTTCGTCATGCTTCAGAAATGTGGAAAATGGTCCATTTTCAAATGTTTTATTTTTGAACGTCAGTTCACATTTGTAGGTGGTTCATCAGTGTTAGAGCTAAAATTAGCATGTTTAAAGTGATTTTCATGCTTCCAGGGGCCCTAAACACAAGATTTATGGAATGGGTAAAAGTGCATGAAAATGGCCAATTTACTCACTCTGAGTTCTCAAAAAGTGTTTCTTCACCCCGGGAAGCTAATTAAATACCATTTGGAGGCATTTAATGTTCAAGCAATGACAGCTGATTTTCGACAAAAGAGATAACACCCCCCCATTACGTCATGCTTCGGAAATGTGGAAAATGTTCCGTTTTCAAATGTTTTATTTTTGAACGTCAGTTCACATTTGTAGGTGGATCATCAGTGTTAGAGCTAAAATTAGCATGTTTAAAGTGATTTTCATGCTTCCAGGGGCCCTAAACACAAGATTTATGGAATGGTTAAAAGTGCATGAAAATGGCCAATTTACTCACTCTGAGTTCTCAAAAAGGGTTTCTTCACCCCGGGAAGTTAATTAAATACCATTTGGAGGCATTTAATGTTCGAGCAAAAACGGCTGATTTTCGACAAAAGAGATAACACCCCCCCCATTACGTCATGCTTCAGAAATGTGGAAAATGGTCCGTTTTCAAATGTTTTATTTTTGAACGTCAGTTCACATTTGTAGGTGGATCATCAGTGTTAGAGCTAAAATTAGCATGTTTAAAGTGATTTTCATGCTTCCAGGGGCCCAAAACACAAGATTTATGGAATGGTTAAAAGTGCATGAAAATGGCCAATTTACTCACTCTGAGTTCTCAAAAAGGGTTTCTTCACCCCGGGAAGTTAATTAAATACCATTTGGAGGCATTTAATGTTCGAGCAAAAGCGGCTGATTTTCGACAAAAGAGATAACACCCCCCCATTACATCATGCTTCAGAAATGTGGAAAATGGTCCGTTTTCAAATGTTTTATTTTTGAACGTCAGTTCACATTTGTAGGTGGATCATCAGTGTTAGAGCTAAAATTAGCATGTTTAAAGTGATTTTCATGCTTCCAGGGGCCCTAAACACAAGATTTATGGAATGGTTAAAAGTGCATGAAAATGGCCAATTTACTCACTCTGAGTTCTCAAAAAGGGTTTCTTCACCCCGGGAAGTTAATTAAATACCATTTGGAGGCATTTCTTGTTCGAGCAAAAACGGCTGATTTTCGACAAAAGGGATAACACCCCCCCATTACGTCATGCTTCAGAAATGTGGAAAATGGTCCGTTTTCAAATGTTTTATTTTTGAACGTCAGTTCACATTTGTTGGTGGATCATCAGTGTTAGAGCTAAAATTAGCATGTTTAAAGTGATTTTCATGCTTCCAGGGGCTCGGGAAGTTAATTAAATACCATTTGGAGGCATTTAATGTTCGAGCAAAAACGGCTGATTTTCGACAAAAGAGATAACAACCCCCCATTACGTCATGCTTCAGAAATGTGGAAAATGGTCCGTTTTCAAATGTTTTATTTTTGAACGTCAGTTCACATTTGTTGGTGGATCATCAGTGTTAGAGCTAAAATTAGCATGTTTAAAGTGATTTTCATGCTTCCAGGGGCTCGGGAAGTTAATTAAATACCATTTGGAGGCATTTAATGTTCGAGCAAAAACGGCTGATTTTCGACAAAAGAGATAACAACCCCCCATTACGTCATGCTTCAGAAATGTGGAAAATGGTGCGTTTTCAAATGTTTTATTTTTGAACGTCAGTTCACATTTGTAGGTGGATCATCAGTGTTAGAGCTAAAATTAGCATGTTTAAAGTGATTTTCATGCTTCCAGGGGCTCGGGAAGTTAATTAAATACCATTTGGAGGCATTTAATGTTCGAGCAAAAACGGCTGATTTTCGACAAAAGAGATAACAACCCCCATTACGTCATGCTTCAGAAATGTGGAAAATGGTGCGTTTTCAAATGTTTTATTTTTGAACGTCAGTTCACATTTGTAGGTGGATCATCAGTGTTAGAGCTAAAATTAGCATGTTTAAAGGGATTTTCATGCTTCCAGGGGCCCTAAACACAAGATTTATGGAATGGTTAAAAGTGCATGAAAATGGCCAATTTACTCACTCTGAGTTCTCAAAAAGGGTTTCTTCACCCCGGGAAGTTAATTAAATACCATTTGGAGGCATTTAATGTTCGAGCAAAAACGGCTGATTTTCGACAAAAGAGATAACACCCCCCCATTACGTCATGCTTCAGAAATGTGGAAAATGGTCCGTTTTCAAATGTTTTATTTTTGAACGTCAGTTCACATTTGTAGGTGGATCATCAGTGTTAGAGCTAAAATTAGCATGTTTAAAGTGATTTTCATGCTTCCAGGGGCTCGGGAAGTTAATTAAATACCATTTGGAGGCATTTAATGTTCGAGCAAAAACGGCTGATTTTCGACAAAAGAGATAACAACCCCCATTACGTCATGCTTCAGAAATGTGGAAAATGGTGTGTTTTCAAATGATTTATTTTTGAACGTCAGTTCACATTTGTAGGTGGATCATCAGTGTTAGAGCTAAAATTAGCATGTTTAAAGGGATTTTCATGCTTCCAGGGGCCCTAAACACAAGATTTATGGAATGGTTAAAAGTGCATGAAAATGGCCAATTTACTCACTCTGAGTTCTCAAAAAGGGTTTCTTCACCCCGGGAAGTTAATTAAATACCATTTGGAGGCATTTAATGTTCGAGCAAAAACTGCTGATTTTCGACAAAAGAGATAACACCCCCCCATTACGTCATGCTTCAGAAATGTGGAAAATGGTCCGTTTTCAAATGTTTTATTTTTGAACGTCAGTTCACATTTGTAGGTGGATCATCAGTGTTAGAGCTAAAATTAGCATGTTTAAAGTGATTTTCATGCTTCCAGGGGCTCGGGAAGTTAATTAAATACCATTTGGAGGCATTTAATGTTCGAGCAAAAACGGCTGATTTTCGACAAAAGAGATAACACCCCCCCCCATTACGTCATGCTTCAGAAATGTGGAAAATGGTCCGTTTTCAAATGTTTTATTTTTGAACGTCAGTTCACATTTGTAGGTGGATCATCAGTGTTAGAGCTAAAATTAGCATGTTTAAAGTGATTTTCATGCTTCCAGGGGCCCAAAACACAAGATTTATGGAATGGTTAAAAGTGCATGAAAATGGCCAATTTACTCACTCTGAGTTCTCAAAAAGGGTTTCTTCACCCCGGGAAGTTAATTAAATACCATTTGGAGGCATTTAATGTTCGAGCAAAAACAGCTAATTTTCGACAAAAGAGATAACACCCCCCCATTACGTCATGCTTCAGAAATGTGGAAAATGGTCCGTTTTCAAATGTTTTATTTTTGAACGTCAGTTCACATTTGTAGGTGGATCATCAGTGTTAGAGCTAAAATTAGCATGTTTAAAGTGATTTTCATGCTTCCAGGGGCCCTAAACACAAGATTTATGGAATGGGTAAAAGTGCATGAAAATGGCCAATTTACTCACTCTGAGTTCTCAAAAAGGGTTTCTTCACCCCGGGAAGTTAATTAAATAACATTTGGAGGCATTTAATCTTCAAGCAATGACAGCTGATTTTCGACAAAAGAGATAACACCCCCCCATTACGTCATGCTTCACAAATGTGGAAAATGGTCAGTTTTCAAATGTTTTATTTTTGAACGTCAGTTCACATTTGTAGGTGGATCATCAGTGTTAGAGCTAAAATTAGCATGTTTAAAGTGATTTTCATGCTTCCAGGGGCTCGGGAAGTTAATTAAATACCATTTGGAGGCATTTAATGTTCGAGCAAAAACAGCTGATTTTCGACAAAAGAGATAACACCCCCCCATTACGTCATGCTTCAGAAATGTGGAAAATGGTCCGTTTTCAAATGTTTTATTTTTGAACGTCAGTTCACATTTGTAGGTGGATCATCAGTGTTAGAGCTAAAATTAGCATGTTTAAAGTGATTTTCATGCTTCCAGGGGCCCAAAACACAAGATTTATGGAATGGTTAAAAGTGCATGAAAATGGCCAATTTACTCACTCTGAGTTCTCAAAAAGGGTTTCTTCACCCCGGGAAGTTAATTAAATACCATTTGGAGGCATTTAATGTTCGAGCAAAAACGGCTGATTTTCGACAAAAGAGATAACACCCCCCCATTACGTCATGCTTCAGAAATGTGGAAAATGGTCCGTTTTCAAATGTTTTATTTTTGAACGTCAGTTCACATTTGTAGGTGGATCATCAGTGTTAGAGCTAAAATTAGCATGTTTAAAGTGATTTTCATGCTTCCAGTGGCTCGGGAAGTTAATTAAATACCATTTGGAGGCATTTAATGTTCGAGCAAAAACGGCTGATTTTCGACAAAAGAGATAACACCCCCCCATTACGTCATGCTTCAGAAATGTGGAAAATGGTCCGTTTTCAAATGTTTTATTTTTGAACGTCAGTTCACATTTGTAGGTGGATCATCAGTGTTAGAGCTAAAATTAGCATGTTTAAAGTGATTTTCATGCTTCCAGGGGCTCGGGAAGTTAATTAAATACCATTTGGAGGCATTTAATGTTCGAGCAAAAACGGCTGATTTTCGACAAAAGAGATAACACTCCCCCATTTCGTCATGCTTCAGAAATGTGGAAAATGGTCCGTTTTCAAATGTTTTATTTTTGAACGTCAGTTCACATTTGTAGGTGGATCATCAGTGTTAGAGCTAAAATTAGCATGTTTAAAGTGATTTTCATGCTTCCAGGGGCTCGGGAAGTTAATTAAATACCATTTGGAGGCATTTAATGTTCGAGCAAAAACGGCTGATTTTCGACAAAAGAGATAACACCCCCCCATTACGTCATGCTTCAGAAATGTGGAAAATGGTCCGTTTTCAAATGTTTTATTTTTGAACGTCAGTTCACATTTGTAGGTGGATCATCAGTGTTAGAGCTAAAATTAGCATGTTTAAAGTGATTTTCATGCTTCCAGGGGCCCAAAACACAAGATTTATGGAATGGTTAAAAGTGCATGAAAATGGCCAATTTACTCACTCTGAGTTCTCAAAAAGGGTTTCTTCACCCCGGGAAGTTAATTAAATACCATTTGGAGGCATTTAATGTTCGAGCAAAAACGGCTGATTTTCGACAAAAGAGATAACACCCCCCCATTACGTCATGCTTCAGAAATGTGGAAAATGGTCCGTTTTCAAATGTTTTATTTTTGAACGTCAGTTCACATTTGTAGGTGGATCATCAGTGTTAGAGCTAAAATTAGCATGTTTAAAGTGATTTTCATGCTTCCAGTGGCTCGGGAAGTTAATTAAATACCATTTGGAGGCATTTAATGTTCGAGCAAAAACGGCTGATTTTCGACAAAAGAGATAACACCCCCCATTACGTCATGCTTCAGAAATGTGGAAAATGGTCCGTTTTCAAATGTTTTATTTTTGAACGTCAGTTCACATTTGTAGGTGGATCATCAGTGTTAGAGCTAAAATTAGCATGTTTAAAGTGATTTTCATGCTTCCAGGGGCCCAAAACACAAGATTTATGGAATGGTTAAAAGTGCATGAAAATGGCCAATTTACTCACTCTGAGTTCTCAAAAAGGGTTTCTTCACCCCGGGAAGTTAATTAAATACCATTTGGAGGCATTCAATGTTCGAGCAAAAACGGCTGATTTTCGACAAAAGAGATAACACCCCCCCATTACGTCATGCTTCAGAAATGTGGAAAATGGTCCGTTTTCAAATGTTTTATTTTTGAACGTCAGTTCACATTTGTAGGTGGATCATCAGTGTTGGAGCTAAAATTAGCATGTTTAAAGTGATTTTCATGCTTCCAGGGGCTCGGGAAGTTAATTAAATACCATTTGGAGGCATTTAATGTTCGAGCAAAAACGGCTGATTTTCGACAAAAGAGATAACACCCCCCCATTACGTCATGCTTCAGAAATGTGGAAAATGGTCCGTTTTCAAATGTTTTATTTTTGAACGTCAGTTCACATTTGTAGGTGGATCATCAGTGTTAGAGCTAAAATTAGCATGTTTAAAGTGATTTTCATGCTTCCAGGGGCTCGGGAAGTGAAATAAATACCATTTGGAGGCATTTAATGTTCGAGCAAAAACGGCTGATTTTCGACAAAAGAGATAACACCCCCCCATTACGTCATGCTTCAGAAATTTGGAAAATGGTCCGTTTTCAAATGTTTCATTTTTGAACGTCAGTTCACATTTGTAGGTGGATCATCAGTGTTAGAGCTAAAATTAGCATGTTTAAAGTGATTTTCATGCTTCCAGGGGCCCAAAACACAAGATTTATGGAATGGTTAAAAGTGCATGAAAATGGCCAATTTACTCACTCTGAGTTCTCAAAAAGGGTTTCTTCACCCCGGGAAGTTAATTAAATACCATTTGGAGGCATTTAATGTTCGAGCAAAAACGGCTGATTTTCGACAAAAGAGATAACACCCCCCCATTACGTCATGCTTCAGAAATGTGGAAAATGGTCCGTTTTCAAATGTTTTATTTTTGAACGTCAGTTCACATTTGTAGGTGGATCATCAGTGTTAGAGCTAAAATTAGCATGTTTAAAGTGATTTTCATGCTTCCAGGGGCTCGGGAAGTGAAATAAATACCATTTGGAGGCATTTAATGTTCGAGCAAAAACGGCTGATTTTCGACAAAAGAGATAACACCCCCCCATTACGTCATGCTTCAGAAATGTGGAAAATGGTCCGTTTTCAAATGTTTTATTTTTGAACGTCAGTTCACATTTGTAGGTGGATCATCAGTGTTAGAGCTAAAATTAGCATGTTTAAAGTGATTTTCATGCTTCCAGGGGCTCGGGAAGTTAATTAAATACCATTTGGAGGCATTTAATGTTCGAGCAAAAACGGCTGATTTTCGACAAAAGAGATAACACCCCCCCATTACGTCATGCTTCAGAAATGTGGAAAATGGTCCGTTTTCAAATGTTTTATTGTTGAACGTCAGTTCACATTTGTAGGTGGATCATCAGTGTTAGAGCTAAAATTAGCATGTTTAAAGTGATTTTCATGCTTCCAGGGGCCCAAAACACAAGATTAATGGAATGGTTAAAAGTGCATGAAAATGGCCAATTTACTCACTCTGAGTTCTCAAAAAGGGTTTCTTCACCCCGGGAAGTGAAATAAATACCATTTGGAGGCATTTAATGTTCGAGCAAAAACGGCTGATTTTCGACAAAAGAGATAACACCCCCCCATTACGTCATGCTTCAGAAATGTGGAAAATGGTCCGTTTTCAAATGTTTTATTTTTGAACGTCAGTTCACATTTGTAGGTGGATCATCAGTGTTAGAGCTAAAATTAGCATGTTTAAAGTGATTTTCATGCTTCCAGGGGCTCGGGAAGTTAATTAAATACCATTTGGAGGCATTTAATGTTCGAGCAAAAACGGCTGATTTTCGACAAAAGAGATAACACCCCCCCCATTACGTCATGCTTCAGAAATGTGGAAAATGGTCCGTTTTCAAATGTTTTATTTTTGAACGTCAGTTCACATTTGTAGGTGGATCATCAGTGTTAGAGCTAAAATTAGCATGTTTAAAGTGATTTTCATGCTTCCAGGGGCTCGGGAAGTTAATTAAATACCATTTGGAGGCATTTAATGTTCGAGCAAAAACGGCTGATTTTCGACAAAAGAGATAACACCCCCCCATTACGTCATGCTTCAGAAATGTGGAAAATGGTCCGTTTTCAAATGTTTTATTTTTGAACGTCAGTTCACATTTGTAGGTGGATCATCAGTGTTAGAGCTAAAATTAGCATGTTTAAAGTGATTTTCATGCTTCCAGGGGCTCGGGAAGTGAAATAAATACCATTTGGAGGCATTTAATGTTCGAGCAAAAACGGCTGATTTTCGACAAAAGAGATAACACCCCCCCATTACGTCATGCTTCAGAAATGTGGAAAATGGTCCGTTTTCAAATGTTTTATTTTTGAACGTCAGTTCACATTTGTAGGTGGATCATCAGTGTTAGAGCTAAAATTAGCATGTTTAAAGTGATTTTCATGCTTCCAGGGGCTCGGGAAGTTAATTAAATACCATTTGGAGGCATTTAATGTTCGAGCAAAAACGGCTGATTTTCGACAAAAGAGATAACACCCCCCCATTACGTCATGCTTCAGAAATGTGGAAAATGGTCCGTTTTCAAATGTTTTATTGTTGAACGTCAGTTCACATTTGTAGGTGGATCATCAGTGTTAGAGCTAAAATTAGCATGTTTAAAGTGATTTTCATGCTTCCAGGGGCCCAAAACACAAGATTAATGGAATGGTTAAAAGTGCATGAAAATGGCCAATTTACTCACTCTGAGTTCTCAAAAAGGGTTTCTTCACCCCGGGAAGTGAAATAAATACCATTTGGAGGCATTTAATGTTCGAGCAAAAACGGCTGATTTTCGACAAAAGAGATAACACCCCCCCATTACGTCATGCTTCAGAAATGTGGAAAATGGTCCGTTTTCAAATGTTTTATTTTTGAACGTCAGTTCACATTTGTAGGTGGATCATCAGTGTTAGAGCTAAAATTAGCATGTTTAAAGTGATTTTCATGCTTCCAGGGGCTCGGGAAGTTAATTAAATACCATTTGGAGGCATTTAATGTTCGAGCAAAAACGGCTGATTTTCGACAAAAGAGATAA
The DNA here is from genome assembly GCF_964263255.1 of Lissotriton vulgaris. Taxonomy (NCBI): domain Eukaryota; kingdom Metazoa; phylum Chordata; class Amphibia; order Caudata; family Salamandridae; genus Lissotriton; species Lissotriton vulgaris. The sequence goes on from NW_028252192.1 coordinate 112,444, forward strand.
CACCCCCCCCATTACGTCATGCTTCAGAAATGTGGAAAATGGTCCGTTTTCAAATGTTTTATTTTTGAACGTCAGTTCACATTTGTAGGTGGATCATCAGTGTTAGAGCTAAAATTAGCATGTTTAAAGTGATTTTCATGCTTCCAGGGGCTCGGGAAGTTAATTAAATACCATTTGGAGGCATTTAATGTTCGAGCAAAAACGGCTGATTTTCGACAAAAGAGATAACACCCCCCCATTACGTCATGCTTCAGAAATGTGGAAAATGGTCCGTTTTCAAATGTTTTATTTTTGAACGTCAGTTCACATTTGTAGGTGGATCATCAGTGTTAGAGCTAAAATTAGCATGTTTAAAGTGATTTTCATGCTTTCAGGGGCTCGGGAAGTGAAATAAATACCATTTGGAGGCATTTAATGTTCGAGCAAAAACGGCTGATTTTCGACAAAAGAGATAACACCCCCCCATTACGTCATGCTTCAGAAATGTAGAAAATGGTCCGTTTTCAAATGTTTTATTTTTGAACGTCAGTTCACATTTGTAGGTGGATCATCAGTGTTAGAGCTAAAATTAGCATGTTTAAAGTGATTTTCATGCTTCCAGGGGCTCGGGAAGTTAATTAAATACCATTTGGAGGCATTTAATGTTCGAGCAAAAACGGCTGATTTTCAACAAAAGAGATAACACCCCCCCCATTACGTCATGCTTCAGAAATGTGGAAAATGGTCCGTTTTCAAATGTTTTATTTTTGAACGTCAGTTCACATTTGTAGGTGGATCATCAGTGTTAGAGCTAAAATTAGCATGTTTAAAGTGATTTTCATGCTTCCAGGGGCTCAGGAAGTTAATTAAATACCATTTGGAGGCATTTAATGTTCGAGCAAAAACGGCTGATTTTCGACAAAAGAGATAACACCCCCCCATTACGTCATGCTTCAGAAATGTGGAAAATGGTCCGTTTTCAAATGTTTTATTTTTGAACGTCAGTTCACATTTGTAGGTGGATCATCAGTGTTAGAGCTAAAATTAGCATGTTTAAAGTGATTTTCATGCTTCCAGGGGCCCAAAACACAAGATTTATGGAATGGTTAAAAGTGCATGAAAATGGCCAATTTACTCACTCTGAGTTCTCAAAAAGGGTTTCTTCACCCCGGGAAGTTAATTAAATACCATTTGGAGGCATTTAATGTTCGAGCAAAAACGGCTGATTTTCGACAAAAGAGATAACACCCCCCGATTACGTCATGCTTCAGAAATGTGGAAAATGGTCCGTTTTCAAATGTTTTATTTTTGAACGTCAGTTCACATTTGTAGGTGGATCATCAGTGTTAGAGCTAAAATTAGCATGTTTAAAGTGATTTTCATGCTTCCAGGGGCTCGGGAAGTTAATTAAATACCATTTGGAGGCATTTAATGTTCGAGCAAAAACGGCTGATTTTCGACAAAAGAGATAACACCCCCCCATTACGTCATGCTTCAGAAATGTGGAAAATGGTCCGTTTTCAATTGTTTTATTTTTGAACGTCAGTTCACATTTGTAGGTGGATCATCAGTGTTAGAGCTAAAATTAGCATGTTTAAAGTGATTTTCATGCTTCCAGGGGGTCGGGAAGTTAATTAAATACCATTTGGAGGCCTTTAATGTTCGAGCAAAAACGGCTGATTTTCGACAAAAGAGATAACACCCCCCCATTACGTCATGCTTCAGAAATGTGGAAAATGGTCCGTTTTCAAATGTTTTATTTTTGAACGTCAGTTCACATTTGTAGGTGGATCATCAGTGTTAGAGCTAAAATTAGCATGTTTAAAGTGATTTTCATGCTTCCAGGGGCTCGGGAAGTTAATTAAATACCATTTGGAGGCATTTAATGTTCGCGCAAAAACGGCTGATTTTCGACAAAAGAGATAACACCCCCCCATTACGTCATGCTTCAGAAATGTGGAAAATGGTCCGTTTTCAAATGTTTTATTTTTGAACGTCAGTTCACATTTGTAGGTGGATCATCAGTGTTAGAGCTAAAATTAGCATGTTTAAAGTGATTTTCATGCTTCCAGGGGCTCGGGAAGTGAAATAAATACCATTTGGAGGCATTTAATGTTCGAGCAAAAACGGCTGATTTTCAACAAAAGAGATAACACCCCCCCATTACGTCATGCTTCAGAAATGTGGAAAATGGTCCGTTTTCAAATGTTTTATTTTTGAACGTCAGTTCACATTTGTAGGTGGATCATCAGTGTTAGAGCTAAAATTAGCATGTTTAAAGTGATTTTCATGCTTCCAGGGGCCCAAAACACAAGATTTATGGAATGGTTAAAAGTGCATGAAAATGGCCAATTTACTCACTCTGAGTTCTCAAAAAGGGTTTCTTCACCCCGGGAAGTTAATTAAATACCATTTGGAGGCATTTAATGTTCGAGCAAAAACGGCTGATTTTCGACAAAAGAGATAACACCCCCCCATTACGTCATGCTTCAGAAATGTGGAAAATGGTCCGTTTTCAAATGTTTTATTTTTGAACGTCAGTTCACATTTGTAGGTGGATCATCAGTGTTAGAGCTAAAATTAGCATGTTTAAAGTGATTTTCATGCTTCCAGGGGCCCAAAACACAAGATTTATGGAATGGTTAAAAGTGCATGAAAATGGCCAATTTACTCACTCTGAGTTCTCAAAAAGGGTTTCTTCACCCCGGGAAGTTAATTAAATACCATTTGGAGGCATTTAATGTTCGAGCAAAAACGGCTGATTTTCGACAAAAGAGATAACACCCCCCCATTACGTCATGCTTCAGAAATGTGGAAAATGGTCCGTTTTCAAATGTTTTATTTTTGAACGTCAGTTCACATTTGTAGGTGGATCATCAGTGTTAGAGCTAAAATTAGCATGTTTAAAGTGATTTTCATGCTTCCAGGGGCTCGGGAAGTGAAATAAATACCATTTGGAGGCATTTAATGTTCGAGCAAAAACGGCTGATTTTCGACAAAAGAGATAACACCCCCCCATTACGTCATGCTTCAGAAATTTGGAAAATGGTCCGTTTTCAAATGTTTCATTTTTGAACGTCAGTTCACATTTGTAGGTGGATCATCAGTGTTAGAGCTAAAATTAGCATGTTTAAAGTGATTTTCATGCTTCCAGGGGCCCAAAACACAAGATTTATGGAATGGTTAAAAGTGCATGAAAATGGCCAATTTACTCACTCTGAGTTCTCAAAAAGGGTTTCTTCACCCCGGGAAGTTAATTAAATACCATTTGGAGGCATTTAATGTTCGAGCAAAAACGGCTGATTTTCGACAAAAGAGATAACACCCCCCCATTACGTCATGCTTCAGAAATGTGGAAAATGGTCCGTTTTCAAATGTTTTATTTTTGAACGTCAGTTCACATTTGTAGGTGGATCATCAGTGTTAGAGCTAAAATTAGCATGTTTAAAGTGATTTTCATGCTTCCAGGGGCTCGGGAAGTGAAATAAATACCATTTGGAGGCATTTAATGTTCGAGCAAAAACGGCTGATTTTCGACAAAAGAGATAACACCCCCCCATTACGTCATGCTTCAGAAATGTGGAAAATGGTCCGTTTTCAAATGTTTTATTTTTGAACGTCAGTTCACATTTGTAGGTGGATCATCAGTGTTAGAGCTAAAATTAGCATGTTTAAAGTGATTTTCATGCTTCCAGGGGCTCGGGAAGTTAATTAAATACCATTTGGAGGCATTTAATGTTCGAGCAAAAACGGCTGATTTTCGACAAAAGAGATAACACCCCCCCATTACGTCATGCTTCAGAAATGTGGAAAATGGTCCGTTTTCAAATGTTTTATTGTTGAACGTCAGTTCACATTTGTAGGTGGATCATCAGTGTTAGAGCTAAAATTAGCATGTTTAAAGTGATTTTCATGCTTCCAGGGGCCCAAAACACAAGATTAATGGAATGGTTAAAAGTGCATGAAAATGGCCAATTTACTCACTCTGAGTTCTCAAAAAGGGTTTCTTCACCCCGGGAAGTGAAATAAATACCATTTGGAGGCATTTAATGTTCGAGCAAAAACGGCTGATTTTCGACAAAAGAGATAACACCCCCCCATTACGTCATGCTTCAGAAATGTGGAAAATGGTCCGTTTTCAAATGTTTTATTTTTGAACGTCAGTTCACATTTGTAGGTGGATCATCAGTGTTAGAGCTAAAATTAGCATGTTTAAAGTGATTTTCATGCTTCCAGGGGCTCGGGAAGTTAATTAAATACCATTTGGAGGCATTTAATGTTCGAGCAAAAACGGCTGATTTTCGACAAAAGAGATAACACCCCCCCCATTACGTCATGCTTCAGAAATGTGGAAAATGGTCCGTTTTCAAATGTTTTATTTTTGAACGTCAGTTCACATTTGTAGGTGGATCATCAGTGTTAGAGCTAAAATTAGCATGTTTAAAGTGATTTTCATGCTTCCAGGGGCTCGGGAAGTTAATTAAATACCATTTGGAGGCATTTAATGTTCGAGCAAAAACGGCTGATTTTCGACAAAAGAGATAACACCCCCCCATTACGTCATGCTTCAGAAATGTGGAAAATGGTCCGTTTTCAAATGTTTTATTTTTGAACGTCAGTTCACATTTGTAGGTGGATCATCAGTGTTAGAGCTAAAATTAGCATGTTTAAAGTGATTTTCATGCTTTCAGGGGCTCGGGAAGTGAAATAAATACCATTTGGAGGCATTTAATGTTCGAGCAAAAACGGCTGATTTTCGACAAAAGAGATAACACCCCCCCATTACGTCATGCTTCAGAAATGTAGAAAATGGTCCGTTTTCAAATGTTTTATTTTTGAACGTCAGTTCACATTTGTAGGTGGATCATCAGTGTTAGAGCTAAAATTAGCATGTTTAAAGTGATTTTCATGCTTCCAGGGGCTCGGGAAGTTAATTAAATACCATTTGGAGGCATTTAATGTTCGAGCAAAAACGGCTGATTTTCAACAAAAGAGATAACACCCCCCCCATTACGTCATGCTTCAGAAATGTGGAAAATGGTCCGTTTTCAAATGTTTTATTTTTGAACGTCAGTTCACATTTGTAGGTGGATCATCAGTGTTAGAGCTAAAATTAGCATGTTTAAAGTGATTTTCATGCTTCCAGGGGCTCAGGAAGTTAATTAAATACCATTTGGAGGCATTTAATGTTCGAGCAAAAACGGCTGATTTTCGACAAAAGAGATAACACCCCCCCATTACGTCATGCTTCAGAAATGTGGAAAATGGTCCGTTTTCAAATGTTTTATTTTTGAACGTCAGTTCACATTTGTAGGTGGATCATCAGTGTTAGAGCTAAAATTAGCATGTTTAAAGTGATTTTCATGCTTCCAGGGGCCCAAAACACAAGATTTATGGAATGGTTAAAAGTGCATGAAAATGGCCAATTTACTCACTCTGAGTTCTCAAAAAGGGTTTCTTCACCCCGGGAAGTTAATTAAATACCATTTGGAGGCATTTAATGTTCGAGCAAAAACGGCTGATTTTCGACAAAAGAGATAACACCCCCCGATTACGTCATGCTTCAGAAATGTGGAAAATGGTCCGTTTTCAAATGTTTTATTTTTGAACGTCAGTTCACATTTGTAGGTGGATCATCAGTGTTAGAGCTAAAATTAGCATGTTTAAAGTGATTTTCATGCTTCCAGGGGCTCGGGAAGTTAATTAAATACCATTTGGAGGCATTTAATGTTCGAGCAAAAACGGCTGATTTTCGACAAAAGAGATAACACCCCCCCATTACGTCATGCTTCAGAAATGTGGAAAATGGTCCGTTTTCAATTGTTTTATTTTTGAACGTCAGTTCACATTTGTAGGTGGATCATCAGTGTTAGAGCTAAAATTAGCATGTTTAAAGTGATTTTCATGCTTCCAGGGGGTCGGGAAGTTAATTAAATACCATTTGGAGGCCTTTAATGTTCGAGCAAAAACGGCTGATTTTCGACAAAAGAGATAACACCCCCCCATTACGTCATGCTTCAGAAATGTGGAAAATGGTCCGTTTTCAAATGTTTTATTTTTGAACGTCAGTTCACATTTGTAGGTGGATCATCAGTGTTAGAGCTAAAATTAGCATGTTTAAAGTGATTTTCATGCTTCCAGGGGCTCGGGAAGTTAATTAAATACCATTTGGAGGCATTTAATGTTCGCGCAAAAACGGCTGATTTTCGACAAAAGAGATAACACCCCCCCATTACGTCATGCTTCAGAAATGTGGAAAATGGTCCGTTTTCAAATGTTTTATTTTTGAACGTCAGTTCACATTTGTAGGTGGATCATCAGTGTTAGAGCTAAAATTAGCATGTTTAAAGTGATTTTCATGCTTCCAGGGGCTCGGGAAGTGAAATAAATACCATTTGGAGGCATTTAATGTTCGAGCAAAAACGGCTGATTTTCAACAAAAGAGATAACACCCCCCCATTACGTCATGCTTCAGAAATGTGGAAAATGGTCCGTTTTCAAATGTTTTATTTTTGAACGTCAGTTCACATTTGTAGGTGGATCATCAGTGTTAGAGCTAAAATTAGCATGTTTAAAGTGATTTTCATGCTTCCAGGGGCCCAAAACACAAGATTTATGGAATGGTTAAAAGTGCATGAAAATGGCCAATTTACTCACTCTGAGTTCTCAAAAAGGGTTTCTTCACCCCGGGAAGTTAATTAAATACCATTTGGAGGCATTTAATGTTCGAGCAAAAACGGCTGATTTTCGACAAAAGAGATAACACCCCCCCATTACGTCATGCTTCAGAAATGTGGAAAATGGTCCGTTTTCAAATGTTTTATTTTTGAACGTCAGTTCACATTTGTAGGTGGATCATCAGTGTTAGAGCTAAAATTAGCATGTTTAAAGTGATTTTCATGCTTCCAGGGGCCCAAAACACAAGATTTATGGAATGGTTAAAAGTGCATGAAAATGGCCAATTTACTCACTCTGAGTTCTCAAAAAGGGTTTCTTCACCCCGGGAAGTTAATTAAATACCATTTGGAGGCATTTAATGTTCGAGCAAAAACGGCTGATTTTCGACAAAAGAGATAACACCCCCCCATTACATCATGCTTCAGAAATGTGGAAAATGGTCCGTTTTCAAATGTTTTATTTTTGAACGTCAGTTCACATTTGTAGGTGGATCATCAGTGTTAGAGCTAAAATTAGCATGTTTAAAGTGATTTTCATGCTTCCAGGGGCTCGGGAAGTTAATTAAATACCATTTGGAGGCATTTAATGTTCGAGCAAAAACGGCTGATTTTCGACAAAAGAGATAACACCCCCCCATTACGTCATGCTTCAGAAATGTGGAAAATGGTCCGTTTTCAAATGTTTTATTTTTGAACGTCAGTTCACATTTGTAGGTGGATCATCAGTGTTAGAGCTAAAATTAGCATGTTTAAAGTGATTTTCATGCTTCCAGGGGCCCAAAACACAAGATTAATGGAATGGTTAAAAGTGCATGAAAATGGCCAATTTACTCACTCTGAGTTCTCAAAAAGGGTTTCTTCACCCCGGGAAGTGAAATAAATACCATTTGGAGGCATTTAATGTTCGAGCAAAAACGGCTGATTTTCGACAAAAGAGATAACACCCCCCCATTACGTCATGCTTCAGAAATGTGGAAAATGGTCCGTTTTCAAATGTTTTATTTTTGAACGTCAGTTCACATTTGTAGGTGGATCATCAGTGTTAGAGCTAAAATTAGCATGTTTAAAGTGATTTTCATGCTTCCAGGGGCTCGGGAAGTTAATTAAATACCATTTGGAGGCATTTAATGTTCGAGCAAAAACGGCTGATTTTCGACAAAAGAGATAACACCCCCCCATTACGTCATGCTTCAGAAATGTGGAAAATGGTCCGTTTTCAAATGTTTTATTTTTGAACGTCAGTTCACATTTGTAGGTGGATCATCAGTGTTAGAGCTAAAATTAGCATGTTTAAAGTGATTTTCATGCTTCCAGGGGCTCGGGAAGTGAAATAAATACCATTTGGAGGCATTTAATGTTCGAGCAAAAACGGCTGATTTTCGGCAAAAGAGATAACACCCCCCCATTACGTCATGCTTCAGAAATGTAGAAAATGGTCCGTTTTCAAATGTTTTATTTTTGAACGTCAGTTCACATTTGTAGGTGGATCATCAGTGTTAGAGCTAAAATTAGCATGTTTAAAGTGATTTTCATGCTTCCAGGGGCTCGGAAGTTAATTAAATACCATTTGGAGGCATTTAATGTTCGAGCAAAAACGGCTGATTTTCAACAAAAGAGATAACACCCCCCCCATTACGTCATGCTTCAGAAAGGTGGAAAATGGTCCGTTTTCAAATGTTTTATTTTTGAACGTCAGTTCACATTTGTAGGTGGATCATCAGTGTTAGAGCTAAAATTAGCATGTTTAAAGTGATTTTCATGCTTCCAGGGGCTCGGGAAGTTAATTAAATACCATTTGGAGGCCTTTAATGTTCGAGCAAAAACGGCTGATTTTCGACAAAAGAGATAACACCCCCCCATTACGTCATGCTTCAGAAATGTGGAAAATGGTCCGTTTTCAATTGTTTTATTTTTGAACGTCAGTTCACATTTGTAGGTGGATCATCAGTGTTAGAGCTAAAATTAGCATGTTTAAAGTGATTTTCATGCTTCCAGGGGCTCGGGAAGTTAATTAAATACCATTTGGAGGCCTTTAATGTTCGAGCAAAAACGGCTGATTTTCGACAAAAGAGATAACACCCCCCGATTACGTCATGCTTCAGAAATGTGGAAAATGGCCCGTTTTCAAATGTTTTATTTTTGAACGTCAGTTCACATTTGTAGGTGGATCATCAGTGTTAGAGCTAAAATTAGCATGTTTAAAGTGATTTTCATGCTTCCAGGGGCTCGGGAAGTTAATTAAATACCATTTGGAGGCATTTAATGTTCGAGCAAAAACGGCTGATTTTCGACAAAAGAGATAACACCCCCCCATTACGTCATGCTTCAGAAATGTGGAAAATGGTCCGTTTTCAATTGTTTTATTTTTGAACGTCAGTTCACATTTGTAGGTGGATCATCAGTGTTAGAGCTAAAATTAGCATGTTTAAAGTGATTTTCATGCTTCCAGGGGCTCGGGAAGTTAATTAAATACCATTTGGAGGCCTTTAATGTTCGAGCAAAAACGGCTGATTTTCGACAAAAGAGATAACACCCCCCCATTACGTCATGCTTCAGAAATGTGGAAAATGGTCCGTTTTCAAATGTTTTATTTTTGAACGTCAGTTCACATTTGTAGGTGGATCATCAGTGTTAGAGCTAAAATTAGCATGTTTAAAGTGATTTTCATGCTTCCAGGGGCTCGGGAAGTTAATTAAATACCATTTGGAGGCATTTAATGTTCGCGCAAAAACGGCTGATTTTCGACAAAAGAGATAACACCCCCCCATTACGTCATGCTTCAGAAATGTGGAAAATGGTCCGTTTTCAAATGTTTTATTTTTGAACGTCAGTTCACATTTGTAGGTGGATCATCAGTGTTAGAGCTAAAATTAGCATGTTTAAAGTGATTTTCATGCTTCCAGGGGCTCGGGAAGTGAAATAAATACCATTTGGAGGCATTTAATGTTCGAGCAAAAACGGCTGATTTTCAACAAAAGAGATAACACCCCCCCATTACGTCATGCTTCAGAAATGTGGAAAATGGTCCGTTTTCAAATGTTTTATTTTTGAACGTCAGTTCACATTTGTAGGTGGATCATCAGTGTTAGAGCTAAAATTAGCATGTTTAAAGTGATTTTCATGCTTCCAGGGGCCCAAAACACAAGATTTATGGAATGGTTAAAAGTGCATGAAAATGGCCAATTTACTCACTCTGAGTTCTCAAAAAGGGTTTCTTCACCCCGGGAAGTTAATTAAATACCATTTGGAGGCATTTAATGTTCGAGCAAAAACGGCTGATTTTCGACAAAAGAGATAACACCCCCCCATTACGTCATGCTTCAGAAATGTGGAAAATGGTCCGTTTTCAAATGTTTTATTTTTGAACGTCAGTTCACATTTGTAGGTGGATCATCAGTGTTAGAGCTAAAATTAGCATGTTTAAAGTGATTTTCATGCTTCCAGGGGCCCAAAACACAAGATTTATGGAATGGTTAAAAGTGCATGAAAATGGCCAATTTACTCACTCTGAGTTCTCAAAAAGGGTTTCTTCACCCCGGGAAGTTAATTAAATACCATTTGGAGGCATTTAATGTTCGAGCAAAAACGGCTGATTTTCGACAAAAGAGATAACACCCCCCCATTACATCATGCTTCAGAAATGTGGAAAATGGTCCGTTTTCAAATGTTTTATTTTTGAACGTCAGTTCACATTTGTAGGTGGATCATCAGTGTTAGAGCTAAAATTAGCATGTTTAAAGTGATTTTCATGCTTCCAGGGGCTCGGGAAGTTAATTAAATACCATTTGGAGGCATTTAATGTTCGAGCAAAAACGGCTGATTTTCGACAAAAGAGATAACACCCCCCCATTACGTCATGCTTCAGAAATGTGGAAAATGGTCCGTTTTCAAATGTTTTATTTTTGAACGTCAGTTCACATTTGTAGGTGGATCATCAGTGTTAGAGCTAAAATTAGCATGTTTAAAGTGATTTTCATGCTTCCAGGGGCACAAAACACAAGATTAATGGAATGGTTAAAAGTGCATGAAAATGGCCAATTTACTCACTCTGAGTTCTCAAAAAGGGTTTCTTCACCCCGGGAAGTGAAATAAATACCATTTGGAGGCATTTAATGTTCGAGCAAAAACGGCTGATTTTCGACAAAAGAGATAACACCCCCCCATTACGTCATGCTTCAGAAATGTGGAAAATGGTCCGTTTTCAAATGTTTTATTTTTGAACGTCAGTTCACATTTGTAGGTGGATCATCAGTGTTAGAGCTAAATTAGCATGTTTAAAGTGATTTTCATGCTTCCAGGGGCTCGGGAAGTTAATTAAATACCATTTGGAGGCATTTAATGTTCGAGCAAAAACGGCTGATTTTCGACAAAAGAGATAACACCCCCCCATTACGTCATGCTTCAGAAATGTGGAAAATGGTCCGTTTTCAAATGTTTTATTTTTGAACGTCAGTTCACATTTGTAGGTGGATCATCAGTGTTAGAGCTAAAATTAGCATGTTTAAAGTGATTTTCATGCTTCCAGGGGCTCGGGAAGTGAAATAAATACCATTTGGAGGCATTTAATGTTCGAGCAAAAACGGCTGATTTTCGGCAAAAGAGATAACACCCCCCCATTACGTCATGCTTCAGAAATGTAGAAAATGGTCCGTTTTCAAATGTTTTATTTTTGAACGTCAGTTCACATTTGTAGGTGGATCATCAGTGTTAGAGCTAAAATTAGCATGTTTAAAGTGATTTTCATGCTTCCAGGGGCTCGGGAAGTTAATTAAATACCATTTGGAGGCATTTAATGTTCGAGCAAAAACGGCTGATTTTCAACAAAAGAGATAACACCCCCCCCCATTACGTCATGCTTCAGAAAGGTGGAAAATGGTCCGTTTTCAAATGTTTTATTTTTGAACGTCAGTTCACATTTGTAGGTGGATCATCAGTGTTAGAGCTAAAATTAGCATGTTTAAAGTGATTTTCATGCTTCCAGGGGCTCGGGAAGTTAATTAAATACCATTTGGAGGCATTTAATGTTCGAGCAAAAACGGCTGATTTTCGACAAAAGAGATAACACCCCCCCATTACGTCATGCTTCAGAAATGTGGAAAATGGTCCGTTTTCAAATGTTTTATTTTTGAACGTCAGTTCACATTTGTAGGTGGATCATCAGTGTTAGAGCTAAAATTAGCATGTTTAAAGTGATTTTCATGCTTCCAGGGGCCCAAAACACAAGATTTATGGAATGGTTAAAAGTGCATGAAAATGGCCAATTTACTCACTCTGAGTTCTCAAAAAGGGTTTCTTCACCCCGGGAAGTTAATTAAATACCATTTGGAGGCATTTAATGTTCGAGCAAAAACGGCTGATTTTCGACAAAAGAGATAACACCCCCCCATTACGTCATGCTTCAGAAATGTGGAAAATGGTCCGTTTTCAAATGTTTTATTTTTGAACGTCAGTTCACATTTGTAGGTGGATCATCAGTGTTAGAGCTAAAATTAGCATGTTTAAAGTGATTTTCATGCTTCCAGGGGCTCGGGAAGTTAATTAAATACCATTTGGAGGCATTTAATGTTCGAGCAAAAACGGCTGATTTTCGACAAAAGAGATAACACCCCCCCCATTTCGTCATGCTTCAGAAATGTGGAAAATGGTCCGTTTTCAAATGTTTTATTTTTGAACGTCAGTTCACATTTGTAGGTGGATCATCAGTGTTAGAGCTAAAATTAGCATGTTTAAAGTGATTTTCATGCTTCCAGGGGCTCGGGAAGTTAATTAAATACCATTTGGAGGCATTTAATGTTCGAGCAAAAACGGCTGATTTTCGACAAAAGATATAACACCCCCCCATTACGTCATGCTTCAGAAATGTGGAAAATGGTCCGTTTTCAAATGTTTTATTTTTGAACGTCAGTTCACATTTGTAGGTGGATCATCAGTGTTAGAGCTAAAATTAGCATGTTTAAAGTTATTTTCATGCTTCCAGGGGCCCAAAACACAAGATTTATGGAATGGTTAAAAGTGCATGAAAATGGCCAATTTACTCACTCTGAGTTCTCAAAAAGGGTTTCTTCACCCCGGGAAGTTAATTAAATACCATTTGGAGGCATTTAATGTTCGAGCAAAAACGGCTGATTTTCGACAAAAGAGATAACACCCCCCCATTACGTCATGCTTCAGAAATGTGGAAAATGGTCCGTTTTCAAATGTTTTATTTTTGAACGTCAGTTCACATTTGTAGGTGGATCATCAGTGTTAGAGCTAAAATTAGCATGTTTAAAGTGATTTTCATGCTTCCAGTGGCTCGGGAAGTTAATTAAATACCATTTGGAGGCATTTAATGTTCGAGCAAAAACGGCTGATTTTCGACAAAAGAGATAACACCCCCCCATTACGTCATGCTTCAGAAATGTGGAAAATGGTCCGTTTTCAAATGTTTTATTTTTGAACGTCAGTTCACATTTGTAGGTGGATCATCAGTGTTAGAGCTAAAATTAGCATGTTTAAAGTGATTTTCATGCTTCCAGGGGCCCAAAACACAAGATTAATGGAATGGTTAAAAGTGCATGAAAATGGCCAATTTACTCACTCTGAGTTCTCAAAAAGGGTTTCTTCACCCCGGGAAGTGAAATAAATACCATTTGGAGGCATTTAATGTTCGAGCAAAAACGGCTGATTTTCGACAAAAGAGATAACACCCCCCCATTACGTCATGCTTCAGAAATGTGGAAAATGGTCCGTTTTCAAATGTTTTATTTTTGAACGTCAGTTCACATTTGTAGGTGGATCATCAGTGTTAGAGCTAAAATTAGCATGTTTAAAGTGATTTTCATGCTTCCAGGGGCTCGGGAAGTTAATTAAATACCATTTGGAGGCATTTAATGTTCGAGCAAAAACGGCTGATTTTCGACAAAAGAGATAACACCCCCCCATTACGTCATGCTTCAGAAATGTGGAAAATGGTCCGTTTTCAAATGTTTTATTTTTGAACGTCAGTTCACATTTGTAGGTGGATCATCAGTGTTAGAGCTAAAATTAGCATGTTTAAAGTGATTTTCATGCTTCCAGGGGCTCGGGAAGTGAAATAAATACCATTTGGAGGCATTTAATGTTCGAGCAAAAACGGCTCATTTTCGGCAAAAGAGATAACACCCCCCCATTACGTCATGCTTCAGAAATGTAGAAAATGGTCCGTTTTCAAATGTTTTATTTTTGAACGTCAGTTCACATTTGTAGGTGGATCATCAGTGTTAGAGCTAAAATTAGCATGTTTAAAGTGATTTTCATGCTTCCAGGGGCTCGGGAAGTTAATTAAATACCATTTGGAGGCATTTAATGTTCGAGCAAAAACGGCTGATTTTCAACAAAAGAGATAACACCCCCCCCCATTACGTCATGCTTCAGAAAGGTGGAAAATGGTCCGTTTTCAAATGTTTTATTTTTGAACGTCAGTTCACATTTGTAGGTGGATCATCAGTGTTAGAGCTAAAATTAGCATGTTTAAAGTGATTTTCATGCTTCCAGGGGCTCGGGAAGTTAATTAAATACCATTTGGAGGCATTTAATGTTCGAGCAAAAACGGCTGATTTTCGACAAAAGAGATAACACCCCCCCATTACGTCATGCTTCAGAAATGTGGAAAATGGTCCGTTTTCAAATGTTTTATTTTTGAACGTCAGTTCACATTTGTAGGTGGATCATCAGTGTTAGAGCTAAAATTAGCATGTTTAAAGTTATTTTCATGCTTCCAGGGGCCCAAAACACAAGATTTATGGAATGGTTAAAAGTGCATGAAAATGGCCAATTTACTCACTCTGAGTTCTCAAAAAGGGTTTCTTCACCCCGGGAAGTTAATTAAATACCATTTGGAGGCATTTAATGTTCGAGCAAAAACGGCTGATTTTCGACAAAAGAGATAACACCCCCCCATTACGTCATGCTTCAGAAATGTGGAAAATGGTCCGTTTTCAAATGTTTTATTTTTGAACGTCAGTTCACATTTGTAGGTGGATCATCAGTGTTAGAGCTAAAATTAGCATGTTTAAAGTGATTTTCATGCTTCCAGTGGCTCGGGAAGTTAATTAAATACCATTTGGAGGCATTTAATGTTCGAGCAAAAACGGCTGATTTTCGACAAAAGAGATAACACCCCCCCATTACGTCATGCTTCAGAAATGTGGAAAATGGTCCGTTTTCAAATGTTTTATTTTTGAACGTCAGTTCACATTTGTAGGTGGATCATCAGTGTTAGAGCTAAAATTAGCATGTTTAAAGTGATTTTCATGCTTCCAGGGGCCCAAAACACAAGATTTATGGAATGGTTAAAAGTGCATGAAAATGGCCAATTTACTCACTCTGAGTTCTCAAAAAGGGTTTCTTCACCCCGGGAAGTTAATTAAATACCATATGGAGGCATTTAATGTTCGAGCAAAAACGGCTGATTTTCGACAAAAGAGATAACACCCCCCCCCCCCATTACGTCATGCTTCAGAAATGTGGAAAATGGTCCGTTTTCAAATGTTTTATTTTTGAACGTCAGTTCACATTTGTAGGTGGATCATCAGTGTTAGAGCTAAAATTAGCATGTTTAAAGTGATTTTCATGCTTCCAGGGGCCCAAAACACAAGATTTATGGAATGGTTAAAAGTGCATGAAAATGGCCAATTTACTCACTCTGAGTTCTCAAAAAGGGGTTCTTCACCCCGGGAAGTTAATTAAATACCATTTGGAGGCATTTAATGTTCGAGCAAAAACGGCTGATTTTCGACAAAAGAGATAACACCCCCCCATTACGTCATGCTTCAGAAATGTGGAAAATAGTCCGTTTTCAAATGTTTTATTTTTGAACGTCAGTTCACATTTGTAGGTGGATCCTCAGTGTTAGAGCTAAAATTAGCATGTTTAAAGTGATTTTCATGCTTCCAGGGGCTCGGGAAGTTAATTAAATACCATTTGGAGGCATTTAATGTTCGAGCAAAAACGGCTGATTTTCGACAAAAGAGATAACACCCCCCCATTACGTCATGCTTCAGAAATGTGGAAAATGGTCCGTTTTCAAATGTTTTATTTTTGAACGTCAGTTCACATTTGTAGGTGGATCATCAGTGTTAGAGCTAAAATTAGCATGTTTAAAGTGATTTTCATGCTTCCAGGGGCCCAAAACACAAGATTTATGGAATGGTTAAAAGTGCATGAAAATGGCCAATTTACTCACTCTGAGTTCTCAAAAAGGGTTTCTTCACCCCGGGAAGTGAAATAAATACCATTTGGAGGCATTTAATGTTCGAGCAAAAACGGCTGATTTTCGACAAAAGAGATAACACCCCCCCATTACGTCATGCTTCAGAAATGTGGAAAATGGTCCGTTTTCAAATGTTTTATTTTTGAACGTCAGTTCACATTTGTAGGTGGATCATCAGTGTTAGAGCTAAAATTAGCATGTTTAAAGTGATTTTCATGCTTCCAGGGGCTCGGGAAGTTAATTAAATACCATTTGGAGGCATTTAATGTTCGAGCAAAAACGGCTGATTTTCGACAAAAGAGATAACACCCCCCCATTACGTCATGCTTCAGAAATGTGGAAAATGGTCCGTTTTCAAATGTTTTATTTTTGAACGTCAGTTCACATTTGTAGGTGGATCATCAGTGTTGGAGCTAAAATTAGCATGTTTAAAGTGATTTTCATGCTTCCAGGGGCTCGGGAAGTGAAATAAATACCATTTGGAGGCATTTAATGTTCGAGCAAAAACGGCTGATTTTCGGCAAAAGAGATAACACCCCCCATTACGTCATGCTTCAGAAATGTAGAAAATGGTCCGTTTTCAAATGTTTTATTTTTGAACGTCAGTTCACATTTGTAGGTGGATCATCAGTGTTAGAGCTAAAATTAGCATGTTTAAAGTGATTTTCATGCTTCCAGGGGCTCGGGAAGTTAATTAAATACCATTTGGAGGCATTTAATGTTCGAGCAAAAACGGCTGATTTTCAACAAAAGAGATAACACCCCCCCCCATTACGTCATGCTTCAGAAAGGTGGAAAATGGTCCGTTTTCAAATGTTTTATTTTTGAACGTCAGTTCACATTTGTAGGTGGATCATCAGTGTTAGAGCTAAAATTAGCATGTTTAAAGTGATTTTCATGCTTCCAGGGGCTCGGGAAGTTAATTAAATACCATTTGGAGGCATTTAATGTTCGAGCAAAAACGGCTGATTTTCGACAAAAGAGATAACACCCCCCCATTACGTCATGCTTCAGAAATGTGGAAAATGGTCCGTTTTCAATTGTTTTATTTTTGAACGTCAGTTCACATTTGTAGGTGGATCATCAGTGTTAGAGCTAAAATTAGCATGTTTAAAGTGATTTTCATGCTTCCAGGGGCTCGGGAAGTTAATTAAATACCATTTGGAGGCCTTTAATGTTCGAGCAAAAACGGCTGATTTTCGACAAAAGAGATAACACCCCCCGATTACGTCATGCTTCAGAAATGTGGAAAATGGTCCGTTTTCAAATGTTTTATTTTTGAACGTCAGTTCACATTTGTAGGTGGATCATCAGTGTTAGAGCTAAAATTAGCATGTTTAAAGTGATTTTCATGCTTCCAGGGGCTCGGGAAGTTAATTAAATACCATTTGGAGGCATTTAATGTTCGAGCAAAAACGGCTGATTTTCGACAAAAGAGATAACACCCCCCCATTACGTCATGCTTCAGAAATGTGGAAAATGGTCCGTTTTCAAATGTTTTATTTTTGAACGTCAGTTCACATTTGTAGGTGGATCATCAGTGTTAGAGCTAAAATTAGCATGTTTAAAGTGATTTTCATGCTTCCAGGGGCCCAAAACACAAGATTTATGGAATGGTTAAAAGTGCATGAAAATGGCCAATTTACTCACTCTGAGTTCTCAAAAAGGGTTTCTTCACCCCGGGAAGTTAATTAAATACCATTTGGAGGCATTTAATGTTCGAGCAAAAACGGCTGATTTTCGACAAAAGAGATAACACCCCCCCATTACGTCATGCTTCAGAAATGTGGAAAATGGTCCGTTTTCAAATGTTTTATTTTTGAACGTCAGTTCACATTTGTAGGTGGATCATCAGTGTTAGAGCTAAAATTAGCATGTTTAAAGTGATTTTCATGCTTCCAGGGGCCCAAAACACAAGATTTATGGAATGGTTAAAAGTGCATGAAAATGGCCAATTTACTCACTCTGAGTTCTCAAAAAGGGTTTCTTCACCCCGGGAAGTTAATTAAATACCATTTGGAGGCATTTAATGTTCGAGCAAAAACGGCTGATTTTCGACAAAAGAGATAACACCCCCCCATTACATCATGCTTCAGAAATGTGGAAAATGGTCCGTTTTCAAATGTTTTATTTTTGAACGTCAGTTCACATTTGTAGGTGGATCATCAGTGTTAGAGCTAAAATTAGCATGTTTAAAGTGATTTTCATGCTTCCAGGGGCTCGGGAAGTTAATTAAATACCATTTGGAGGCATTTAATGTTCGAGCAAAAACGGCTGATTTTCGACAAAAGAGATAACACCCCCCCATTACGTCATGCTTCAGAAATGTGGAAAATGGTCCGTTTTCAAATGTTTTATTTTTGAACGTCAGTTCACATTTGTAGGTGGATCATCAGTGTTAGAGCTAAAATTAGCATGTTTAAAGTGATTTTCATGCTTCCAGGGGCCCAAAACACAAGATTAATGGAATGGTTAAAAGTGCATGAAAATGGCCAATTTACTCACTCTGAGTTCTCAAAAAGGGTTTCTTCACCCCGGGAAGTGAAATAAATACCATTTGGAGGCATTTAATGTTCGAGCAAAAACGGCTGATTTTCGACAAAAGAGATAACACCCCCCCATTACGTCATGCTTCAGAAATGTGGAAAATGGTCCGTTTTCAAATGTTTTATTTTTGAACGTCAGTTCACATTTGTAGGTGGATCATCAGTGTTAGAGCTAAAATTAGCATGTTTAAAGTGATTTTCATGCTTCCAGGGGCTCGGGAAGTTAATTAAATACCATTTGGAGGCATTTAATGTTCGAGCAAAAACGGCTGATTTTCGACAAAAGAGATAACACCCCCCCATTACGTCATGCTTCAGAAATGTGGAAAATGGTCCGTTTTCAAATGTTTTATTTTTGAACGTCAGTTCACATTTGTAGGTGGATCATCAGTGTTAGAGCTAAAATTAGCATGTTTAAAGTGATTTTCATGCTTCCAGGGGCTCGGGAAGTGAAATAAATACCATTTGGAGGCATTTAATGTTCGAGCAAAAACGGCTGATTTTCGGCAAAAGAGATAACACCCCCCCATTACGTCATGCTTCAGAAATGTAGAAAATGGTCCGTTTTCAAATGTTTTATTTTTGAACGTCAGTTCACATTTGTAGGTGGATCATCAGTGTTAGAGCTAAAATTAGCATGTTTAAAGTGATTTTCATGCTTCCAGGGGCTCGGAAGTTAATTAAATACCATTTGGAGGCATTTAATGTTCGAGCAAAAACGGCTGATTTTCAACAAAAGAGATAACACCCCCCCATTACGTCATGCTTCAGAAAGGTGGAAAATGGTCCGTTTTCAAATGTTTTATTTTTGAACGTCAGTTCACATTTGTAGGTGGATCATCAGTGTTAGAGCTAAAATTAGCATGTTTAAAGTGATTTTCATGCTTCCAGGGGCTCGGGAAGTTAATTAAATACCATTTGGAGGCCTTTAATGTTCGAGCAAAAACGGCTGATTTTCGACAAAAGAGATAACACCCCCCCATTACGTCATGCTTCAGAAATGTGGAAAATGGTCCGTTTTCAATTGTTTTATTTTTGAACGTCAGTTCACATTTGTAGGTGGATCATCAGTGTTAGAGCTAAAATTAGCATGTTTAAAGTGATTTTCATGCTTCCAGGGGCTCGGGAAGTTAATTAAATACCATTTGGAGGCCTTTAATGTTCGAGCAAAAACGGCTGATTTTCGACAAAAGAGATAACACCCCCCGATTACGTCATGCTTCAGAAATGTGGAAAATGGCCCGTTTTCAAATGTTTTATTTTTGAACGTCAGTTCACATTTGTAGGTGGATCATCAGTGTTAGAGCTAAAATTAGCATGTTTAAAGTGATTTTCATGCTTCCAGGGGCTCGGGAAGTTAATTAAATACCATTTGGAGGCATTTAATGTTCGAGCAAAAACGGCTGATTTTCGACAAAAGAGATAACACCCCCCCATTACGTCATGCTTCAGAAATGTGGAAAATGGTCCGTTTTCAATTGTTTTATTTTTGAACGTCAGTTCACATTTGTAGGTGGATCATCAGTGTTAGAGCTAAAATTAGCATGTTTAAAGTGATTTTCATGCTTCCAGGGGCTCGGGAAGTTAATTAAATACCATTTGGAGGCCTTTAATGTTCGAGCAAAAACGGCTGATTTTCGACAAAAGAGATAACACCCCCCCATTACGTCATGCTTCAGAAATGTGGAAAATGGTCCGTTTTCAAATGTTTTATTTTTGAACGTCAGTTCACATTTGTAGGTGGATCATCAGTGTTAGAGCTAAAATTAGCATGTTTAAAGTGATTTTCATGCTTCCAGGGGCTCGGGAAGTTAATTAAATACCATTTGGAGGCATTTAATGTTCGCGCAAAAACGGCTGATTTTCGACAAAAGAGATAACACCCCCCCATTACGTCATGCTTCAGAAATGTGGAAAATGGTCCGTTTTCAAATGTTTTATTTTTGAACGTCAGTTCACATTTGTAGGTGGATCATCAGTGTTAGAGCTAAAATTAGCATGTTTAAAGTGATTTTCATGCTTCCAGGGGCTCGGGAAGTGAAATAAATACCATTTGGAGGCATTTAATGTTCGAGCAAAAACGGCTGATTTTCAACAAAAGAGATAACACCCCCCCATTACGTCATGCTTCAGAAATGTGGAAAATGGTCCGTTTTCAAATGTTTTATTTTTGAACGTCAGTTCACATTTGTAGGTGGATCATCAGTGTTAGAGCTAAAATTAGCATGTTTAAAGTGATTTTCATGCTTCCAGGGGCCCAAAACACAAGATTTATGGAATGGTTAAAAGTGCATGAAAATGGCCAATTTACTCACTCTGAGTTCTCAAAAAGGGTTTCTTCACCCCGGGAAGTTAATTAAATACCATTTGGAGGCATTTAATGTTCGAGCAAAAACGGCTGATTTTCGACAAAAGAGATAACACCCCCCCATTACGTCATGCTTCAGAAATGTGGAAAATGGTCCGTTTTCAAATGTTTTATTTTTGAACGTCAGTTCACATTTGTAGGTGGATCATCAGTGTTAGAGCTAAAATTAGCATGTTTAAAGTGATTTTCATGCTTCCAGGGGCCCAAAACACAAGATTTATGGAATGGTTAAAAGTGCATGAAAATGGCCAATTTACTCACTCTGAGTTCTCAAAAAGGGTTTCTTCACCCCGGGAAGTTAATTAAATACCATTTGGAGGCATTTAATGTTCGAGCAAAAACGGCTGATTTTCGACAAAAGAGATAACACCCCCCCATTACATCATGCTTCAGAAATGTGGAAAATGGTCCGTTTTCAAATGTTTTATTTTTGAACGTCAGTTCACATTTGTAGGTGGATCATCAGTGTTAGAGCTAAAATTAGCATGTTTAAAGTGATTTTCATGCTTCCAGGGGCTCGGGAAGTTAATTAAATACCATTTGGAGGCATTTAATGTTCGAGCAAAAACGGCTGATTTTCGACAAAAGAGATAACACCCCCCCATTACGTCATGCTTCAGAAATGTGGAAAATGGTCCGTTTTCAAATGTTTTATTTTTGAACGTCAGTTCACATTTGTAGGTGGATCATCAGTGTTAGAGCTAAAATTAGCATGTTTAAAGTGATTTTCATGCTTCCAGGGGCACAAAACACAAGATTAATGGAATGGTTAAAAGTGCATGAAAATGGCCAATTTACTCACTCTGAGTTCTCAAAAAGGGTTTCTTCACCCCGGGAAGTGAAATAAATACCATTTGGAGGCATTTAATGTTCGAGCAAAAACGGCTGATTTTCGACAAAAGAGATAACACCCCCCCATTACGTCATGCTTCAGAAATGTGGAAAATGGTCCGTTTTCAAATGTTTTATTTTTGAACGTCAGTTCACATTTGTAGGTGGATCATCAGTGTTAGAGCTAAATTAGCATGTTTAAAGTGATTTTCATGCTTCCAGGGGCTCGGGAAGTTAATTAAATACCATTTGGAGGCATTTAATGTTCGAGCAAAAACGGCTGATTTTCGACAAAAGAGATAACACCCCCCCATTACGTCATGCTTCAGAAATGTGGAAAATGGTCCGTTTTCAAATGTTTTATTTTTGAACGTCAGTTCACATTTGTAGGTGGATCATCAGTGTTAGAGCTAAAATTAGCATGTTTAAAGTGATTTTCATGCTTCCAGGGGCTCGGGAAGTGAAATAAATACCATTTGGAGGCATTTAATGTTCGAGCAAAAACGGCTGATTTTCGGCAAAAGAGATAACACCCCCCCATTACGTCATGCTTCAGAAATGTAGAAAATGGTCCGTTTTCAAATGTTTTATTTTTGAACGTCAGTTCACATTTGTAGGTGGATCATCAGTGTTAGAGCTAAAATTAGCATGTTTAAAGTGATTTTCATGCTTCCAGGGGCTCGGGAAGTTAATTAAATACCATTTGGAGGCATTTAATGTTCGAGCAAAAACGGCTGATTTTCAACAAAAGAGATAACACCCCCCCCCATTACGTCATGCTTCAGAAAGGTGGAAAATGGTCCGTTTTCAAATGTTTTATTTTTGAACGTCAGTTCACATTTGTAGGTGGATCATCAGTGTTAGAGCTAAAATTAGCATGTTTAAAGTGATTTTCATGCTTCCAGGGGCTCGGGAAGTTAATTAAATACCATTTGGAGGCATTTAATGTTCGAGCAAAAACGGCTGATTTTCGACAAAAGAGATAACACCCCCCCATTACGTCATGCTTCAGAAATGTGGAAAATGGTCCGTTTTCAAATGTTTTATTTTTGAACGTCAGTTCACATTTGTAGGTGGATCATCAGTGTTAGAGCTAAAATTAGCATGTTTAAAGTGATTTTCATGCTTCCAGGGGCCCAAAACACAAGATTTATGGAATGGTTAAAAGTGCATGAAAATGGCCAATTTACTCACTCTGAGTTCTCAAAAAGGGTTTCTTCACCCCGGGAAGTTAATTAAATACCATTTGGAGGCATTTAATGTTCGAGCAAAAACGGCTGATTTTCGACAAAAGAGATAACACCCCCCCATTACGTCATGCTTCAGAAATGTGGAAAATGGTCCGTTTTCAAATGTTTTATTTTTGAACGTCAGTTCACATTTGTAGGTGGATCATCAGTGTTAGAGCTAAAATTAGCATGTTTAAAGTGATTTTCATGCTTCCAGGGGCTCGGGAAGTTAATTAAATACCATTTGGAGGCATTTAATGTTCGAGCAAAAACGGCTGATTTTCGACAAAAGAGATAACACCCCCCCCATTTCGTCATGCTTCAGAAATGTGGAAAATGGTCCGTTTTCAAATGTTTTATTTTTGAACGTCAGTTCACATTTGTAGGTGGATCATCAGTGTTAGAGCTAAAATTAGCATGTTTAAAGTGATTTTCATGCTTCCAGGGGCTCGGGAAGTTAATTAAATACCATTTGGAGGCATTTAATGTTCGAGCAAAAACGGCTGATTTTCGACAAAAGATATAACACCCCCCCATTACGTCATGCTTCAGAAATGTGGAAAATGGTCCGTTTTCAAATGTTTTATTTTTGAACGTCAGTTCACATTTGTAGGTGGATCATCAGTGTTAGAGCTAAAATTAGCATGTTTAAAGTTATTTTCATGCTTCCAGGGGCCCAAAACACAAGATTTATGGAATGGTTAAAAGTGCATGAAAATGGCCAATTTACTCACTCTGAGTTCTCAAAAAGGGTTTCTTCACCCCGGGAAGTTAATTAAATACCATTTGGAGGCATTTAATGTTCGAGCAAAAACGGCTGATTTTCGACAAAAGAGATAACACCCCCCCATTACGTCATGCTTCAGAAATGTGGAAAATGGTCCGTTTTCAAATGTTTTATTTTTGAACGTCAGTTCACATTTGTAGGTGGATCATCAGTGTTAGAGCTAAAATTAGCATGTTTAAAGTGATTTTCATGCTTCCAGTGGCTCGGGAAGTTAATTAAATACCATTTGGAGGCATTTAATGTTCGAGCAAAAACGGCTGATTTTCGACAAAAGAGATAACACCCCCCCATTACGTCATGCTTCAGAAATGTGGAAAATGGTCCGTTTTCAAATGTTTTATTTTTGAACGTCAGTTCACATTTGTAGGTGGATCATCAGTGTTAGAGCTAAAATTAGCATGTTTAAAGTGATTTTCATGCTTCCAGGGGCCCAAAACACAAGATTAATGGAATGGTTAAAAGTGCATGAAAATGGCCAATTTACTCACTCTGAGTTCTCAAAAAGGGTTTCTTCACCCCGGGAAGTGAAATAAATACCATTTGGAGGCATTTAATGTTCGAGCAAAAACGGCTGATTTTCGACAAAAGAGATAACACCCCCCCATTACGTCATGCTTCAGAAATGTGGAAAATGGTCCGTTTTCAAATGTTTTATTTTTGAACGTCAGTTCACATTTGTAGGTGGATCATCAGTGTTAGAGCTAAAATTAGCATGTTTAAAGTGATTTTCATGCTTCCAGGGGCTCGGGAAGTTAATTAAATACCATTTGGAGGCATTTAATGTTCGAGCAAAAACGGCTGATTTTCGACAAAAGAGATAACACCCCCCCATTACGTCATGCTTCAGAAATGTGGAAAATGGTCCGTTTTCAAATGTTTTATTTTTGAACGTCAGTTCACATTTGTAGGTGGATCATCAGTGTTAGAGCTAAAATTAGCATGTTTAAAGTGATTTTCATGCTTCCAGGGGCTCGGGAAGTGAAATAAATACCATTTGGAGGCATTTAATGTTCGAGCAAAAACGGCTCATTTTCGGCAAAAGAGATAACACCCCCCCATTACGTCATGCTTCAGAAATGTAGAAAATGGTCCGTTTTCAAATGTTTTATTTTTGAACGTCAGTTCACATTTGTAGGTGGATCATCAGTGTTAGAGCTAAAATTAGCATGTTTAAAGTGATTTTCATGCTTCCAGGGGCTCGGGAAGTTAATTAAATACCATTTGGAGGCATTTAATGTTCGAGCAAAAACGGCTGATTTTCAACAAAAGAGATAACACCCCCCCCCATTACGTCATGCTTCAGAAAGGTGGAAAATGGTCCGTTTTCAAATGTTTTATTTTTGAACGTCAGTTCACATTTGTAGGTGGATCATCAGTGTTAGAGCTAAAATTAGCATGTTTAAAGTGATTTTCATGCTTCCAGGGGCTCGGGAAGTTAATTAAATACCATTTGGAGGCATTTAATGTTCGAGCAAAAACGGCTGATTTTCGACAAAAGAGATAACACCCCCCCATTACGTCATGCTTCAGAAATGTGGAAAATGGTCCGTTTTCAAATGTTTTATTTTTGAACGTCAGTTCACATTTGTAGGTGGATCATCAGTGTTAGAGCTAAAATTAGCATGTTTAAAGTTATTTTCATGCTTCCAGGGGCCCAAAACACAAGATTTATGGAATGGTTAAAAGTGCATGAAAATGGCCAATTTACTCACTCTGAGTTCTCAAAAAGGGTTTCTTCACCCCGGGAAGTTAATTAAATACCATTTGGAGGCATTTAATGTTCGAGCAAAAACGGCTGATTTTCGACAAAAGAGATAACACCCCCCCATTACGTCATGCTTCAGAAATGTGGAAAATGGTCCGTTTTCAAATGTTTTATTTTTGAACGTCAGTTCACATTTGTAGGTGGATCATCAGTGTTAGAGCTAAAATTAGCATGTTTAAAGTGATTTTCATGCTTCCAGTGGCTCGGGAAGTTAATTAAATACCATTTGGAGGCATTTAATGTTCGAGCAAAAACGGCTGATTTTCGACAAAAGAGATAACACCCCCCCATTACGTCATGCTTCAGAAATGTGGAAAATGGTCCGTTTTCAAATGTTTTATTTTTGAACGTCAGTTCACATTTGTAGGTGGATCATCAGTGTTAGAGCTAAAATTAGCATGTTTAAAGTGATTTTCATGCTTCCAGGGGCCCAAAACACAAGATTTATGGAATGGTTAAAAGTGCATGAAAATGGCCAATTTACTCACTCTGAGTTCTCAAAAAGGGTTTCTTCACCCCGGGAAGTTAATTAAATACCATATGGAGGCATTTAATGTTCGAGCAAAAACGGCTGATTTTCGACAAAAGAGATAACACCCCCCCCCCATTACGTCATGCTTCAGAAATGTGGAAAATGGTCCGTTTTCAAATGTTTTATTTTTGAACGTCAGTTCACATTTGTAGGTGGATCATCAGTGTTAGAGCTAAAATTAGCATGTTTAAAGTGATTTTCATGCTTCCAGGGGCCCAAAACACAAGATTTATGGAATGGTTAAAAGTGCATGAAAATGGCCAATTTACTCACTCTGAGTTCTCAAAAAGGGGTTCTTCACCCCGGGAAGTTAATTAAATACCATTTGGAGGCATTTAATGTTCGAGCAAAAACGGCTGATTTTCGACAAAAGAGATAACACCCCCCCATTACGTCATGCTTCAGAAATGTGGAAAATAGTCCGTTTTCAAATGTTTTATTTTTGAACGTCAGTTCACATTTGTAGGTGGATCCTCAGTGTTAGAGCTAAAATTAGCATGTTTAAAGTGATTTTCATGCTTCCAGGGGCTCGGGAAGTTAATTAAATACCATTTGGAGGCATTTAATGTTCGAGCAAAAACGGCTGATTTTCGACAAAAGAGATAACACCCCCCCATTACGTCATGCTTCAGAAATGTGGAAAATGGTCCGTTTTCAAATGTTTTATTTTTGAACGTCAGTTCACATTTGTAGGTGGATCATCAGTGTTAGAGCTAAAATTAGCATGTTTAAAGTGATTTTCATGCTTCCAGGGGCCCAAAACACAAGATTTATGGAATGGTTAAAAGTGCATGAAAATGGCCAATTTACTCACTCTGAGTTCTCAAAAAGGGTTTCTTCACCCCGGGAAGTGAAATAAATACCATTTGGAGGCATTTAATGTTCGAGCAAAAACGGCTGATTTTCGACAAAAGAGATAACACCCCCCCATTACGTCATGCTTCAGAAATGTGGAAAATGGTCCGTTTTCAAATGTTTTATTTTTGAACGTCAGTTCACATTTGTAGGTGGATCATCAGTGTTAGAGCTAAAATTAGCATGTTTAAAGTGATTTTCATGCTTCCAGGGGCTCGGGAAGTTAATTAAATACCATTTGGAGGCATTTAATGTTCGAGCAAAAACGGCTGATTTTCGACAAAAGAGATAACACCCCCCCATTACGTCATGCTTCAGAAATGTGGAAAATGGTCCGTTTTCAAATGTTTTATTTTTGAACGTCAGTTCACATTTGTAGGTGGATCATCAGTGTTGGAGCTAAAATTAGCATGTTTAAAGTGATTTTCATGCTTCCAGGGGCTCGGGAAGTGAAATAAATACCATTTGGAGGCATTTAATGTTCGAGCAAAAACGGCTGATTTTCGGCAAAAGAGATAACACCCCCCATTACGTCATGCTTCAGAAATGTAGAAAATGGTCCGTTTTCAAATGTTTTATTTTTGAACGTCAGTTCACATTTGTAGGTGGATCATCAGTGTTAGAGCTAAAATTAGCATGTTTAAAGTGATTTTCATGCTTCCAGGGGCTCGGGAAGTTAATTAAATACCATTTGGAGGCATTTAATGTTCGAGCAAAAACGGCTGATTTTCAACAAAAGAGATAACACCCCCCCCCATTACGTCATGCTTCAGAAAGGTGGAAAATGGTCCGTTTTCAAATGTTTTATTTTTGAACGTCAGTTCACATTTGTAGGTGGATCATCAGTGTTAGAGCTAAAATTAGCATGTTTAAAGTGATTTTCATGCTTCCAGGGGCTCGGGAAGTTAATTAAATACCATTTGGAGGCATTTAATGTTCGAGCAAAAACGGCTGATTTTCGACAAAAGAGATAACACCCCCCCATTACGTCATGCTTCAGAAATGTGGAAAATGGTCCGTTTTCAATTGTTTTATTTTTGAACGTCAGTTCACATTTGTAGGTGGATCATCAGTGTTAGAGCTAAAATTAGCATGTTTAAAGTGATTTTCATGCTTCCAGGGGCTCGGGAAGTTAATTAAATACCATTTGGAGGCCTTTAATGTTCGAGCAAAAACGGCTGATTTTCGACAAAAGAGATAACACCCCCCGATTACGTCATGCTTCAGAAATGTGGAAAATGGTCCGTTTTCAAATGTTTTATTTTTGAACGTCAGTTCACATTTGTAGGTGGATCATCAGTGTTAGAGCTAAAATTAGCATGTTTAAAGTGATTTTCATGCTTCCAGGGGCTCGGGAAGTTAATTAAATACCATTTGGAGGCATTTAATGTTCGAGCAAAAACGGCTGATTTTCGACAAAAGAGATAACACCCCCCCATTACGTCATGCTTCAGAAATGTGGAAAATGGTCCGTTTTCAAATGTTTTATTTTTGAACGTCAGTTCACATTTGTAGGTGGATCATCAGTGTTAGAGCTAAAATTAGCATGTTTAAAGTGATTTTCATGCTTCCAGTGGCTCGGGAAGTTAATTAAATACCATTTGGAGGCATTTAATGTTCGAGCAAAAACGGCTGATTTTCGACAAAAGAGATAACACCCCCCCATTACGTCATGCTTCAGAAATGTGGAAAATGGTCCGTTTTCAAATGTTTTATTTTTGAACGTCAGTTCACATTTGTAGGTGGATCATCAGTGTTAGAGCTAAAATTAGCATGTTTAAAGTGATTTTCATGCTTCCAGGGGCCCAAAACACAAGATTTATGGAATGGTTAAAAGTGCATGAAAATGGCCAATTTACTCACTCTGAGTTCTCAAAAAGGGTTTCTTCACCCCGGGAAGTTAATTAAATACCATTTGGAGGCATTTAATGTTCGAGCAAAAACGGCTGATTTTCGACAAAAGAGATAACACCCCCCCATTACGTCATGCTTCAGAAATGTGGAAAATGGTCCGTTTTCAAATGTTTTATTTTTGAACGTCAGTTCACATTTGTAGGTGGATCCTCAGTGTTAGAGCTAAAATTAGCATGTTTAAAGTGATTTTCATGCTTCCAGGGGCTCGGGAAGTTAATTAAATACCATTTGGAGGCATTTAATGTTCGAGCAAAAACGGCTGATTTTCGACAAAAGAGATAACACCCCCCCATTACGTCATGCTTCAGAAATGTGGAAAATGGTCCGTTTTCAAATGTTTTATTTTTGAACGTCAGTTCACATTTGTAGGTGGATCATCAGTGTTAGAGCTAAAATTAGCATGTTTAAAGTGATTTTCATGCTTCCAGGGGCTCGGGAAGTGAAATAAATACCATTTGGAGGCATTTAATGTTCGAGCAAAAACGGCTGATTTTCGGCAAAAGAGATAACACCCCCCCATTACGTCATGCTTCAGAAATGTAGAAAATGGTCCGTTTTCAAATGTTTTATTTTTGAACGTCAGTTCACATTTGTAGGTGGATCATCAGTGTTAGAGCTAAAATTAGCATGTTTAAAGTGATTTTCATGCTTCCAGGGGCTCGGAAGTTAATTAAATACCATTTGGAGGCATTTAATGTTCGAGCAAAAACGGCTGATTTTCAACAAAAGAGATAACACCCCCCCATTACGTCATGCTTCAGAAAGGTGGAAAATGGTCCGTTTTCAAATGTTTTATTTTTGAACGTCAGTTCACATTTGTAGGTGGATCATCAGTGTTAGAGCTAAAATTAGCATGTTTAAAGTGATTTTCATGCTTCCAGGGGCTCGGGAAGTTAATTAAATACCATTTGGAGGCCTTTAATGTTCGAGCAAAAACGGCTGATTTTCGACAAAAGAGATAACACCCCCCCATTACGTCATGCTTCAGAAATGTGGAAAATGGTCCGTTTTCAATTGTTTTATTTTTGAACGTCAGTTCACATTTGTAGGTGGATCATCAGTGTTAGAGCTAAAATTAGCATGTTTAAAGTGATTTTCATGCTTCCAGGGGCTCGGGAAGTTAATTAAATACCATTTGGAGGCCTTTAATGTTCGAGCAAAAACGGCTGATTTTCGACAAAAGAGATAACACCCCCCGATTACGTCATGCTTCAGAAATGTGGAAAATGGCCCGTTTTCAAATGTTTTATTTTTGAACGTCAGTTCACATTTGTAGGTGGATCATCAGTGTTAGAGCTAAAATTAGCATGTTTAAAGTGATTTTCATGCTTCCAGGGGCTCGGGAAGTTAATTAAATACCATTTGGAGGCATTTAATGTTCGAGCAAAAACGGCTGATTTTCGACAAAAGAGATAACACCCCCCCATTACGTCATGCTTCAGAAATGTGGAAAATGGTCCGTTTTCAATTGTTTTATTTTTGAACGTCAGTTCACATTTGTAGGTGGATCATCAGTGTTAGAGCTAAAATTAGCATGTTTAAAGTGATTTTCATGCTTCCAGGGGCTCGGGAAGTTAATTAAATACCATTTGGAGGCCTTTAATGTTCGAGCAAAAACGGCTGATTTTCGACAAAAGAGATAACACCCCCCCATTACGTCATGCTTCAGAAATGTGGAAAATGGTCCGTTTTCAAATGTTTTATTTTTGAACGTCAGTTCACATTTGTAGGTGGATCATCAGTGTTAGAGCTAAAATTAGCATGTTTAAAGTGATTTTCATGCTTCCAGGGGCTCGGGAAGTTAATTAAATACCATTTGGAGGCATTTAATGTTCGCGCAAAAACGGCTGATTTTCGACAAAAGAGATAACACCCCCCCATTACGTCATGCTTCAGAAATGTGGAAAATGGTCCGTTTTCAAATGTTTTATTTTTGAACGTCAGTTCACATTTGTAGGTGGATCATCAGTGTTAGAGCTAAAATTAGCATGTTTAAAGTGATTTTCATGCTTCCAGGGGCTCGGGAAGTGAAATAAATACCATTTGGAGGCATTTAATGTTCGAGCAAAAACGGCTGATTTTCAACAAAAGAGATAACACCCCCCCATTACGTCATGCTTCAGAAATGTGGAAAATGGTCCGTTTTCAAATGTTTTATTTTTGAACGTCAGTTCACATTTGTAGGTGGATCATCAGTGTTAGAGCTAAAATTAGCATGTTTAAAGTGATTTTCATGCTTCCAGGGGCCCAAAACACAAGATTTATGGAATGGTTAAAAGTGCATGAAAATGGCCAATTTACTCACTCTGAGTTCTCAAAAAGGGTTTCTTCACCCCGGGAAGTTAATTAAATACCATTTGGAGGCATTTAATGTTCGAGCAAAAACGGCTGATTTTCGACAAAAGAGATAACACCCCCCCATTACGTCATGCTTCAGAAATGTGGAAAATGGTCCGTTTTCAAATGTTTTATTTTTGAACGTCAGTTCACATTTGTAGGTGGATCATCAGTGTTAGAGCTAAAATTAGCATGTTTAAAGTGATTTTCATGCTTCCAGGGGCCCAAAACACAAGATTTATGGAATGGTTAAAAGTGCATGAAAATGGCCAATTTACTCACTCTGAGTTCTCAAAA
The DNA here is from genome assembly GCF_964263255.1 of Lissotriton vulgaris. Classification (NCBI taxonomy): domain Eukaryota; kingdom Metazoa; phylum Chordata; class Amphibia; order Caudata; family Salamandridae; genus Lissotriton; species Lissotriton vulgaris. The sequence continues at coordinate 143,793 of NW_028252192.1, forward strand.
AGGGTTTCTTCACCCCGGGAAGTTAATTAAATACCATTTGGAGGCATTTAATGTTCGAGCAAAAACGGCTGATTTTCGACAAAAGAGATAACACCCCCCCATTACATCATGCTTCAGAAATGTGGAAAATGGTCCGTTTTCAAATGTTTTATTTTTGAACGTCAGTTCACATTTGTAGGTGGATCATCAGTGTTAGAGCTAAAATTAGCATGTTTAAAGTGATTTTCATGCTTCCAGGGGCTCGGGAAGTTAATTAAATACCATTTGGAGGCATTTAATGTTCGAGCAAAAACGGCTGATTTTCGACAAAAGAGATAACACCCCCCCATTACGTCATGCTTCAGAAATGTGGAAAATGGTCCGTTTTCAAATGTTTTATTTTTGAACGTCAGTTCACATTTGTAGGTGGATCATCAGTGTTAGAGCTAAAATTAGCATGTTTAAAGTGATTTTCATGCTTCCAGGGGCCCAAAACACAAGATTAATGGAATGGTTAAAAGTGCATGAAAATGGCCAATTTACTCACTCTGAGTTCTCAAAAAGGGTTTCTTCACCCCGGGAAGTGAAATAAATACCATTTGGAGGCATTTAATGTTCGAGCAAAAACGGCTGATTTTCGACAAAAGAGATAACACCCCCCCATTACGTCATGCTTCAGAAATGTGGAAAATGGTCCGTTTTCAAATGTTTTATTTTTGAACGTCAGTTCACATTTGTAGGTGGATCATCAGTGTTAGAGCTAAAATTAGCATGTTTAAAGTGATTTTCATGCTTCCAGGGGCTCGGGAAGTTAATTAAATACCATTTGGAGGCATTTAATGTTCGAGCAAAAACGGCTGATTTTCGACAAAAGAGATAACACCCCCCCATTACGTCATGCTTCAGAAATGTGGAAAATGGTCCGTTTTCAAATGTTTTATTTTTGAACGTCAGTTCACATTTGTAGGTGGATCATCAGTGTTAGAGCTAAAATTAGCATGTTTAAAGTGATTTTCATGCTTCCAGGGGCTCGGGAAGTGAAATAAATACCATTTGGAGGCATTTAATGTTCGAGCAAAAACGGCTGATTTTCGGCAAAAGAGATAACACCCCCCCATTACGTCATGCTTCAGAAATGTAGAAAATGGTCCGTTTTCAAATGTTTTATTTTTGAACGTCAGTTCACATTTGTAGGTGGATCATCAGTGTTAGAGCTAAAATTAGCATGTTTAAAGTGATTTTCATGCTTCCAGGGGCTCGGGAAGTTAATTAAATACCATTTGGAGGCATTTAATGTTCGAGCAAAAACGGCTGATTTTCAACAAAAGAGATAACACCCCCCCCCATTACGTCATGCTTCAGAAAGGTGGAAAATGGTCCGTTTTCAAATGTTTTATTTTTGAACGTCAGTTCACATTTGTAGGTGGATCATCAGTGTTAGAGCTAAAATTAGCATGTTTAAAGTGATTTTCATGCTTCCAGGGGCTCGGGAAGTTAATTAAATACCATTTGGAGGCATTTAATGTTCGAGCAAAAACGGCTGATTTTCGACAAAAGAGATAACACCCCCCCATTACGTCATGCTTCAGAAATGTGGAAAATGGTCCGTTTTCAAATGTTTTATTTTTGAACGTCAGTTCATATTTGTAGGTGGATCATCAGTGTTAGAGCTAAAATTAGCATGTTTAAAGTGATTTTCATGCTTCCAGGGGCCCAAAACACAAGATTTATGGAATGGTTAAAAGTGCATGAAAATGGCCAATTTACTCACTCTGAGTTCTCAAAAAGGGTTTCTTCACCCCGGGAAGTTAATTAAATACCATTTGGAGGCATTTAATGTTCGAGCAAAAACGGCTGATTTTCGACAAAAGAGATAACACCCCCCCATTACGTCATGCTTCAGAAATGTGGAAAATGGTCCGTTTTCAAATGTTTTATTTTTGAACGTCAGTTCACATTTGTAGGTGGATCATCAGTGTTAGAGCTAAAATTAGCATGTTTAAAGTGATTTTCATGCTTCCAGGGGCTCGGGAAGTTAATTAAATACCATTTGGAGGCATTTAATGTTCGAGCAAAAACGGCTGATTTTCGACAAAAGAGATAACACCCCCCCCATTTCGTCATGCTTCAGAAATGTGGAAAATGGTCCGTTTTCAAATGTTTTATTTTTGAACGTCAGTTCACATTTGTAGGTGGATCATCAGTGTTAGAGCTAAAATTAGCATGTTTAAAGTGATTTTCATGCTTCCAGGGGCTCGGGAAGTTAATTAAATACCATTTGGAGGCATTTAATGTTCGAGCAAAAACGGCTGATTTTCGACAAAAGATATAACACCCCCCCATTACGTCATGCTTCAGAAATGTGGAAAATGGTCCGTTTTCAAATGTTTTATTTTTGAACGTCAGTTCACATTTGTAGGTGGATCATCAGTGTTAGAGCTAAAATTAGCATGTTTAAAGTTATTTTCATGCTTCCAGGGGCCCAAAACACAAGATTTATGGAATGGTTAAAAGTGCATGAAAATGGCCAATTTACTCACTCTGAGTTCTCAAAAAGGGTTTCTTCACCCCGGGAAGTTAATTAAATACCATTTGGAGGCATTTAATGTTCGAGCAAAAACGGCTGATTTTCGACAAAAGAGATAACACCCCCCCATTACGTCATGCTTCAGAAATGTGGAAAATGGTCCGTTTTCAAATGTTTTATTTTTGAACGTCAGTTCACATTTGTAGGTGGATCATCAGTGTTAGAGCTAAAATTAGCATGTTTAAAGTGATTTTCATGCTTCCAGTGGCTCGGGAAGTTAATTAAATACCATTTGGAGGCATTTAATGTTCGAGCAAAAACGGCTGATTTTCGACAAAAGAGATAACACCCCCCCATTACGTCATGCTTCAGAAATGTGGAAAATGGTCCGTTTTCAAATGTTTTATTTTTGAACGTCAGTTCACATTTGTAGGTGGATCATCAGTGTTAGAGCTAAAATTAGCATGTTTAAAGTGATTTTCATGCTTCCAGGGGCCCAAAACACAAGATTAATGGAATGGTTAAAAGTGCATGAAAATGGCCAATTTACTCACTCTGAGTTCTCAAAAAGGGTTTCTTCACCCCGGGAAGTGAAATAAATACCATTTGGAGGCATTTAATGTTCGAGCAAAAACGGCTGATTTTCGACAAAAGAGATAACACCCCCCCATTACGTCATGCTTCAGAAATGTGGAAAATGGTCCGTTTTCAAATGTTTTATTTTTGAACGTCAGTTCACATTTGTAGGTGGATCATCAGTGTTAGAGCTAAAATTAGCATGTTTAAAGTGATTTTCATGCTTCCAGGGGCTCGGGAAGTTAATTAAATACCATTTGGAGGCATTTAATGTTCGAGCAAAAACGGCTGATTTTCGACAAAAGAGATAACACCCCCCCATTACGTCATGCTTCAGAAATGTGGAAAATGGTCCGTTTTCAAATGTTTTATTTTTGAACGTCAGTTCACATTTGTAGGTGGATCATCAGTGTTAGAGCTAAAATTAGCATGTTTAAAGTGATTTTCATGCTTCCAGGGGCTCGGGAAGTGAAATAAATACCATTTGGAGGCATTTAATGTTCGAGCAAAAACGGCTGATTTTCGGCAAAAGAGATAACACCCCCCCATTACGTCATGCTTCAGAAATGTAGAAAATGGTCCGTTTTCAAATGTTTTATTTTTGAACGTCAGTTCACATTTGTAGGTGGATCATCAGTGTTAGAGCTAAAATTAGCATGTTTAAAGTGATTTTCATGCTTCCAGGGGCTCGGGAAGTTAATTAAATACCATTTGGAGGCATTTAATGTTCGAGCAAAAACGGCTGATTTTCAACAAAAGAGATAACACCCCCCCCCATTACGTCATGCTTCAGAAAGGTGGAAAATGGTCCGTTTTCAAATGTTTTATTTTTGAACGTCAGTTCACATTTGTAGGTGGATCATCAGTGTTAGAGCTAAAATTAGCATGTTTAAAGTGATTTTCATGCTTCCAGGGGCTCGGGAAGTTAATTAAATACCATTTGGAGGCATTTAATGTTCGAGCAAAAACGGCTGATTTTCGACAAAAGAGATAACACCCCCCCATTACGTCATGCTTCAGAAATGTGGAAAATGGTCCGTTTTCAAATGTTTTATTTTTGAACGTCAGTTCACATTTGTAGGTGGATCATCAGTGTTAGAGCTAAAATTAGCATGTTTAAAGTGATTTTCATGCTTCCAGGGGCCCAAAACACAAGATTTATGGAATGGTTAAAAGTGCATGAAAATGGCCAATTTACTCACTCTGAGTTCTCAAAAAGGGTTTCTTCACCCCGGGAAGTTAATTAAATACCATTTGGAGGCATTTAATGTTCGAGCAAAAACGGCTGATTTTCGACAAAAGAGATAACACCCCCCCATTACGTCATGCTTCAGAAATGTGGAAAATGGTCCGTTTTCAAATGTTTTATTTTTGAACGTCAGTTCACATTTGTAGGTGGATCATCAGTGTTAGAGCTAAAATTAGCATGTTTAAAGTGATTTTCATGCTTCCAGGGGCTCGGGAAGTTAATTAAATACCATTTGGAGGCATTTAATGTTCGAGCAAAAATGGCTGATTTTCGACAAAAGAGATAACACCCCCCCCATTTCGTCATGCTTCAGAAATGTGGAAAATGGTCCGTTTTCAAATGTTTTATTTTTGAACGTCAGTTCACATTTGTAGGTGGATCATCAGTGTTAGAGCTAAAATTAGCATGTTTAAAGTGATTTTCATGCTTCCAGGGGCTCGGGAAGTTAATTAAATACCATTTGGAGGCATTTAATGTTCGAGCAAAAACGGCTGATTTTCGACAAAAGATATAACACCCCCCCATTACGTCATGCTTCAGAAATGTGGAAAATGGTCCGTTTTCAAATGTTTTATTTTTGAACGTCAGTTCACATTTGTAGGTGGATCATCAGTGTTAGAGCTAAAATTAGCATGTTTAAAGTTATTTTCATGCTTCCAGGGGCCCAAAACACAAGATTTATGGAATGGTTAAAAGTGCATGAAAATGGCCAATTTACTCACTCTGAGTTCTCAAAAAGGGTTTCTTCACCCCGGGAAGTTAATTAAATACCATTTGGAGGCATTTAATGTTCGAGCAAAAACGGCTGATTTTCGACAAAAGAGATAACACCCCCCCATTACGTCATGCTTCAGAAATGTGGAAAATGGTCCGTTTTCAAATGTTTTATTTTTGAACGTCAGTTCACATTTGTAGGTGGATCATCAGTGTTAGAGCTAAAATTAGCATGTTTAAAGTGATTTTCATGCTTCCAGTGGCTCGGGAAGTTAATTAAATACCATTTGGAGGCATTTAATGTTCGAGCAAAAACGGCTGATTTTCGACAAAAGAGATAACACCCCCCCATTACGTCATGCTTCAGAAATGTGGAAAATGGTCCGTTTTCAAATGTTTTATTTTTGAACGTCAGTTCACATTTGTAGGTGGATCATCAGTGTTAGAGCTAAAATTAGCATGTTTAAAGTGATTTTCATGCTTCCAGGGGCCCAAAACACAAGATTTATGGAATGGTTAAAAGTGCATGAAAATGGCCAATTTACTCACTCTGAGTTCTCAAAAAGGGTTTCTTCACCCCGGGAAGTTAATTAAATACCATTTGGAGGCATTTAATGTTCGAGCAAAAACGGCTGATTTTCGACAAAAGAGATAACACCCCCCCCCCATTACGTCATGCTTCAGAAATGTGGAAAATGGTCCGTTTTCAAATGTTTTATTTTTGAACGTCAGTTCACATTTGTAGGTGGATCATCAGTGTTAGAGCTAAAATTAGCATGTTTAAAGTGATTTTCATGCTTCCAGGGGCCCAAAACACAAGATTTATGGAATGGTTAAAAGTGCATGAAAATGGCCAATTTACTCACTCTGAGTTCTCAAAAAGGGGTTCTTCACCCCGGGAAGTTAATTAAATACCATTTGGAGGCATTTAATGTTCTAGCAAAAACGGCTGATTTTCGACAAAAGAGATAACACCCCCCCATTACGTCATGCTTCAGAAATGTGGAAAATAGTCCGTTTTCAAATGTTTTATTTTTGAACGTCAGTTCACATTTGTAGGTGGATCCTCAGTGTTAGAGCTAAAATTAGCATGTTTAAAGTGATTTTCATGCTTCCAGGGGCTCGGGAAGTTAATTAAATACCATTTGGAGGCATTTAATGTTCGAGCAAAAACGGCTGATTTTCGACAAAAGAGATAACACCCCCCCATTACGTCATGCTTCAGAAATGTGGAAAATGGTCCGTTTTCAAATGTTTTATTTTTGAACGTCAGTTCACATTTGTAGGTGGATCATCAGTGTTAGAGCTAAAATTAGCATGTTTAAAGTGATTTTCATGCTTCCAGGGGCCCAAAACACAAGATTTATGGAATGGTTAAAAGTGCATGAAAATGGCCAATTTACTCACTCTGAGTTCTCAAAAAGGGTTTCTTCACCCCGGGAAGTGAAATAAATACCATTTGGAGGCATTTAATGTTCGAGCAAAAACGGCTGATTTTCGACAAAAGAGATAACACCCCCCCATTACGTCATGCTTCAGAAATGTGGAAAATGGTCCGTTTTCAAATGTTTTATTTTTGAACGTCAGTTCACATTTGTAGGTGGATCATCAGTGTTAGAGCTAAAATTAGCATGTTTAAAGTGATTTTCATGCTTCCAGGGGCCCAAAACACAAGATTAATGGAATGGTTAAAAGTGCATGAAAATGGCCAATTTACTCACTCTGAGTTCTCAAAAAGGGTTTCTTCACCCCGGGAAGTGAAATAAATACCATTTGGAGGCATTTAATGTTCGAGCAAAAACGGCTGATTTTCGACAAAAGAGATAACACCCCCCCATTACGTCATGCTTCAGAAATGTGGAAAATGGTCCGTTTTCAAATGTTTTATTTTTGAACGTCAGTTCACATTTGTAGGTGGATCATCAGTGTTAGAGCTAAAATTAGCATGTTTAAAGTGATTTTCATGCTTCCAGGGGCTCGGGAAGTTAATTAAATACCATTTGGAGGCATTTAATGTTCGAGCAAAAACGGCTGATTTTCGACAAAAGAGATAACACCCCCCCATTACGTCATGCTTCAGAAATGTGGAAAATGGTCCGTTTTCAAATGTTTTATTTTTGAACGTCAGTTCACATTTGTAGGTGGATCATCAGTGTTGGAGCTAAAATTAGCATGTTTAAAGTGATTTTCATGCTTCCAGGGGCTCGGGAAGTGAAATAAATACCATTTGGAGGCATTTAATGTTCGAGCAAAAACGGCTGATTTTCGGCAAAAGAGATAACATCCCCCATTACGTCATGCTTCAGAAATGTAGAAAATGGTCCGTTTTCAAATGTTTTATTTTTGAACGTCAGTTCACATTTGTAGGTGGATCATCAGTGTTAGAGCTAAAATTAGCATGTTTAAAGTGATTTTCATGCTTCCAGGGGCTCGGGAAGTTAATTAAATACCATTTGGAGGCATTTAATGTTCGAGCAAAAACGGCTGATTTTCAACAAAAGAGATAACACCCCCCCCCATTACGTCATGCTTCAGAAAGGTGGAAAATGGTCCGTTTTCAAATGTTTTATTTTTGAACGTCAGTTCACATTTGTAGGTGGATCATCAGTGTTAGAGCTAAAATTAGCATGTTTAAAGTGATTTTCATGCTTCCAGGGGCTCGGGAAGTTAATTAAATACCATTTGGAGGCATTTAATGTTCGAGCAAAAACGGCTGATTTTCGACAAAAGAGATAACACCCCCCCATTACGTCATGCTTCAGAAATGTGGAAAATGGTCAGTTTTCAATTGTTTTATTTTTGAACGTCAGTTCACATTTGTAGGTGGATCATCAGTGTTAGAGCTAAAATTAGCATGTTTAAAGTGATTTTCATGCTTCCAGGGGCTCGGGAAGTTAATTAAATACCATTTGGAGGCCTTTAATGTTCGAGCAAAAACGGCTGATTTTCGACAAAAGAGATAACACCCCCCGATTACGTCATGCTTCAGAAATGTGGAAAATGGTCCGTTTTCAAATGTTTTATTTTTGAACGTCAGTTCACATTTGTAGGTGGATCATCAGTGTTAGAGCTAAAATTAGCATGTTTAAAGGGATTTTCATGCTTCCAGGGGCTCGGGAAGTTAATTAAATACCATTTGGAGGCATTTAATGTTCGAGCAAAAACGGCTGATTTTCGACAAAAGAGATAACACCCCCCCATTACGTCATGCTTCAGAAATGTGGAAAATGGTCCGTTTTCAAATGTTTTATTTTTGAACGTCAGTTCACATTTGTAGGTGGATCATCAGTGTTAGAGCTAAAATTAGCATGTTTAAAGTGATTTTCATGCTTCCAGTGGCTCGGGAAGTTAATTAAATACCATTTGGAGGCATTTAATGTTCGAGCAAAAACGGCTGATTTTCGACAAAAGAGATAACACCCCCCCATTACGTCATGCTTCAGAAATGTGGAAAATGGTCCGTTTTCAAATGTTTTATTTTTGAACGTCAGTTCACATTTGTAGGTGGATCATCAGTGTTAGAGCTAAAATTAGCATGTTTAAAGTGATTTTCATGCTTCCAGGGGCCCAAAACACAAGATTTATGGAATGGTTAAAAGTGCATGAAAATGGCCAATTTACTCACTCTGAGTTCTCAAAAAGGGTTTCTTCACCCCGGGAAGTTAATTAAATACCATTTGGAGGCATTTAATGTTCGAGCAAAAACGGCTGATTTTCGACAAAAGAGATAACACCCCCCCATTACGTCATGCTTCAGAAATGTGGAAAATGGTCCGTTTTCAAATGTTTTATTTTTGAACGTCAGTTCACATTTGTAGGTGGATCCTCAGTGTTAGAGCTAAAATTAGCATGTTTAAAGTGATTTTCATGCTTCCAGGGGCTCGGGAAGTTAATTAAATACCATTTGGAGGCATTTAATGTTCGAGCAAAAACGGCTGATTTTCGACAAAAGAGATAACACCCCCCCATTACGTCATGCTTCAGAAATGTGGAAAATGGTCCGTTTTCAAATGTTTTATTTTTGAACGTCAGTTCACATTTGTAGGTGGATCATCAGTGTTAGAGCTAAAATTAGCATGTTTAAAGTGATTTTCATGCTTCCAGGGGCCCAAGACACAAGATTTATGGAATGGTTAAAAGTGCATGAAAATGGCCAATTTACTCACTCTGAGTTCTCAAAAAGGGTTTCTTCACCCCGGGAAGTTAATTAAATACCATTTGGAGGCATTTAATGTTCGAGCAAAAATGGCTGATTTTCGACAAAAGAGATAACACCCCCCCATAACGTCATGCTTCAGAAATGTGGAAAATGGTCCGTTTTCAAATGTTTTATTTTTGAACGTCAGTTCACATTTGTAGGTGGATCATCAGTGTTAGAGCTAAAATTAGCATGTTTAAAGTGATTTTCATGCTTCCAGGGGCCCAAAACACAAGATTAATGGAATGGTTAAAAGTGCATGAAAATGGCCAATTTACTCACTCTGAGTTCTCAAAAAGGGTTTCTTCACCCCGGGAAGTGAAATAAATACCATTTGGAGGCATTTAATGTTCGAGCAAAAACGGCTGATTTTCGACAAAAGAGATAACACCCCCCCATTACGTCATGCTTCAGAAATGTGGAAAATGGTCCGTTTTCAAATGTTTTATTTTTGAACGTCAGTTCACATTTTAGGTGGATCATCAGTGTTAGAGCTAAAATTAGCATGTTTAAAGTGATTTTCATGCTTCCAGGGGCTCGGGAAGTTAATTAAATACCATTTGGAGGCATTTAATGTTCGAGCAAAAACGGCTGATTTTCGACAAAAGAGATAACACCCCCCCCCATTACGTCATGCTTCAGAAATGTGGAAAATGGTCCGTTTTCAAATGTTTTATTTTTGAACGTCAGTTCACATTTGTAGGTGGATCATCAGTGTTAGAGCTAAAATTAGCATGTTTAAAGTGATTTTCATGCTTCCAGGGGCTCGGGAAGTTAATTAAATACCATTTGGAGGCATTTAATGTTCGAGCAAAAACGGCTGATTTTCGACAAAAGAGATAACACCCCCCCCATTACGTCATGCTTCAGAAATGTGGAAAATGGTCCGTTTTCAAATGTTTTATTTTTGAACGTCAGTTCACATTTGTAGGTGGATCATCAGTGTTAGAGCTAAAATTAGCATGTTTAAAGTGATTTTCATGCTTCCAGGGGCTCGGGAAGTGAAATAAATACCATTTGGAGGCATTTATTGTTCGAGCAAAAACGGCTGATTTTCGACAAAAGAGATAACACCCCCCCATTACGTCATGCTTCAGAAATGTAGAAAATGGTCCGTTTTCAAATGTTTTATTTTTGAACGTCAGTTCACATTTGTAGGTGGATCATCAGTGTTAGAGCTAAAATTAGCATGTTTGAAGTGATTTTCATGCTTCCAGGGGCTCGGGAAGTTAATTAAATACCATTTGGAGGCATTTAATGTTCGAGCAAACACAGCTGATTTTCAACAAAAGAGATAACACCCCCCCCATTACGTCATGCTTCAGAAATGTGGAAAATGGTCCGTTTTCAAATGTTTTATTTTTGAACGTCAGTTCACATTTGTAGGTGGGTCATCAGTGTTAGAGCTAAAATTAGCATGTTTAAAGTGATTTTCATGCTTCCAGGGGCTCGGGAAGTTAATTAAATACCATTTGGAGGCATTTAATTTTCGAGCAAAAACGGCTGATTTTCGACAAAAGAGATAACACCCCCCCATTACGTCATGCTTCAGAAATGTGGAAAATGGTCCGTTTTCAAATGTTTTATTTTTGAACGTCAGTTCACATTTGTAGGTGGATCATCAGTGTTAGAGCTAAAATTAGCATGTTTAAAGTGATTTTCATGCTTCCAGGGGCCCAAAACACAAGATTTATGGAATGGTTAAAAGTGCATGAAAATGGCCAATTTACTCACTCTGAGTTCTCAAAAAGGGTTTCTTCACCCCGGGAAGTTAATTAAATACCATTTGGAGGCATTTAATGTTCGAGCAAAAACGGCTGATTTTCGACAAAAGAGATAACACCCCCCCATTACGTCATGCTTCAGAAATGTGGAAAATGGTCCGTTTTCAAATGTTTTATTTTTGAACGTCAGTTCACATTTGTAGGTGGATCATCAGTGTTAGAGCTAAAATTAGCATGTTTAAAGTGATTTTCATGCTTCCAGGGGCTCGGGAAGTTAATTAAATACCATTTGGAGGCATTTAATGTTCGAGCAAAAACGGCTGATTTTCGACAAAAGAGATAACACCCCCCCATTACGTCATGCTTCAGAAATGTGGAAAATGGTCCGTTTTCAAATGTTTTATTTTTGAACGTCAGTTCACATTTGTAGGTGGATCATCAGTGTTAGAGCTAAAATTAGCATGTTTAAAGTGATTTTCATGCTTCCAGGGGCTCGGGAAGTTAATTAAATACCATTTGGAGGCCTTTAATGTTCGAGCAAAAACGGCTGATTTTCGACAAAAGAGATAACACCCCCCATTACGTCATGCTTCAGAAATGTGGAAAATGGTCAGTTTTCAAATGTTTTATTTTTGAACGTCAGTTCACATTTGTAGGTGGATCATCAGTGTTAGAGCTAAAATTAGCATGTTTAAAGTGATTTTCATGCTTCCAGGGGCTCGGGAAGTTAATTAAATACCATTTGGAGGCATTTAATGTTCGCGCAAAAACGGCTGATTTTCGACAAAAGAGATAACACCCCCCCATTACGTCATGCTTCAGAAATGTGGAAAATGGTCCGTTTTCAAATGTTTTATTTTTGAACGTCAGTTCACATTTGTAGGTGGATCATCAGTGTTAGAGCTAAAATTAGCATGTTTAAAGTGATTTTCATGCTTCCAGGGGCTCGGGAAGTGAAATAAATACCATTTGGAGGCATTTAATGTTCGAGCAAAAACAGCAGATTTTCGACAAAAGAGATAACACCCCCCATTACGTCATGCTTCAGAAATGTGGAAAATGGTCCGTTTTCAAATGTTTTATTTTTGAATGTCAGTTCACATTTGTAGGTGGATCATCAGTGTTAGAGCTAACATTAGCATGTTTAAAGTGATTTTCATGCTTCCAGGGGCCCAAAACACAAGATTTATGGAATGGTTAAAAGTGCAAGAAAATGGCCAATTTACTCACTCTGAGTTCTCAAAAAGGGTTTCTTCACCCCGGGAAGTTAATTAAATACCATTTGGAGGCATTTAATGTTCGAGCAAAAACGGCTGTTTTTCGACAAAAGAGATAACACCCCCCCATTACGTCATGCTTCAGAAATGTGGAAAATGGTCCGTTTTCAAATGTTTTATTTTTGAACGTCAGTTCACATTTGTAGGTGGATCATCAGTGTTAGAGCTAAAATTAGCATGTTTAAAGTGATTTTCATGCTTCCAGGGGCTCGGGAAGTTAATTAAATACCATTTGGAGGCATTTAATGTTCGAGCAAAAACGGCTGATTTTCGACAAAAGAGATAACACCCCCCCATTACGTCATGCTTCAGAAATGTGGAAAATGGTCCGTTTTCAAATGTTTTATTTTTGAACGTCAGTTCACATTTGTAGGTGGATCATCAGTGTTAGAGCTAAAATTAGCATGTTTAAAGTGATTTTCATGCTTCCAGGGGCCCAAAACACAAGATTTATGGAATGGTTAAAAGTGCATGAAAATGGCCAATTTACTCACTCTGAGTTCTCAAAAAGGGTTTCTTCACCCCGGGAAGTTAATTAAATACCATTTGGAGGCATTTAATGTTCGAGCAAAAACGGCTGATTTTCGACAAAAGAGATAACACCCCCCCATTACATCATGCTTCAGAAATGTGGAAAATGGTCCGTTTTCAAATGTTTTATTTTTGAACGTCAGTTCACATTTGTAGGTGGATCATCAGTGTTAGAGCTAAAATTAGCATGTTTAAAGTGATTTTCATGCTTCCAGGGGCTCGGGAAGTTAATTAAATAGCATTTGGAGGCATTTAATGTTCGAGCAAAAACGGCTGATTTTCGACAAAAGAGATAACACCCCCCCATTACGTCATGCTTCAGAAATGTGGAAAATGGTCCGTTTTCAAATGTTTTATTTTTGAACGTCAGTTCACATTTGTAGGTGGATCATCAGTGTTAGAGCTAAAATTAGCATGTTTAAAGTGATTTTCATGCTTCCAGGGGCCCAAAACACAAGATTTATGGAATGGTTAAAAGTGCATGAAAATGGCCAATTTACTCACTCTGAGTTCTCAAAAAGGGTTTCTTCACCCCGGGAAGTTAATTAAATACCATTTGGAGGCATTTAATGTTCGAGCAAAAACGGCTGATTTTCGACAAAAGAGATAACACCCCCCCCATTACGTCATGCTTCAGAAATGTGGAAAATGGTCCGTTTTCAAATGTTTTATTTTTGAACGTCAGTTCACATTTGTAGGTGGATCATCAGTGTTAGAGCTAAAATTAGCATGTTTAAAGTGATTTTCATGCTTCCAGGGGCCCAAAACACAAGATTAATGGAATGGTTAAAAGTGCATGAAAATGGCCAATTTACTCACTCTGAGTTCTCAAAAAGGGTTTCTTCACCCCGGGAAGTGAAATAAATACCATTTGGAGGCATTTAATGTTCGAGCAAAAACGGCTGATTTTCGACAAAAGAGATAACACCCCCCCATTACGTCATGCTTCAGAAATGTGGAAAATGGTCCGTTTTCAAATGTTTTATTTTTGAACGTCAGTTCACATTTGTAGGTGGATCATCAGTGTTAGAGCTAAAATTAGCATGTTTAAAGTGATTTTCATGCTTCCAGGGGCTCGGGAAGTTAATTAAATACCATTTGGAGGCATTTAATGTTCGAGCAAAAACGGCTGATTTTCGACAAAAGAGATAACACCCCCCCATTACGTCATGCTTCAGAAATGTGGAAAATGGTCCGTTTTCAAATGTTTTATTTTTGAACGTCAGTTCACATTTGTAGGTGGATCATCAGTGTTAGAGCTAAAATTAACATGTTTAAAGTGATTTTCATGCTTCCAGGGGCCCAAAACACAAGATTTATGGAATGGTTAAAAGTGCATGAAAATGGCCAATTTACTCACTCTGAGTTCTCAAAAAGGGTTTCTTCACCCCGGGAAGTTAATTAAATACCATTTGGAGGCATTTAATGTTCGAGCAAAAACGGCTGATTTTCGACAAAAGAGATAACACCCCCCATTACGTCATGCTTCAGAAATGTGGAAAATGGTCCGTTTTCAAATGTTTTATTTTTGAACGTCAGTTCACATTTGTAGGTGGATCATCAGTGTTAGAGCTAAAATTAGCATGTTTAAAGTGATTTTCATGCTTCCAGGGGCTCGGGAAGTTAATTAAATACCATTTGGAGGCATTTAATGTTCAAGCAAAAACGGCTGATTTTCGACAAAAGAGATAACACCCCCCCATTACGTCATGCTTCAGAAATGTGGAAAATGGTCCGTTTTCAAATGTTTTATTTTTGAACGTCAGTTCACATTTGTAGGTGGATCATCAGTGTTAGAGCTAACATTAGCATGTTTAAAGTGATTTTCATGCTTCCAGGGGCTCGGGAAGTGAAATAAATACCATTTGGAGGCATTTAATGTTTGCGCAAAAACGGCTGATTTTCGACAAAAGAGATAACACCCCCCCATTACGTCATGCTTCAGAAATGTGGAAAATGGTCCGTTTTCAAATGTTTTATTTTTGAACGTCAGTTCACATTTGTAGGTGGATCATCAGTGTTAGAGCTAAAATTAGCATGTTTAAAGTGATTTTCATGCTTCCAGGGGCTCGGGAAGTGAAATAAATACCATTTGGAGGCATTTAATGTTCGAGCAAAAACGGCTGATTTTCGACAAAAGAGATAACACCCCCCCATTACGTCATGCTTCAGAAATGTGGAAAATGGTCCGTTTTCAAATGTTTTATTTTTGAACGTCAGTTCACATTTGTAGGTGGATCATCAGTGTTAGAGCTAAAATTAGCATGTTTAAAGTGATTTTCATGCTTCCAGGGGCCCAAAACACAAGATTTATGGAATGGTTAAAAGTGCATGAAAATGGCCAATTTACTCACTCTGAGTTCTCAAAAAGGGTTTCTTCACCCCGGGAAGTTAATTAAATACCATTTGGAGGCATTTAATGTCCGAGCAAAAACGGCTGATTTTCGACAAAAGAGATAACACCCCCCCATTACGTCATGCTTCAGAAATGTGGAAAATGGTCCGTTTTCAAATGTTTTATTTTTGAACGTCAGTTCACGTTTGTAGGTGGATCATCAGTGTTAGAGCTAAAATTAGCATGTTTAAAGTGATTTTCATGCTTCCAGGGGCTCGGGAAGTTAATTAAATACCATTTGGAGGCATTTAATGTTCGAGCAAAAACGGCTGATTTTCGACAAAAGAGATAACACCCCCCCATTACGTCATGCTTCAGAAATGTGGAAAATGGTCCGTTTTCAAATGTTTTATTTTTGAACGTCAGTTCACATTTGTAGGTGGATCATCAGTGTTAGAGCTAAAATTAACATGTTTAAAGTGATTTTCATGCTTCCAGGGGCCCAAAACACAAGATTTATGGAATGGTTAAAAGTGCATGAAAATGGCCAATTTACTCACTCTGAGTTCTCAAAAAGGGTTTCTTCACCCCGGGAAGTTAATTAAATACCATTTGGAGGCATTTAATGTTCGAGCAAAAACGGCTGATTTTCGACAAAAGAGATAACACCCCCCCATTACATCATGCTTCAGAAATGTGGAAAATGGTCCGTTTTCAAATGTTTTATTTTTGAACGTCAGTTCACATTTGTAGGTGGATCATCAGTGTTAGAGCTAAAATTAGCATGTTTAAAGTGATTTTCATGCTTCCAGGGGCTCGGGAAGTTAATTAAATACCATTTGGAGGCATTTAATGTTCGAGCAAAAACGGCTGATTTTCGACAAAAGAGATAACACCCCCCCATTACGTCATGCTTCAGAAATGTGGAAAATGGTCCGTTTTCAAATGTTTTATTTTTGAACGTCAGTTCACATTTGTAGGTGGATCATCAGTGTTAGAGCTAAAATTAGCATGTTTAAAGTGATTTTCATGCTTCCAGGGGCTCGGGAAGTTAATTAAATACCATTTGGAGGCATTTAATGTTCGAGCAAAAACGGCTGATTTTCGACAAAAGAGATAACACCCCCCCATTACGTCATGCTTCAGAAATGTGGAAAATGGTCCGTTTTCAAATGTTTTATTTTTGAACGTCAGTTCACATTTGTAGGTGGATCATCAGTGTTAGAGCTAAAATTAGCATGTTTAAAGTGATTTTCATGCTTCCAGGGGCCCAAAACACAAGATTTATGGAATGGTTAAAAGTGCATGAAAATGGCCAATTTACTCACTCTGAGTTCTCAAAAAGGGTTTCTTCACCCCGGGAAGTTAATTAAATACCATTTGGAGGCATTTAATGTTCGAGCAAAAACGGCTGATTTTCGACAAAAGAGATAACACCCCCCCATTACGTCATGCTTCAGAAATGTGGAAAATGGTCCGTTTTCAAATGTTTTATTTTTGAACGTCAGTTCACATTTGTAGGTGGATCATCAGTTTTAGAGCTAAAATTAGCATGTTTAAAGTGATTTTCATGCTTCCAGGGGCTCGGGAAGTTAATTAAATACCATTTGGAGGCATTTAATGTTCGAGCAAAAACGGCTGATTTTCGACAAAAGAGATAACACCCCCCCATTACGTCATGCTTCAGAAATGTGGAAAATGGTCCGTTTTCAAATGTTTTATTTTTGAACGTCAGTTCACATTTGTAGGTGGATCATCAGTGTTAGAGCTAAAATTAGCATGTTTAAAGTGATTTTCATGCTTCCAGGGGCCCAAAACACAAGATTTATGGAATGGTTAAAAGTGCATGAAAATGGCCAATTTACTCACTCTGAGTTCTCAAAAAGGGTTTCTTCACCCCGGGAAGTTAATTAAATACCATTTGGAGGCATTTAATGTTCGAGCAAAAACGGCTGATTTTCGACAAAAGAGATAACACCCCCCCATTACGTCATGCTTCAGAAATGTGGAAAATGGTCCATTTTCAAATGTTTTATTTTTGAACGTCAGTTCACATTTGTAGGTGGATCATCAGTGTTAGAGCTAAAATTAGCATGTTTAAAGTGATTTTCATGCTTCCAGGGGCTCGGGAAGTTAATTAAATACCATTTGGAGGCATTTAATGTTCGAGCAAAAACGGCTGATTTTCGACAAAAGAGATAACACCCCCCCATTACGTCATGCTTCAGAAATGTGGAAAATGGTCCGTTTTCAAATGTTTTATTTTTGAACGTCAGTTCACATTTGTAGGTGGATCATCAGTGTTAGAGCTAAAATTAGCATGTTTAAAGTGATTTTCATGCTTCCAGGGGCTTGGGAAGTTAATTAAATACCATTTGGAGGCATTTAATGTTCGAGCAAAAACGGCTGATTTTCGACAAAAGAGATAACACCCCCCCATTACGTCATGCTTCAGAAATGTGGAAAATGGTCCGTTTTCAAATGCTTTATTTTTGAACGTCAGTTCACATTTGTAGGTGGATCATCAGTGTTAGAGCTAAAATTAGCATGTTTAAAGTGATTTTCATGCTTCCAGGGGCTCGGGAAGTTAATTAAATACCATTTGGAGGCATTTAATGTTCGAGCAAAAACGGCTGATTTTCGACAAAAGAGATAACACCCCCCCATTTCGTCATGCTTCAGAAATGTGGAAAATGGTCCGTTTTCAAATGTTTTATTTTTGAACGTCAGTTCACATTTGTAGGTGGATCATCAGTGTTAGAGCTAAAATTAGCATGTTTAAAGTGATTTTCATGCTTCCAGGGGCTCGGGAAGTTAATTAAATACCATTTGGAGGCATTTAATGTTCGAGCAAAAACGGCTGATTTTCGACAAAAGAGATAACACCCCCCCATTACGTCATGCTTCAGAAATGTGGAAAATGGTCCGTTTTCAAATGTTTTATTTTTGAACGTCAGTTCACATTTGTAGGTGGATCATCAGTGTTAGAGCTACAATTAGCATGTTTAAAGTGATTTTCATGCTTCCAGGGGCCCAAAACACAAGATTTATGGAATGGTTAAAAGTGCATGAAAATGGCCAATTTACTCACTCTGAGTTCTCAAAAAGGGTTTCTTCACCCCGGGAAGTTAATTAAATACCATTTGGAGGCATTTAATGTTCGAGCAAAAACGGCTGATTTTCGACAAAAGAGATAACACCCCCCCATTACGTCATGCTTCAGAAATGTGGAAAATGGTCCGTTTTCAAATGTTTTATTTTTGAACGTCAGTTCACATTTGTAGGTGGATCATCAGTGTTAGAGCTAAAATTAGCATGTTTAAAGTGATTTTCATGCTTCCAGTGTCTCGGGAAGTTAATTAAATACCATTTGGAGGCATTTAATGTTCGAGCAAAAACGGCTGATTTTCGACAAAAGAGATAACACCCCCCATTACGTCATGCTTCAGAAATGTGGAAAATGGTCCGTTTTCAAATGTTTTATTTTTGAACGTCAGTTCACATTTGTAGGTGGATCATCAGTGTTAGAGCTAAAATTAGCATGTTTAAAGTGATTTTCATGCTTCCAGGGGCCCAAAACACAAGATTTATGGAATGGTTAAAAGTGCATGAAAATGGCCAATTTACTCACTCTGAGTTCTCAAAAAGGGTTTCTTCACCCCGGGAAGTTAATTAAATACCATTTGGAGGCATTCAATGTTCGAGCAAAAACGGCTGATTTTCGACAAAAGAGATAACACCCCCCCATTACGTCATGCTTCAGAAATGTGGAAAATGGTCCGTTTTCAAATGTTTTATTTTTGAACGTCAGTTCACATTTGTAGGTGGATCATCAGTGTTAGAGCTAAAATTAGCATGTTTAAAGTGATTTTCATGCTTCCAGGGGCTCGGGAAGTTAATTAAATACCATTTGGAGGCATTTAATGTTCGAGCAAAAACGGCTGATTTTCGACAAAAGAGATAACATCCCCCCATTACGTCATGCTTCAGAAATGTGGAAAATGGTCCGTTTTCAAATGTTTTATTTTTGAACGTCAGTTCACATTTGTAGGTGGATCATCAGTGTTAGAGCTAAAATTAGCATGTTTAAAGTGATTTTCATGCTTCCAGGGGCTCGGGAAGTGAAATAAATACCATTTGGAGGCATTTAATGTTCGAGCAAAAACGGCTGATTTTCGACAAAAGAGATAACACCCCCCCATTACGTCATGCTTCAGAAATTTGGAAAATGGTCCGTTTTCAAATGTTTCATTTTTGAACGTCAGTTCACATTTGTAGGTGGATCATCAGTGTTAGAGCTAAAATTAGCATGTTTAAAGTGATTTTCATGCTTCCAGGGGCCCAAAACACAAGATTTATGGAATGGTTAAAAGTGCATGAAAATGGCCAATTTACTCACTCTGAGTTCTCAAAAAGGGTTTCTTCACCCCGGGAAGTTAATTAAATACCATTTGGAGGCATTTAATGTTCGAGCAAAAACGGCTGATTTTCGACAAAAGAGATAACACCCCCCCATTACGTCATGCTTCAGAAATGTGGAAAATGGTCCGTTTTCAAATGTTTTATTTTTGAACGTCAGTTCACATTTGTAGGTGGATCATCAGTGTTAGAGCTAAAATTAGCATGTTTAAAGTGATTTTCATGCTTCCAGGGGCCCAAAACACAAGATTTATGGAATGGTTAAAAGTGCATGAAAATGGCCAATTTACTCACTCTGAGTTCTCAAAAAGGGTTTCTTCACCCCGGGAAGTTAATTAAATACCATTTGGAGGCATTCAATGTTCGAGCAAAAACGGCTGATTTTCGACAAAAGAGATAACACCCCCCCATTACGTCATGCTTCAGAAATGTGGAAAATGGTCCGTTTTCAAATGTTTTATTTTTGAACGTCAGTTCACATTTGTAGGTGGATCATCAGTGTTAGAGCTAAAATTAGCATGTTTAAAGTGATTTTCATGCTTCCAGGGGCTCGGGAAGTTAATTAAATACCATTTGGAGGCATTTAATGTTCGAGCAAAAACGGCTGATTTTCGACAAAAGAGATAACACCCCCCCATTACGTCATGCTTCAGAAATGTGGAAAATGGTCCGTTTTCAAATGTTTTATTTTTGAACGTCAGTTCACATTTGTAGGTGGATCATCAGTGTTAGAGCTAAAATTAGCATGTTTAAAGTGATTTTCATGCTTCCAGGGGCTCGGGAAGTGAAATAAATACCATTTGGAGGCATTTAATGTTCGAGCAAAAACGGCTGATTTTCGACAAAAGAGATAACACCCCCCCCATTACGTCATGCTTCAGAAATTTGGAAAATGGTCCGTTTTCAAATGTTTCATTTTTGAACGTCAGTTCACATTTGTAGGTGGATCATCAGTGTTAGAGCTAAAATTAGCATGTTTAAAGTGATTTTCATGCTTCCAGGGGCCCAAAACACAAGATTTATGGAATGGTTAAAAGTGCATGAAAATGGCCAATTTACTCACTCTGGGTTCTCAAAAAGGGTTTCTTCACCCCGGGAAGTTAATTAAATACCATTTGGAGGCATTTAATGTTCGAGCAAAAACGGCTGATTTTCGACAAAAGAGATAACACCCCCCCATTACGTCATGCTTCAGAAATGTGGAAAATGGTCCGTTTTCAAATGTTTTATTTTTGAACGTCAGTTCACATTTGTAGGTGGATCATCAGTGTTAGAGTTAAAATTAGCATGTTTAAAGTGATTTTCATGCTTCCAGGGGCTCGGGAAGTGAAATAAATACCATTTGGAGGCATTTAATGTTCGAGCAAAAACGGCTGATTTTCGACAAAAGAGATAACACCCCCCCATTACGTCATGCTTCAGAAATGTGGAAAATGGTCCGTTTTCAAATGTTTTATTTTTGAACGTCAGTTCACATTTGTAGGTGGATCATCAGTGTTAGAGCTAAAATTAGCATGTTTAAAGTGATTTTCATGCTTCCAGGGGCTCGGGAAGTTAATTAAATACCATTTGGAGGCATTTAATGTTCGAGCAAAAACGGCTGATTTTCGACAAAAGAGATAACACCCCCCCATTACGTCATGCTTCAGAAATGTGGAAAATGGTCCGTTTTCAAATGTTTTATTTTTGAACGTCAGTTCACATTTGTAGGTGGATCATCAGTGTTAGAGCTAAAATTAGCATGTTTAAAGTGATTTTCATGCTTCCAGGGGCTCGGGAAGTTAATTAAATACCATTTGGAGGCATTTAATGTTCGAGCAAAAACGGCTGATTTTCGACAAAAGAGATAACACCCCCCCATTACGTCATGCTTCAGAAATGTGGAAAATGGTCCGTTTTCAAATGTTTTAT
Organism: Lissotriton vulgaris; assembly: GCF_964263255.1. Taxonomy (NCBI): domain Eukaryota; kingdom Metazoa; phylum Chordata; class Amphibia; order Caudata; family Salamandridae; genus Lissotriton; species Lissotriton vulgaris. Next base: position 165,233 of record NW_028252192.1, read on the forward strand.
TTTTGAACGTCAGTTCACATTTGTAGGTGGATCATCAGTGTTAGAGCTAAAATTAGCATGTTTAAAGTGATTTTCATGCTTCCAGGGGCCCAAAACACAAGATTTATGGAATGGTTAAAAGTGCATGAAAATGGCCAATTTACTCACTCTGAGTTCTCAAAAAGGGTTTCTTCACCCCGGGAAGTTAATTAAATACCATTTGGAGGCATTTAATGTTCGAGCAAAAACGGCTGATTTTCGACAAAAGAGATAACACCCCCCCATTACGTCATGCTTCAGAAATGTGGAAAATGGTCCGTTTTCAAATGTTTTATTTTTGAACATCAGTTCACATTTGTAGGTGGATCATCAGTGTTAGAGCTAAAATTAGCATGTTTAAAGTGATTTTCATGCTTCCAGGGGCTCGGGAAGTTAATTAAATACCATTTGGAGGCATTTAATGTTCGAGCAAAAACGGCTGATTTTCGACAAAAGAGATAACACCCCCCCATTACGTCATGCTTCAGAAATGTGGAAAATGGTCCGTTTTCAAATGTTTTATTTTTGAACGTCAGTTCACATTTGTAGGTGGATCATCAGTGTTAGAGCTAAAATGAGCATGTTTAAAGTGATTTTCATGCTTCCAGGGGCTCGGGAAGTTAATTAAATACCATTTGGAGGCCTTTAATGTTCGAGCAAAAACGGCTGATTTTCGACAAAAGAGATAACACCCCCCCATTACGTCATGCTTCAGAAATGTGGAAAATGGTCCGTTTTCAAATGTTTTATTTTTGAACGTCAGTTCACATTTGTAGGTGGATCATCAGTGTTAGAGCTAAAATTAGCATGTTTAAAGTGATTTTCATGCTTCCAGGGGCTCGGGAAGTGAAATAAATACCATTTGGAGGCATTTAATGTTCGAGCAAAAACGGCAGATTTTCGACAAAAGAGATAACACCCCCCATTACGTCATGCTTCAGAAATGTGGAAAATGGTCCGTTTTCAAATGTTTTATTTTTGAATGTCAGTTCACATTTGTAGGTGGATCATCAGTGTTAGAGCTAAAATTAGCATGTTTAAAGTGATTTTCATGCTTCCAGGGGCCCAAAACACAAGATTTATGGAATGGTTAAAAGTGCATGAAAATGGCCAATTTACTCACTCTGAGTTCTCAAAAAGGGTTTCTTCACCCCGGGAAGTTAATTAAATACCATTTGGAGGCATTTAATGTTCGAGCAAAAACGGCTGATTTTCGACAAAAGAGATAACACCCCCCCATTACGTCATGCTTCAGAAATGTGGAAAATGGTCCGTTTTCAAATGTTTTATTTTTGAACGTCAGTTCACATTTGTAGGTGGATCATCAGTGTTAGAGCTAAAATTAGCATGTTTAAAGTGATTTTCATGCTTCCAGTGGCTCGGGAAGTTAATTAAATACCATTTGGAGGCATTTAATGTTCGAGCAAAAACGGCTGATTTTCGACAAAAGAGATAACACCCCCCCATTACGTCATGCTTCAGAAATGTGGAAAATGGTCCGTTTTCAAATGTTTTATTTTTGAACGTCAGTTCACATTTGTAGGTGGATTATCAGTGTTAGAGCTAAAATTAGCATGTTTAAAGTGATTTTCATGCTTCCAGGGGCCCAAAACACAAGATTTATGGAATGGTTAAAAGTGCATGAAAATGGCCAATTTACTCACTCTGAGTTCTCAAAAAGGGTTTCTTCACCCCGGGAAGTTAATTAAATACCATTTGGAGGCATTTAATGTTCGAGCAAAAACGGCTGATTTTCGACAAAAGAGATAACACCCCCCCCCCATTACGTCATGCTTCAGAAATGTGGAAAATGGTCCGTTTTCAAATGTTTTATTTTTGAACGTCAGTTCACATTTGTAGGTGGATCATCAGTGTTAGAGCTAAAATTAGCATGTTTAAAGTGATTTTCATGCTTCCAGGGGCCCAAAACACAAGATTTATGGAATGGTTAAAAGTGCATGAAAATGGCCAATTTACTCACTCTGAGTTCTCAAAAAGGGGTTCTTCACCCCGGGAAGTTAATTAAATACCATTTGGAGGCATTTAATGTTCGAGCAAAAACGGCTGATTTTCGACAAAAGAGATAACACCCCCCCATTACGTCATGCTTCAGAAATGTGGAAAATGGTCCGTTTTCAAATGTTTTATTTTTGAACGTCAGTTCACATTTGTAGGTGGATCATCAGTGTTAGAGCTAAAATTAGCATGTTTAAAGTGATTTTCATGCTTCCAGGGGCTCGGGAAGTTAATTAAATACCATTTGGAGGCATTTAATGTTCGAGCAAAAATGGCTGATTTTCGACAAAAGAGATAACACCCCCCCATTACGTCATGCTTCAGAAATGTGGAAAATGGTCCGTTTTCAAATGTTTTATTTTTGAACGTCAGTTCACATTTGTAGGTGGATCATCAGTGTTAGAGCTAAAATTAGCATGTTTAAAGTGATTTTCATGCTTCCAGGGGCCCAAAACACAAGATTTATGGAATGGTTAAAAGTGCATGAAAATGGCCAATTTACTCACTCTGAGTTCTCAAAAAGGGTTTCTTCACCCCGGGAAGTTAATTAAATACCATTTGGAGGCATTTAATGTTCGAGCAAAAACGGCTGATTTTCGACAAAAGAGATAACACCCCCCCATTACGTCATGCTTCAGAAATGTGGAAAATGGTCCTCTTTTCAAATGTTTTATTTTTGAACGTCAGTTCACATTTGTAGGTGGATCATCAGTGTTAGAGCTAAAATTAACATGTTTAAAGTGATTTTCATGCTTCCAGGGGCCCAAAACACAAGATTAATGGAATGGTTAAAAGTGCATGAAAATGGCCAATTTACTCACTCTGAGTTCTCAAAAAGGGTTTCTTCACCCCGGGAAGTGAAATAAATACCATTTGGAGGCATTTAATGTTCGAGCAAAAACGGCTGATTTTCGACAAAAGAGATAACACCCCCCCATTACGTCATGCTTCAGAAATGTGGAAAATGGTCCGTTTTCAAATGTTTTATTTTTGAACGTCAGTTCACATTTGTAGGTGGATCATCAGTGTTAGAGCTAAAATTAGCATGTTTAAAGTGATTTTCATGCTTCCAGGGGCTCGGGAAGTTAATTAAATACCATTTGGAGGCATTTAATGTTCGAGCAAAAACGGCTGATTTTCGACAAAAGAGATAACACCCCCCCCCATTACGTCATGCTTCAGAAATGTGGAAAATGGTCCGTTTTCAAATGTTTTATTTTTGAACGTCAGTTCACATTTGTAGGTGGATCATCAGTGTTAGAGCTAAAATTAGCATGTTTAAAGTGATTTTCATGCTTCCAGGGGCTCGGGAAGTTAAATAAATACCATTTGGAGGCATTTAATGTTCGAGCAAAAACGGCAGATTTTCGACAAAAGAGATAACACCCCCCCCATTACGTCATGCTTCAGAAATGTGGAAAATGGTCCGTTTTCAAATGTTTTATTTTTGAACGTCAGTTCACATTTGTAGGTGGATCATCAGTGTTAGAGCTAAAATTAGCATGTTTAAAGTGATTTTCATGCTTCCAGGGGCTCGGGAAGTGAAATAAATACCATTTGGAGGCATTTATTGTTCGAGCAAAAACGGCTGATTTTCGACAAAAGAGATAACACCCCCCCATTACGTCATGCTTCAGAAATGTAGAAAATGGTCCGTTTTCAAATGTTTTATTTTTGAACGTCAGTTCACATTTGTAGGTGGATCATCAGTGTTAGAGCTAAAATTAGCATGTTTAAAGTGATTTTCATGCTTCCAGGGGCTCGGGAAGTTAATTAAATACCATTTGGAGGCATTTAATGTTCGAGCAAAAACGGCTGATTTTCAACAAAAGAGATAACACCCCCCCCATTACGTCATGCTTCAGAAATGTGGAAAATGGTCCGTTTTCAAATGTTTTATTTTTGAACGTCAGTTCACATTTGTAGGTGGATCATCAGTGTTAGAGCTAAAATTAGCATGTTTAAAGTGATTTTCATGCTTCCAGGGGCTCGGGAAGTTAATTAAATACCATTTGGAGGCATTTAATTTTCGAGCAAAAACGGCTGATTTTCGACAAAAGAGATAACACCCCCCCATTACGTCATGCTTCAGAAATGTGGAAAATGGTCCGTTTTCAAATGTTTTATTTTTGAACGTCAGTTCACATTTGTAGGTGGATCATCAGTGTTAGAGCTAAAATTAGCATGTTTAAAGTGATTTTCATGCTTCCAGGGGCCCAAAACACAAGATTTATGGAATGGTTAAAAGTGCATGAAAATGGCCAATTTACTCACTCTGAGTTCTCAAAAAGGGTTTCTTCACCCCGGGAAGTTAATTAAATACCATTTGGAGGCATTTAATGTTCGAGCAAAAACGGCTGATTTTCGACAAAAGAGATAACACCCCCCATTACGTCATGCTTCAGAAATGTGGAAAATGGTCCGTTTTCAAATGTTTTATTTTTGAACGTCAGTTCACATTTGTAGGTGGATCATCAGTGTTAGAGCTAAAATTAGCATGTTTAAAGTGATTTTCATGCTTCCAGGGGCTCGGGAAGTTAATTAAATACCATTTGGAGGCATTTAATGTTCGAGCAAAAACGGCTGATTTTCGACAAAAGAGATAACACCCCCCCATTACGTCATGCTTCAGAAATGTGGAAAATGGTCCGTTTTCAAATGTTTTATTTTTGAACGTCAGTTCACATTTGTAGGTGGATCATCAGTGTTAGAGCTAAAATTAGCATGTTTAAAGTGATTTTCATGCTTCCAGGGGCTCGGGAAGTTAATTAAATACCATTTGGAGGCATTTAATGTTCGAGCAAAAACGGCTGATTTTCGACAAAAGAGATAACACCCCCCCATTACGTCATGCTTCAGAAATGTGGAAAATGGTCCGTTTTCAAATGTTTTATTTTTGAACGTCAGTTCACATTTGTAGGTGGATCATCAGTGTTAGAGCTAAAATTAGCATGTTTAAAGTGATTTTCATGCTTCCAGGGGCCCAAAACACAAGATTTATGGAATGGTTAAAAGTGCATGAAAATGGCCAATTTACTCACTCTGAGTTCTCAAAAAGGGTTTCTTCACCCCGGGAAGTTAATTAAATACCATTTGGAGGCATTTAATGTTCGAGCAAAAACGGCTGATTTTCGACAAAAGAGATAACACCCCCCCCATTACGTCATGCTTCAGAAATGTGGAAAATGGTCCGTTTTCAAATGTTTTATTTTTGAACGTCAGTTCACATTTGTAGGTGGATCATCAGTGTTAGAGCTAAAATTAGCATGTTTAAAGTGATTTTCATGCTTCCAGGGGCCCAAAACACAAGATTAATGGAATGGTTAAAAGTGCATGAAAATGGCCAATTTACTCACTCTGAGTTCTCAAAAAGGGTTTCTTCACCCCGGGAAGTGAAATAAATACCATTTGGAGGCATTTAATGTTCGAGCAAAAACGGCTGATTTTCGACAAAAGAGATAACACCCCCCCATTACGTCATGCTTCAGAAATGTGGAAAATGGTCCGTTTTCAAATGTTTTATTTTTGAACGTCAGTTCACATTTGTAGGTGGATCATCAGTGTTAGAGCTAAAATTAGCATGTTTAAAGTGATTTTCATGCTTCCAGGGGCTCGGGAAGTTAATTAAATACCATTTGGAGGCATTTAATGTTCGAGCAAAAACGGCTGATTTTCGACAAAAGAGATAACACCCCCCCATTACGTCATGCTTCAGAAATGTGGAAAATGGTCCGTTTTCAAATGTTTTATTTTTGAACGTCAGTTCACATTTGTAGGTGGATCATCAGTGTTAGAGCTAAAATTAGCATGTTTAAAGTGATTTTCATGCTTCCAGGGGCTCGGGAAGTTAATTAAATACCATTTGGAGGCATTTAATGTTCAAGCAAAAACGGCTGATTTTCGACAAAAGAGATAACACCCCCCCATTACGTCATGCTTCAGAAATGTGGAAAATGGTCCGTTTTCAAATGTTTTATTTTTGAACGTCAGTTCACATTTGTAGGTGGATCATCAGTGTTAGAGCTAACATTAGCATGTTTAAAGTGATTTTCATGCTTCCAGGGGCTCGGGAAGTGAAATAAATACCATTTGGAGGCATTTAATGTTCGCGCAAAAACGGCTGATTTTCGACAAAAGAGATAACACCCCCCCATTACGTCATGCTTCAGAAATGTGGAAAATGGTCCGTTTTCAAATGTTTTATTTTTGAACGTCAGTTCACATTTGTAGGTGGATCATCAGTGTTAGAGCTAAAATTAGCATGTTTAAAGTGATTTTCATGCTTCCAGGGGCTCGGGAAGTGAAATAAATACCATTTGGAGGCCTTTAATGTTCGAGCAAAAACGGCTGATTTTCGACAAAAGAGATAACACCCCCCCATTACGTCATGCTTCAGAAATGTGGAAAATGGTCCGTTTTCAAATGTTTTATTTTTGAACGTCAGTTCACATTTGTAGGTGGATCATCAGTGTTAGAGCTAAAATTAGCATGTTTAAAGTGATTTTCATGCTTCCAGGGGCCCAAAACACAAGATTTATGGAATGGTTAAAAGTGCATGAAAATGGCCAATTTACTCACTCTGAGTTCTCAAAAAGGGTTTCTTCACCCCGGGAAGTTAATTAAATACCATTTGGAGGCATTTAATGTCCGAGCAAAAACGGCTGATTTTCGACAAAAGAGATAACACCCCCCCATTACGTCATGCTTCAGAAATGTGGAAAATGGTCCGTTTTCAAATGTTTTATTTTTGAACGTCAGTTCACGTTTGTAGGTGGATCATCAGTGTTAGAGCTAAAATTAGCATGTTTAAAGTGATTTTCATGCTTCCAGGGGCTCGGGAAGTTAATTAAATACCATTTGGAGGCATTTAATGTTCGAGCAAAAACGGCTGATTTTCGACAAAAGAGATAACACCCCCCCATTACGTCATGCTTCAGAAATGTGGAAAATGGTCCGTTTTCAAATGTTTTATTTTTGAACGTCAGTTCACATTTGTAGGTGGATCATCAGTGTTAGAGCTAAAATTAACATGTTTAAAGTGATTTTCATGCTTCCAGGGGCCCAAAACACAAGATTTATGGAATGGTTAAAAGTGCATGAAAATGGCCAATTTACTCACTCTGAGTTCTCAAAAAGGGTTTCTTCACCCCGGGAAGTTAATTAAATACCATTTGGAGGCATTTAATGTTCGAGCAAAAACGGCTGATTTTCGACAAAAGAGATAACACCCCCCCATTACATCATGCTTCAGAAATGTGGAAAATGGTCCGTTTTCAAATGTTTTATTTTTGAACGTCAGTTCACATTTGTAGGTGGATCATTAGGGTTAGAGCTAAAATTAGCATGTTTAAAGTGATTTTCATGCTTCCAGGGGCTCGGGAAGTTAATTAAATACCATTTGGAGGCATTTAATGTTCGAGCAAAAACGGCTGATTTTCGACAAAAGAGATAACACCCCCCCATTACGTCATGCTTCAGAAATGTGGAAAATGGTCCGTTTTCAAATGTTTTATTTTTGAACGTCAGTTCACATTTGTAGGTGGATCATCAGTGTTAGAGCTAAAATTAGCATGTTTAAAGTGATTTTCATGCTTCCAGGGGCCCAAAACACAAGATTTATGGAATGGTTAAAAGTGCATGAAAATGGCCAATTTACTCACTCTGAGTTCTCAAAAAGGGTTTCTTCACCCCGGGAAGTTAATTAAATACCATTTGGAGGCATTTAATGTTCGAGCAAAAACGGCTGATTTTCGACAAAAGAGATAACACCCCCCCCATTACGTCATGCTTCAGAAATGTGGAAAATGGTCCGTTTTCAAATGTTTTATTTTTGAACGTCAGTTCACATTTGTAGGTGGATCATCAGTGTTAGAGCTAAAATTAGCATGTTTAAAGTGATTTTCATGCTTCCAGGGGCCCAAAACACAAGATTAATGGAATGGTTAAAAGTGCATGAAAATGGCCAATTTACTCACTCTGAGTTCTCAAAAAGGGTTTCTTCACCCCGGGAAGTGAAATAAATACCATTTGGAGGCATTTAATGTTCGAGCAAAAACGGCTGATTTTCGACAAAAGAGATAACACCCCCCCATTACGTCATGCTTCAGAAATGTGGAAAATGGTCCGTTTTCAAATGTTTTATTTTTGAACGTCAGTTCACATTTGTAGGTGGATCATCAGTGTTAGAGCTAAAATTAGCATGTTTAAAGTGATTTTCATGCTTCCAGGGGCTCGGGAAGTTAATTAAATACCATTTGGAGGCATTTAATGTTCGAGCAAAAACGGCTGATTTTCGACAAAAGAGATAACACCCCCCCATTACGTCATGCTTCAGAAATGTGGAAAATGGTCCGTTTTCAAATGTTTTATTTTTGAACGTCAGTTCACATTTGTAGGTGGATCATCAGTGTTAGAGCTAAAATTAGCATGTTTAAAGTGATTTTCATGCTTCCAGGGGCTCGGGAAGTTAATTAAATACCATTTGGAGGCATTTAATGTTCAAGCAAAAACGGCTGATTTTCGACAAAAGAGATAACACCCCCCCATTACGTCATGCTTCAGAAATGTGGAAAATGGTCCGTTTTCAAATGTTTTATTTTTGAACGTCAGTTCACATTTGTAGGTGGATCATCAGTGTTAGAGCTAACATTAGCATGTTTAAAGTGATTTTCATGCTTCCAGGGGCTCGGGAAGTGAAATAAATACCATTTGGAGGCATTTAATGTTCGCGCAAAAACGGCTGATTTTCGACAAAAGAGATAACACCCCCCCATTACGTCATGCTTCAGAAATGTGGAAAATGGTCCGTTTTCAAATGTTTTATTTTTGAACGTCAGTTCACATTTGTAGGTGGATCATCAGTGTTAGAGCTAAAATTAGCATGTTTAAAGTGATTTTCATGCTTCCAGGGGCTCGGGAAGTGAAATAAATACCATTTGGAGGCCTTTAATGTTCGAGCAAAAACGGCTGATTTTCGACAAAAGAGATAACACCCCCCCATTACGTCATGCTTCAGAAATGTGGAAAATGGTCCGTTTTCAAATGTTTTATTTTTGAACGTCAGTTCACATTTGTAGGTGGATCATCAGTGTTAGAGCTAAAATTAGCATGTTTAAAGTGATTTTCATGCTTCCAGGGGCCCAAAACACAAGATTTATGGAATGGTTAAAAGTGCATGAAAATGGCCAATTTACTCACTCTGAGTTCTCAAAAAGGGTTTCTTCACCCCGGGAAGTTAATTAAATACCATTTGGAGGCATTTAATGTCCGAGCAAAAACGGCTGATTTTCGACAAAAGAGATAACACCCCCCCATTACGTCATGCTTCAGAAATGTGGAAAATGGTCCGTTTTCAAATGTTTTATTTTTGAACGTCAGTTCACGTTTGTAGGTGGATCATCAGTGTTAGAGCTAAAATTAGCATGTTTAAAGTGATTTTCATGCTTCCAGGGGCTCGGGAAGTTAATTAAATACCATTTGGAGGCATTTAATGTTCGAGCAAAAACGGCTGATTTTCGACAAAAGAGATAACACCCCCCCATTACGTCATGCTTCAGAAATGTGGAAAATGGTCCGTTTTCAAATGTTTTATTTTTGAACGTCAGTTCACATTTGTAGGTGGATCATCAGTGTTAGAGCTAAAATTAACATGTTTAAAGTGATTTTCATGCTTCCAGGGGCCCAAAACACAAGATTTATGGAATGGTTAAAAGTGCATGAAAATGGCCAATTTACTCACTCTGAGTTCTCAAAAAGGGTTTCTTCACCCCGGGAAGTTAATTAAATACCATTTGGAGGCATTTAATGTTCGAGCAAAAACGGCTGATTTTCGACAAAAGAGATAACACCCCCCCATTACATCATGCTTCAGAAATGTGGAAAATGGTCCGTTTTCAAATGTTTTATTTTTGAACGTCAGTTCACATTTGTAGGTGGATCATCAGTGTTAGAGCTAAAATTAGCATGTTTAAAGTGATTTTCATGCTTCCAGGGGCTCGGGAAGTTAATTAAATACCATTTGGAGGCATTTAATGTTCGAGCAAAAACGGCTGATTTTCGACAAAAGAGATAACACCCCCCCATTACGTCATGCTTCAGAAATGTGGAAAATGGTCCGTTTTCAAATGTTTTATTTTTGAACGTCAGTTCACATTTGTAGGTGGATCATCAGTGTTAGAGCTAAAATTAGCATGTTTAAAGTGATTTTCATGCTTCCAGGGGCTCGGGAAGTTAATTAAATACCATTTGGAGGCATTTAATGTTCGAGCAAAAACGGCTGATTTTCGACAAAAGAGATAACACCCCCCCATTACGTCATGCTTCAGAAATGTGGAAAATGGTCCGTTTTCAAATGTTTTATTTTTGAACGTCAGTTCACATTTGTAGGTGGATCATCAGTGTTAGAGCTAAAATTAGCATGTTTAAAGTGATTTTCATGCTTCCAGGGGCCCAAAACACAAGATTTATGGAATGGTTAAAAGTGCATGAAAATGGCCAATTTACTCACTCTGAGTTCTCAAAAAGGGTTTCTTCACCCCGGGAAGTTAATTAAATACCATTTGGAGGCATTTAATGTTCGAGCAAAAACGGCTGATTTTCGACAAAAGAGATAACACCCCCCCATTACGTCATGCTTCAGAAATGTGGAAAATGGTCCGTTTTCAAATGTTTTATTTTTGAACGTCAGTTCACATTTGTAGGTGGATCATCAGTGTTAGAGCTAAAATTAGCATGTTTAAAGTGATTTTCATGCTTCCAGGGGCTCGGGAAGTTAATTAAATACCATTTGGAGGCATTTAATGTTCGAGCAAAAACGGCTGATTTTCGACAAAAGAGATAACACCCCCCCATTACGTCATGCTTCAGAAATGTGGAAAATGGTCCATTTTCAAATGTTTTATTTTTGAACGTCAGTTCACATTTGTAGGTGGATCATCAGTGTTAGAGCTAAAATTAGCATGTTTAAAGTGATTTTCATGCTTCCAGGGGCTCGGGAAGTTAATTAAATACCATTTGGAGGCATTTAATGTTCGAGCAAAAACGGCTGATTTTCGACAAAAGAGATAACACCCCCCCATTACGTCATGCTTCAGAAATGTGGAAAATGGTCCGTTTTCAAATGTTTTATTTTTGAACGTCAGTTCACATTTGTAGGTGGATCATCAGTTTTAGAGCTAAAATTAGCATGTTTAAAGTGATTTTCATGCTTCCAGGGGCTTGGGAAGTTAATTAAATACCATTTGGAGGCATTTAATGTTCGAGCAAAAACGGCTGATTTTCGACAAAAGAGATAACACCCCCCCATTACGTCATGCTTCAGAAATGTGGAAAATGGTCCGTTTTCAAATGTTTTATTTTTGAACGTCAGTTCACATTTGTAGGTGGATCATCAGTGTTAGAGCTAAAATTAGCATGTTTAAAGTGATTTTCATGCTTCCAGGGGCTCGGGAAGTTAATTAAATACCATTTGGAGGCATTTAATGTTCGAGCAAAAACGGCTGATTTTCGACAAAAGAGATAACACCCCCCCATTTCGTCATGCTTCAGAAATGTGGAAAATGGTCCGTTTTCAAATGTTTTATTTTTGAACGTCAGTTCACATTTGTAGGTGGATCATCAGTGTTAGAGCTAAAATTAGCATGTTTAAAGTGATTTTCATGCTTCCAGGGGCTCGGGAAGTTAATTAAATACCATTTGGAGGCATTTAATGTTCGAGCAAAAACGGCTGATTTTCGACAAAAGAGATAACACCCCCCCATTACGTCATGCTTCAGAAATGTGGAAAATGGTCCGTTTTCAAATGTTTTATTTTTGAACGTCAGTTCACATTTGTAGGTGGATCATCAGTGTTAGAGCTAAAATTAGCATGTTTAAAGTGATTTTCATGCTTCCAGGGGCCCAAAACACAAGATTTATGGAATGGTTAAAAGTGCATGAAAATGGCCAATTTACTCACTCTGAGTTCTCAAAAAGGGTTTCTTCACCCCGGGAAGTTAATTAAATACCATTTGGAGGCATTTAATGTTCGAGCAAAAACGGCTGATTTTCGACAAAAGAGATAACACCACCCCATTACGTCATGCTTCAGAAATGTGGAAAATGGTCCGTTTTCAAATGTTTTATTTTTGAACGTCAGTTCACATTTGTAGGTGGATCATCAGTGTTAGAGCTAAAATTAGCATGTTTAAAGTGATTTTCATGCTTCCAGTGTCTCGGGAAGTTAATTAAATACCATTTGGAGGCATTTAATGTTCGAGCAAAAACGGCTGATTTTCGACAAAAGAGATAACACCCCCCATTACGTCATGCTTCAGAAATGTGGAAAATGGTCCGTTTTCAAATGTTTTATTTTTGAACGTCAGTTCACATTTGTAGGTGGATCATCAGTGTTAGAGCTAAAATTAGCATGTTTAAAGTGATTTTCATGCTTCCAGGGGCCCAAAACACAAGATTTATGGAATGGTTAAAAGTGCATGAAAATGGCCAATTTACTCACTCTGAGTTCTCAAAAAGGGTTTCTTCACCCCGGGAAGTTAATTAAATACCATTTGGAGGCATTCAATGTTCGAGCAAAAACGGCTGATTTTCGACAAAAGAGATAACACCCCCCCATTACGTCATGCTTCAGAAATGTGGAAAATGGTCCGTTTTCAAATGTTTTATTTTTGAACGTCAGTTCACATTTGTAGGTGGATCATCAGTGTTAGAGCTAAAATTAGCATGTTTAAAGTGATTTTCATGCTTCCAGGGGCTCGGGAAGTTAATTAAATACCATTTGGAGGCATTTAAAGTTCGAGCAAAAACGGCTGATTTTCGACAAAAGAGATAACACCCCCCCATTACGTCATGCTTCAGAAATGTGGAAAATGGTCCGTTTTCAAATGTTTTATTTTTGAACGTCAGTTCACATTTGTAGGTGGATCATCAGTGTTAGAGCTAAAATTAGCATGTTTAAAGTGATTTTCATGCTTCCAGGGGCTCGGGAAGTGAAATAAATACCATTTGGAGGCATTTAATGTTCGAGCAAAAACGGCTGATTTTCGACAAAAGAGATAACACCCCCCCATTACGTCATGCTTCAGAAATGTGGAAAATGGTCCGTTTTCAAATGTTTTATTTTTGAACGTCAGTTCACATTTGTAGGTGGATCATCAGTGTTAGAGCTAAAATTAGCATGTTTAAAGTGATTTTCATGCTTCCAGGGGCCCAAAACACAAGATTTATGGAATGGTTAAAAGTGCATGAAAATGGCCAATTTACTCACTCTGAGTTCTCAAAAAGGGTTTCTTCACCCCGGGAAGTTAATTAAATACCATTTGGAGGCATTTAATGTTCGAGCAAAAACGGCTGATTTTCGACAAAAGAGATAACACCCCCCCCATTACGTCATGCTTCAGAAATGTGGAAAATGGTCCGTTTTCAAATGTTTTATTTTTGAACGTCAGTTCACATTTGTAGGTGGATCATCAGTGTTAGAGCTAAAATTAGCATGTTTAAAGTGATTTTCATGCTTCCAGGGGCCCAAAACACAAGATTAATGGAATGGTTAAAAGTGCATGAAAATGGCCAATTTACTCACTCTGAGTTCTCAAAAAGGGTTTCTTCACCCCGGGAAGTGAAATAAATACCATTTGGAGGCATTTAATGTTCGAGCAAAAACGGCTGATTTTCGACAAAAGAGATAACACCCCCCCATTACGTCATGCTTCAGAAATGTGGAAAATGGTCCGTTTTCAAATGTTTTATTTTTGAACGTCAGTTCACATTTGTAGGTGGATCATCAGTGTTAGAGCTAAAATTAGCATGTTTAAAGTGATTTTCATGCTTCCAGGGGCTCGGGAAGTTAATTAAATACCATTTGGAGGCATTTAATGTTCGAGCAAAAACGGCTGATTTTCGACAAAAGAGATAACACCCCCCCATTACGTCATGCTTCAGAAATGTGGAAAATGGTCCGTTTTCAAATGTTTTATTTTTGAACGTCAGTTCACATTTGTAGGTGGATCATCAGTGTTAGAGCTAAAATTAGCATGTTTAAAGTGATTTTCATGCTTCCAGGGGCTCGGGAAGTTAATTAAATACCATTTGGAGGCATTTAATGTTCAAGCAAAAACGGCTGATTTTCGACAAAAGAGATAACACCCCCCCATTACGTCATGCTTCAGAAATGTGGAAAATGGTCCGTTTTCAAATGTTTTATTTTTGAACGTCAGTTCACATTTGTAGGTGGATCATCAGTGTTAGAGCTAACATTAGCATGTTTAAAGTGATTTTCATGCTTCCAGGGGCTCGGGAAGTGAAATAAATACCATTTGGAGGCATTTAATGTTCGCGCAAAAACGGCTGATTTTCGACAAAAGAGATAACACCCCCCCATTACGTCATGCTTCAGAAATGTGGAAAATGGTCCGTTTTCAAATGTTTTATTTTTGAACGTCAGTTCACATTTGTAGGTGGATCATCAGTGTTAGAGCTAAAATTAGCATGTTTAAAGTGATTTTCATGCTTCCAGGGGCTCGGGAAGTGAAATAAATACCATTTGGAGGCCTTTAATGTTCGAGCAAAAACGGCTGATTTTCGACAAAAGAGATAACACCCCCCCATTACGTCATGCTTCAGAAATGTGGAAAATGGTCCGTTTTCAAATGTTTTATTTTTGAACGTCAGTTCACATTTGTAGGTGGATCATCAGTGTTAGAGCTAAAATTAGCATGTTTAAAGTGATTTTCATGCTTCCAGGGGCCCAAAACACAAGATTTATGGAATGGTTAAAAGTGCATGAAAATGGCCAATTTACTCACTCTGAGTTCTCAAAAAGGGTTTCTTCACCCCGGGAAGTTAATTAAATACCATTTGGAGGCATTTAATGTCCGAGCAAAAACGGCTGATTTTCGACAAAAGAGATAACACCCCCCCATTACGTCATGCTTCAGAAATGTGGAAAATGGTCCGTTTTCAAATGTTTTATTTTTGAACGTCAGTTCACGTTTGTAGGTGGATCATCAGTGTTAGAGCTAAAATTAGCATGTTTAAAGTGATTTTCATGCTTCCAGGGGCTCGGGAAGTTAATTAAATACCATTTGGAGGCATTTAATGTTCGAGCAAAAACGGCTGATTTTCGACAAAAGAGATAACACCCCCCCATTACGTCATGCTTCAGAAATGTGGAAAATGGTCCGTTTTCAAATGTTTTATTTTTGAACGTCAGTTCACATTTGTAGGTGGATCATCAGTGTTAGAGCTAAAATTAACATGTTTAAAGTGATTTTCATGCTTCCAGGGGCCCAAAACACAAGATTTATGGAATGGTTAAAAGTGCATGAAAATGGCCAATTTACTCACTCTGAGTTCTCAAAAAGGGTTTCTTCACCCCGGGAAGTTAATTAAATACCATTTGGAGGCATTTAATGTTCGAGCAAAAACGGCTGATTTTCGACAAAAGAGATAACACCCCCCCATTACATCATGCTTCAGAAATGTGGAAAATGGTCCGTTTTCAAATGTTTTATTTTTGAACGTCAGTTCACATTTGTAGGTGGATCATCAGTGTTAGAGCTAAAATTAGCATGTTTAAAGTGATTTTCATGCTTCCAGGGGCTCGGGAAGTTAATTAAATACCATTTGGAGGCATTTAATGTTCGAGCAAAAACGGCTGATTTTCGACAAAAGAGATAACACCCCCCCATTACGTCATGCTTCAGAAATGTGGAAAATGGTCCGTTTTCAAATGTTTTATTTTTGAACGTCAGTTCACATTTGTAGGTGGATCATCAGTGTTAGAGCTAAAATTAGCATGTTTAAAGTGATTTTCATGCTTCCAGGGGCTCGGGAAGTTAATTAAATACCATTTGGAGGCATTTAATGTTCGAGCAAAAACGGCTGATTTTCGACAAAAGAGATAACACCCCCCCATTACGTCATGCTTCAGAAATGTGGAAAATGGTCCGTTTTCAAATGTTTTATTTTTGAACGTCAGTTCACATTTGTAGGTGGATCATCAGTGTTAGAGCTAAAATTAGCATGTTTAAAGTGATTTTCATGCTTCCAGGGGCCCAAAACACAAGATTTATGGAATGGTTAAAAGTGCATGAAA
Source organism: Lissotriton vulgaris (assembly GCF_964263255.1). Taxonomy (NCBI): domain Eukaryota; kingdom Metazoa; phylum Chordata; class Amphibia; order Caudata; family Salamandridae; genus Lissotriton; species Lissotriton vulgaris. Next base: position 181,359 of record NW_028252192.1, read on the forward strand.
ATGGCCAATTTACTCACTCTGAGTTCTCAAAAAGGGTTTCTTCACCCCGGGAAGTTAATTAAATACCATTTGGAGGCATTTAATGTTCGAGCAAAAACGGCTGATTTTCGACAAAAGAGATAACACCCCCCCATTACGTCATGCTTCAGAAATGTGGAAAATGGTCCGTTTTCAAATGTTTTATTTTTGAACGTCAGTTCACATTTGTAGGTGGATCATCAGTGTTAGAGCTAAAATTAGCATGTTTAAAGTGATTTTCATGCTTCCAGGGGCTCGGGAAGTTAATTAAATACCATTTGGAGGCATTTAATGTTCGAGCAAAAACGGCTGATTTTCGACAAAAGAGATAACACCCCCCCATTACGTCATGCTTCAGAAATGTGGAAAATGGTCCATTTTCAAATGTTTTATTTTTGAACGTCAGTTCACATTTGTAGGTGGATCATCAGTGTTAGAGCTAAAATTAGCATGTTTAAAGTCATTTTCATGCTTCCAGGGGCTCGGGAAGTTAATTAAATACCATTTGGAGGCATTTAATGTTCGAGCAAAAACGGCTGATTTTCGACAAAAGAGATAACACCCCCCCATTACGTCATGCTTCAGAAATGTGGAAAATGGTCCGTTTTCAAATGTTTTATTTTTGAACGTCAGTTCACATTTGTAGGTGGATCATCAGTGTTAGAGCTAAAATTAGCATGTTTAAAGTGATTTTCATGCTTCCAGGGGCTTGGGAAGTTAATTAAATACCATTTGGAGGCATTTAATGTTCGAGCAAAAACGGCTGATTTTCGACAAAAGAGATAACACCCCCCCATTACGTCATGCTTCAGAAATGTGGAAAATGGTCCGTTTTCAAATGTTTTATTTTTGAACGTCAGTTCACATTTGTAGGTGGATCATCAGTGTTAGAGCTAAAATTAGCATGTTTAAAGTGATTTTCATGCTTCCAGGGGCTCGGGAAGTTAATTAAATACCATTTGGAGGCATTTAATGTTCGAGCAAAAACGGCTGATTTTCGACAAAAGAGATAACACCCCCCCATTTCGTCATGCTTCAGAAATGTGGAAAATGGTCCGTTTTCAAATGTTTTATTTTTGAACGTCAGTTCACATTTGTAGGTGGATCATCAGTGTTAGAGCTAAAATTAGCATGTTTAAAGTGATTTTCATGCTTCCAGGGGCTCGGGAAGTTAATTAAATACCATTTGGAGGCATTTAATGTTCGAGCAAAAACGGCTGATTTTCGACAAAAGAGATAACACCCCCCCATTACGTCATGCTTCAGAAATGTGGAAAATGGTCCGTTTTCAAATGTTTTATTTTTGAACGTCAGTTCACATTTGTAGGTGGATCATCAGTGTTAGAGCTAAAATTAGCATGTTTAAAGTGATTTTCATGCTTCCAGGGGCCCAAAACACAAGATTTATGGAATGGTTAAAAGTGCATGAAAATGGCCAATTTACTCACTCTGAGTTCTCAAAAAGGGTTTCTTCACCCCGGGAAGTTAATTAAATACCATTTGGAGGCATTTAATGTTCGAGCAAAAACGGCTGATTTTCGACAAAAGAGATAACACCACCCCATTACGTCATGCTTCAGAAATGTGGAAAATGGTCCGTTTTCAAATGTTTTATTTTTGAACGTCAGTTCACATTTGTAGGTGGATCATCAGTGTTAGAGCTAAAATTAGCATGTTTAAAGTGATTTTCATGCTTCCAGTGTCTCGGGAAGTTAATTAAATACCATTTGGAGGCATTTAATGTTCGAGCAAAAACGGCTGATTTTCGACAAAAGAGATAACACCCCCCATTACGTCATGCTTCAGAAATGTGGAAAATGGTCCGTTTTCAAATGTTTTATTTTTGAACGTCAGTTCACATTTGTAGGTGGATCATCAGTGTTAGAGCTAAAATTAGCATGTTTAAAGTGATTTTCATGCTTCCAGGGGCCCAAAACACAAGATTTATGGAATGGTTAAAAGTGCATGAAAATGGCCAATTTACTCACTCTGAGTTCTCAAAAAGGGTTTCTTCACCCCGGGAAGTTAATTAAATACCATTTGGAGGCATTCAATGTTCGAGCAAAAACGGCTGATTTTCGACAAAAGAGATAACACCCCCCATTACGTCATGCTTCAGAAATGTGGAAAATGGTCCGTTTTCAAATGTTTTATTTTTGAACGTCAGTTCACATTTGTAGGTGGATCATCAGTGTTAGAGCTAAAATTAGCATGTTTAAAGTGATTTTCATGCTTCCAGGGGCTCGGGAAGTTAATTAAATACCATTTGGAGGCATTTAAAGTTCGAGCAAAAACGGCTGATTTTCGACAAAAGAGATAACACCCCCCCATTACGTCATGCTTCAGAAATGTGGAAAATGGTCCGTTTTCAAATGTTTTATTTTTGAACGTCAGTTCACATTTGTAGGTGGATCATCAGTGTTAGAGCTAAAATTAGCATGTTTAAAGTGATTTTCATGCTTCCAGGGGCTCGGGAAGTGAAATAAATACCATTTGGAGGCATTTAATGTTCGAGCAAAAACGGCTGATTTTCGACAAAAGAGATAACACCCCCCCATTACGTCATGCTTCAGAAATTTGGAAAATGGTCCGTTTTCAAATGTTTCATTTTTGAACGTCAGTTCACATTTGTAGGTGGATCATCAGTGTTAGAGCTAAAATTAGCATGTTTAAAGTGATTTTCATGCTTCCAGGGGCCCAAAACACAAGATTTATGGAATGGTTGAAAGTGCATGAAAATGGCCAATTTACTCACTCTGAGTTCTCAAAAAGGGTTTCTTCACCCCGGGAAGTTAATTAAATACCATTTGGAGGCATTTAATGTTCGAGCAAAAACGGCTGATTTTCGACAAAAGAGATAACACCCCCCCATTACGTCATGCTTCAGAAATGTGGAAAATGGTCCGTTTTCAAATGTTTTATTTTTGAACGTCAGTTCACATTTGTAGGTGGATCATCAGTGTTAGAGTTAAAATTAGCATGTTTAAAGTGATTTTCATGCTTCCAGGGGCTCGGGAAGTGAAATAAATACCATTTGGAGGCATTTAATGTTCGAGCAAAAACGGCTGATTTTCGACAAAAGAGATAAAACCCCCCCTTTACGTCATGCTTCAGAAATGTGGAAAATGGTCCGTTTTCAAATGTTTTATTTTTGAACGTCAGTTCACATTTGTAGGTGGATCATCAGTGTTAGAGCTAAAATTAGCATGTTTAAAGTGATTTTCATGCTTCCAGGGGCTTGGGAAGTTAATTAAATACCATTTGGAGGCATTTAATGTTCGAGCAAAAACGGCTGATTTTCGACAAAAGAGATAACACCCCCCCATTACGTCATGCTTCAGAAATGTGGAAAATGGTCCGTTTTCAAATGTTTTATTTTTGAACGTCAGTTCACATTTGTAGGTGGATCATCAGTGTTAGAGCTAAAATTAGCATGTTTAAAGTGATTTTCATGCTTCCAGGGGCTCGGGAAGTTAATTAAATACCATTTGGAGGCATTTAATGTTCGAGCAAAAACGGCTGATTTTCGACAAAAGAGATAACACCCCCCCATTTCGTCATGCTTCAGAAATGTGGAAAATGGTCCGTTTTCAAATGTTTTATTTTTGAACGTCAGTTCACATTTGTAGGTGGATCATCAGTGTTAGAGCTAAAATTAGCATGTTTAAAGTGATTTTCATGCTTCCAGGGGCTCGGGAAGTTAATTAAATACCATTTGGAGGCATTTAATGTTCGAGCAAAAACGGCTGATTTTCGACAAAAGAGATAACACCCCCCCATTACGTCATGCTTCAGAAATGTGGAAAATGGTCCGTTTTCAAATGTTTTATTTTTGAACGTCAGTTCACATTTGTAGGTGGATCATCAGTGTTAGAGCTAAAATTAGCATGTTTAAAGTGATTTTCATGCTTCCAGGGGCCCAAAACACAAGATTTATGGAATGGTTAAAAGTGCATGAAAATGGCCAATTTACTCACTCTGAGTTCTCAAAAAGGGTTTCTTCACCCCGGGAAGTTAATTAAATACCATTTGGAGGCATTTAATGTTCGAGCAAAAACGGCTGATTTTCGACAAAAGAGATAACACCACCCCATTACGTCATGCTTCAGAAATGTGGAAAATGGTCCGTTTTCAAATGTTTTATTTTTGAACGTCAGTTCACATTTGTAGGTGGATCATCAGTGTTAGAGCTAAAATTAGCATGTTTAAAGTGATTTTCATGCTTCCAGTGTCTCGGGAAGTTAATTAAATACCATTTGGAGGCATTTAATGTTCGAGCAAAAACGGCTGATTTTCGACAAAAGAGATAACACCCCCCATTACGTCATGCTTCAGAAATGTGGAAAATGGTCCGTTTTCAAATGTTTTATTTTTGAACGTCAGTTCACATTTGTAGGTGGATCATCAGTGTTAGAGCTAAAATTAGCATGTTTAAAGTGATTTTCATGCTTCCAGGGGCCCAAAACACAAGATTTATGGAATGGTTAAAAGTGCATGAAAATGGCCAATTTACTCACTCTGAGTTCTCAAAAAGGGTTTCTTCACCCCGGGAAGTTAATTAAATACCATTTTGAGGCATTCAATGTTCGAGCAAAAACGGCTGATTTTCGACAAAAGAGATAACACCCCCCCATTACGTCATGCTTCAGAAATGTGGAAAATGGTCCGTTTTCAAATGTTTTATTTTTGAACGTCAGTTCACATTTGTAGGTGGATCATCAGTGTTAGAGCTAAAATTAGCATGTTTAAAGTGATTTTCATGCTTCCAGGGGCTCGGGAAGTTAATTAAATACCATTTGGAGGCATTTAATGTTCGAGCAAAAACGGCTGATTTTCGACAAAAGAGATAACACCCCCCCATTACGTCATGCTTCAGAAATGTGGAAAATGGTCCGTTTTCAAATGTTTTATTTTTGAACGTCAGTTCACATTTGTAGGTGGATCATCAGTGTTAGAGCTAAAATTAGCATGTTTAAAGTGATTTTCATGCTTCCAGGGGCTCGGGAAGTGAAATAAATACCATTTGGAGGCATTTAATGTTCGAGCAAAAACGGCTGATTTTCGACAAAAGAGATAACACCCCCCCATTACGTCATGCTTCAGAAATTTGGAAAATGGTCCGTTTTCAAATGTTTCATTTTTGAACGTCAGTTCACATTTGTAGGTGGATCATCAGTGTTAGAGCTAAAATTAGCATGTTTAAAGTGATTTTCATGCTTCCAGGGGCCCAAAACACAAGATTTATGGAATGGTTAAAAGTGCATGAAAATGGCCAATTTACTCACTCTGAGTTCTCAAAAAGGGTTTCTTCACCCCGGGAAGTTAATTAAATACCATTTGGAGGCATTTAATGTTCGAGCAAAAACGGCTGATTTTCGACAAAAGAGATAACACCCCCCCATTACGTCATGCTTCAGAAATGTGGAAAATGGTCCGTTTTCAAATGTTTTATTTTTGAACGTCAGTTCACATTTGTAGGTGGATCATCAGTGTTAGAGTTAAAATTAGCATGTTTAAAGTGATTTTCATGCTTCCAGGGGCTCGGGAAGTGAAATAAATACCATTTGGAGGCATTTAATGTTCGAGCAAAAACGGCTGATTTTCGACAAAAGAGATAAAACCCCCCCTTTACGTCATGCTTCAGAAATGTGGAAAATGGTCCGTTTTCAAATGTTTTATTTTTGAACGTCAGTTCACATTTGTAGGTTGATCATCAGTGTTAGAGCTAAAATTAGCATGTTTAAAGTGATTTTCATGCTTCCAGGGGCTCGGGAAGTTAATTAAATACCATTTGGAGGCATTTAATGTTCGAGCAAAAACGGCTGATTTTCGACAAAAGAGATAACACCCCCCCATTACGTCATGCTTCAGAAATGTGGAAAATGGTCCGTTTTCAAATGTTTTATTTTTGAACGTCAGTTCACATTTGTAGGTGGATCATCAGTGTTAGAGCTAAAATTAGCATGTTTAAAGTGATTTTCATGCTTCCAGGGGCTCGGGAAGTTAATTAAATACCATTTGGAGGCATTTAATGTTCGAGCAAAAACGGCTGATTTTCGACAAAAGAGATAACCCCCCCCCCCATTACGTCATGCTTCAGAAATGTGGAAAATGGTCAGTTTTCAAATGTTTTATTTTTGAACGTCAGTTCACATTTGTAGGTGGATCATCAGTGTTAGAGCTAAAATTAGCATGTTTAAAGTGATTTTCATGCTTCCAGGGGCTCGGGAAGTTAAATAAATACCATTTGGAGGCATTTAATGTTCGAGCAAAAACAGCAGATTTTCGACAAAAGAGATAACACCCCCCCCATTACGTCATGCTTCAGAAATGTGGAAAATGGTCCGTTTTCAAATGTTTTATTTTTGAACGTCAGTTCACATTTGTAGGTGGATCATCAGTGTTAGAGCTAAAATTAGCATGTTTAAAGTGATTTTCATGCTTCCAGGGGCTCGGGAAGTGAAATAAATACCATTTGGAGGCATTTATTGTTCGAGCAAAAACGGCTGATTTTCGACAAAAGAGATAACACCCCCCCATTACGTCATGCTTCAGAAATGTAGAAAATGGTCCGTTTTCAAATGTTTTATTTTTGAACGTCAGTTCACATTTGTAGGTGGATCATCAGTGTTAGAGCTAAAATTAGCATGTTTAAAGTGATTTTCATGCTTCCAGGGGCTCGGGAAGTGAAATAAATACCATTTGGAGGCATTTATTGTTCGAGCAAAAACGGCTGATTTTCGACAAAAGAGATAACACCCCCCCATTACGTCATGCTTCAGAAATGTGGAAAATGGTCCGTTTTCAAATGTTTTATTTTTGAACGTCAGTTCACATTTGTAGGTGGATCATCAGTGTTAGAGCTAAAATTAGCATGTTTAAAGTGATTTTCATGCTTCCAGGGGCCCAAAACACAAGATTTATGGAATGGTTAAAAGGGCATGAAAATGGCCAATTTACTCACTCTGAGTTCTCAAAAAGGGTTTCTTCACCCCGGGAAGTTAATTAAATACCATTTGGAGGCATTTAATGTTCGAGCAAAAACGGCTGATTTTCGACAAAAGAGATAACACCCCCCCATTACGTCATGCTTCAGAAATGTGGAAAATGGTCCGTTTTCAAATGTTTTATTTTTGAACGTCAGTTCACATTTGTAGGTGGATCATCAGTGTTAGAGCTAAAATTAGCATGTTTAAAGTGATTTTCATGCTTCCAGGGGCTCGGGAAGTTAATTAAATACCATTTGGAGGCATTTAATGTTCGAGCAAAAACGGCTGATTTTCGACAAAAGAGATAACACCCCCCCATTACGTCATGCTTCAGAAATGTGGAAAATGGTCCGTTTTCAAATGTTTTATTTTTGAACGTCAGTTCACATTTGTAGGTGGATCATCAGTGTTAGAGCTAAAATTAGCATGTTTAAAGTGATTTTCATGCTTCCAGGGGCTCGGGAAGTTAATTAAATACCATTTGGAGGCATTTAATGTTCGAGCAAAAACGGCTGATTTTCGACAAAAGAGATAACACCCCCCCATTACGTCATGCTTCAGAAATGTGGAAAATGGTCCGTTTTCAAATGTTTTATTTTTGAACGTCAGTTCACATTTGTAGGTGGATCATCAGTGTTAGAGCTAAAATTAGCATGTTTAAAGTGATTTTCATGCTTCCAGGGGCCCAAAACACAAGATTTATGGAATGGTTAAAAGTGCATGAAAATGGCCAATTTACTCACTCTGAGTTCTCAAAAAGGGTTTCTTCACCCCGGGAAGTTAATTAAATACCATTTGGAGGCATTTAATGTTTGAGCAAAAACGGCTGATTTTCGACAAAAGAGATAACACCCCCCCCATTACGTCATGCTTCAGAAATGTGGAAAATGGTCCGTTTTCAAATGTTTTATTTTTGAACGTCAGTTCACATTTGTAGGTGGATCATCAGTGTTAGAGCTAAAATTAGCATGTTTAAAGTGATTTTCATGCTTCCAGGGGCCCAAAACACAAGATTAATGGAATGGTTAAAAGTGCATGAAAATGGCCAATTTACTCACTCTGAGTTCTCAAAAAGGGTTTCTTCACCCCGGGAAGTGAAATAAATACCATTTGGAGGCATTTAATGTTCGAGCAAAAACGGCTGATTTTCGACAAAAGAGATAACACCCCCCCATTACGTCATGCTTCAGAAATGTGGAAAATGGTCCGTTTTCAAATGTTTTATTTTTGAACGTCAGTTCACATTTGTAGGTGGATCATCAGTGTTAGAGCTAAAATTAGCATGTTTAAAGTGATTTTCATGCTTCCAGGGGCTTGGGAAGTTAATTAAATACCATTTGGAGGCATTTAATGTTCGAGCAAAAACGGCTGGTTTTCGATAAAAGAGATAACACCCCCCCATTACGTCATGCTTCAGAAATGTGGAAAATGGTCCGTTTTCAAATGTTTTATTTTTGAACGTCAGTTCACATTTGTAGGTGGATCATCAGTGTTAGAGCTAAAATTAACATGTTTAAAGTGATTTTCATGCTTCCAGGGGCCAAAAACACAAGATTTATGGAATGGTTAAAAGTGCATGAAAATGGCCAATTTACTCACTCTGAGTTCTCAAAAAGGGTTTCTTCACCCCGGGAAGTTAATTAAATACCATTTGGAGGCATTTAATGTTCGAGCAAAAACGGCTGATTTTCGACAAAAGAGATAACACCCCCCCATTACGTCATGCTTCAGAAATGTGGAAAATGGTCCGTTTTCAAATGTTTTATTTTTGAACGTCAGTTCACATTTGTAGGTGGATCATCAGTGTTAGAGCTAAAATTAGCATGTTTAAAGTGATTTTCATGCTTCCAGGGGCTCGGGAAGTTAATTAAATACCATTTGGAGGCATTTAATGTTCAAGCAAAAACGGCTGATTTTCGACAAAAGAGATAACACCCCCCCATTACGTCATGCTTCAGAAATGTGGAAAATGGTCCGTTTTCAAATGTTTTATTTTTGAACGTCAGTTCACATTTGTAGGTGGATCATCAGTGTTAGAGCTAACATTAGCATGTTTAAAGTGATTTTCATGCTTCCAGGGGCTCGGGAAGTGAAATAAATACCATTTGGAGGCATTTAATGTTCGCGCAAAAACGGCTGATTTTCGACAAAAGAGATAACACCCCCCCATTACGTCATGCTTCAGAAATGTGGAAAATGGTCCGTTTTCAAATGTTTTATTTTTGAACGTCAGTTCACATTTGTAGGTGGATCATCAGTGTTAGAGCTAAAATTAGCATGTTTAAAGTGATTTTCATGCTTCCAGGGGCTCGGGAAGTGAAATAAATACCATTTGGAGGCCTTTAATGTTCGAGCAAAAACGGCTGATTTTCGACAAAAGAGATAACACCCCCCCATTACGTCATGCTTCAGAAATGTGGAAAATGGTCCGTTTTCAAATGTTTTATTTTTGAACGTCAGTTCACATTTGTAGGTGGATCATCAGTGTTAGAGCTAAAATTAGCATGTTTAAAGTGATTTTCATGCTTCCAGGGGCCCAAAACACAAGATTTATGGAATGGTTAAAAGTGCATGAAAATGGCCAATTTACTCACTCTGAGTTCTCAAAAAGGGTTTCTTCACCCCGGGAAGTTAATTAAATACCATTTGGAGGCATTTAATGTCCGAGCAAAAACGGCTGATTTTCGACAAAAGAGATAACACCCCCCCATTACGTCATGCTTCAGAAATGTGGAAAATGGTCCGTTTTCAAATGTTTTATTTTTGAACGTCAGTTCACGTTTGTAGGTGGATCATCAGTGTTAGAGCTAAAATTAGCATGTTTAAAGTGATTTTCATGCTTCCAGGGGCTCGGGAAGTTAATTAAATACCATTTGGAGGCATTTAATGTTCGAGCAAAAACGGCTGATTTTCGACAAAAGAGATAACACCCCCCCATTACGTCATGCTTCAGAAATGTGGAAAATGGTCCGTTTTCAAATGTTTTATTTTTGAACGTCAGTTCACATTTGTAGGTGGATCATCAGTGTTAGAGCTAAAATTAACATGTTTAAAGTGATTTTCATGCTTCCAGGGGCCCAAAACACAAGATTTATGGAATGGTTAAAAGTGCATGAAAATGGCCAATTTACTCACTCTGAGTTCTCAAAAAGGGTTTCTTCACCCCGGGAAGTTAATTAAATACCATTTGGAGGCATTTAATGTTCGAGCAAAAACGGCTGATTTTCGACAAAAGAGATAACACCCCCCCATTACATCATGCTTCAGAAATGTGGAAAATGGTCCGTTTTCAAATGTTTTATTTTTGAACGTCAGTTCACATTTGTAGGTGGATCATCAGTGTTAGAGCTAAAATTAGCATGTTTAAAGTGATTTTCATGCTTCCAGGGGCTCGGGAAGTTAATTAAATACCATTTGGAGGCATTTAATGTTCGAGCAAAAACGGCTGATTTTCGACAAAAGAGATAACACCCCCCCATTAGGTCATGCTTCAGAAATGTGGAAAATGGTCCGTTTTCAAATGTTTTATTTTTGAACGTCAGTTCACATTTGTAGGTGGATCATCAGTGTTAGAGCTAAAATTAGCATGTTTAAAGTGATTTTCATGCTTCCAGGGGCTCGGGAAGTTAATTAAATACCATTTGGAGGCATTTAATGTTCGAGCAAAAACGGCTGATTTTCGACAAAAGAGATAACACCCCCCCATTACGTCATGCTTCAGAAATGTGGAAAATGGTCCGTTTTCAAATGTTTTATTTTTGAACGTCAGTTCACATTTGTAGGTGGATCATCAGTGTTAGAGCTAAAATTAGCATGTTTAAAGTGATTTTCATGCTTCCAGGGGCCCAAAACACAAGATTTATGGAATGGTTAAAAGTGCATGAAAATGGCCAATTTACTCACTCTGAGTTCTCAAAAAGGGTTTCTTCACCCCGGGAAGTTAATTAAATACCATTTGGAGGCATTTAATGTTCGAGCAAAAACGGCTGATTTTCGACAAAAGAGATAACACCCCCCCATTACGTCATGCTTCAGAAATGTGGAAAATGGTCCGTTTTCAAATGTTTTATTTTTGAACGTCAGTTCACATTTGTAGGTGGATCATCAGTGTTAGAGCTAAAATTAGCATGTTTAAAGTGATTTTCATGCTTCCAGGGGCTCGGGAAGTTAATTAAATACCATTTGGAGGCATTTAATGTTCGAGCAAAAACGGCTGATTTTCGACAAAAGAGATAACACCCCCCCATTACGTCATGCTTCAGAAATGTGGAAAATGGTCCGTTTTCAAATGTTTTATTTTTGAACGTCAGTTCACATTTGTAGGTGGATCATCAGTGTTAGAGCTAAAATTAGCATGTTTAAAGTGATTTTCATGCTTCCAGGGGCTCGGGAAGTTAATTAAATACCATTTGGAGGCATTTAATGTTCGAGCAAAAACGGCTGATTTTCGACAAAAGAGATAACACCCCCCCATTACGTCATGCTTCAGAAATGTGGAAAATGGTCCGTTTTCAAATGTTTTATTTTTGAACGTCAGTTCACATTTGTAGGTGGATCATCAGTGTTAGAGCTAAAATTAGCATGTTTAAAGTGATTTTCATGCTTCCAGGGGCCCAAAACACAAGATTTATGGAATGGTTAAAAGTGCATGAAAATGGCCAATTTACTCACTCTGAGTTCTCAAAAAGGGTTTCTTCACCCCGGGAAGTTAATTAAATACCATTTGGAGGCATTTAATGTTCGAGCAAAAACGGCTGATTTTCGACAAAAGAGATAACACCCCCCCCATTACGTCATGCTTCAGAAATGTGGAAAATGGTCCGTTTTCAAATGTTTTATTTTTGAACGTCAGTTCACATTTGTAGGTGGATCATCAGTGTTAGAGCTAAAATTAGCATGTTTAAAGTGATTTTCATGCTTCCAGGGGCCCAAAACACAAGATTAATGGAATGGTTAAAAGTGCATGAAAATGGCCAATTTACTCACTCTGAGTTCTCAAAAAGGGTTTCTTCACCCCGGGAAGTGAAATAAATACCATTTGGAGGCATTTAATGTTCGAGCAAAAACGGCTGATTTTCGACAAAAGAGATAACACCCCCCCATTACGTCATGCTTCAGAAATGTGGAAAATGGTCCGTTTTCAAATGTTTTATTTTTGAACGTCAGTTCACATTTGTAGGTGGATCATCAGTGTTAGAGCTAAAATTAGCATGTTTAAAGTGATTTTCATGCTTCCAGGGGCTTGGGAAGTTAATTAAATACCATTTGGAGGCATTTAATGTTCGAGCAAAAACGGCTGATTTTCGACAAAAGAGATAACACCCCCCCATTACGTCATGCTTCAGAAATGTGGAAAATGGTCCGTTTTCAAATGTTTTATTTTTGAACGTCAGTTCACATTTGTAGGTGGATCATCAGTGTTAGAGCTAAAATTAACATGTTTAAAGTGATTTTCATGCTTCCAGGGGCCAAAAACACAAGATTTATGGAATGGTTAAAAGTGCATGAAAATGGCCAATTTACTCACTCTGAGTTCTCAAAAAGGGTTTCTTCACCCCGGGAAGTTAATTAAATACCATTTGGAGGCATTTAATGTTCGAGCAAAAACGGCTGATTTTCGACAAAAGAGATAACACCCCCCCATTACGTCATGCTTCAGAAATGTGGAAAATGGTCCGTTTTCAAATGTTTTATTTTTGAACGTCAGTTCACATTTGTAGGTGGATCATCAGTGTTAGAGCTAAAATTAGCATGTTTAAAGTGATTTTCATGCTTCCAGGGGCTCGGGAAGTTAATTAAATACCATTTGGAGGCATTTAATGTTCAAGCAAAAACGGCTGATTTTCGACAAAAGAGATAACACCCCCCCATTACGTCATGCTTCAGAAATGTGGAAAATGGTCCGTTTTCAAATGTTTTATTTTTGAACGTCAGTTCACATTTGTAGGTGGATCATCAGTGTTAGAGCTAACATTAGCATGTTTAAAGTGATTTTCATGCTTCCAGGGGCTCGGGAAGTGAAATAAATACCATTTGGAGGCATTTAATGTTCGCGCAAAAACGGCTGATTTTCGACAAAAGAGATAACACCCCCCCATTACGTCATGCTTCAGAAATGTGGAAAATGGTCCGTTTTCAAATGTTTTATTTTTGAACGTCAGTTCACATTTGTAGGTGGATCATCAGTGTTAGAGCTAAAATTAGCATGTTTAAAGTGATTTTCATGCTTCCAGGGGCTCGGGAAGTGAAATAAATACCATTTGGAGGCCTTTAATGTTCGAGCAAAAACGGCTGATTTTCGACAAAAGAGATAACACCCCCCCATTACGTCATGCTTCAGAAATGTGGAAAATGGTCCGTTTTCAAATGTTTTATTTTTGAACGTCAGTTCACATTTGTAGGTGGATCATCAGTGTTAGAGCTAAAATTAGCATGTTTAAAGTGATTTTCATGCTTCCAGGGGCCCAAAACACAAGATTTATGGAATGGTTAAAAGTGCATGAAAATGGCCAATTTACTCACTCTGAGTTCTCAAAAAGGGTTTCTTCACCCCGGGAAGTGAAATAAATACCATTTGGAGGCATTTAATGTTCGAGCAAAAACGGCTGATTTTCGACAAAAGAGATAACACCCCCCCATTACGTCATGCTTCAGAAATGTGGAAAATGGTCCGTTTTCAAATGTTTTATTTTTGAACGTCAGTTCACATTTGTAGGTGGATCATCAGTGTTAGAGCTAAAATTAGCATGTTTAAAGTGATTTTCATGCTTCCAGGGGCTTGGGAAGTTAATTAAATACCATTTGGAGGCATTTAATGTTCGAGCAAAAACGGCTGATTTTCGACAAAAGAGATAACACCCCCCCATTACGTCATGCTTCAGAAATGTGGAAAATGGTCCGTTTTCAAATGTTTTATTTTTGAACGTCAGTTCACATTTGTAGGTGGATCATCAGTGTTAGAGCTAAAATTAACATGTTTAAAGTGATTTTCATGCTTCCAGGGGCCAAAAACACAAAATTTATGGAATGGTTAAAAGTGCATGAAAATGGCCAATTTACTCACTCTGAGTTCTCAAAAAGGGTTTCTTCACCCCGGGAAGTTAATTAAATACCATTTGGAGGCATTTAATGTTCGAGCAAAAACGGCTGATTTTCGACAAAAGAGATAACACCCCCCCATTACGTCATGCTTCAGAAATGTGGAAAATGGTCCGTTTTCAAATGTTTTATTTTTGAACGTCAGTTCACATTTGTAGGTGGATCATCAGTGTTAGAGCTAAAATTAGCATGTTTAAAGTGATTTTCATGCTTCCAGGGGCTCGGGAAGTTAATTAAATACCATTTGGAGGCATTTAATGTTCAAGCAAAAACGGCTGATTTTCGACAAAAGAGATAACACCCCCCCATTACGTCATGCTTCAGAAATGTGGAAAATGGTCCGTTTTCAAATGTTTTATTTTTGAACGTCAGTTCACATTTGTAGGTGGATCATCAGTGTTAGAGCTAACATTAGCATGTTTAAAGTGATTTTCATGCTTCCAGGGGCTCGGGAAGTGAAATAAATACCATTTGGAGGCATTTAATGTTCGCGCAAAAACGGCTGATTTTCGACAAAAGAGATAACACCCCCCCATTACGTCATGCTTCAGAAATGTGGAAAATGGTCCGTTTTCAAATGTTTTATTTTTGAACGTCAGTTCACATTTGTAGGTGGATCATCAGTGTTAGAGCTAAAATTAGCATGTTTAAAGTGATTTTCATGCTTCCAGGGGCTCGGGAAGTGAAATAAATACCATTTGGAGGCCTTTAATGTTCGAGCAAAAACGGCTGATTTTCGACAAAAGAGATAACACCCCCCCATTACGTCATGCTTCAGAAATGTGGAAAATGGTCCGTTTTCAAATGTTTTATTTTTGAACGTCAGTTCACATTTGTAGGTGGATCATCAGTGTTAGAGCTAAAATTAGCATGTTTAAAGTGATTTTCATGCTTCCAGGGGCCCAAAACACAAGATTTATGGAATGGTTAAAAGTGCATGAAAATGGCCAATTTACTCACTCTGAGTTCTCAAAAAGGGTTTCTTCACCCCGGGAAGTGAAATAAATACCATTTGGAGGCATTTAATGTTCGAGCAAAAACGGCTGATTTTCGACAAAAGAGATAACACCCCCCCATTACGTCATGCTTCAGAAATGTGGAAAATGGTCCGTTTTCAAATGTTTTATTTTTGAACGTCAGTTCACATTTGTAGGTGGATCATCAGTGTTAGAGCTAAAATTAGCATGTTTAAAGTGATTTTCATGCTTCCAGGGGCTTGGGAAGTTAATTAAATACCATTTGGAGGCATTTAATGTTCGAGCAAAAACGGCTGATTTTCGACAAAAGAGATAACACCCCCCCATTACGTCATGCTTCAGAAATGTGGAAAATGGTCCGTTTTCAAATGTTTTATTTTTGAACGTCAGTTCACATTTGTAGGTGGATCATCAGTGTTAGAGCTAAAATTAACATGTTTAAAGTGATTTTCATGCTTCCAGGGGCCAAAAACACAAGATTTATGGAATGGTTAAAAGTGCATGAAAATGGCCAATTTACTCACTCTGAGTTCTCAAAAAGGGTTCTTCACCCCGGGAAGTTAATTAAATACCATTTGGAGGCATTTAATGTTCGAGCAAAAACGGCTGATTTTCGACAAAAGAGATAACACCCCCCCATTACGTCATGCTTCAGAAATGTGGAAAATGGTCCGTTTTCAAATGTTTTATTTTTGAACGTCAGTTCACATTTGTAGGTGGATCATCAGTGTTAGAGCTAAAATTAGCATGTTTAAAGTGATTTTCATGCTTCCAGGGGCTCGGGAAGTTAATTAAATACCATTTGGAGGCATTTAATGTTCAAGCAAAAACGGCTGATTTTCGACAAAAGAGATAACACCCCCCCATTACGTCATGCTTCAGAAATGTGGAAAATGGTCCGTTTTCAAATGTTTTATTTTTGAACGTCAGTTCACATTTGTAGGTGGATCATCAGTGTTAGAGCTAACATTAGCATGTTTATAGTGATTTTCATGCTTCCAGGGGCTCGGGAAGTGAAATAAATACCATTTGGAGGCATTTAATGTTCGCGCAAAAACGGCTGATTTTCGACAAAAGAGATAACACCCCCCCATTACGTCATGCTTCAGAAATGTGGAAAATGGTCCGTTTTCAAATGTTTTATTTTTGAACGTCAGTTCACATTTGTAGGTGGATCATCAGTGTTAGAGCTAAAATTAGCATGTTTAAAGTGATTTTCATGCTTCCAGGGGCTCGGGAAGTGAAATAAATACCATTTGGAGGCCTTTAATGTTCGAGCAAAAACGGCTGATTTTCGACAAAAGAGATAACACCCCCCCATTACGTCATGCTTCAGAAATGTGGAAAATGGTCCGTTTTCAAATGTTTTATTTTTGAACGTCAGTTCACATTTGTAGGTGGATCATCAGTGTTAGAGCTAAAATTAGCATGTTTAAAGTGATTTTCATGCTTCCAGGGGCCCAAAACACAAGATTTATGGAATGGTTAAAAGTGCATGAAAATGGCCAATTTACTCACTCTGAGTTCTCAAAAAGGGTTTCTTCACCCCGGGAAGTTAATTAAATACCATTTGGAGGCATTTAATGTCCGAGCAAAAACGGCTGATTTTCGACAAAAGAGATAACACCCCCCCATTACGTCATGCTTCAGAAATGTGGAAAATGGTCCGTTTTCAAATGTTTTATTTTTGAACGTCAGTTCACGTTTGTAGGTGGATCATCAGTGTTAGAGCTAAAATTAGCATGTTTAAAGTGATTTTCATGCATCCAGGGGCTCGGGAAGTTAATTAAATACCATTTGGAGGCATTTAATGTTCGAGCAAAAACGGCTGATTTTCGACAAAAGAGATAACACCCCCCCATTACGTCATGCTTCAGAAATGTGGAAAATGGTCCGTTTTCAAATGTTTTATTTTTGAACGTCAGTTCACATTTGTAGGTGGATCATCAGTGTTAGAGCTAAAATTAGCATGTTTAAAGTGATTTTCATGCTTCCAGGGGCCCAAAACACAAGATTTATGGAATGGTTAAAAGTGCATGAAAATGGCCAATTTACTCACTCTGAGTTCTCAAAAAGGGTTTCTTCACCCCGGGAAGTTAATTAAATACCATTTGGAGGCATTTAATGTTCGAGCAAAAACGGCTGATTTTCGACAAAAGAGATAACACCCCCCCATTACGTCATGCTTCAGAAATGTGGAAAATGGTCAGTTTTCAAATGTTTTATTTTTGAACGTCAGTTCACATTTGTAGGTGGATCATCAGTGTTAGAGCTAAAATTAGCATGTTTAAAGTGATTTTCATGCTTCCAGGGGCTCGGGAAGTTAATTAAATACCATTTGGAGGCATTTAATGTTCGAGCAAAAACGGCTGATTTTCGACAAAAGAGATAACACCCCCCCATTACGTCATGCTTCAGAAATGTGTAAAATGGTCCATTTTCAAATGTTTTATTTTTGAACGTCAGTTCACATTTGTAGGTGGATCATCAGTGTTAGAGCTAAAATTAGCATGTTTAAAGTGATTTTCATGCTTCCAGGGGCTCGGGAAGTTAATTAAATACCATTTGGAGGCATTTAATGTTCGAGCAAAAACGGCTGATTTTCGACAAAAGAGATAACACCCCCCCATTACGTCATGCTTCAGAAATGTGGAAAATGGTCCGTTTTCAAATGTTTTATTTTTGAACGTCAGTTCACATTTGTAGGTGGATCATCAGTGTTAGAGCTAAAATTAGCATGTTTAAAGTGATTTTCATGCTTCCAGGGGCCCAAAACACAAGATTTATGGAATGGTTAAAAGTGCATGAAAATGGCCAATTTACTCACTCTGAGTTCTCAAAAAGGGTTTCTTCACCCCGGGAAGTTAATTAAATACCATTTGGAGGCATTTAATGTTCGAGCAAAAACGGCTGATTTTCGACAAAAGAGATAACACCCCCCCATTACGTCATGCTTCAGAAATGTGGAAAATGGTCCGTTTTCAAATGTTTTATTTTTGAACGTCAGTTCACATTTGTAGGTGGATCATCAGTGTTAGAGCTAAAATTAGCATGTTTAAAGTGATTTTCATGCTTCCAGGGGCTCGGGAAGTTAATTAAATACCATTTGGAGGCATTTAATGTTCGAGCAAAAACGGCTGATTTTCGACAAAAGAGATAACACCCCCCCATTACGTCATGCTTCAGAAATGTGGAAAATGGTCCGTTTTCAAATGTTTTATTTTTGAACGTCAGTTCACATTTGTAGGTGGATCATCAGTGTTAGAGCTAAAATTAGCATGTTTAAAGTGATTTTCATGCTTCCAGGGGCTCGGGAAGTTAATTAAATACCATTTGGAGGCATTTAATGTTCGAGCAAAAACGGCTGATTTTCGACAAAAGAGATAACACCCCCCCATTACGTCATGCTTCAGAAATGTGGAAAATGGTCCGTTTTCAAATGTTTTATTTTTGAACGTCAGTTCACATTTGTAGGTGGATCATCAGTGTTAGAGCTAAAATTAGCATGTTTAAAGTGATTTTCATGCTTCCAGGGGCCCAAAACACAAGATTTATGGAATGGTTAAAAGTGCATGAAAATGGCCAATTTACTCACTCTGAGTTCTCAAAAAGGGTTTCTTCACCCCGGGAAGTTAATTAAATACCATTTGGAGGCATTTAATGTTCGAGCAAAAACGGCTGATTTTCGACAAAAGAGATAACACCCCCCCCATTACGTCATGCTTCAGAAATGTGGAAAATGGTCCGTTTTCAAATGTTTTATTTTTGAACGTCAGTTCACATTTGTAGGTGGATCATCAGTGTTAGAGCTAAAATTAGCATGTTTAAAGTGATTTTCATGCTTCCAGGGGCCCAAAACACAAGATTAATGGAATGGTTAAAAGTGCATGAAAATGGCCAATTTACTCACTCTGAGTTCTCAAAAAGGGTTTCTTCACCCCGGGAAGTGAAATAAATACCATTTGGAGGCATTTAATGTTCGAGCAAAAACGGCTGATTTTCGACAAAAGAGATAACACCCCCCCATTACGTCATGCTTCAGAAATGTGGAAAATGGTCCGTTTTCAAATGTTTTATTTTTGAACGTCAGTTCACATTTGTAGGTGGATCATCAGTGTTAGAGCTAAAATTAGCATGTTTAAAGTGATTTTCATGCTTCCAGGGGCTTGGGAAGTTAATTAAATACCATTTGGAGGCATTTAATGTTCGAGCAAAAACGGCTGATTTTCGACAAAAGAGATAACACCCCCCCATTACGTCATGCTTCAGAAATGTGGAAAATGGTCCGTTTTCAAATGTTTTATTTTTGAACGTCAGTTCACATTTGTAGGTGGATCATCAGTGTTAGAGCTAAAATTAACATGTTTAAAGTGATTTTCATGCTTCCAGGGGCCAAAAACACAAGATTTATGGAATGGTTAAAAGTGCATGAAAATGGCCAATTTACTCACTCTGAGTTCTCAAAAAGGGTTTCTTCACCCCGGGAAGTTAATTAAATACCATTTGGAGGCATTTAATGTTCGAGCAAAAACGGCTGATTTTCGACAAAAGAGATAACACCCCCCCATTACGTCATGCTTCAGAAATGTGGAAAATGGTCCGTTTTCAAATGTTTTATTTTTGAACGTCAGTTCACATTTGTAGGTGGATCATCAGTGTTAGAGCTAAAATTAGCATGTTTAAAGTGATTTTCATGCTTCCAGGGGCTCGGGAAGTTAATTAAATACCATTTGGAGGCATTTAATGTTCAAGCAAAAACGGCTGATTTTCGACAAAAGAGATAACACCCCCCCATTACGTCATGCTTCAGAAATGTGGAAAATGGTCCGTTTTCAAATGTTTTATTTTTGAACGTCAGTTCACATTTGTAGGTGGATCATCAGTGTTAGAGCTAACATTAGCATGTTTAAAGTGATTTTCATGCTTCCAGGGGCTCGGGAAGTGAAATAAATACCATTTGGAGGCATTTAATGTTCGCGCAAAAACGGCTGATTTTCGACAAAAGAGATAACACCCCCCCATTACGTCATGCTTCAGAAATGTGGAAAATGGTCCGTTTTCAAATGTTTTATTTTTGAACGTCAGTTCACATTTGTAGGTGGATCATCAGTGTTAGAGCTAAAATTAGCATGTTTAAAGTGATTTTCATGCTTCCAGGGGCTCGGGAAGTGAAATAAATACCATTTGGAGGCCTTTAATGTTCGAGCAAAAACGGCTGATTTTCAACAAAAGAGATAACACCCCCCCATTACGTCATGCTTCAGAAATGTGGAAAATGGTCCGTTTTCAAATGTTTTATTTTTGAACGTCAGTTCACATTTGTAGGTGGATCATCAGTGTTAGAGCTAAAATTAGCATGTTTAAAGTGATTTTCATGCTTCCAGGGGCCCAAAACACAAGATTTATGGAATGGTTAAAAGTGCATGAAAATGGCCAATTTACTCACTCTGAGTTCTCAAAAAGGGTTTCTTTACCCCGGGAAGTTAATTAAATACCATTTGGAGGCATTTAATGTCCGAGCAAAAACGGCTGATTTTCGACAAAAGAGATAACACCCCCCCATTACGTCATGCTTCAGAAATGTGGAAAATGGTCCGTTTTCAAATGTTTTATTTTTGAACGTCAGTTCACGTTTGTAGGTGGATCATCAGTGTTAGAGCTAAAATTAGCATGTTTAAAGTGATTTTCATGCTTCCAGGGGCTCGGGAAGTTAATTAAATACCATTTGGAGGCATTTAATGTTCGAGCAAAAACGGCTGATTTTCGACAAAAGAGATAACACCCCCCCATTACGTCATGCTTCAGAAATGTGGAAAATGGTCCGTTTTCAAATGTTTTATTTTTGAACGTCAGTTCACATTTGTAGGTGGATCATCAGTGTTAGAGCTAAAATTAACATGTTTAAAGTGATTTTCATGCTTCCAGGGGCCCAAAACACAAGATTTATGGAATGGTTAAAAGTGCATGAAAATGGCCAATTTACTCACTCTGAGTTCTCAAAAAGGGTTTCTTCACCCCGGGAAGTTAATTAAATACCATTTGGAGGCATTTAATGTTCGAGCAAAAACGGCTGATTTTCGACAAAAGAGATAACACCCCCCCATTACATCATGCTTCAGAAATGTGGAAAATGGTCCGTTTTCAAATGTTTTATTTTTGAACGTCAGTTCACATTTGTAGGTGGATCATCAGTGTTAGAGCTAAAATTAGCATGTTTAAAGTGATTTTCATGCTTCCAGGGGCTCGGGAAGTTAATTAAATACCATTTGGAGGCATTTAATGTTCGAGCAAAAACGGCTGATTTTCGACAAAAGAGATAACACCCCCCCATTACGTCATGCTTCAGAAATGTGGAAAATGGTCCGTTTTCAAATGTTTTATTTTTGAACGTCAGTTCACATTTGTAGGTGGATCATCAGTGTTAGAGCTAAAATTAGCATGTTTAAAGTGATTTTCATGCTTCCAGGGGCTCGGGAAGTTAATTAAATACCATTTGGAGGCATTTAATGTTCGAGCAAAAACGGCTGATTTTCGACAAAAGAGATAACACCCCCCCATTACGTCATGCTTCAGAAATGTGGAAAATGGTCCGTTTTCAAATGTTTTATTTTTGAACGTCAGTTCACATTTGTAGGTGGATCATCAGTGTTAGAGCTAAAATTAGCATGTTTAAAGTGATTTTCATGCTTCCAGGGGCCCAAAACACAAGATTTATGGAATGGTTAAAAGTGCATGAAAATGGCCAATTTACTCACTCTGAGTTCTCAAAAAGGGTTTCTTCACCCCGGGAAGTTAATTAAATACCATTTGGAGGCATTTAATGTTCGAGCAAAAACGGCTGATTTTCGACAAAAGAGATAACACCCCCCCATTACGTCATGCTTCAGAAATGTGGAAAATGGTCCGTTTTCAAATGTTTTATTTTTGAACGTCAGTTCACATTTGTAGGTGGATCATCAGTGTTAGAGCTAAAATTAGCATGTTTAAAGTGATTTTCATGCTTCCAGGGGCTCGGGAAGTTAATTAAATACCATTTGGAGGCATTTAATGTTCGAGCAAAAACGGCTGATTTTCGACAAAAGAGATAACACCCCCCCATTACGTCATGCTTCAGAAATGTGGAAAATGGTCCATTTTCAAATGTTTTATTTTTGAACGTCAGTTCACATTTGTAGGTGGATCATCAGTGTTAGAGCTAAAATTAGCATGTTTAAAGTGATTTTCATGCTTCCAGGGGCTCGGGAAGTTAATTAAATACCATTTGGAGGCATTTAATGTTCGAGCAAAAACGGCTGATTTTCGACAAAAGAGATAACACCCTCCCATTACGTCATGCTTCAGAAATGTGGAAAATGGTCCGTTTTCAAATGTTTTATTTTTGAACGTCAGTTCACATTTGTAGGTGGATCATCAGTGTTAGAGCTAAAATTAGCATGTTTAAAGTGATTTTCATGCTTCCAGGGGCTTGGGAAGTTAATTAAATACCATTTGGAGGCATTTAATGTTCGAGCAAAAACGGCTGATTTTCGACAAAAGAGATAACACCCCCCCATTACGTCATGCTTCAGAAATGTGGAAAATGGTCCGTTTTCAAATGTTTTATTTTTGAACGTCAGTTCACATTTGTAGGTGGATCATCAGTGTTAGAGCTAAAATTAGCATGTTTAAAGTGATTTTCATGCTTCCAGGGGCTCGGGAAGTTAATTAAATACCATTTGGAGGCATTTAATGTTCGAGCAAAAACGGCTGATTTTCGACAAAAGAGATAACACCTCCCCATTTCGTCATGCTTCAGAAATGTGGAAAATGGTCCGTTTTCAAATGTTTTATTTTTGAACGTCAGTTCACATTTGTAGGTGGATCATCAGTGTTAGAGCTAAAATTAGCATGTTTAAAGTGATTTTCATGCTTCCAGGGGCTCGGGAAGTTAATTAAATACCATTTGGAGGCATTTAATGTTCGAGCAAAAACGGCTGATTTTCGACAAAAGAGATAACACCCCCCCATTACGTCATGCTTCAGAAATGTGGAAAATGGTCCGTTTTCAAATGTTTTATTTTTGAACGTCAGTTCACATTTGTAGGTGGATCATCAGTGTTAGAGCTAAAATTAGCATGTTTAAAGTGATTTTCATGCTTCCAGGGGCCCAAAACACAAGATTTATGGAATGGTTAAAAGTGCATGAAAATGGCCAATTTACTCACTCTGAGTTCTCAAAAAGGGTTTCTTCACCCCGGGAAGTTAATTAAATACCATTTGGAGGCATTTAATGTTCGAGCAAAAACGGCTGATTTTCGACAAAAGAGATAACACCACCCCATTACGTCATGCTTCAGAAATGTGGAAAATGGTCCGTTTTCAAATGTTTTATTTTTGAACGTCAGTTCACATTTGTAGGTGGATCATCAGTGTTAGAGCTAAAATTAGCATGTTTAAAGTGATTTTCATGCTTCCAGTGTCTCGGGAAGTTAATTAAATACCATTTGGAGGCATTTAATGTTCGAGCAAAAACGGCTGATTTTCGACAAAAGAGATAACACCCCCCATTACGTCATGCTTCAGAAATGTGGAAAATGGTCCGTTTTCAAATGTTTTATTTTTGAACGTCAGTTCACATTTGTAGGTGGATCATCAGTGTTAGAGCTAAAATTAGCATGTTTAAAGTGATTTTCATGCTGCCAGGGGCCCAAAACACAAGATTTATGGAATGGTTAAAAGTGCATGAAAATGGCCAATTTACTCACTCTGAGTTCTCAAAAAGGGTTTCTTCACCCCGGGAAGTTAATTAAATACCATTTGGAGGCATTCAATGTTCGAGCAAAAACGGCTGATTTTCGACAAAAGAGATAACACCCCCCCATTACGTCATGCTTCAGAAATGTGGAAAATGGTCCGTTTTCAAATGTTTTATTTTTGAACGTCAGTTCACATTTGTAGGTGGATCATCAGTGTTAGAGCTAAAATTAGCATGTTTAAAGTGATTTTCATGCTTCCAGGGGCTCGGGAAGTTAATTAAATACCATTTGGAGGCATTTAATGTTCGAGCAAAAACGGCTGATTTTCGACAAAAGAGATAACACCCCCCCATTACGTCATGCTTCAGAAATGTGGAAAATGGTCCGTTTTCAAATGTTTTATTTTTGAACGTCAGTTCACATTTGTAGGTGGATCATCAGTGTTAGAGCTAAAATTAGCATGTTTAAAGTGATTTTCATGCTTCCAGGGGCTCGGGAAGTGAAATAAATACCATTTGGAGGCATTTAATGTTCGAGCAAAAACGGCTGATTTTCGACAAAAGAGATAACACCCCCCCATTACGTCATGCTTCAGAAATTTGGAAAATGGTCCGTTTTCAAATGTTTCATTTTTGAATGTCAGTTCACATTTGTAGGTGGATCATCAGTGTTAGAGCTAAAATTAGCATGTTTAAAGTGATTTTCATGCTTCCAGGGGCCCAAAACACAAGATTTATGGAATGGTTAAAAGTGCATGAAAATGGCCAATTTACTCACTCTGAGTTCTCAAAAAGGGTTTCTTCACCCCGGGAAGTTAATTAAATACCATTTGGAGGCATTTAATGTTCGAGCAAAAACGGCTGATTTTCGACAAAAGAGATAACACCCCCCCATTACGTCATGCTTCAGAAATGTGGAAAATGGTCCGTTTTCAAATGTTTTATTTTTGAACGTCAGTTCACATTTGTAGGTGGATCATCAGTGTTAGAGTTAAAATTAGCATGTTTAAAGTGATTTTCATGCTTCCAGGGGCTCGGGAAGTGAAATAAATACCATTTGGAGGCATTTAATGTTCGAGCAAAAACGGCTGATTTTCGACAAAAGAGATAACACCCCCCCATTACGTCATGCTTCAGAAATGTGGAAAATGGTCCGTTTTCAAATGTTTTATTTTTGAACGTCAGTTCACATTTGTAGGTGGATCATCAGTGTTAGAGCTAAAATTAGCATGTTTAAAGTGATTTTCATGCTTCCAGGGGCTCGGGAAGTTAATTAAATACCATTTGGAGGCATTTAATGTTCGAGCAAAAACGGCTGATTTTCGACAAAAGAGATAACACCCCCCCATTACGTCATGCTTCAGAAATGTGGAAAATGGTCCGTTTTCAAATGTTTTATTTTTGAACGTCAGTTCACATTTGTAGGTGGATCATCAGTGTTAGAGCTAAAATTAGCATGTTTAAAGTGATTTTCATGCTTCCAGGGGCCCAAAACACAAGATTTATGGAATGGTTAAAAGTGCATGAAAATGGCCAATTTACTCACTCTGAGTTCTCAAAAAGGGTTTCTTCACCCCGGGAAGTTAATTAAATACCATTTGGAGGCATTTAATGTTCGAGCAAAAACGGCTGATTTTCGACAAAAGAGATAACACCCCCCCATTACGTCATGCTTCAGAAATGTGGAAAATGGTCCGTTTTCAAATGTTTTATTTTTGAACGTCAGTTCACATTTGTAGGTGGATCATCAGTGTTAGAGCTAAAATTAGCATGTTTAAAGTGATTTTCATGCTACCAGGGGCTCGGGAAGTTAATTAAATACCATTTGGAGGCATTTAATGTTCGAGCAAAAACGGCTGATTTTCGACAAAAGAGATAACACCCCCCATTACGTCATGCTTCAGAAATGTGGAAAATGGTCCGTTTTCAAATGTTTTATTTTTGAACGTCAGTTCACATTTGTAGGTGGATCATCAGTGTTAGAGCTAAAATTAGCATGTTTAAAGTGATTTTCATGCTTCCAGGGGCCCAAAACACAAGATTTATGGAATGGTTAAAAGTGCATGAAAATGGCCAATTTACTCACTCTGAGTTCTCAAAAAGGGTTTCTTCACCCCGGGAAGTTAATTAAATACCATTTGGAGGCATTTAATGTTCGAGCAAAAACGGCTGATTTTCGACAAAAGAGATAACACCCCCCCATTACGTCATGCTTCAGAAATGTGGAAAATGGTCCGTTTTCAAATGTTTTATTTTTGAACGTCAGTTCACATTTGTAGGTGGATCATCAGTGTTAGAGCTAAAATTAGCATGTTTAAAGTGATTTTCAGGCTTCCAGGGGCTCGGGAAGTTAATTAAATACCATTTGGAGGCATTTAATGTTCGAGCAAAAACGGCTGATTTTCGACAAAAGAGATAACACCCCCCCATTACGTCATGCTTTAGAAATGTGGAAAATGGTCCGTTTTCAAATGTTTTATTTTTGAACGTCAGTTCACATTTGTAGGTGGATCATCAGTGTTAGAGCTAAAATTAGCATGTTTAAAGTGATTTTCATGCTTCCAGGGGCTCGGGAAGTTAATTAAATACCATTTGGAGGCCTTTAATGTTCGAGCAAAAACGGCTGATTTTCGACAAAAGAGATAACACCCCCCCATTACGTCATGCTTCAGAAATGTGGAAAATGGTCCGTTTTCAAATGTTTTATTTTTGAACGTCAGTTCACATTTGTAGGTGGATCATCAGTGTTAGAGCTAAAATTAGCATGTTTAAAGTGATTTTCATGCCTCCAGGGGCTCGGGAAGTGAAATAAATACCATTTGGAGGCATTTAATGTTCGAGCAAAAACGGCAGATTTTCGACAAAAGAGATAACACCCCCCCATTACGTCATGCTTCAGAAATGTGGAAAATGGTCCGTTTTCAAATGTTTTATTTTTGAATGTCAGTTCACATTTGTAGGTGGATCATCAGTGTTAGAGCTAAAATTAGCATGTTTAAAGTGATTTTCATGCTTCCAGGGGCCCAAAACACAAGATTTATGGAATGGTTAAAAGTGCATGAAAATGGCCAATTTACTCACTCTGAGTTCTCAAAAAGGGTTTCTTCACCCCGGGAAGTTAATTAAATACCATTTGGAGGCATTTAATGTTCGAGCAAAAACGGCTGATTTTCGACAAAAGAGATAACACCCCCCCATTACGTCATGCTTCAGAAATGTGGAAAATGGTCCGTTTTCAAATGTTTTATTTTTGAACGTCAGTTCACATTTGTAGGTGGATCATCAGTGTTAGAGCTAAAATTAGCATGTTTAAAGTGATTTTCATGCTTCCAGTGGCTCGGGAAGTTAATTAAATACCATTTGGAGGCATTTAATGTTCGAGCAAAAACGGCTGATTTTCGACAAAAGAGATAACACCCCCCCATTACGTCATGCTTCAGAAATGTGGAAAATGGTCCGTTTTCAAATGTTTTATTTTTGAACGTCAGTTCACATTTGTAGGTGGATCATCAGTGTTAGAGCTAAAATTAGCATGTTTAAAGTGATTTTCATGCTTCCAGGGGCCCAAAACACAAGATTTATGGAATGGTTAAAAGTGCATGAAAATGGCCAGATTACTCACTCTGAGTTCTCAAAAAGGGTTTCTTCACCCCGGGAAGTTAATTAAATACCATTTGGAGGCATTTAATGTTCGAGCAAAAACGGCTGATTTTCGACAAAAGAGATAACACCCCCCCCCCATTACGTCATGCTTCAGAAATGTGGAAAATGGTCCGTTTTCAAATGTTTTATTTTTGAACGTCAGTTCACATTTGTAGGTGGATCATCAGTGTTAGAGCTAAAATTAGCATGTTTAAAGTGATTTTCATGCTTCCAGGGGCCCAAAACACAAGATTTATGGAATGGTTAAAAGTGCATGAAAATGGCCAATTTACTCACTCTGAGTTCTCAAAAAGGGGTTCTTCACCCCGGGAAGTTAATTAAATACCATTTGGAGGCATTTAATGTTCGAGCAAAAACGGCTGATTTTCGACAAAAGAGATAACACCCCCCCATTACGTCATGCTTCAGAAATGTGGAAAATGGTCCGTTTTCAAATGTTTTATTTTTGAACGTCAGTTCACATTTGTAGGTGGATCCTCAGTGTTAGAGCTAAAATTAGCATGTTTAAAGTGATTTTCATGCTTCCAGGGGCTCGGGAAGTTAATTAAATACCATTTGGAGGCATTTAATGTTCGAGCAAAAACGGCAGATTTTCGACAAAAGAGATAACACCCCCCCATTACGTCATGCTTCAGAAATGTGGAAAATGGTCCGTTTTCAAATGTTTTATTTTTGAACGTCAGTTCACATTTGTAGGTGGATCATCAGTGTTAGAGCTAAAATTAGCATGTTTAAAGTGATTTTCATGCTTCCAGGGGCCCAAAACACAAGATTTATGGAATGGTTAAAAGTGCATGAAAATGGCCAATTTACTCACTCTGAGTTCTCAAAAAGGGTTTCTTCACCCCGGGAAGTTAATTAAATACCATTTGGAGGCATTTAATGTTCGAGCAAAAACGGCTGATTTTCGACAAAAGAGATAACACCCCCCCATTACGTCATGCTTCAGAAATGTGGAAAATGGTCCGTTTTCAAATGTTTTATTTTTGAACGTCAGTTCACATTTGTAGGTGGATCATCAGTGTTAGAGCTAAAATTAGCATGTTTAAAGTGATTTTCATGCTTCCAGGGGCCCAAAACACAAGATTAATGGAATGGTTAAAAGTGCATGAAAATGGCCAATTTACTCACTCTGAGTTCTCAAAAAGGGTTTCTTCACCCCGGGAAGTGA
Source organism: Lissotriton vulgaris (assembly GCF_964263255.1). Classification (NCBI taxonomy): domain Eukaryota; kingdom Metazoa; phylum Chordata; class Amphibia; order Caudata; family Salamandridae; genus Lissotriton; species Lissotriton vulgaris. Next base: position 210,009 of record NW_028252192.1, read on the forward strand.
AATAAATACCATTTGGAGGCACTTAATGTTCGAGCAAAAACGGCTGATTTTCGACAAAAGAGATAACACCCCCCCATTACGTCATGCTTCAGAAATGTGGAAAATGGTCCGTTTTCAAATGTTTTATTTTTGAACGTCAGTTCACATTTGTAGGTGGATCATCAGTGTTAGAGCTAAAATTAGCATGTTTAAAGTGATTTTCATGCTTCCAGGGGCTCGGGAAGTTAATTAAATACCATTTGGAGGCATTTAATGTTCGAGCAAAAACGGCTGATTTTCGACAAAAGAGATAACACCCCCCCATTACATCATGCTTCAGAAATGTGGAAAATGGTCCGTTTTCAAATGTTTTATTTTTGAACGTCAGTTCACATTTGTAGGTGGATCATCAGTGTTAGAGCTAAAATTAGCATGTTTAAAGTGATTTTCATGCTTCCAGGGGCTCGGGCAGTTAATTAAATACCATTTGGAGGCATTTAATGTTCGAGCAAAAACGGCTGATTTTCGACAAAAGAGATAACACCCCCCCATTACGTCATGCTTCAGAAATGTGGAAAGTGGTCCGTTTTCAAATGTTTTATTTTTGAACGTCAGTTCACATTTGTAGGTGGATCATCAGTGTTAGAGCTAAAATTAGCATGTTTAAAGTGATTTTCATGCTTCCAGGGGCCCAAAACACAAGATTAATGGAATGGTTAAAAGTGCATGAAAATGGCCAATTTACTCACTCTGAGTTCTCAAAAAGGGTTTCTTCACCCCGGGAAGTTAATTAAATACCATTTGGAGGCATTTAATGTTCGAGCAAAAACGGCTGATTTTCGACAAAAGAGATAACACCCCCCCATTACGTCATGCTTCAGAAATGTGGAAAATGGTCCGTTTTCAAATGTTTTATTTTTGAACGTCAGTTCACATTTGTAGGTGGATCATCAGTGTTAGAGCTAAAATTAGCATGTTTAAAGTGATTTTCATGCTTCCAGGGGCTCGGGAAGTGAAATAAATACCATTTGGAGGCATTTAATGTTCGCGCAAAAACGGCTGATTTTCGACAAAAGAGATAACACCCCCCCATTACGTCATGCTTCAGAAATGTGGAAAATGGTCCGTTTTCAAATGTTTTATTTTTGAACGTCAGTTTACATTTGTAGGTGGATCATCAGTGTTAGAGCTAAAATTAGCATGTTTAAAGTGATTTTCATGCTTCCAGGGGCTCGGGAAGTGAAATAAATACCATTTGGAGGCATTTAATGTTCGAGCAAAAACGGCTGATTTTCGACAAAAGAGATAACACCCCCCATTACGTCATGCTTCAGAAATGTGGAAAATGGTCCGTTTTCAAATGTTTTATTTTTGAACGTCAGTTCACATTTGTAGGTGGATCATCAGTGTTAGAGCTAAAATTAGCATGTTTAAAGTGATTTTCATGCTTCCAGGGGCCCAAAACACAAGATTTATGGAATGGTTAAAAGTGCATGAAAATGGCCAATTTACTCACTCTGAGTTCTCAAAAAGGGTTTCTTCACCCCGGGAAGTTAATTAAATACCATTTGGAGGCATTTAATGTCCGAGCAAAAACGGCTGATTTTCGACAAAAGAGATAACACCCCCCCATTACGTCATGCTTCAGAAATGTGGAAAATGGTCCGTTTTCAAATGTTTTATTTTTGAACGTCAGTTCACATTTGTAGGTGGATCATCAGTGTTAGAGCTAAAATTAACATGTTTAAAGTGATTTTCATGCTTCCAGGGGCCCAAAACACAAGATTTATGGAATGGTTAAAAGTGCATGAAAATGGCCAATTTACTCACTCTGAGTTCTCAAAAAGGGTTTCTTCACCCCGGGAAGTTAATAAATACCATTTGGAGGCATTTAATGTTCGAGCAAAAACGGCTGATTTTCGACAAAAGAGATAACACCCCCCCATTACGTCATGCTTCAGAAATGTGGAAAATGGTCCGTTTTCAAATGTTTTATTTTTGAACGTCAGTTCACATTTGTAGGTGGATCATCAGTGTTAGAGCTAAAATTAGCATGTTTAAAGTGATTTTCATGCTTCCAGGGGCTCGGGAAGTTAATTAAATACCATTTGGAGGCATTTAATGTTCGAGCAAAAACGGCTGATTTTCGACAAAAGAGATAACACCCCCCCATTACGTCATGCTTCAGAAATGTGGAAAATGGTCCGTTTTCAAATGTTTTATTTTTGAACGTCAGTTCACATTTGTAGGTGGATCATCAGTGTTAGAGCTAAAATTAACATGTTTAAAGTGATTTTCATGCTTCCAGGGGCCCAAAACACAAGATTTATGGAATGGTTAAAAGTGCATGAAAATGGCCAATTTACTCACTCTGAGTTCTCAAAAAGGGTTTCTTCACCCCGGGAAGTTAATTAAATACCATTTGGAGGCATTTAATGTTCGAGCAAAAACGGCTGATTTTCGACAAAAGAGATAACACCCCCCCATTACGTCATGCTTCAGAAATGTGGAAAATGGTCCGTTTTCAAATGTTTTATTTTTGAACGTCAGTTCACATTTGTAGGTGGATCATCAGTGTTAGAGCTAAAATTAGCATGTTTAAAGTGATTTTCATGCTTCCAGGGGCTCGGGAAGTTAATTAAATACCATTTGGAGGCATTTAATGTTCAAGCAAAAACGGCTGATTTTCGACAAAAGAGATAACACCCCCCCATTACGTCATGCTTCAGAAATGTGGAAAATGGTCCGTTTTCAAATGTTTTATTTTTGAACGTCAGTTCACATTTGTAGGTGGATCATCAGTGTTAGAGCTAACATTAGCATGTTTAAAGTGATTTTCATGCTTCCAGGGGCTCGGGAAGTGAAATAAATACCATTTGGAGGCATTTAATGTTCGCGCAAAAACGGCTGATTTTCGACAAAAGAGATAACACCCCCCCATTACGTCATGCTTCAGAAATGTGGAAAATGGTCCGATTTCAAATGTTTTATTTTTGAACGTCAGTTCACATTTGTAGGTGGATCATCAGTGTTAGAGCTAAAATTAGCATGTTTAAAGTGATTTTCATGCTTCCAGGGGCTCGGGAAGTGAAATAAATACCATTTGGAGGCATTTAATGTTCGAGCAAAAACGGCTGATTTTCGACAAAAGAGATAACACCCCCCCATTACGTCATGCTTCAGAAATGTGGAAAATGGTCCGATTTCAAATGTTTTATTTTTGAACGTCAGTTCACATTTGTAGGTGGATCATCAGTGTTAGAGCTAAAATTAGCATGTTTAAAGTGATTTTCATGCTTCCAGGGGCCCAAAACACAAGATTTATGGAATGGTTAAAAGTGCATGAAAATGGCCAATTTACTCACTCTGAGTTCTCAAAAAGGGTTTCTTCACCCCGGGAAGTTAATTAAATACCATTTGGAGGCATTTAATGTCCGAGCAAAAACGGCTGATTTTCGACAAAAGAGATAACACCCCCCCATTACGTCATGCTTCAGAAATGTGGAAAATGGTCCGTTTTCAAATGTTTTATTTTTGAACGTCAGTTCACGTTTGTAGGTGGATCATCAGTGTTAGAGCTAAAATTAGCATGTTTAAAGTGATTTTCATGCTTCCAGGGGCTCGGGAATTAAATTAAATACCATTTGGAGGCATTTAATGTTCGAGCAAAAACGGCTGATTTTCGACAAAAGAGATAACACCCCCCCATTACGTCATGCTTCAGAAATGTGGAAAATGGTCCGTTTTCAAATGTTTTATTTTTGAACGTCAGTTCACATTTGTAGGTGGATCATCAGTGTTAGAGCTAAAATTAACATGTTTAAAGTGTTTTTCATGCTTCCAGGGGCCCAAAACACAAGATTTATGGAATGGTTAAAAGTGCATGAAAATGGCCAATTTACTCACTCTGAGTTCTCAAAAAGGGTTTCTTCACCCCGGGAAGTTAATTAAATACCATTTGGAGGCATTGAATGTTCGAGCAAAAACGGCTGATTTTCGACAAAAGAGATAACACCCCCCCATTACATCATGCTTCAGAAATGTGGAAAATGGTCCGTTTTCAAATGTTTTATTTTTGAACGTCAGTTCACATTTGTAGGTGGATCATCAGTGTTAGAGCTAAAATTAGCATGTTTAAAGTGATTTTCATGCTTCCAGGGGCTCGGGAAGTTAATTAAATACCATTTGGAGGCATTTAATGTTCGAGCAAAAACGGCTGATTTTTGACAAAAGAGATAACACCCCCCCATTACGTCATGCTTCAGAAATGTGGAAAATGGTCCGTTTTCAAATGTTTTATTTTTGAACGTCAGTTCACATTTGTAGGTGGATCATCAGTGTTAGAGCTAAAATTAGCATGTTTAAAGTGATTTTCATGCTTCCAGGGGCTCGGGAAGTTAATTAAATACCATTTGGAGGCATTTAATGTTCGAGCAAAAACGGCTGATTTTCGACAAAAGAGATAACACCCCCCCATTACGTCATGCTTCAGAAATGTGGAAAATGGTCCGTTTTCAAATGTTTTATTTTTGAACGTCAGTTCACATTTGTAGGTGGATCATCAGTGTTAGAGCTAAAATTAGCATGTTTAAAGTGATTTTCATGCTTCCAGGGGCCCAAAACACAAGATTTATGGAATGGTTAAAAGTGCATGAAAATGGCCAATTTACTCACTCTGAGTTCTCAAAAAGGGTTTCTTCACCCCGGGAAGTTAATTAAATACCATTTGGAGGCATTTAATGTTCGAGCAAAAACGGCTGATTTTCGACAAAAGAGATAACACCCCCCCATTACGTCATGCTTCAGAAATGTGGAAAATGGTCCGTTTTCAAATGTTTTATTTTTGAACGTCAGTTCACATTTGTAGGTGGATCATCAGTGTTAGAGCTAAAATTAGCATGTTTAAAGTGATTTTCATGCTTCCAGGGGCTCGGGAAGTTAATTAAATACCATTTGGAGGCATTTAATGTTCGAGCAAAAACGGCTGATTTTCGACAAAAGAGATAACACCCCCCATTACGTCATGCTTCAGAAATGTGGAAAATGGTCCGTTTTCAAATGTTTTATTTTTGAACGTCAGTTCACATTTGTAGGTGGATCATCAGTGTTAGAGCTAAAATTAGCATGTTTAAAGTGATTTTCATGCTTCCAGGGGCCCAAAACACAAGATTTATGGAATGGTTAAAAGTGCATGAAAATCGCCAATTTACTCACTCTGAGTTCTCAAAAAGGGTTTCTTCACCCCGGGAAGGTAATTAAATACCATTTGGAGGCATTTAATGTTCGAGCAAAAACGGCTGATTTTCGACAAAAGAGATAACACCCCCCCATTACGTCATGCTTCAGAAATGTGGAAAATGGTCCATTTTCAAATGTTTTATTTTTGAACGTCAGTTCACATTTGTAGGTGGATCATCAGTGTTAGAGCTAAAATTAGCATGTTTAAAGTGATTTTCATGCTTCCAGGGGCTCGGGAAGTTAATTAAATACCATTTGGAGGCATTCAATGTTCGAGCAAAAACGGCTGATTTTCGACAAAAGAGATAACACCCCCCCATTACGTCATGCTTCAGAAATGTGGAAAATGGTCCGTTTTCAAATGTTTTATTTTTGAACGTCAGTTCACATTTGTAGGTGGATCATCAGTGTTAGAGCTAAAATTAGCATGTTTAAAGTGATTTTCATGCTTCCAGGGGCTCGGGAAGTTAATTAAATACCATTTGGAGGCATTTAATGTTCGAGCAAAAACGGCTGATTTTCGACAAAAGAGATAACACCCCCCCATTACGTCATGCTTCAGAAATGTGGAAAATGGTCCGTTTTCAAATGTTTTATTTTTGAACGTCAGTTCACATTTGTAGGTGGATCATCAGTGTTAGAGCTAAAATTAGCATGTTTAAAGTGATTTTCATGCTTCCAGGGGCTCGGGAAGTGAAATAAATACCATTTGGAGGCATTTAATGTTCGAGCAAAAACGGCTGATTTTCGACAAAAGAGATAACACCCCCCCCCATTACGTCATGCTTCAGAAATGTGGAAAATGGTCCGTTTTCAAATGTTTTATTTTTGAACGTCAGTTCACATTTGTAGGTGGATCATCAGTGTTAGAGCTAAAATTAGCATGTTTAAAGTGATTTTCATGCTTCCAGGGGCTCGGGAAGTTAATTAAATACCATTTGGAGGCATTTAATGTTCGAGCAAAAACGGCTGATTTTCGACAAAAGAGATAACACCCCCCCATTACGTCATGCTTCAGAAATGTCGAAAATGGTCCGTTTTCAAATGTTTTATTTTTGAACGTCAGTTCACATTTGTAGGTGGATCATCAGTGTTAGAGCTAAAATTAGCATGTTTAAAGTGATTTTCATGCTTCCAGGGGCTCGGGAAGTGAAATAAATACCATTTGGAGGCATTTAATGTTCGAGCAAAAACGGCTGATTTTCGACAAAAGAGATAACACCCCCCCATTACGTCATGCTTCAGAAATTTGGAAAATGGTCCGTTTTCAAATGTTTCATTTTTGAACGTCAGTTCACATTTGTAGGTGGATCATCAGTGTTAGAGCTAAAATTAGCATGTTTAAAGTGATTTTCATGCTTCCAGGGGCCCAAAACACAAGATTTATGGAATGGTTGAAAGTGCATGAAAATGGCCAATTTACTCACTCTGAGTTCTCAAAAAGGGTTTCTTCACCCCGGGAAGTTAATTAAATACCATTTGGAGGCATTTAATGTTCGAGCAAAAACGGCTGATTTTCGACAAAAGAGATAACACCCCCCCATTACGTCATGCTTCAGAAATGTGGAAAATGGTCCGTTTTCAAATGTTTTATTTTTGAATGTCAGTTCACATTTGTAGGTGGATCATCAGTGTTAGAGTTAAAATTAGCATGTTTAAAGTGATTTTCATGCTTCCAGGGGCTCGGGAAGTGAAATAAATACCATTTGGAGGCATTTAATGTTCGAGCAAAAACGGCTGATTTTCGACAAAAGAGATAACACCCCCCCATTACGTCATGCTTCAGAAATGTGGAAAATGGTCCGTTTTCAAATGTTTTATTTTTGAACGTCAGTTCACATTTGTAGGTGGATCATCAGTGTTAGAGCTAAAATTAGCATGTTTAAAGTGATTTTCATGCTTCCAGGGGCTCGGGAAGTTAATTAAATACCATTTGGAGGCATTTAATGTTCGAGCAAAAACGGCTGATTTTCGACAAAAGAGATAACACCCCCCCATTACGTCATGCTTCAGAAATGTGGAAAATGGTCCGTTTTCAAATGTTTTATTTTTGAACGTCAGTTCACATTTGTAGGTGGATCATCAGTGTTAGAGCTAAAATTAGCATGTTTAAAGTGATTTTCATGCTTCCAGGGGCCCAAAACACAAGATTTATGGAATGGTTAAAAGTGCATGAAAATGGCCAATTTACTCACTCTGAGTTCTCAAAAAGGGTTTCTTCACCCCGGGAAGTTAATTAAATACCATTTGGAGGCATTTAATGTTCGAGCAAAAACGGCTGATTTTCGAGAAAAGAGATAACACCCCCCCATTACGTCATGCTTCAGAAATGTGGAAAATGGTCCGTTTTCAAATGTTTTATTTTTGAACAACAGTTCACATTTGTAGGTGGATCATCAGTGTTAGAGCTAAAATTAGCATGTTTAAAGTGATTTTCATGCTTCCAGGGGCTCGGGAAGTTAATTAAATACCATTTGGAGGCATTTAATGTTCGAGCAAAAACGGCTGATTTTCAACAAAAGAGATAACACCCCCCCCATTACGTCATGCTTCAGAAATGTGGAAAATGGTCCGTTTTCAAATGTTTTATTTTTGAACGTCAGTTCACATTTGTAGGTGGATCATCAGTGTTAGAGCTAAAATTAGCATGTTTAAAGTGATTTTCATGCTTCCAGGGGCTCGGGAAGTTAATTAAATACCATTTGGAGGCATTTAATGTTCGAGCAAAAACGGCTGATTTTCGACAAAAGAGATAACACCCCCCCATTACGTCATGCTTCAGAAATGTGGAAAATGGTCCGTTTTCAAATGTTTTATTTTTGAACGTCAGTTCACATTTGTAGGTGGATCATCAGTGTTAGAGCTAAAATTAGCATGTTTAAAGTGATTTTCATGCTACCAGGGGCTCGGGAAGTTAATTAAATACCATTTGGAGGCATTTAATGTTCGAGCAAAAACGGCTGATTTTCGACAAAAGAGATAACACCCCCCATTACGTCATGCTTCAGAAATGTGGAAAATGGTCCGTTTTCAAATGTTTTATTTTTGAACGTCAGTTCACATTTGTAGGTGGATCATCAGTGTTAGAGCTAAAATTAGCATGTTTAAAGTGATTTTCATGCTTCCAGGGGCCCAAAACACAAGATTTATGGAATGGTTAAAAGTGCATGAAAATGGCCAATTTACTCACTCTGAGTTCTCAAAAAGGGTTTCTTCACCCCGGGAAGTTAATTAAATACCATTTGGAGGCATTTAATGTTCGAGCAAAAACGGCTGATTTTCGACAAAAGAGATAACACCCCCCCATTACGTCATGCTTCAGAAATGTGGAAAATGGTCCGTTTTCAAATGTTTTATTTTTGAACGTCAGTTCACATTTGTAGGTGGATCATCAGTGTTAGAGCTAAAATTTGCATGTTTAAAGTGATTTTCAGGCTTCCAGGGGCTCGGGAAGTTAATTAAATACCATTTGGAGGCATTAAATGTTCGAGCAAAAACGGCTGATTTTCGACAAAAGAGATAACACCCCCCCATTACGTCATGCTTCAGAAATGTGGGAAATGGTCCGTTTTCAAATGTTTTATTTTTGAACGTCAGTTCACATTTGTAGGTGGATCATCAGTGTTAGAGCTAAAATTAGCATGTTTAAAGTGATTTTCATGCTTCCAGGGGCCCAAAACACAAGATTTATGGAATGGTTAAAAGTGCATGAAAATGGCCAATTTACTCACTCTGAGTTCTCAAAAAGGGTTTCTTCACCCCGGGAAGTTAATTAAATACCATTTGGAGGCATTTAATGTTCGAGCAAAAACGGCTGATTTTCGACAAAAGAGATAACACCCCCCCATTACGTCATGCTTCAGAAATGTGGAAAATGGTCCGTTTTCAAATGTTTTATTTTTGAACGTCAGTTCACATTTGTAGGTGGATCATCAGTGTTAGAGCTAAAATTAGCATGTTTAAAGTGATTTTCATGCTTCCAGGGGCCCAAAACACAAGATTAATGGAATGGTTAAAAGTGCATGAAAATGGCCAATTTACTCACTCTGAGTTCTCAAAAAGGGTTTCTTCACCCCGGGAAGTGAAATAAATACCATTTGGAGGCATTTAATGTTCGAGCAAAAACGGCTGATTTCCGACAAAAGAGATAACACCCCCCCATTACGTCATGCTTCAGAAATGTGGAAAATGGTCCGTTTTCAAATGTTTTATTTTTGAACGTCAGTTCACATTTGTAGGTGGATCATCAGTGTTAGAGCTAAAATTAGCATGTTTAAAGTGATTTTCATGCTTCCAGGGGCTCGGGAAGTGAAATAAATACCATTTGGAGGCATTTAATGTTCGAGCAAAAACGGCTGATTTTCGACAAAAGAGATAACACCCCCCCATTACGTCATGCTTCAGAAATGTGGAAAATGGTCCGTTTTCAAATGTTTTATTTTTGAACGTCAGTTCACATTTGTAGGTGGATCATCAGTGTTAGAGCTAAAATTAGCATGTTTAAAGTGATTTTCATGCTTCCAGGGGCCCAAAACACAAGATTTATGGAATGGTTGAAAGTGCATGAAAATGGCCAATTTACTCACTCTGAGTTCTCAAAAAGGGTTTCTTCACCCCGGGAAGTTAATTAAATACCATTTGGAGGCATTTAATGTTCGAGCAAAAACGGCTGATTTTCGACAAAAGAGATAACACCCCCCCATTACGTCATGCTTCAGAAATGTGGAAAATGGTCCGTTTTCAAATGTTTTATTTTTGAATGTCAGTTCACATTTGTAGGTGGATCATCAGTGTTAGAGTTAAAATTAGCATGTTTAAAGTGATTTTCATGCTTCCAGGGGCTCGGGAAGTGAAATAAATACCATTTGGAGGCATTTAATGTTCGAGCAAAAACGGCTGATTTTCGACAAAAGAGATAACACCCCCCCATTACGTCATGCTTCAGAAATGTGGAAAATGGTCCGTTTTCAAATGTTTTATTTTTGAACGTCAGTTCACATTTGTAGGTGGATCATCAGTGTTAGAGCTAAAATTAGCATGTTTAAAGTGATTTTCATGCTTCCAGGGGCTCGGGAAGTTAATTAAATACCATTTGGAGGCATTTAATGTTCGAGCAAAAACGGCTGATTTTCGACAAAAGAGATAACACCCCCCCATTACGTCATGCTTCAGAAATGTGGAAAATGGTCCGTTTTCAAATGTTTTATTTTTGAACGTCAGTTCACATTTGTAGGTGGATCATCAGTGTTAGAGCTAAAATTAGCATGTTTAAAGTGATTTTCATGCTTCCAGGGGCCCAAAACACAAGATTTATGGAATGGTTAAAAGTGCATGAAAATGGCCAATTTACTCACTCTGAGTTCTCAAAAAGGGTTTCTTCACCCCGGGAAGTTAATTAAATACCATTTGGAGGCATTTAATGTTCGAGCAAAAACGGCTGATTTTCGAGAAAAGAGATAACACCCCCCCATTACGTCATGCTTCAGAAATGTGGAAAATGGTCCGTTTTCAAATGTTTTATTTTTGAACAACAGTTCACATTTGTAGGTGGATCATCAGTGTTAGAGCTAAAATTAGCATGTTTAAAGTGATTTTCATGCTTCCAGGGGCTCGGGAAGTTAATTAAATACCATTTGGAGGCATTTAATGTTCGAGCAAAAACGGCTGATTTTCAACAAAAGAGATAACACCCCCCCCATTACGTCAGCTTCAGAAATGTGGAAAATGGTCCGTTTTCAAATGTTTTTATTTTTGAACGTCAGTTCACATTTGTAGGTGGATCATCAGTGTTAGAGCTAAAATTAGCATGTTTAAAGTGATTTTCATGCTTCCAGGGGCTCGGGAAGTTAATTAAATACCATTTGGAGGCATTTAATGTTCGAGCAAAAACGGCTGATTTTCGACAAAAGAGATAACACCCCCCCATTACGTCATGCTTCAGAAATGTGGAAAATGGTCCGTTTTCAAATGTTTTATTTTTGAACGTCAGTTCACATTTGTAGGTGGATCATCAGTGTTAGAGCTAAAATTAGCATGTTTAAAGTGATTTTCATGCTACCAGGGGCTCGGGAAGTTAATTAAATACCATTTGGAGGCATTTAATGTTCGAGCAAAAACGGCTGATTTTCGACAAAAGAGATAACACCCCCCATTACGTCATGCTTCAGAAATGTGGAAAATGGTCCGTTTTCAAATGTTTTATTTTTGAACGTCAGTTCACATTTGTAGGTGGATCATCAGTGTTAGAGCTAAAATTAGCATGTTTAAAGTGATTTTCATGCTTCCAGGGGCCCAAAACACAAGATTTATGGAATGGTTAAAAGTGCATGAAAATGGCCAATTTACTCACTCTGAGTTCTCAAAAAGGGTTTCTTCACCCCGGGAAGTTAATTAAATACCATTTGGAGGCATTTAATGTTCGAGCAAAAACGGCTGATTTTCGACAAAAGAGATAACACCCCCCCATTACGTCATGCTTCAGAAATGTGGAAAATGGTCCGTTTTCAAATGTTTTATTTTTGAACGTCAGTTCACATTTGTAGGTGGATCATCAGTGTTAGAGCTAAAATTTGCATGTTTAAAGTGATTTTCAGGCTTCCAGGGGCTCGGGAAGTTAATTAAATACCATTTGGAGGCATTAAATGTTCGAGCAAAAACGGCTGATTTTCGACAAAAGAGATAACACCCCCCCATTACGTCATGCTTCAGAAATGTGGGAAATGGTCCGTTTTCAAATGTTTTATTTTTGAACGTCAGTTCACATTTGTAGGTGGATCATCAGTGTTAGAGCTAAAATTAGCATGTTTAAAGTGATTTTCATGCTTCCAGGGGCCCAAAACACAAGATTTATGGAATGGTTAAAAGTGCATGAAAATGGCCAATTTACTCACTCTGAGTTCTCAAAAAGGGTTTCTTCACCCCGGGAAGTTAATTAAATACCATTTGGAGGCATTTAATGTTCGAGCAAAAACGGCTGATTTTCGACAAAAGAGATAACACCCCCCCATTACGTCATGCTTCAGAAATGTGGAAAATGGTCCGTTTTCAAATGTTTTATTTTTGAACGTCAGTTCACATTTGTAGGTGGATCATCAGTGTTAGAGCTAAAATTAGCATGTTTAAAGTGATTTTCATGCTTCCAGGGGCCCAAAACACAAGATTAATGGAATGGTTAAAAGTGCATGAAAATGGCCAATTTACTCACTCTGAGTTCTCAAAAAGGGTTTCTTCACCCCGGGAAGTGAAATAAATACCATTTGGAGGCATTTAATGTTCGAGCAAAAATGGCTGATTTCCGACAAAAGAGATAACACCCCCCCATTACGTCATGCTTCAGAAATGTGGAAAATGGTCCGTTTTCAAATGTTTTATTTTTGAACGTCAGTTCACATTTGTAGGTGGATCATCAGTGTTAGAGCTAAAATTAGCATGTTTAAAGTGATTTTCATGCTTCCAGGGGCTCGGGAAGTTAATTAAATACCATTTGGAGGCATTTAATGTTCGAGCAAAAACGGCTGATTTTCGACAAAAGAGATAACACCCCCCCCATTACGTCATGCTTCAGAAATGTGGAAAATGGTCCGTTTTCAAATGTTTTATTTTTGAACGTCAGTTCACATTTGTAGGTGGATCATCAGTGTTAGAGCTAAAATTAGCATGTTTAAAGTGATTTTCATGCTTCCAGGGGCTCGGGAAGTTAATTAAATACCATTTGGAGGCATTTAATGTTCGAGCAAAAAACGGCAGATTTTCGACAAAAGAGATAACACCCCCCCATTACGTCATGCTTCAGAAATGTGGAAAATGGTCCGTTTTCAAATGTTTTATTTTTGAACGTCAGTTCACATTTGTAGGTGGATCATCAGTGTTAGAGCTAAAATTAGCATGTTTAAAGTGATTTTCATGATTCCAGGGGCCCAAAACACAAGATTTATGGAATGGTTAAAAGTGCATGAAAATGGCCAATTTACTCACTCTGAGTTCTCAAAAAGGGTTTCTTCACCCCGGGAAGTTAATTAAATACCATTTGGAGGCATTTAATGTTCGAGCAAAAACGGCTGATTTTCGACAAAAGAGATAACACCCCCCCATTACGTCATGCTTCAGAAATGTGGAAAATGGTCCGTTTTCAAATGTTTTATTTTTGAACGTCAGTTCACATTTGTAGGTGGATCATCAGTGTTAGAGCTAAAATTAGCATGTTTAAAGTGATTTTCATGCTTCCAGGGGCTCGGGAAGTTAATTAAATACCATTTGGAGGCATTTAATGTTCGAGCAAAAACGGCTGATTTTCGACAAAAGAGATAACACCCCCCCATTACGTCATGCTTCAGAAATGTGGAAAATGGTCCGTTTTCAAATGTTTTATTTTTGAACGTCAGTTCACATTTGTAGGTGGATCATCAGTGTTAGAGCTAAAATTAGCATGTTTAAAGTGATTTTCATGATTCCAGGGGCCCAAAACACAAGATTTATGGAATGGTTAAAAGTGCATGAAAATGGCCAATTTACTCACTCTGAGTTCTCAAAAAGGGTTTCTTCACCCCGGGAAGTTAATTAAATACCATTTGGAGGCATTTAATGTTCAAGCAAAAACGGCTGATTTTCGACAAAAGAGATAACACCCCCCCATTACGTCATGCTTCAGAAATGTGGAAAATGGTCCGTTTTCAAATGTTTTATTTTTGAACGTCAGTTCACATTTGTAGGTGGATCATCAGTGTTAGAGCTAAAATTAGCATGTTTAAAGTGATTTTCATGCTTCCAGGGGCTCGGGAAGTTAATTAAATACCATTTGGAGGCATTTAATGTTCGAGCAAAAAACGGCTGATTTTCGACAAAAGAGATAACACCCCCCCATTACGTCATGCTTCAGAAATGTGGAAAATGGTCCGTTTTCAAATGTTTTATTTTTGAACGTCAGTTCACATTTGTAGGTGGATCATCAGTGTTAGAGCTAAAATTAGCATGTTTAAAGTGATTTTCATGCTTCCAGGGGCTCGGGAAGTGAAATAAATACCATTTGGAGGCATTTAATGTTCGAGCAAAAACGGCAGATTTTCGACAAAAGAGATAACACCCCCCCCATTACGTCATGCTTCAGAAATTTGGAAAATGGTCCGTTTTCAAATGTTTTATTTTTGAACGTCAGTTCACATTTGTAGGTGGATCATCAGTGTTAGAGCTAAAATTAGCATGTTTAAAGTGATTTTCATGCTTCCAGGGGCTCGGGAAGTTAATTAAATACCATTTGGAGGCATTTCATGTTCGAGCAAAAACGGCTGATTTTCAACAAAAGAGATAACCCCCCCCCATTACGTCATGCTTCAGAAATGTGGAAAATGGTCCGTTTTCAAATGTTTTATTTTTGAACGTCAGTTCACATTTGTAGGTGGATCATCAGTGTTAGAGCTAAAATTAGCATGTTTAAAGTGATTTTCATGCTTCCAGGGGCTCGGGAAGTTAATTAAATACCATTTGGAGGCATTTAATGTTCGAGCAAAAACGGCTGATTTTCGACAAAAGAGATAACACCCCCCCATTACGTCATGCTTCAGAAATGTGGAAAATGGTCCGTTTTCAAATGTTTTATTTTTGAACGTCAGTTCACATTTGTAGGTGGATCATCAGTGTTAGAGCTAAAATTAGCATGTTTAAAGTGATTTTCATGCTACCAGGGGCTCGGGAAGTTAATTAAATACCATTTGGAGGCATTTAATGTTCGAGCAAAAACGGCTGATTTTCGACAAAAGAGATAACACCCCCCATTACGTCATGCTTCAGAAATGTGGAAAATGGTCCGTTTTCAAATGTTTTATTTTTGAACGTCAGTTCACATTTGTAGGTGGATCATCAGTGTTAGAGCTAAAATTAGCATGTTTAAAGTGATTTTCATGCTTCCAGGGGCCCAAAACACAAGATTTATGGAATGGTTAAAAGTGCATGAAAATGGCCAATTTACTCACTCTGAGTTCTCAAAAAGGGTTTCTTCACCCCGGGAAGTTAATTAAATACCATTTGGAGGCATTTAATGTTCGAGCAAAAACGGCTGATTTTCGACAAAAGAGATAACACCCCCCCATTACGTCATGCTTCAGAAATGTGGAAAATGGTCCGTTTTCAAATGTTTTATTTTTGAACGTCAGTTCACATTTGTAGGTGGATCATCAGTGTTAGAGCTAAAATTTGCATGTTTAAAGTGATTTTCAGGCTTCCAGGGGCTCGGGAAGTTAATTAAATACCATTTGGAGGCATTAAATGTTCGAGCAAAAACGGCTGATTTTCGACAAAAGAGATAACACCCCCCCATTACGTCATGCTTCAGAAATGTGGGAAATGGTCCGTTTTCAAATGTTTTATTTTTGAACGTCAGTTCACATTTGTAGGTGGATCATCAGTGTTAGAGCTAAAATTAGCATGTTTAAAGTGATTTTCATGCTTCCAGGGGCCCAAAACACAAGATTTATGGAATGGTTAAAAGTGCATGAAAATGGCCAATTTACTCACTCTGAGTTCTCAAAAAGGGTTTCTTCACCCCGGGAAGTTAATTAAATACCATTTGGAGGCATTTAATGTTCGAGCAAAAACGGCTGATTTTCGACAAAAGAGATAACACCCCCCCATTACGTCATGCTTCAGAAATGTGGAAAATGGTCCGTTTTCAAATGTTTTATTTTTGAACGTCAGTTCACATTTGTAGGTGGATCATCAGTGTTAGAGCTAAAATTAGCATGTTTAAAGTGATTTTCATGCTTCCAGGGGCCCAAAACACAAGATTAATGGAATGGTTAAAAGTGCATGAAAATGGCCAATTTACTCACTCTGAGTTCTCAAAAAGGGTTTCTTCACCCCGGGAAGTGAAATAAATACCATTTGGAGGCATTTAATGTTCGAGCAAAAATGGCTGATTTCCGACAAAAGAGATAACACCCCCCCATTACGTCATGCTTCAGAAATGTGGAAAATGGTCCGTTTTCAAATGTTTTATTTTTGAACGTCAGTTCACATTTGTAGGTGGATCATCAGTGTTAGAGCTAAAATTAGCATGTTTAAAGTGATTTTCATGCTTCCAGGGGCTCGGGAAGTTAATTAAATACCATTTGGAGGCATTTAATGTTCGAGCAAAAACGGCTGATTTTCGACAAAAGAGATAACACCCCCCCCATTACGTCATGCTTCAGAAATGTGGAAAATGGTCCGTTTTCAAATGTTTTATTTTTGAACGTCAGTTCACATTTGTAGGTGGATCATCAGTGTTAGAGCTAAAATTAGCATGTTTAAAGTGATTTTCATGCTTCCAGGGGCTCGGGAAGTTAATTAAATACCATTTGGAGGCATTTAATGTTCGAGCAAAAAACGGCAGATTTTCGACAAAAGAGATAACACCCCCCCATTACGTCATGCTTCAGAAATGTGGAAAATGGTCCGTTTTCAAATGTTTTATTTTTGAACGTCAGTTCACATTTGTAGGTGGATCATCAGTGTTAGAGCTAAAATTAGCATGTTTAAAGTGATTTTCATGATTCCAGGGGCCCAAAACACAAGATTTATGGAATGGTTAAAAGTGCATGAAAATGGCCAATTTACTCACTCTGAGTTCTCAAAAAGGGTTTCTTCACCCCGGGAAGTTAATTAAATACCATTTGGAGGCATTTAATGTTCGAGCAAAAACGGCTGATTTTCGACAAAAGAGATAACACCCCCCCATTACGTCATGCTTCAGAAATGTGGAAAATGGTCCGTTTTCAAATGTTTTATTTTTGAACGTCAGTTCACATTTGTAGGTGGATCATCAGTGTTAGAGCTAAAATTAGCATGTTTAAAGTGATTTTCATGCTTCCAGGGGCTCGGGAAGTTAATTAAATACCATTTGGAGGCATTTAATGTTCGAGCAAAAACGGCTGATTTTCGACAAAAGAGATAACACCCCCCCATTACGTCATGCTTCAGAAATGTGGAAAATGGTCCGTTTTCAAATGTTTTATTTTTGAACGTCAGTTCACATTTGTAGGTGGATCATCAGTGTTAGAGCTAAAATTAGCATGTTTAAAGTGATTTTCATGATTCCAGGGGCCCAAAACACAAGATTTATGGAATGGTTAAAAGTGCATGAAAATGGCCAATTTACTCACTCTGAGTTCTCAAAAAGGGTTTCTTCACCCCGGGAAGTTAATTAAATACCATTTGGAGGCATTTAATGTTCAAGCAAAAACGGCTGATTTTCGACAAAAGAGATAACACCCCCCCATTACGTCATGCTTCAGAAATGTGGAAAATGGTCCGTTTTCAAATGTTTTATTTTTGAACGTCAGTTCACATTTGTAGGTGGATCATCAGTGTTAGAGCTAAAATTAGCATGTTTAAAGTGATTTTCATGCTTCCAGGGGCTCGGGAAGTTAATTAAATACCATTTGGAGGCATTTAATGTTCGAGCAAAAAACGGCTGATTTTCGACAAAAGAGATAACACCCCCCCATTACGTCATGCTTCAGAAATGTGGAAAATGGTCCGTTTTCAAATGTTTTATTTTTGAACGTCAGTTCACATTTGTAGGTGGATCATCAGTGTTAGAGCTAAAATTAGCATGTTTAAAGTGATTTTCATGCTTCCAGGGGCTCGGGAAGTGAAATAAATACCATTTGGAGGCATTTAATGTTCGAGCAAAAACGGCAGATTTTCGACAAAAGAGATAACACCCCCCCCATTACGTCATGCTTCAGAAATTTGGAAAATGGTCCGTTTTCAAATGTTTTATTTTTGAACGTCAGTTCACATTTGTAGGTGGATCATCAGTGTTAGAGCTAAAATTAGCATGTTTAAAGTGATTTTCATGCTTCCAGGGGCTCGGGAAGTTAATTAAATACCATTTGGAGGCATTTCATGTTCGAGCAAAAACGGCTGATTTTCAACAAAAGAGATAACCCCCCCCCATTACGTCATGCTTCAGAAATGTGGAAAATGGTCCGTTTTCAAATGTTTTATTTTTGAACGTCAGTTCACATTTGTAGGTGGATCATCAGTGTTAGGGGTAAAATTAGCATGTTTAAAGTGATTTTCATGCTTCCAGGGGCTCGGGAAGTTAATTAAATACCATTTGGAGGCATTTAATGTTCGAGCAAAAACGGCTGATTTTCGACAAAAGAGATAACACCCCCCCATTTCGTCATGCTTCAGAAATGTGGAAAATAGTCCGTTTTCAAATGTTTTATTTTTGAACGTCAGTTCACATTTGTAGGTGGATCATCAGTGTTAGAGCTAAAATTAGCATGTTTAAAGTGATTTTCATGCTTCCAGGGGCCCAAAACACAAGATTTATGGAATGGTTAAAAGTGCATGAAAATGGCCAATTTACTCACTCTGAGTTCTCAAAAAGGGTTTCTTCACCCCGGGAAGTTAATTAAATACCATTTGGAGGCATTTAATGTTCGAGCAAAAACGGCTGATTTTCGACAAAAGAGATAACACCCCCCCATTACGTCATGCTTCAGAAATGTGGAAAATGGTCCGTTTTCAAATGTTTTATTTTTGAACGTCAGTTCACATTTGTAGGTGGATCATCAGTGTTAGAGCTAAAATTAGCATGTTTAAAGTGATTTTCATGCTTCCAGGGGCTCGGGAAGTTAATTAAATACCATTTGGAGGCATTTAATGTTCGAGCAAAAACGGCTGATTTTCGACAAAAGAGATAACACCCCCCCATTTCGTCATGCTTCAGAAATGTGGAAAATAGTCCGTTTTCAAATGTTTTATTTTTGAACGTCAGTTCACATTTGTAGGTGGATCATCAGTGTTAGAGCTAAAATTAGCATGTTTAAAGTGATTTTCATGCTTCCAGGGGCTCGGGAAGTTAATTAAATACCATTTGGAGGCATTTAATGTTCGAGCAAAAACGGCTGATTTTCGACAAAAGAGATAACACGCCCCCATTACGTCATGCTTCAGAAATGTGGAAAATGGTCCGTTTTCAAATGTTTTATTTTTGAACGTCAGTTCACATTTGTAGGTGGATCATCAGTGTTAGAGCTAAAATTAGCATGTTTAAAGTGATTTTCATGCTTCCAGGGGCCCAAAACACAAGATTTATGGAATGGTTAAAAGTGCATGAAAATGGCCAATTTACTCACTCTGAGTTCTCAAAAAGTGTTTCTTCACCCCGGGAAGTTAATTAAATACCATTTGGAGGCATTTAATGTTCGAGCAAAAACGGCTGATTTTCGACAAAAGAGATAACACCCCCCCATTACGTCATGCTTCAGAAATGTGGAAAATGGTCCGTTTTCAAATGTTTTATTTTTGAACGTCAGTTCACATTTGTAGGTGGATCATCAGTGTTAGAGCTAAAATTAGCATGTTTAAAGTGATTTTCATGCTTCCAGGGGCTCGGGAAGTTAATTAAATACCATTTGGAGGCATTTAATGTTCGAGCAAAAACGGCTGATTTTCGACAAAAGAGATAACACCCCCCCATTACGTCATGCTTCAGAAATGTGGAAAATGGTCCGTTTTCAAATGTTTTATTTTTGAACGTCAGTTCACATTTGTAGGTGGATCATCAGTGTTAGAGCTAAAATTAGCATGTTTAAAGTGATTTTCATGCTTCCAGGGGCTCGGGAAGTGAAATAAATACCATTTGGAGGCATTTAATGTTCGAGCAAAAACGGCTGATTTTCGACAAAAGAGATAACACCCCCCCATTACGTCATGCTTCAGAAATTTGGAAAATGGTCCGTTTTCAAATGTTTCATTTTTGAACGTCAGTTCACATTTGTAGGTGGATCATCAGTGTTAGAGCTAAAATTAGCATGTTTAAAGTGATTTTCATGCTTCCAGGGGCCCAAAACACAAGATTTATGGAATGGTTAAAAGTGCATGAAAATGGCCAATTTACTCACTCTGAGTTCTCAAAAAGGGTTTCTTCACCCCGGGAAGTTAATTAAATACCATTTGGAGGCATTTAATGTTCGAGCAAAAACGGCTGATTTTCGACAAAAGAGATAACACCCCCCCATTACGTCATGCTTCAGAAATGTGGAAAATGGTCCGTTTTCAAATGTTTTATTTTTGAATGTCAGTTCACATTTGTAGGTGGATCATCAGTGTTAGAGTTAAAATTAGCATGTTTAAAGTGATTTTCATGCTTCCAGGGGCTCGGGAAGTGAAATAAATACAATTTGGAGGCATTTAATGTTCGAGCAAAAACGGCTGATTTTCGACAAAAGAGATAACACCCCCCCATTACGACATGCTTCAGAAATGTGGAAAATGGTCCGTTTTCAAATGTTTTATTTTTGAACGTCAGTTCACATTTGTAGGTGGATCATCAGTGTTAGAGCTAAAATTAGCATGTTTAAAGTGATTTTCATGCTTCCAGGGGCTCGGGAAGTTAATTAAATACCATTTGGAGGCATTTAATGTTCGAGCAAAAACGGCTGATTTTCGACAAAAGAGATAACACCCCCCCATTACGTCATGCTTCAGAAATGTGGAAAATGGTCCGTTTTCAAATGTTTTATTTTTGAACGTCAGTTCACATTTGTAGGTGGATCATCAGTGTTAGAGCTAAAATTAGCATGTTTAAAGTGATTTTCATGCTTCCAGGGGCCCAAAACACAAGATTTATGGAATGGTTAAAAGTGCATGAAAATGGCCAATTTACTCACTCTGAGTTCTCAAAAAGGGTTTCTTCACCCCGGGAAGTTAATTAAATACCATTTGGAGGCATTTAATGTTCGAGCAAAAACGGCTGATTTTCGACAAAAGAGATAACACCCCCCCATTACGTCATGCTTCAGAAATGTGGAAAATGGTCCGTTTTCAAATGTTTTATTTTTGAACAACAGTTCACATTTGTAGGTGGATCATCAGTGTTAGAGCTAAAATTAGCATGTTTAAAGTGATTTTCATGCTTCCAGGGGCTCGGGAAGTTAATTAAATACCATTTGGAGGCATTTAATGTTCGAGCAAAAACGGCTGATTTTCAACAAAAGAGATAACACCCCCCCCCATTACGTCATGCTTCAGAAATGTGGAAAATGGTCCGTTTTCAAATGTTTTATTTTTGAACGTCAGTTCACATTTGTAGGTGGATCATCAGTGTTAGAGCTAAAATTAGCATGTTTAAAGTGATTTTCATGCTTCCAGGGGCTCGGGAAGTTAATTAAATACCATTTGGAGGCATTTAATGTTCGAGCAAAAACGGCTGATTTTCGACAAAAGAGATAACACCCCCCCATTACGTCATGCTTCAGAAATGTGGAAAATGGTCCGTTTTCAAATGTTTTATTTTTGAACGTCAGTTCACATTTGTAGGTGGATCATCAGTGTTAGAGCTAAAATTAGCATGTTTAAAGTGATTTTCATGCTACCAGGGGCTCGGGAAGTTAATTAAATACCATTTGGAGGCATTTAATGTTCGAGCAAAAACGGCTGATTTTCGACAAAAGAGATAACACCCCCCCATTACGTCATGCTTCAGAAATTTGGAAAATGGTCCGTTTTCAAATGTTTCATTTTTGAACGTCAGTTCACATTTGTAGGTGGATCATCAGTGTTAGAGCTAAAATTAGCATGTTTAAAGTGATTTTCATGCTTCCAGGGGCCCAAAACACAAGATTTATGGAATGGTTAAAAGTGCATGAAAATGGCCAATTTACTCACTCTGAGTTCTCAAAAAGGGTTTCTTCACCCCGGGAAGTTAATTAAATACCATTTGGAGGCATTTAATGTTCGAGCAAAAACGGCTGATTTTCGACAAAAGAGATAACACCCCCCCATTACGTCATGCTTCAGAAATTTGGAAAATGGTCCGTTTTCAAATGTTTTATTTTTGAATGTCAGTTCACATTTGTAGGTGGATCATCAGTGTTAGAGTTAAAATTAGCATGTTTAAAGTGATTTTCATGCTTCCAGGGGCTCGGGAAGTGAAATAAATACAATTTGGAGGCATTTAATGTTCGAGCAAAAACGGCTGATTTTCGACAAAAGAGATAACACCCCCCCATTACGTCATGCTTCAGAAATGTGGAAAATGGTCCGTTTTCAAATGTTTTATTTTTGAACGTCAGTTCACATTTGTAGGTGGATCATCAGTGTTAGAGCTAAAATTAGCATGTTTAAAGTGATTTTCATGCTTCCAGGGGCTCGGGAAGTTAATTAAATACCATTTGGAGGCATTTAATGTTCGAGCAAAAACGGCTGATTTTCGACAAAAGAGATAACACCCCCCCATTTCGTCATGCTTCAGAAATGTGGAAAATAGTCCGTTTTCAAATGTTTTATTTTTGAACGTCAGTTCACATTTGTAGGTGGATCATCAGTGTTAGAGCTAAAATTAGCATGTTTAAAGTGATTTTCATGCTTCCAGGGGCTCGGGAAGTTAATTAAATACCATTTGGAGGCATTTAATGTTCGAGCAAAAACGGCTGATTTTCGACAAAAGAGATAACACGCCCCCATTACGTCATGCTTCAGAAATGTGGAAAATGGTCCGTTTTCAAATGTTTTATTTTTGAATGTCAGTTCACATTTGTAGGTGGATCATCAGTGTTAGAGCTAAAATTAGCATGTTTAAAGTGATTTTCATGCTTCCAGGGGCCCAAAACACAAGATTTATGGAATGGTTAAAAGTGCATGAAAATGGCCAATTTACTCACTCTGAGTTCTCAAAAAGGGTTTCTTCACCCCGGGAAGTTAATTAAATACCATTTGGAGGCATTTAATGTTCGAGCAAAAACGGCTGATTTTCGACAAAAGAGATAACACCCCCCCATTACGTCATGCTTCAGAAATGTGGAAAATGGTCCGTTTTCAAATGTTTTATTTTTGAACGTCAGTTCACATTTGTAGGTGGATCATCAGTGTTAGAGCTAAAATTAGCATGTTTAAAGTGATTTTCATGCTTCCAGTGGCTCGGGAAGTTAATTAAATACCATTTGGAGGCATTTAATGTTCGAGCAAAAACGGCTGATTTTCGACAAAAGAGATAACACCCCCCATTACGTCATGTTTCAGAAATGTGGAAAATGGTCCGTTTTCAAATGTTTTATTTTTGAATGTCAGTTCACATTTGTAGGTGGATCATCAGTGTTAGAGCTAAAATTAGCATGTTTAAAGTGATTTTCATGCTTCCAGGGGCCCAAAACACAAGATTTATGGAATGGTTAAAAGTGCATGAAAATGGCCAATTTACTCACTCTGAGTTCTCAAAAAGTGTTTCTTCACCCCGGGAAGTTAATTAAATACCATTTGGAGGCATTCAATGTTCGAGCAAAAACGGCTGATTTTCGACAAAAGAGATAACACCCCCCCATTACGTCATGCTTCAGAAATGTGGAAAATGGTCCGTTTTCAAATGTTTTATTTTTGAACGTCAGTTCACATTTGTAGGTGGATCATCAGTGTTAGAGCTAAAATTAGCATGTTTAAAGTGATTTTCATGCTTCCAGGGGCTCGGGAAGTTAATTAAATACCATTTGGAGGCATTTAATGTTCGAGCAAAAACGGCTGATTTTCGACAAAAGAGATAACACCCCCCCATTACGTCATGCTTCAGAAATGTGGAAAATGGTCCGTTTTCAAATGTTTTATTTTTGAACGTCAGTTCACATTTGTAGGTGGATCATCAGTGTTAGAGCTAAAATTAGCATGTTTAAAGTGATTTTCATGCTTCCAGGGGCTCGGGAAGTGAAATAAATACCATTTGGAGGCATTTAATGTTCGAGCAAAAACGGCTGATTTTCGACAAAAGAGATAACACCCCCCCATTACGTCATGCTTCAGAAATTTGGAAAATGGTCCGTTTTCAAATGTTTCATTTTTGAACGTCAGTTCACATTTGTAGGTGGATCATCAGTGTTAGAGCTAAAATTAGCATGTTTAAAGTGATTTTCATGCTTCCAGGGGCCCAAAACACAAGATTTATGGAATGGTTAAAAGTGCATGAAAATGGCCAATTTACTCACTCTGAGTTCTCAAAAAGGGTTTCTTCACCCCGGGAAGTTAATTAAATACCATTTGGAGGCATTTAATGTTCGAGCAAAAACGGCTGATTTTCGACAAAAGAGATAACACCCCCCCATTACGTCATGCTTCAGAAATGTGGAAAATGGTCCGTTTTCAAATGTTTTATTTTTGAATGTCAGTTCACATTTGTAGGTGGATCATCAGTGTTAGAGTTAAAATTAGCATGTTTAAAGTGATTTTCATGCTTCCAGGGGCTCGGGAAGTGAAATAAATACAATTTGGAGGCATTTAATGTTCGAGCAAAAACGGCTGATTTTCGACAAAAGAGATAACACCCCCCCATTACGACATGCTTCAGAAATGTGGAAAATGGTCCGTTTTCAAATGTTTTATTTTTGAACGTCAGTTCACATTTGTAGGTGGATCATCAGTGTTAGAGCTAAAATTAGCATGTTTAAAGTGATTTTCATGCTTCCAGGGGCTCGGGAAGTTAATTAAATACCATTTGGAGGCATTTAATGTTCGAGCAAAAACGGCTGATTTTCGACAAAAGAGATAACACCCCCCCATTACGTCATGCTTCAGAAATGTGGAAAATGGTCCGTTTTCAAATGTTTTATTTTTGAACGTCAGTTCACATTTGTAGGTGGATCATCAGTGTTAGAGCTAAAATTAGCATGTTTAAAGTGATTTTCATGCTTCCAGGGGCCCAAAACACAAGATTTATGGAATGGTTAAAAGTGCATGAAAATGGCCAATTTACTCACTCTGAGTTCTCAAAAAGGGTTTCTTCACCCCGGGAAGTTAATTAAATACCATTTGGAGGCATTTAATGTTCGAGCAAAAACGGCTGATTTTCGACAAAAGAGATAACACCCCCCCATTACGTCATGCTTCAGAAATGTGGAAAATGGTCCGTTTTCAAATGTTTTATTTTTGAACAACAGTTCACATTTGTAGGTGGATCATCAGTGTTAGAGCTAAAATTAGCATGTTTAAAGTGATTTTCATGCTTCCAGGGGCTCGGGAAGTTAATTAAATACCATTTGGAGGCATTTAATGTTCGAGCAAAAACGGCTGATTTTCAACAAAAGAGATAACACCCCCCCCCATTACGTCATGCTTCAGAAATGTGGAAAATGGTCCGTTTTCAAATGTTTTATTTTTGAACGTCAGTTCACATTTGTAGGTGGATCATCAGTGTTAGAGCTAAAATTAGCATGTTTAAAGTGATTTTCATGCTTCCAGGGGCTCGGGAAGTTAATTAAATACCATTTGGAGGCATTTAATGTTCGAGCAAAAACGGCTGATTTTCGACAAAAGAGATAACACCCCCCCATTACGTCATGCTTCAGAAATGTGGAAAATGGTCCGTTTTCAAATGTTTTATTTTTGAACGTCAGTTCACATTTGTAGGTGGATCATCAGTGTTAGAGCTAAAATTAGCATGTTTAAAGTGATTTTCATGCTACCAGGGGCTCGGGAAGTTAATTAAATACCATTTGGAGGCATTTAATGTTCGAGCAAAAACGGCTGATTTTCGACAAAAGAGATAACACCCCCCCATTACGTCATGCTTCAGAAATTTGGAAAATGGTCCGTTTTCAAATGTTTCATTTTTGAACGTCAGTTCACATTTGTAGGTGGATCATCAGTGTTAGAGCTAAAATTAGCATGTTTAAAGTGATTTTCATGCTTCCAGGGGCCCAAAACACAAGATTTATGGAATGGTTAAAAGTGCATGAAAATGGCCAATTTACTCACTCTGAGTTCTCAAAAAGGGTTTCTTCACCCCGGGAAGTTAATTAAATACCATTTGGAGGCATTTAATGTTCGAGCAAAAACGGCTGATTTTCGACAAAAGAGATAACACCCCCCCATTACGTCATGCTTCAGAAATGTGGAAAATGGTCCGTTTTCAAATGTTTTATTTTTGAACGTCAGTTCACATTTGTAGGTGGATCATCAGTGTTAGAGCTAAAATTAGCATGTTTAAAGTGATTTTCAGGCTTCCAGGGGCTCGGGAAGTTAATTAAATACCATTTGGAGGCATTTAATGTTCGAGCAAAAACGGCTGATTTTCGACAAAAGAGATAACACCCCCCCATTACGTCATGCTTCAGAAATGTGGGAAATGGTCCGTTTTCAAATGTTTTATTTTTGAACGTCAGTTCACATTTGTAGGTGGATCATCAGTGTTAGAGCTAAAATTAGCATGTTTAAAGTGATTTTCATGCTTCCAGGGGCCCAAAACACAAGATTTATGGAATGGTTAAAAGTGCATGAAAATGGCCAATTTACTCACTCTGAGTTCTCAAAAAGGGTTTCTTCACCCCGGGAAGTTAATTAAATACCATTTGGAGGCATTTAATGTTCGAGCAAAAACGGCTGATTTTCGACAAAAGAGATAACACCCCCCCATTACGTCATGCTTCAGAAATGTGGAAAATGGTCCGTTTTCAAATGTTTTATTTTTGAACGTCAGTTCACATTTGTAGGTGGATCATCAGTGTTAGAGCTAAAATTAGCATGTTTAAAGTGATTTTCATGCTTCCAGGGGCCCAAAACACAAGATTAATGGAATGGTTAAAAGTGCATGAAAATGGCCAATTTACTCACTCTGAGTTCTCAAAAAGGGTTTCTTCACCCCGGGAAGTGAAATAAATACCATTTGGAGGCATTTAATGTTCGAGCAAAAACGGCTGATTTTCGACAAAAGAGATAACACCCCCCCATTACGTCATGCTTCAGAAATGTGGAAAATGGTCCGTTTTCAAATGTTTTATTTTTGAACGTCAGTTCACATTTGTAGGTGGATCATCAGTGTTAGAGCTAAAATTAGCATGTTTAAAGTGATTTTCATGCTTCCAGGGGCTCGGGAAGTTAATTAAATACCATTTGGAGGCATTTAATGTTCGAGCAAAAACGGCTGATTTTCGACAAAAGAGATAACACCCCCCCATTACGTCATGCTTCAGAAATGTGGAAAATGGTCCGTTTTCAAATGTTTTATTTTTGAACGTCAGTTCACATTTGTAGGTGGATCATCAGTGTTAGAGCTAAAATTAGCATGTTTAAAGTGATTTTCATGCTACCAGGGGCTCGGGAAGTTAATTAAATACCATTTGGAGACATTTAATGTTCGAGCAAAAACGGCTGATTTTCGACAAAAGAGATAACACCCCCCCATTACGTCATGCTTCAGAAATTTGGAAAATGGTCCGTTTTCAAATGTTTCATTTTTGAACGTCAGTTCACATTTGTAGGTGGATCATCAGTGTTAGAGCTAAAATTAGCATGTTTAAAGTGATTTTCATGCTTCCAGGGGCCCAAAACACAAGATTTATGGAATGGTTAAAAGTGCATGAAAATGGCCAATTTACTCACTCTGAGTTCTCAAAAAGGGTTTCTTCACCCCGGGAAGTTAATTAAATACCATTTGGAGGCATTTAATGTTCGAGCAAAAACGGCTGATTTTCGACAAAAGAGATAACACCCCCCCATTACGTCATGCTTCAGAAATGTGGAAAATGGTCCGTTTTCAAATGTTTTATTTTTGAACGTCAGTTCACATTTGTAGGTGGATCATCAGTGTTAGAGCTAAAATTAGCAT
Source organism: Lissotriton vulgaris (assembly GCF_964263255.1). Lineage (NCBI taxonomy): Eukaryota > Metazoa > Chordata > Amphibia > Caudata > Salamandridae > Lissotriton > Lissotriton vulgaris. Next base: position 237,799 of record NW_028252192.1, read on the forward strand.
GTTTAAAGTGATTTTCAGGCTTCCAGGGGCTCGGGAAGTTAATTAAATACCATTTGGAGGCATTTAATGTTCGAGCAAAAACGGCTGATTTTCGACAAAAGAGATAACACCCCCCCATTACGTCATGCTTCAGAAATGTGGGAAATGGTCCGTTTTCAAATGTTTTATTTTTGAACGTCAGTTCACATTTGTAGGTGGATCATCAGTGTTAGAGCTAAAATTAGCATGTTTAAAGTGATTTTCATGCTTCCAGGGGCCCAAAACACAAGATTTATGGAATGGTTAAAAGTGCATGAAAATGGCCAATTTACTCACTCTGAGTTCTCAAAAAGGGTTTCTTCACCCCGGGAAGTTAATTAAATACCATTTGGAGGCATTTAATGTTCGAGCAAAAACGGCTGATTTTCGACAAAAGAGATAACACCCCCCCATTACGTCATGCTTCAGAAATGTGGAAAATGGTCCGTTTTCAAATGTTTTATTTTTGAACGTCAGTTCACATTTGTAGGTGGATCATCAGTGTTAGAGCTAAAATTAGCATGTTTAAAGTGATTTTCATGCTTCCAGGGGCCCAAAACACAAGATTAATGGAATGGTTAAAAGTGCATGAAAATGGCCAATTTACTCACTCTGAGTTCTCAAAAAGGGTTTCTTCACCCCGGGAAGTGAAATAAATACCATTTGGAGGCATTTAATGTTCGAGCAAAAACGGCTGATTTTCGACAAAAGAGATAACACCCCCCCATTACGTCATGCTTCAGAAATGTGGAAAATGGTCCGTTTTCAAATGTTTTATTTTTGAACGTCAGTTCACATTTGTAGGTGGATCATCAGTGTTAGAGCTAAAATTAGCATGTTTAAAGTGATTTTCATGCTTCCAGGGGCTCGGGAAGTTAATTAAATACCATTTGGAGGCATTTAATGTTCGAGCAAAAACGGCTGATTTTCGACAAAAGAGATAACACCCCCCCCATTACGTCATGCTTCAGAAATGTGGAAAATGGTCCGTTTTCAAATGTTTTATTTTTGAACGTCAGTTCACATTTGTAGGTGGATCATCAGTGTTAGAGCTAAAATTAGCATGTTTAAAGTGATTTTCATGCTTCCAGGGGCTCGGGAAGTTAATTAAATACCATTTGGAGGCATTTAATGTTCGAGCAAAAAACGGCTGATTTTCGACAAAAGAGATAACACCCCCCCATTACGTCATGCTTCAGAAATGTGGAAAATGGTCCGTTTTCAAATGTTTTATTTTTGAACGTCAGTTCACATTTGTAGGTGGATCATCAGTGTTAGAGCTAAAATTAGCATGTTTAAAGTGATTTTCATGCTTCCAGGGGCCCAAAACACAAGATTTATGGAATGGTTAAAAGTGCATGAAAATGGCCAATTTACTCACTCTGAGTTCTCAAAAAGGGTTTCTTCACCCCGGGAAGTTAATTAAATACCATTTGGAGGCATTTAATGTTCGAGCAAAAACGGCTGATTTTCGACAAAAGAGATAACACCCCCCCATTACGTCATGCTTCAGAAATGTGGAAAATGGTCCGTTTTCAAATGTTTTATTTTTGAACGTCAGTTCACATTTGTAGGTGGATCATCAGTGTTAGAGCTAAAATTAGCATGTTTAAAGTGATTTTCATGATTCCAGGGGCCCAAAACACAAGATTTATGGAATGGTTAAAAGTGCATGAAAATGGCCAATTTACTCACTCTGAGTTCTAAAAAAGGGTTTCTTCACCCCGGGAAGTTAATTAAATACCATTTGGAGGCATTTAATGTTCGAGCAAAAACGGCTGATTTTCGACAAAAGAGATAACACCCCCCCATTACGTCATGCTTCAGAAATGTGGAAAATGGTCAGTTTTCAAATGTTTTATTTTTGAACGTCAGTTCACATTTGTAGGTGGATCATCAGTGTTAGAGCTAAAATTAGCATGTTTAAAGTGATTTTCATGCTTCCAGGGGCTCGGGACGTTAATTAAATACCATTTGGAGGCATTTAATGTTCGAGCAAAAAACGGCTGATTTTCGACAAAAGAGATAACACCCCCCCATTACGTCATGCTTCAGAAATGTGGAAAATGGTCCGTTTTCAAATGTTTTATTTTTGAACGTCAGTTCACATTTGTAGGTGGATCATCAGTGTTAGAGCTAAAATTAGCATGTTTAAAGTGATTTTCATGCTTCCAGGGGCTCGGGAAGTGAAATAAATACCATTTGGAGGCATTTAATGTTCGAGCAAAAACGGCAGATTTTCGACAAAAGAGATAACACCCCCCCATTACGTCATGCTTCAGAAATTTGGAAAATGGTCCGTTTTCAAATGTTTTATTTTTGAACGTCAGTTCACATTTGTAGGTGGATCATCAGTGTTAGAGCTAAAATTAGCATGTTTAAAGTGATTTTCATGCTTCCAGGGGCTCGGGAAGTTAATTAAATACCATTTGGAGGCATTTAATGTTCGAGCAAAAACGGCCGATTTTCAACAAAAGAGATAACACCCCCCCATTACGTCATGCTTCAGAAATGTGGAAAATGGTCCGTTTTCAAATGTTTTATTTTTGAACGTCAGTTCACATTTGTAGGTGGATCATCAGTGTTAGGGGTAAAATTAGCATGTTTAAAGTGATTTTCATGCTTCCAGGGGCTCGGGAAGTTAATTAAATACCATTTGGAGGCATTTAATGTTCGAGCAAAAACGGCTGATTTTCGACAAAAGAGATAACACCCCCCCATTACGTCATGCTTCAGAAATGTGGAAAATGGTCCGTTTTCAAATGTTTTATTTTTGAACGTCAGTTCACATTTGTAGGTGGATCATCAGTGTTAGAGCTAAAATTAGCATGTTTAAAGTGATTTTCATGCTTCCAGGGGCCCAAAACACAAGATTTATGGAATGGTTAAAAGTGCATGAAAATGGCCAATTTACTCACTCTGAGTTCTCAAAAAGGGTTTCTTCACCCCGGGAAGTTAATTAAATACCATTTGGAGGCATTCAATGTTCGAGCAAAAACGGCTGATTTTCGACAAAAGAGATAACACCCCCCCATTACGTCATGCTTCAGAAATGTGGAAAATGGTCCGTTTTCAAATGTTTTATTTTTGAACGTCAGTTCACATTTGTAGGTGGATCATCAGTGTTAGAGCTAAAATTAGCATGTTTAAAGTGATTTTCATGCTTCCAGGGGCTCGGGAAGTTAATTAAATACCATTTGGAGGCATTTAATGTTCGAGCAAAAACGGCTGATTTTCGACAAAAGAGATAACACCCCCCCATTACGTCATGCTTCAGAAATGTGGAAAATGGTCCGTTTTCAAATGTTTTATTTTTGAACGTCAGTTCACATTTGTAGGTGGATCATCAGTGTTAGAGCTAAAATTAGCATGTTTAAAGTGATTTTCATGCTTCCAGGGGCTCGGGAAGTGAAATAAATACCATTTGGAGGCATTTAATGTTCGAGCAAAAACGGCTGATTTTCGACAAAAGAGATAACACCCCCCCATTACGTCATGCTTCAGAAATTTGGAAAATGGTCCGTTTTCAAATGTTTCATTTTTGAACGTCAGTTCACATTTGTAGGTGGATCATCAGTGTTAGAGCTAAAATTAGCATGTTTAAAGTGATTTTCATGCTTCCAGGGGCCCAAAACACAAGATTTATGGAATGGTTAAAAGTGCATGAAAATGGCCAATTTACTCACTCTGAGTTCTCAAAAAGGGTTTCTTCACCCCGGGAAGTTAATTAAATACCATTTGGAGGCATTTAATGTTCGAGCAAAAACGGCTGATTTTCGACAAAAGAGATAACACCCCCCCATTACGTCATGCTTCAGAAATGTGGAAAATGGTCCGTTTTCAAATGTTTTATTTTTGAATGTCAGTTCACATTTGTAGGTGGATCATCAGTGTTAGAGTTAAAATTAGCATGTTTAAAGTGATTTTCATGCTTCCAGGGGCTCGGGAAGTGAAATAAATACCATTTGGAGGCATTTAATGTTCGAGCAAAAACGGCTGATTTTCGACAAAAGAGATAACACCCCCCCATTACGTCATGCTTCAGAAATGTGGAAAATGGTCCGTTTTCAAATGTTTTATTTTTGAACGTCAGTTCACATTTGTAGGTGGATCATCAGTGTTAGAGCTAAAATTAGCATGTTTAAAGTGATTTTCATGCTTCCAGGGGCTCGGGAAGTTAATTAAATACCATTTGGAGGCATTTAATGTTCGAGCAAAAACGGCTGATTTTCGACAAAAGAGATAACACCCCCCCATTACGTCATGCTTCAGAAATGTGGAAAATGGTCCGTTTTCAAATGTTTTATTTTTGAACGTCAGTTCACATTTGTAGGTGGATCATCAGTGTTAGAGCTAAAATTAGCATGTTTAAAGTGATTTTCATGCTTCCAGGGGCCCAAAACACAAGATTTATGGAATGGTTAAAAGTGCATGAAAATGGCCAATTTACTCACTCTGAGTTCTCAAAAAGGGTTTCTTCACCCCGGGAAGTTAATTAAATACCATTTGGAGGCATTTAATGTTCGAGCAAAAACGGCTGATTTTCGACAAAAGAGATAACACCCCCCCATTACGTCATGCTTCAGAAATGTGGAAAATGGTCCGTTTTCAAATGTTTTATTTTTGAACGTCAGTTCACATTTGTAGGTGGATCATCAGTGTTAGAGCTAAAATTAGCATGTTTAAAGTGATTTTCATGCTTCCAGTGGCTCGGGAAGTTAATTAAATACCATTTGGAGGCATTTAATGTTCGAGCAAAAACGGCTGATTTTCGACAAAAGAGATAACACCCCCCATTACGTCATGTTTCAGAAATGTGGAAAATGGTCCGTTTTCAAATGTTTTATTTTTGAATGTCAGTTCACATTTGTAGGTGGATCATCAGTGTTAGAGCTAAAATTAGCATGTTTAAAGTGATTTTCATGCTTCCAGGGGCCCAAAACACAAGATTTATGGAATGGTTAAAAGTGCATGAAAATGGCCAATTTACTCACTCTGAGTTCTCAAAAAGTGTTTCTTCACCCCGGGAAGTTAATTAAATACCATTTGGAGGCATTCAATGTTCGAGCAAAAACGGCTGATTTTCGACAAAAGAGATAACACCCCCCCATTACGTCATGCTTCAGAAATGTGGAAAATGGTCCGTTTTCAAATGTTTTATTTTTGAACGTCAGTTCACATTTGTAGGTGGATCATCAGTGTTAGAGCTAAAATTAGCATGTTTAAAGTGATTTTCATGCTTCCAGGGGCTCGGGAAGTTAATTAAATACCATTTGGAGGCATTTAATGTTCGAGCAAAAACGGCTGATTTTCGACAAAAGAGATAACACCCCCCCATTACGTCATGCTTCAGAAATGTGGAAAATGGTCCGTTTTCAAATGTTTTATTTTTGAACGTCAGTTCACATTTGTAGGTGGATCATCAGTGTTAGAGCTAAAATTAGCATGTTTAAAGTGATTTTCATGCTTCCAGGGGCTCGGGAAGTGAAATAAATACCATTTGGAGGCATTTAATGTTCGAGCAAAAACGGCTGATTTTCGACAAAAGAGATAACACCCCCCCATTACGTCATGCTTCAGAAATTTGGAAAATGGTCCGTTTTCAAATGTTTCATTTTTGAACGTCAGTTCACATTTGTAGGTGGATCATCAGTGTTAGAGCTAAAATTAGCATGTTTAAAGTGATTTTCATGCTTCCAGGGGCCCAAAACACAAGATTTATGGAATGGTTAAAAGTGCATGAAAATGGCCAATTTACTCACTCTGAGTTCTCAAAAAGGGTTTCTTCACCCCGGGAAGTTAATTAAATACCATTTGGAGGCATTTAATGTTCGAGCAAAAACGGCTGATTTTCGACAAAAGAGATAACACCCCCCCATTACGTCATGCTTCAGAAATGTGGAAAATGGTCCGTTTTCAAATGTTTTATTTTTGAATGTCAGTTCACATTTGTAGGTGGATCATCAGTGTTAGAGTTAAAATTAGCATGTTTAAAGTGATTTTCATGCTTCCAGGGGCTCGGGAAGTGAAATAAATACAATTTGGAGGCATTTAATGTTCGAGCAAAAACGGCTGATTTTCGACAAAAGAGATAACACCCCCCCATTACGTCATGCTTCAGAAATGTGGAAAATGGTCCGTTTTCAAATGTTTTATTTTTGAACGTCAGTTCACATTTGTAGGTGGATCATCAGTGTTAGAGCTAAAATTAGCATGTTTAAAGTGATTTTCATGCTTCCAGGGGCCCAAAACACAAGATTTATGGAATGGTTAAAAGTGCATGAAAATGGCCAATTTACTCACTCTGAGTTCTCAAAAAGGGTTTCTTCACCCCGGGAAGTTAATTAAATACCATTTGGAGGCATTTAATGTTCGAGCAAAAACGGCTGATTTTCGACAAAAGAGATAACACCCCCCCATTACGTCATGCTTCAGAAATGTGGAAAATGGTCCGTTTTCAAATGTTTTATTTTTGAACAACAGTTCACATTTGTAGGTGGATCATCAGTGTTAGAGCTAAAATTAGCATGTTTAAAGTGATTTTCATGCTTCCAGGGGCTCGGGAAGTTAATTAAATACCATTTGGAGGCATTTAATGTTCGAGCAAAAACGGCTGATTTTCAACAAAAGAGATAACACCCCCCCCCATTACGTCATGCTTCAGAAATGTGGAAAATGGTCCGTTTTCAAATGTTTTATTTTTGAACGTCAGTTCACATTTGTAGGTGGATCATCAGTGTTAGAGCTAAAATTAGCATGTTTAAAGTGATTTTCATGCTTCCAGGGGCTCGGGAAGTTAATTAAATACCATTTGGAGGCATTTAATGTTCGAGCAAAAACGGCTGATTTTCGACAAAAGAGATAACACCCCCCCATTACGTCATGCTTCAGAAATGTGGAAAATGGTCCGTTTTCAAATGTTTTATTTTTGAACGTCAGTTCACATTTGTAGGTGGATCATCAGTGTTAGAGCTAAAATTAGCATGTTTAAAGTGATTTTCATGCTACCAGGGGCTCGGGAAGTTAATTAAATACCATTTGGAGGCATTTAATGTTCGAGCAAAAACGGCTGATTTTCGACAAAAGAGATAACACCCCCCCATTACGTCATGCTTCAGAAATTTGGAAAATGGTCCGTTTTCAAATGTTTCATTTTTGAACGTCAGTTCACATTTGTAGGTGGATCATCAGTGTTAGAGCTAAAATTAGCATGTTTAAAGTGATTTTCATGCTTCCAGGGGCCCAAAACACAAGATTTATGGAATGGTTAAAAGTGCATGAAAATGGCCAATTTACTCACTCTGAGTTCTCAAAAAGGGTTTCTTCACCCCGGGAAGTTAATTAAATACCATTTGGAGGCATTTAATGTTCGAGCAAAAACGGCTGATTTTCGACAAAAGAGATAACACCCCCCCATTACGTCAGGCTTCAGAAATTTGGAAAATGGTCCGTTTTCAAATGTTTTATTTTTGAATGTCAGTTCACATTTGTAGGTGGATCATCAGTGTTAGAGTTAAAATTAGCATGTTTAAAGTGATTTTCATGCTTCCAGGGGCTCGGGAAGTGAAATAAATACAATTTGGAGGCATTTAATGTTCGAGCAAAAACGGCTGATTTTCGACAAAAGAGATAACACCCCCCCATTACGTCATGCTTCAGAAATGTGGAAAATGGTCCGTTTTCAAATGTTTTATTTTTGAACGTCAGTTCACATTTGTAGTTGGATCATCAGTGTTAGAGCTAAAATTAGCATGTTTAAAGTGATTTTCATGCTTCCAGGGGCTCGGGAAGTTAATTAAATACCATTTGGAGGCATTTAATGTTCGAGCAAAAACGGCTGATTTTCGACAAAAGAGATAACACCCCCCCATTACGTCATGCTTCAGAAATGTGGAAAATGGTCCGTTTTCAAATTTTTTATTTTTGAACGTCAGTTCACATTTGTAGGTGGATCATCAGTGTTAGAGCTAAAATTAGCATGTTTAAAGTGATTTTCATGCTTCCAGGGGCCCAAAACACAAGATTTATGGAATGGTTAAAAGTGCATGAAAATGGCCAATTTACTCACTCTGAGTTCTCAAAAAGGGTTTCTTCACCCCGGGAAGTTAATTAAATACCATTTGGAGGCATTTAATGTTCGAGCAAAAACGGCTGATTTTCGACAAAAGAGATAACACCCCCCCATTACGTCATGCTTCAGAAATGTGGAAAATGGTCCGTTTTCAAATGTTTTATTTTTGAACAACAGTTCACATTTGTAGGTGGATCATCAGTGTTAGAGCTAAAATTAGCATGTTTAAAGTGATTTTCATGCTTCCAGGGGCTCGGGAAGTTAATTAAATACCATTTGGAGGCATTTAATGTTCGAGCAAAAACGGCTGATTTTCAACAAAAGAGATAACACCCCCCCCCATTACGTCATGCTTCAGAAATGTGGAAAATGGTCCGTTTTCAAATGTTTTATTTTTGAACGTCAGTTCACATTTGTAGGTGGATCATCAGTGTTAGAGCTAAAATTAGCATGTTTAAAGTGATTTTTATGCTTCCAGGGGCTCGGGAAGTTAATTAAATACCATTTGGAGGCATTTAATGTTCGAGCAAAAACGGCTGATTTTCGACAAAAGAGATAACACCCCCCCATTACGTCATGCTTCAGAAATGTGGAAAATGGTCCGTTTTCAAATGTTTTATTTTTGAACGTCAGTTCACATTTGTAGGTGGATCATCAGTGTTAGAGCTAAAATTAGCATGTTTAAAGTGATTTTCATGCTACCAGGGGCTCGGGAAGTTAATTAAATACCATTTGGAGGCATTTAATGTTCGAGCAAAAACGGCTGATTTTCGACAAAAGAGATAACACCCCCCATTACGTCATGCTTCAGAAATGTGGAAAATGGTCCGTTTTCAAATGTTTTATTTTTGAACGTCAGTTCACATTTGTAGGTGGATCATCAGTGTTAGAGCTAAAATTAGCATGTTTAAAGTGATTTTCATGCTTCCAGGGGCCCAAAACACAAGATTTATGGAATGGTTAAAAGTGCATGAAAATGGCCAATTTACTCACTCTGAGTTCTCAAAAAGGGTTTCTTCACCCCGGGAAGTTAATTAAATACCATTTGGAGGCATTTAATGTTCGAGCAAAAACGGCTGATTTTCGACAAAAGAGATAACACCCCCCCATTACGTCATGCTTCAGAAATGTGGAAAATGGTCCGTTTTCAAATGTTTTATTTTTGAACGTCAGTTCACATTTGTAGGTGGATCATCAGTGTTAGAGCTAAAATTAGCATGTTTAAAGTGATTTTCAGGCTTCCAGGGGCTCGGGAAGTTAATTAAATACCATTTGGAGGCATTTAATGTTCGAGCAAAAACGGCTGATTTTCGACAAAAGAGATAACACCCCCCCATTACGTCATGCTTCAGAAATGTGGGAAATGGTCCGTTTTCAAATGTTTTATTTTTGAACGTCAGTTCACATTTGTAGGTGGATCATCAGTGTTAGAGCTAAAATTAGCATGTTTAAAGTGATTTTCATGCTTCCAGGGGCCCAAAACACAAGATTTATGGAATGGTTAAAAGTGCATGAAAATGGCCAATTTACTCACTCTGAGTTCTCAAAAAGGGTTTCTTCACCCCGGGAAGTTAATTAAATACCATTTGGAGGCATTTAATGTTCGAGCAAAAACGGCTGATTTTCGACAAAAGAGATAACACCCCCCCATTACGTCATGCTTCAGAAATGTGGAAAATGGTCCGTTTTCAAATGTTTTATTTTTTAACGTCAGTTCACATTTGTAGGTGGATCATCAGTGTTAGAGCTAAAATTAGCATGTTTAAAGTGATTTTCATGCTTCCAGGGGCCCAAAACACAAGATTAATGGAATGGTTAAAAGTGCATGAAAATGGCCAATTTACTCACTCTGAGTTCTCAAAAAGGGTTTCTTCACCCCGGGAAGTGAAATAAATACCATTTGGAGGCATTTAATGTTCGAGCAAAAACGGCTGATTTTCGACAAAAGAGATAACACCCCCCCATTACGTCATGCTTCAGAAATGTGGAAAATGGTCCGTTTTCAAATGTTTTATTTTTGAACGTCAGTTCACATTTGTAGGTGGATCATCAGTGTTAGAGCTAAAATTAGCATGTTTAAAGTGATTTTCATGCTTCCAGGGGCTCGGGAAGTTAATTAAATACCATTTGGAGGCATTTAATGTTCGAGCAAAAACGGCTGATTTTCGACAAAAGAGATAACACCCCCCCCCATTACGTCATGCTTCAGAAATGTGGAAAATGGTCCGTTTTCAAATGTTTTATTTTTGAACGTCAGTTCACATTTGTAGGTGGATCATCAGTGTTAGAGCTAAAATTAGCATGTTTAAAGTGATTTTCATGCTTCCAGGGGCTCGGGAAGTTAATTAAATACCATTTGGAGGCATTTAATGTTCGAGCAAAAAACGGCTGATTTTCGACAAAAGAGATAACACCCCCCCATTACGGCATGCTTCAGAAATGTGGAAAATGGTCCGTTTTCAAATGTTTTATTTTTGAACGTCAGTTCACATTTGTAGGTGGATCATCAGTGTTAGAGCTAAAATTAGCATGTTTAAAGTGATTTTCATGCTTCCAGGGGCCCAAAACACAAGATTTATGGAATGGTTAAAAGTGCATGAAAATGGCCAATTTACTCACTCTGAGTTCTCAAAAAGGGTTTCTTCACCCCGGGAAGTTAATTAAATACCATTTGGAGGCATTTAATGTTCGAGCAAAAACGGCTGATTTTCGACAAAAGAGATAACACCCCCCCATTACGTCATGCTTCAGAAATGTGGAAAATGGTCCGTTTTCAAATGTTTTATTTTTGAACGTCAGTTCACATTTGTAGGTGGATCATCAGTGTTAGAGCTAAAATTAGCATGTTTAAAGTGATTTTCATGATTCCAGGGGCCCAAAACACAAGATTTATGGAATGGTTAAAAGTGCATGAAAATGGCCAATTTACTCACTCTGAGTTCTCAAAAAGGGTTTCTTCACCCCGGGAAGTTAATTAAATACCATTTGGAGGCATTTAATGTTCGAGCAAAAACGGCTGATTTTCGACAAAAGAGATAACACCCCCCCATTACGTCATGCTTCAGAAATGTGGAAAATGGTCAGTTTTCAAATGTTTTATTTTTGAACGTCAGTTCACATTTGTAGGTGGATCATCAGTGTTAGAGCTAAAATTAGCATGTTTAAAGTGATTTTCATGCTTCCAGGGGCTCGGGACGTTAATTAAATACCATTTGGAGGCATTTAATGTTCGAGCAAAAAACGGCTGATTTTCGACAAAAGAGATAACACCCCCCCATTACGTCATGCTTCAGAAATGTGGAAAATGGTCCGTTTTCAAATGTTTTATTTTTGAACGTCAGTTCACATTTGTAGGTGGATCATCAGTGTTAGAGCTAAAATTAGCATGTTTAAAGTGATTTTCATGCTTCCAGGGGCTCGGGAAGTGAAATAAATACCATTTGGAGGCATTTAATGTTCGAGCAAAAACGGCAGATTTTCGACAAAAGAGATAACACCCCCCCATTACGTCATGCTTCAGAAATTTGGAAAATGGTCCGTTTTCAAATGTTTTATTTTTGAACGTCAGTTCACATTTGTAGGTGGATCATCAGTGTTAGAGCTAAAATTAGCATGTTTAAAGTGATTTTCATGCTTCCAGGGGCCCAAAACACAAGATTAATGGAATGGTTAAAAGTGCATGAAAATGGCCAATTTACTCACTCTGAGTTCTCAAAAAGGGTTTCTTCACCCCGGGAAGTTAATTAAATACCATTTGGAGGCATTTAATGTTCGAGCAAAAATGGCTGATTTTCGACAAAAGAGATAACACCCCCCCATTACGTCATGCTTCAGAAATGTGGAAAATGGTCCGTTTTCAAATGTTTTATTTTTTAACGTCAGTTCACATTTGTAGGTGGATCATCAGTGTTAGAGCTAAAATTAGCATGTTTAAAGTGATTTTCATGCTTCCAGGGGCCCAAAACACAAGATTAATGGAATGGTTAAAAGTGCATGAAAATGGCCAATTTACTCACTCTGAGTTCTCAAAAAGGGTTTCTTCACCCCGGGAAGTGAAATAAATACCATTTGGAGGCATTTAATGTTCGAGCAAAAACGGCTGATTTTCGACAAAAGAGATAACACCCCCCCATTACGTCATGCTTCAGAAATGTGGAAAATGGTCCGTTTTCAAATGTTTTATTTTTGAACGTCAGTTCACATTTGTAGGTGGATCATCAGTGTTAGAGCTAAAATTAGCATGTTTAAAGTGATTTTCATGCTTCCAGGGGCTCGGGAAGTTAATTAAATACCATTTGGAGGCATTTAATGTTCGAGCAAAAACGGCTGATTTTCGACAAAAGAGATAACACCCCCCCCATTACGTCATGCTTCAGAAATGTGGAAAATGGTCCGTTTTCAAATGTTTTATTTTTGAACGTCAGTTCACATTTGTAGGTGGATCATCAGTGTTAGAGCTAAAATTAGCATGTTTAAAGTGATTTTCATGCTTCCAGGGGCTCGGGAAGTTAATTAAATACCATTTGGAGGCATTTAATGTTCGAGCAAAAAACGGCTGATTTTCGACAAAAGAGATAACACCCCCCCATTACGGCATGCTTCAGAAATGTGGAAAATGGTCCGTTTTCAAATGTTTTATTTTTGAACGTCAGTTCACATTTGTAGGTGGATCATCAGTGTTAGAGCTAAAATTAGCATGTTTAAAGTGATTTTCATGCTTCCAGGGGCCCAAAACACAAGATTTATGGAATGGTTAAAAGTGCATGAAAATGGCCAATTTACTCACTCTGAGTTCTCAAAAAGGGTTTCTTCACCCCGGGAAGTTAATTAAATACCATTTGGAGGCATTTAATGTTCGAGCAAAAACGGCTGATTTTCGACAAAAGAGATAACACCCCCCCATTACGTCATGCTTCAGAAATGTGGAAAATGGTCCGTTTTCAAATGTTTTATTTTTGAACGTCAGTTCACATTTGTAGGTGGATCATCAGTGTTAGAGCTAAAATTAGCATGTTTAAAGTGATTTTCATGATTCCAGGGGCCCAAAACACAAGATTTATGGAATGGTTAAAAGTGCATGAAAATGGCCAATTTACTCACTCTGAGTTCTCAAAAAGGGTTTCTTCACCCCGGGAAGTTAATTAAATACCATTTGGAGGCATTTAATGTTCGAGCAAAAACGGCTGATTTTCGACAAAAGAGATAACACCCCCCCATTACGTCATGCTTCAGAAATGTGGAAAATGGTCAGTTTTCAAATGTTTTATTTTTGAACGTCAGTTCACATTTGTAGGTGGATCATCAGTGTTAGAGCTAAAATTAGCATGTTTAAAGTGATTTTCATGCTTCCAGGGGCTCGGGACGTTAATTAAATACCATTTGGAGGCATTTAATGTTCGAGCAAAAAACGGCTGATTTTCGACAAAAGAGATAACACCCCCCCATTACGTCATGCTTCAGAAATGTGGAAAATGGTCCGTTTTCAAATGTTTTATTTTTGAACGTCAGTTCACATTTGTAGGTGGATCATCAGTGTTAGAGCTAAAATTAGCATGTTTAAAGTGATTTTCATGCTTCCAGGGGCTCGGGAAGTGAAATAAATACCATTTGGAGGCATTTAATGTTCGAGCAAAAACGGCAGATTTTCGACAAAAGAGATAACACCCCCCCATTACGTCATGCTTCAGAAATTTGGAAAATGGTCCGTTTTCAAATGTTTTATTTTTGAACGTCAGTTCACATTTGTAGGTGGATCATCAGTGTTAGAGCTAAAATTAGCATGTTTAAAGTGATTTTCATGCCTCCAGGGGCCCAAAACACAAGATTAATGGAATGGTTAAAAGTGCATGAAAATGGCCAATTTACTCACTCTGAGTTCTCAAAAAGGGTTTCTTCACCCCGGGAAGTTAATTAAATACCATTTGGAGGCATTTAATGTTCGAGCAAAAACGGCTGATTTTCGACAAAAGAGATAACACCCCCCCATTACGTCATGCTTCAGAAATGTGGAAAATGGTCAGTTTTCAAATGTTTTATTTTTGAACGTCAGTTCACATTTGTAGGTGGATCATCAGTGTTAGAGCTAAAATTAGCATGTTTAAAGTGATTTTCATGCTTCCAGGGGCTCGGGACGTTAATTAAATACCATTTGGAGGCATTTAATGTTCGAGCAAAAAACGGCTGATTTTCGACAAAAGAGATAACACCCCCCCATTACGTCATGCTTCAGAAATGTGGAAAATGGTCCGTTTTCAAATGTTTTATTTTTGAACGTCAGTTCACATTTGTAGGTGGATCATCAGTGTTAGAGCTAAAATTAGCATGTTTAAAGTGATTTTCATGCTTCCAGGGGCTCGGGAAGTGAAATAAATACCATTTGGAGGCATTTAATGTTCGAGCAAAAACGGCAGATTTTCGACAAAAGAGATAACACCCCCCCATTACGTCATGCTTCAGAAATTTGGAAAATGGTCCGTTTTCAAATGTTTTATTTTTGAACGTCAGTTCACATTTGTAGGTGGATCATCAGTGTTAGAGCTAAAATTAGCATGTTTAAAGTGATTTTCATGCTTCCAGGGGCCCAAAACACAAGATTAATGGAATGGTTAAAAGTGCATGAAAATGGCCAATTTACTCACTCTGAGTTCTCAAAAAGGGTTTCTTCACCCCGGGAAGTTAATTAAATACCATTTGGAGGCATTTAATGTTCGAGCAAAAACGGCTGATTTTCGACAAAAGAGATAACACCCCCCCATTACGTCATGCTTCAGAAATGTGGAAAATGGTCCGTTTTCAAATGTTTTATTTTTTAACGTCAGTTCACATTTGTAGGTGGATCATCAGTGTTAGAGCTAAAATTAGCATGTTTAAAGTGATTTTCATGCTTCCAGGGGCCCAAAACACAAGATTAATGGAATGGTTAAAAGTGCATGAAAATGGCCAATTTACTCACTCTGAGTTCTCAAAAAGGGTTTCTTCACCCCGGGAAGTGAAATAAATACCATTTGGAGGCATTTAATGTTCGAGCAAAAACGGCTGATTTTCGACAAAAGAGATAACACCCCCCCATTACGTCATGCTTCAGAAATGTGGAAAATGGTCCGTTTTCAAATGTTTTATTTTTGAACGTCAGTTCACATTTGTAGGTGGATCATCAGTGTTAGAGCTAAAATTAGCATGTTTAAAGTGATTTTCATGCTTCCAGGGGCTCGGGAAGTTAATTAAATACCATTTGGAGGCATTTAATGTTCGAGCAAAAACGGCTGATTTTCGACAAAAGAGATAACACCCCCCCCATTACGTCATGCTTCAGAAATGTGGAAAATGGTCCGTTTTCAAATGTTTTATTTTTGAACGTCAGTTCACATTTGTAGGTGGATCATCAGTGTTAGAGCTAAAATTAGCATGTTTAAAGTGATTTTCATGCTTCCAGGGGCTCGGGAAGTTAATTAAATACCATTTGGAGGCATTTAATGTTCGAGCAAAAAACGGCTGATTTTCGACAAAAGAGATAACACCCCCCCATTACGGCATGCTTCAGAAATGTGGAAAATGGTCCGTTTTCAAATGTTTTATTTTTGAACGTCAGTTCACATTTGTAGGTGGATCATCAGTGTTAGAGCTAAAATTAGCATGTTTAAAGTGATTTTCATGCTTCCAGGGGCCCAAAACACAAGATTTATGGAATGGTTAAAAGTGCATGAAAATGGCCAATTTACTCACTCTGAGTTCTCAAAAAGGGTTTCTTCACCCCGGGAAGTTAATTAAATACCATTTGGAGGCATTTAATGTTCGAGCAAAAACGGCTGATTTTCGACAAAAGAGATAACACCCCCCCATTACGTCATGCTTCAGAAATGTGGAAAATGGTCCGTTTTCAAATGTTTTATTTTTGAACGTCAGTTCACATTTGTAGGTGGATCATCAGTGTTAGAGCTAAAATTAGCATGTTTAAAGTGATTTTCATGATTCCAGGGGCCCAAAACACAAGATTTATGGAATGGTTAAAAGTGCATGAAAATGGCCAATTTACTCACTCTGAGTTCTCAAAAAGGGTTTCTTCACCCCGGGAAGTTAATTAAATACCATTTGGAGGCATTTAATGTTCGAGCAAAAACGGCTGATTTTCGACAAAAGAGATAACACCCCCCCATTACGTCATGCTTCAGAAATGTGGAAAATGGTCAGTTTTCAAATGTTTTATTTTTGAACGTCAGTTCACATTTGTAGGTGGATCATCAGTGTTAGAGCTAAAATTAGCATGTTTAAAGTGATTTTCATGCTTCCAGGGGCTCGGGACGTTAATTAAATACCATTTGGAGGCATTTAATGTTCGAGCAAAAAACGGCTGATTTTCGACAAAAGAGATAACACCCCCCCATTACGTCATGCTTCAGAAATGTGGAAAATGGTCCGTTTTCAAATGTTTTATTTTTGAACGTCAGTTCACATTTGTAGGTGGATCATCAGTGTTAGAGCTAAAATTAGCATGTTTAAAGTGATTTTCATGCTTCCAGGGGCTCGGGAAGTGAAATAAATACCATTTGGAGGCATTTAATGTTCGAGCAAAAACGGCAGATTTTCGACAAAAGAGATAACACCCCCCCATTACGTCATGCTTCAGAAATTTGGAAAATGGTCCGTTTTCAAATGTTTTATTTTTGAACGTCAGTTCACATTTGTAGGTGGATCATCAGTGTTAGAGCTAAAATTAGCATGTTTAAAGTGATTTTCATGCTTCCAGGGGCTCGGGAAGTTAATTAAATACCATTTGGAGGCATTTAATGTTCGAGCAAAAAACGGCTGATTTTCGACAAAAGAGATAACACCCCCCCATTACGTCATGCTTCAGAAATGTGGAAAATGGTCCGTTTTCAAATGTTTTATTTTTGAACGTCAGTTCACATTTGTAGGTGGATCATCAGTGTTAGAGCTAAAATTAGCATGTTTAAAGTGATTTTCATGCTTCCAGGGGCCCAAAACACAAGATTTATGGAATGGTTAAAAGTGCATGAAAATGGCCCATTTACTCACTCTGAGTTCTCAAAAAGGGTTTCTTCACCCCGGGAAGTTAATTAAATACCATTTGGAGGCATTTAATGTTCGAGCAAAAACGGCTGATTTTCGACAAAAGAGATAACACCCCCCCATTACGTCATGCTTCAGAAATGTGGAAAATGGTCCGTTTTCAAATGTTTTATTTTTGAACGTCAGTTCACATTTGTAGGTGGATCATCAGTGTTAGAGCTAAAATTAGCATGTTTAAAGTGATTTTCATGATTCCAGGGGCCCAAAACACAAGATTTATGGAATGGTTAAAAGTGCATGAAAATGGCCAATTTACTCACTCTGAGTTCTCAAAAAGGGTTTCTTCACCCCGGGAAGTTAATTAAATACCATTTGGAGGCATTTAATGTTCGAGCAAAAACGGCTGATTTTCGACAAAAGAGATAACACCCCCCCATTACGTCATGCTTCAGAAATGTGGAAAATGGTCAGTTTTCAAATGTTTTATTTTTGAACGTCAGTTCACATTTGTAGGTGGATCATCAGTGTTAGAGCTAAAATTAGCATGTTTAAAGTGATTTTCATGCTTCCAGGGGCTCGGGAAGTTAATTAAATACCATTTGGAGGCATTTAATGTTCGAGCAAAAAACGGCTGATTTTCGACAAAAGAGATAACACCCCCCCATTACGTCATGCTTCAGAAATGTGGAAAATGGTCCGTTTTCAAATGTTTTATTTTTGAACGTCAGTTCACATTTGTAGGTGGATCATCAGTGTTAGAGCTAAAATTAGCATGTTTAAAGTGATTTTCATGCTTCCAGGGGCTCGGGAAGTGAAATAAATACCATTTGGAGGCATTTAATGTTCGAGCAAAAACGGCAGATTTTCGACAAAAGAGATAACACCCCCCCATTACGTCATGCTTCAGAAATTTGGAAAATGGTCCGTTTTCAAATGTTTTATTTTTGAACGTCAGTTCACATTTGTAGGTGGATCATCAGTGTTAGAGCTAAAATTAGCATGTTTAAAGTGATTTTCATGCTTCCAGGGGCTCGGGAAGTTAATTAAATACCATTTGGAGGCATTTAATGTTCGAGCAAAAACGGCCGATTTTCAACAAAAGAGATAACACCCCCCCATTACGTCATGCTTCAGAAATGTGGAAAATGGTCCGTTTTCAAATGTTTTATTTTTGAACGTCAGTTCACATTTGTAGGTGGATCATCAGTGTTAGGGGTAAAATTAGCATGTTTAAAGTGATTTTCATGCTTCCAGGGGCTCGGGAAGTTAATGAAATACCATTTGGAGGCATTTAATGTTCGAGCAAAAACGGCTGATTTTCGACAAAACAGATAACACCCCCCCATTACGTCATGCTTCAGAAATGTGGAAAATGGTCCGTTTTCAAATGTTTTATTTTTGAACGTCAGTTCACATTTGTAGGTGGATCATCAGTGTTAGAGCTAAAATTAGCATGTTTAAAGTGATTTTCATGCTTCCAGGGGCCCAAAACACAAGATTTATGGAATGGTTAAAAGTGCATGAAAATGGCCAATTTACTCACTCTGAGTTCTCAAAAAGAGTTTCTTCACCCCGGGAAGTTAATTAAATACCATTTGGAGGCATTCAATGTTCGAGCAAAAACGGCTGATTTTCGACAAAAGAGATAACACCCCCCCATTACGTCATGCTTCAGAAATGTGGAAAATGGTCCGTTTTCAAATGTTTTATTTTTGAACGTCAGTTCACATTTGTAGGTGGATCATCAGTGTTAGAGCTAAAATTAGCATGTTTAAAGTGATTTTCATGCTTCCAGGGGCTCGGGAAGTTAATTAAATACCATTTGGAGGCATTTAATGTTCGAGCAAAAACGGCTGATTTTCGACAAAAGAGATAACACCCCCCCATTACGTCATGCTTCAGAAATGTGGAAAATGGTCCGTTTTCAAATGTTTTATTTTTGAACGTCAGTTCACATTTGTAGGTGGATCATCAGTGTTAGAGCTAAAATTAG
This sequence comes from Lissotriton vulgaris, assembly GCF_964263255.1. NCBI lineage: Eukaryota > Metazoa > Chordata > Amphibia > Caudata > Salamandridae > Lissotriton > Lissotriton vulgaris. Next base: position 256,908 of record NW_028252192.1, read on the forward strand.
CATGTTTAAAGTGATTTTCATGCTTCCAGGGGCTCGGGAAGTGAAATAAATACCATTTGGAGGCATTTAATGTTCGAGCAAAAACGGCTGATTTTCGACAAAAGAGATAACACCCCCCCATTACGTCATGCTTCAGAAATTTGGAAAATGGTCCGTTTTCAAATGTTTCATTTTTGAACGTCAGTTCACATTTGTAGGTGGATCATCAGTGTTAGAGCTAAAATTAGCATGTTTAAAGTGATTTTCATGCTTCCAGGGGCCCAAAACACAAGATTTATGGAATGGTTAAAAGTGCATGAAAATGGCCAATTTACTCACTCTGAGTTCTCAAAAAGGGTTTCTTCACCCCGGGAAGTTAATTAAATACCATTTGGAGGCATTTAATGTTCGAGCAAAAACGGCTGATTTTCGACAAAAGAGATAACACCCCCCCATTACGTCATGCTTCAGAAATGTGGAAAATGGTCCGTTTTCAAATGTTTTATTTTTGAATGTCAGTTCACATTTGTAGGTGGATCATCAGTGTTAGAGTTAAAATTAGCATGTTTAAAGTGATTTTCATGCTTCCAGGGGCTCGGGAAGTGAAATAAATACCATTTGGAGGCATTTAATGTTCGAGCAAAAACGGCTGATTTTCGACAAAAGAGATAACACCCCCCCATTACGTCATGCTTCAGAAATGTGGAAAATGGTCCGTTTTCAAATGTTTTATTTTTGAACGTCAGTTCACATTTGTAGGTGGATCATCAGTGTTAGAGCTAAAATTAGCATGTTTAAAGTGATTTTCATGCTTCCAGGGGCTCGGGAAGTTAATTAAATACCATTTGGAGGCATTTAATGTTCGAGCAAAAACGGCTGATTTTCGACAAAAGAGATAACACCCCCCCATTACGTCATGCTTCAGAAATGTGGAAAATGGTCCGTTTTCAAATGTTTTATTTTTGAACGTCAGTTCACATTTGTAGGTGGATCATCAGTGTTAGAGCTAAAATTAGCATGTTTAAAGTGATTTTCATGCTTCCAGGGGCCCAAAACACAAGATTTATGGAATGGTTAAAAGTGCATGAAAATGGCCAATTTACTCACTCTGAGTTCTCAAAAAGGGTTTCTTCACCCCGGAAGTTAATTAAATACCATTTGGAGGCATTTAATGTTCGAGCAAAAACGGCTGATTTTCGACAAAAGAGATAACACCCCCCCATTACGTCATGCTTCAGAAATGTGGAAAATGGTCCGTTTTCAAATGTTTTATTTTTGAACAACAGTTCACATTTGTAGGTGGATCATCAGTGTTAGAGCTAAAATTAGCATGTTTAAAGTGATTTTCATGCTTCCAGGGGCTCGGGAAGTTAATTAAATACCATTTGGAGGCATTTAATGTTCGAGCAAAAACGGCTGATTTTCGACAAAAGAGATAACACCCCCCCCATTACGTCATGCTTCAGAAATGTGGAAAATGGTCCGTTTTCAAATGTTTTATTTTTGAACGTCAGTTCACATTTGTAGGTGGATCATCAGTGTTAGAGCTAAAATTAGCATGTTTAAAGTGATTTTCATGCTTCCAGGGGCTCGGGAAGTTAATTAAATACCATTTGGAGGCATTTAATGTTCGAGCAAAAACGGCTGATTTTCGACAAAAGAGATAACACCCCCCCATTACGTCATGCTTCAGAAATGTGGAAAATGGTCCGTTTTCAAATGTTTTATTTTTGAACGTCAGTTCACATTTGTAGGTGGATCATCAGTGTTAGAGCTAAAATTAGCATGTTTAAAGTGATTTTCATGCTACCAGGGGCTCGGGAAGTTAATTAAATACCATTTGGAGGCATTTAATGTTCGAGCAAAAACGGCTGATTTTCGACAAAAGAGATAACACCCCCATTACGTCATGCTTCAGAAATGTGGAAAATGGTCCGTTTTCAAATGTTTTATTTTTGAACGTCAGTTCACATTTGTAGGTGGATCATCAGTGTTAGAGCTAAAATTAGCATGTTTAAAGTGATTTTCATGCTTCCAGGGGCCCAAAACACAAGATTTATGGAATGGTTAAAAGTGCATGAAAATGGCCAATTTACTCACTCTGAGTTCTCAAAAAGGGTTTCTTCACCCCGGGAAGTTAATTAAATACCATTTGGAGGCATTTAATGTTCGAGCAAAAACGGCTGATTTTCGACAAAAGAGATAACACCCCCCCATTACGTCATGCTTCAGAAATGTGGAAAATGGTCCGTTTTCAAATGTTTTATTTTTGAACGTCAGTTCACATTTGTAGGTGGATCATCAGTGTTAGAGCTAAAATTAGCATGTTTAAAGTGATTTTCAGGCTTCCAGGGGCTCGGGAAGTTAATTAAATACCATTTGGAGGCATTTAATGTTCGAGCAAAAACGGCTGATTTTCGACAAAAGAGATAACACCCCCCCATTACGTCATGCTTCAGAAATGTGGGAAATGGTCCGTTTTCAAATCTTTTATTTTTGAACGTCAGTTCACATTTGTAGGTGGATCATCAGTGTTAGAGCTAAAATTAGCATGTTTAAAGTGATTTTCATGCTTCCAGGGGCCCAAAACACAAGATTTATGGAATGGTTAAAAGTGCATGAAAATGGCCAATTTACTCACTCTGAGTTCTCAAAAAGGGTTTCTTCACCCCGGGAAGTTAATTAAATACCATTTGGAGGCATTTAATGTTCGAGCAAAAACAGCTGATTTTCGACAAAAGAGATAACACCCCCCCATTACGTCATGCTTCAGAAATGTGGAAAATGGTCCGTTTTCAAATGTTTTATTTTTGAACGTCAGTTCACATTTGTAGGTGGATCATCAGTGTTAGAGCTAAAATTAGCATGTTTAAAGTGATTTTCATGCTTCCAGGGGCCCAAAACACAAGATTAATGGAATGGTTAAAAGTGCATGAAAATGGCCAATTTACTCACTCTGAGTTCTCAAAAAGGGTTTCTTCACCCCGGGAAGTGAAATAAATACCATTTGGAGGCATTTAATGTTCGAGCAAAAACGGCTGATTTTCGACAAAAGAGATAACACCCCCCCATTACGTCATGCTTCAGAAATGTGGAAAATGGTCCGTTTTCAAATGTTTTATTTTTGAACGTCAGTTCACATTTGTAGGTGGATCATCAGTGTTAGAGCTAAAATTAGCATGTTTAAAGTGATTTTCATGCTTCCAGGGGCTCGGGAAGTTAATTAAATACCATTTGGAGGCATTTAATGTTCGAGCAAAAACGGCTGATTTTCGACAAAAGAGATAACACCCCCCCATTACGTCATGCTTCAGAAATGTGGAAAATGGTCCGTTTTCAAATGTTTTATTTTTGAACGTCAGTTCACATTTGTAGGTGGATCATCAGTGTTAGAGCTAAAATTAGCATGTTTAAAGTGATTTTCATGCTTCCAGGGGCTCGGGAAGTTAATTAAATACCATTTGGAGGCATTTAATGTTCGAGCAAAAAACGGCTGATTTTCGACAAAAGAGATAACACCCCCCCATTACGTCATGCTTCAGAAATGTGGAAAATGGTCCGTTTTCAAATGTTTTATTTTTGAACGTCAGTTCACATTTGTAGGTGGATCATCAGTGTTAGAGCTAAAATTAGCATGTTTAAAGTGATTTTCATGCTTCCAGGGGCCCAAAACACAAGATTTATGGAATGGTTAAAAGTGCATGAAAATGGCCAATTTACTCACTCTGAGTTCTCAAAAAGGGTTTCTTCACCCCGGGAAGTTAATTAAATACCATTTGGAGGCATTTAATGTTCGAGCAAAAACGGCTGATTTTCGACAAAAGAGATAACACCCCCCCATTACGTCATGCTTCAGAAATGTGGAAAATGGTCCGTTTTCAAATGTTTTATTTTTGAACGTCAGTTCACATTTGTAGGTGGATCATCAGTGTTAGAGCTAAAATTAGCATGTTTAAAGTGATTTTCATGATTCCAGGGGCCCAAAACACAAGATTTATGGAATGGTTAAAAGTGCATGAAAATGGCCAATTTACTCACTCTGAGTTCTCAAAAAGGGTTTCTTCACCCCGGGAAGTTAATTAAATACCATTTGGAGGCATTTAATGTTCGAGCAAAAACGGCTGATTTTCGACAAAAGAGATAACACCCCCCCATTACGTCATGCTTCAGAAATGTGGAAAATGGTCCGTTTTCAAATGTTTTATTTTTGAATGTCAGTTCACATTTGTAGGTGGATCATCAGTGTTAGAGCTAAAATTAGCATGTTTAAAGTGATTTTCATGCTTCCAGGGGCTCGGGAAGTTAATTAAATACCATTTGGAGGCATTTAATGTTCGAGCAAAAAACGCTGATTTTCGACAAAAGAGATAACACCCCCCCATTACGTCATGCTTCAGAAATGTGGAAAATGGTCCGTTTTCAAATGTTTTATTTTTGAACGTCAGTTCACATTTGTAGGTGGATCATCAGTGTTAGAGCTAAAATTAGCATGTTTAAAGTGATTTTCATGCTTCCAGGGGCTCGGGAAGTGAAATAAATACCATTTGGAGGCATTTAATGTTCAACCAAAAACGGCAGATTTTCGACAAAAGAGATAACACCCCCGCATTACGTCATGCTTCAGAAATTTGGAAAATGGTCCGTTTTCAAATGTTTTATTTTTGAACGTCAGTTCACATTTGTAGGTGGATCATCAGTGTTAGAGCTAAAATTAGCATGTTTAAAGTGATTTTCATGCTTCCAGGGGCTCGGGAAGTTAATTAAATACCATTTGGAGGCATTTAATGTTCGAGCAAAAACGGCCGATTTTCAACAAAAGAGATAACACCCCCCCATTACGTCATGCTTCAGAAATGTGGAAAATGGTCCGTTTTCAAATGTTTTATTTTTGAACGTCAGTTCACATTTGTAGGTGGATCATCAGTGTTAGGGGTAAAATTAGCATGTTTAAAGTGATTTTCATGCTTCCAGGGGCTCGGGAAGTTAATTAAATACCATTTGGAGGCATTTAATGTTCGAGCAAAAACGGCTGATTTTCGACAAAAGAGATAACACCCCCCCATTACGTCATGCTTCAGAAATGTGGAAAATGGTCCGTTTTCAAATGTTTTATTTTTGAACGTCAGTTCACATTTGTAGGTGGATCATCAGCGTTAGAGCTAAAATTAGCATGTTTAAAGTGATTTTCATGCTTCCAGGGGCCCAAAACACAAGATTAATGGAATGGTTAAAAGTGCATGAAAATGGCCAATTTACTCACTCTGAGTTCTCAAAAAGGGTTTCTTCACCCCGGGAAGTGAAATAAATACCATTTGGAGGCATTTAATGGTCGAGCAAAAACGGCTGATTTTCGACAAAAGAGATAACACCCCCCCATTACGTCATGCTTCAGAAATGTGGAAAATGGTCCGTTTTCAAATGTTTTATTTTTGAACGTCAGTTCACATTTGTAGGTGGATCATCAGTGTTAGAGCTAAAATTAGCATGTTTAAAGTGATTTTCATGCTTCCAGGGGCTCGGGAAGTTAATTAAATACCATTTGGAGGCATTTAATGTTCGAGCAAAAACGGCTGATTTTCGACAAAAGAGATAACACCCCCCCCATTACGTCATGCTTCAGAAATGTGGAAAATGGTCCGTTTTCAAATGTTTTATTTTTGAACGTCAGTTCACATTTGTAGGTGGATCATCAGTGTTAGAGCTAAAATTAGCATGTTTAAAGTGATTTTCATGCTTCCAGGGGCTCGGGAAGTTAATTAAATACCATTTGGAGGCATTTAATGTTCGAGCAAAAAACGGCTGATTTTCGACAAAAGAGATAACACCCCCCCATTACGTCATGCTTCAGAAATGTGGAAAATGGTCCGTTTTCAAATGTTTTATTTTTGAACGTCAGTTCACATTTGTAGGTGGATCATCAGTGTTAGAGCTAAAATTAGCATGTTTAAAGTGATTTTCATGCTTCCAGGGGCCCAAAACACAAGATTTATGGAATGGTTAAAAGTGCATGAAAATGGCCAATTTACTCACTCTGAGTTCTCAAAAAGGGTTTCTTCACCCCGGGAAGTTAATTAAATACCATTTGGAGGCATTTAATGTTCGAGCAAAAACGGCTGATTTTCGACAAAAGAGATAACACCCCCCCATTACGTCATGCTTCAGAAATGTGGAAAATGGTCCGTTTTCAAATGTTTTATTTTTGAACGTCAGTTCACATTTGTAGGTGGATCATCAGTGTTAGAGCTAAAATTAGCATGTTTAAAGTGATTTTCATGATTCCAGGGGCCCAAAACACAAGATTTATGGAATGGTTAAAAGTGCATGAAAATGGCCAATTTACTCACTCTGAGTTCTCAAAAAGGGTTTCTTCACCCCGGGAAGTTAATTAAATACCATTTGGAGGCATTTAATGTTCGAGCAAAAACGGCTGATTTTCGACAAAAGAGATAACACCCCCCCATTACGTCATGCTTCAGAAATGTGGAAAATGGTCCGTTTTCAAATGTTTTATTTTTGAACGTCAGTTCACATTTGTAGGTGGATCATCAGTGTTAGAGCTAAAATTAGCATGTTTAAAGTGATTTTCATGCTTCCAGGGGCTCGGGAAGTTAATTAAATACCATTTGGAGGCATTTAATGTTCGAGCAAAAAACGGCTGATTTTCGACAAAAGAGATAACACCCCCCCATTACGTCATGCTTCAGAAATGTGGAAAATGGTCCGTTTTCAAATGTTTTATTTTTGAACGTCAGTTCACATTTGTAGGTGGATCATCAGTGTTAGAGCTAAAATTAGCATGTTTAAAGTGATTTTCATGCTTCCAGGGGCTCGGGAAGTGAAATAAATACCATTTGGAGGCATTTAATGTTCAACCAAAAACGGCAGATTTTCGACAAAAGAGATAACACCCCCCCATTACGTCATGCTTCAGAAATTTGGAAAATGGTCCGTTTTCAAATGTTTTATTTTTGAACGTCAGTTCACATTTGTAGGTGGATCATCAGTGTTAGAGCTAAAATTAGCATGTTTAAAGTGATTTTCATGCTTCCAGGGGCTCGGGAAGTTAATTAAATACCATTTGGAGGCATTTAATGTTCGAGCAAAAACGGCCGATTTTCAACAAAAGAGATAACACCCCCCCATTACGTCATGCTTCAGAAATGTGGAAAATGGTCCGTTTTCAAATGTTTTATTTTTGAACGTCAGTTCACATTTGTAGGTGGATCATCAGTGTTAGGGGTAAAATTAGCATGTTTAAAGTGATTTTCATGCTTCCAGGGGCTCGGGAAGTTAATTAAATACCATTTGGAGGCATTTAATGTTCGAGCAAAAACGGCTGATTTTCGACAAAAGAGATAACACCCCCCCATTACGTCATGCTTCAGAAATGTGGAAAATGGTCCGTTTTCAAATGTTTTATTTTTGAACGTCAGTTCACATTTGTAGGTGGATCATCAGTGTTAGAGCTAAAATTAGCATGTTTAAAGTGATTTTCATGCTTCCAGGGGCCCAAAACACAAGATTAATGGAATGGTTAAAAGTGCATGAAAATGGCCAATTTACTCACTCTGAGTTCTCAAAAAGGGTTTCTTCACCCCGGGAAGTGAAATAAATACCATTTGGAGGCATTTAATGTTCGAGCAAAAATGGCTGATTTTCGACAAAAGAGATAACACCCCCCCATTACGTCATGCTTCAGAAATGTGGAAAATGGTCCGTTTTCAAATGTTTTATTTTTGAACGTCAGTTCACATTTGTAGGTGGATCATCAGTGTTAGAGCTAAAATTAGCATGTTTAAAGTGATTTTCATGCTTCCAGGGGCTCGGGAAGTTAATTAAATACCATTTGGAGGCATTTAATGTTCGAGCAAAAACGGCTGATTTTCGACAAAAGAGATAACACCCCCCCCATTACGTCATGCTTCAGAAATGTGGAAAATGGTCCGTTTTCAAATGTTTTATTTTTGAACGTCAGTTCACATTTGTAGGTGGATCATCAGTGTTAGAGCTAAAATTAGCATGTTTAAAGTGATTTTCATGCTTCCAGGGGCTCGGGAAGTTAATTAAATACCATTTGGAGGCATTTAATGTTCGAGCAAAAAACGGCTGATTTTCGACAAAAGAGATAACACCCCCCCATTACGTCATGCTTCAGAAATTTGGAAAATGGTCCGTTTTCAAATGTTTTATTTTTGAACGTCAGTTCACATTTGTAGGTGGATCATCAGTGTTAGAGCTAAAATTAGCATGTTTAAAGTGATTTTCATGCTTCCAGGGGCTCGGGAAGTTAATTAAATACCATTTGGAGGCATTTAATGTTCGAGCAAAAACGGCCGATTTTCAACAAAAGAGATAACACCCCCCCATTACGTCATGCTTCAGAAATGTGGAAAATGGTCCGTTTTCAAATGTTTTATTTTTGAACGTCAGTTCACATTTGTAGGTGGATCATCAGTGTTAGGGGTAAAATTAGCATGTTTAAAGTGATTTTCATGCTTCCAGGGGCTCGGGAAGTTAATTAAATACCATTTGGAGGCATTTAATGTTCGAGCAAAAACGGCTGATTTTCGACAAAAGAGATAACACCCCCCCATTACGTCATGCTTCAGAAATGTGGAAAATGGTCCGTTTTCAAATGTTTTATTTTTGAACGTCAGTTCACATTTGTAGGTGGATCATCAGTGTTAGAGCTAAAATTAGCATGTTTAAAGTGATTTTCATGCTTCCAGGGGCCCAAAACACAAGATTAATGGAATGGTTAAAAGTGCATGAAAATGGCCAATTTACTCACTCTGAGTTCTCAAAAAGGGTTTCTTCACCCCGGGAAGTGAAATAAATACCATTTGGAGGCATTTAATGTTCGAGCAAAAATGGCTGATTTTCGACAAAAGAGATAACACCCCCCCATTACGTCATGCTTCAGAAATGTGGAAAATGGTCCGTTTTCAAATGTTTTATTTTTGAACGTCAGTTCACATTTGTAGGTGGATCATCAGTGTTAGAGCTAAAATTAGCATGTTTAAAGTGATTTTCATGCTTCCAGGGGCTCGGGAAGTTAATTAAATACCATTTGGAGGCATTTAATGTTCGAGCAAAAACGGCTGATTTTCGACAAAAGAGATAACACCCCCCCCATTACGTCATGCTTCAGAAATGTGGAAAATGGTCCGTTTTCAAATGTTTTATTTTTGAACGTCAGTTCACATTTGTAAGTGGATCATCAGTGTTAGAGCTAAAATTAGCATGTTTAAAGTGATTTTCATGCTTCCAGGGGCTCGGGAAGTTAATTAAATACCATTTGGAGGCATTTAATGTTCGAGCAAAAAACGGCTGATTTTCGACAAAAGAGATAACACCCCCCCATTACGTCATGCTTCAGAAATGTGGAAAATGGTCCGTTTTCAAATGTTTTATTTTTGAACGTCAGTTCACATTTGTAGGTGGATCATCAGTGTTAGAGCTAAAATTAGCATGTTTAAAGTGATTTTCATGCTTCCAGGGGCCCAAAACACAAGATTTATGGAATGGTTAAAAGTGCATGAAAATGGCCAATTTACTCACTCTGAGTTCTCAAAAAGGGTTTCTTCACCCCGGGAAGTTAATTAAATACCATTTGGAGGCATTTAATGTTCGAGCAAAAACGGCTGATTTTCGACAAAAGAGATAACACCCCCCCATTACGTCATGCTTCAGAAATGTGGAAAATGGTCCGTTTTCAAATGTTTTATTTTTGAACGTCAGTTCACATTTGTAGGTGGATCATCAGTGTTAGAGCTAAAATTAGCATGTTTAAAGTGATTTTCATGATTCCAGGGGCCCAAAACACAAGATTTATGGAATGGTTAAAAGTGCATGAAAATGGCCAATTTACTCACTCTGAGTTCTCAAAAAGGGTTTCTTCACCCCGGGAAGTTAATTAAATACCATTTGGAGGCATTTAATGTTCGAGCAAAAACGGCTGATTTTCGACAAAAGAGATAACACCCCCCCATTACGTCATGCTTCAGAAATGTGGAAAATGGTCCGTTTTCAAATGTTTTATTTTTGAACGTCAGTTCACATTTGTAGGTGGATCATCAGTGTTAGAGCTAAAATTAGCATGTTTAAAGTGATTTTCATGCTTCCAGGGGCTCGGGAAGTTAATTAAATACCATTTGGAGGCATTTAATGTTCGAGCAAAAAACGGCTGATTTTCGACAAAAGAGATAACACCCCCCCATTACGTCATGCTTCAGAAATGTGGAAAATGGTCCGTTTTCAAATGTTTTATTTTTGAACGTCAGTTCACATTTGTAGGTGGATCATCAGTGTTAGAGCTAAAATTAGCATGTTTAAAGTGATTTTCATGCTTCCAGGGGCTCGGGAAGTGAAATAAATACCATTTGGAGGCATTTAATGTTCGAGCAAAAACGGCAGATTTTCGACAAAAGAGATAACACCCCCCCCATTACGTCATGCTTCAGAAATTTGGAAAATGGTCCGTTTTCAAATGTTTTATTTTTGAACGTCAGTTCACATTTGTAGGTGGATCATCAGTGTTAGAGCTAAAATTAGCATGTTTAAAGTGATTTTCATGCTTCCAGGGGCTCGGGAAGTTAATTAAATACCATTTGGAGGCATTTAATGTTCGAGCAAAAACGGCCGATTTTCAACAAAAGAGATAACACCCCCCCATTACGTCATGCTTCAGAAATGTGGAAAATGGTCCGTTTTCAAATGTTTTATTTTTGAACGTCAGTTCACATTTGTAGGTGGATCATCAGTGTTAGGGGTAAAATTAGCAAGTTTAAAGTGATTTTCATGCTTCCAGGGGCTCGGGAAGTTAATTAAATACCATTTGGAGGCATTTAATGTTCGAGCAAAAACGGCTGATTTTCGACAAAAGAGATAACACCCCCCCATTACGTCATGCTTCAGAAATGTGGAAAATGGTCCGTTTTCAAATGTTTTATTTTTGAACGTCAGTTCACATTTGTAGGTGGATCATCAGTGTTAGAGCTAAAATTAGCATGTTTAAAGTGATTTTCATGCTTCCAGGGGCCCAAAACACAAGATTTATGGAATGGTTAAAAGTGCATGAAAATGGCCAATTTACTCACTCTGAGTTCTCAAAAAGGGTTTCTTCACCCCGGGAAGTTAATTAAATACCATTTGGAGGCATTTAATGTTCGAGCAAAAACGGCTGATTTTCGACAAAAGAGATAACACCCCCCCATTACGTCATGCTTCAGAAATGTGGAAAATGGTCCGTTTTCAAATGTTTTATTTTTGAACGTCAGTTCACATTTGTAGGTGGATCATCAGTGTTAGAGCTAAAATTAGCATGTTTAAAGTGATTTTCATGCTTCCAGGGGCTCGGGAAGTTAATTAAATACCATTTGGAGGCATTTAATGTTCGAGCAAAAACGGCTGATTTTCGACAAAAGAGATAACACCCCCCCATTTCGTCATGCTTCAGAAATGTGGAAAATGGTCCGTTTTCAAATGTTTTATTTTTGAACGTCAGTTCACATTTGTAGGTGGATCATCAGTGTTAGAGCTAAAATTAGCATGTTTAAAGTGATTTTCATGCTTCCAGGGGCTCGGGAAGTTAATTAAATACCATTTGGAGGCATTTAATGTTCGAGCAAAAACGGCTGATTTTCGACAAAAGAGATAACACGCCCCCATTACGTCATGCTTCAGAAATGTGGAAAATGGTCCGTTTTCAAATGTTTTATTTTTGAACGTCAGTTCACATTTGTAGGTGGATCATCAGTGTTAGAGCTAAAATTAGCATGTTTAAAGTGATTTTCATGCTTCCAGGGGCCCAAAACACAAGATTTATGGAATGGTTAAAAGTGCATGAAAATGGCCAATTTACTCACTCTGAGTTCTCAAAAAGGGTTTCTTCACCCCGGGAAGTTAATTAAATACCATTTGGAGGCATTTAATGTTCGAGCAAAAACGGCTGATTTTCGACAAAAGAGATAACACCCCCCCATTACGTCATGCTTCAGAAATGTGGAAAATGGTCCGTTTTCAAATGTTTTATTTTTGAACGTCAGTTCACATTTGTAGGTGGATCATCAGTGTTAGAGCTAAAATTAGCATGTTTAAAGTGATTTTCATGCTTCCAGTGGCTCGGGAAGTTAATTAAATACCATTTGGAGGCATTTAATGTTCGAGCAAAAACGGCTGATTTTCGACAAAAGAGATAACACCCCCCATTACGTCATGCTTCAGAAATGTGGAAAATGGTCCGTTTTCAAATGTTTTATTTTTGAACGTCAGTTCACATTTGTAGGTGGATCATCAGTGTTAGAGCTAAAATTAGCATGTTTAAAGTGATTTTCATGCTTCCAGGGGCCCAAAACACAAGATTTATGGAATGGTTAAAAGTGCATGAAAATGGCCAATTTACTCACTCTGAGTTCTCAAAAAGGGTTTCTTCACCCCGGGAAGTTAATTAAATACCATTTGGAGGCATTCAATGTTCGAGCAAAAACGGCTGATTTTCGGCAAAAGAGATAACACCCCCCCATTACGTCATGCTTCAGAAATGTGGAAAATGGTCCGTTTTCAAATGTTTTATTTTTGAACGTCAGTTCACATTTGTAGGTGGATCATCAGTGTTAGAGCTAAAATTAGCATGTTTAAAGTGATTTTCAGGCTTCCAGGGGCTCGGGAAGTTAATTAAATACCATTTGGAGGCATTTAATGTTCGAGCAAAAACGGCTGATTTTCGACAAAAGAGATAACACCCCCCCATTACGTCATGCTTCAGAAATGTGGGAAATGGTCCGTTTTCAAATCTTTTATTTTTGAACGTCAGTTCACATTTGTAGGTGGATCATCAGTGTTAGAGCTAAAATTAGCATGTTTAAAGTGATTTTCATGCTTCCAGGGGCCCAAAACACAAGATTTATGGAATGGTTAAAAGTGCATGAAAATGGCCAATTTACTCACTCTGAGTTCTCAAAAAGGGTTTCTTCACCCCGGGAAGTTAATTAAATACCATTTGGAGGCATTTAATGTTCGAGCAAAAACGGCTGATTTTCGACAAAAGAGATAACACCCCCCCATTACGTCATGCTTCAGAAATGTGGAAAATGGTCCGTTTTCAAATGTTTTATTTTTGAACGTCAGTTCACATTTGTAGGTGGATCATCAGTGTTAGAGCTAAAATTAGCATGTTTAAAGTGATTTTCATGCTTCCAGGGGCCCAAAACACAAGATTAATGGAATGGTTAAAAGTGCATGAAAATGGCCAATTTACTCACTCTGAGTTCTCAAAAAGGGTTTCTTCACCCCGGGAAGTGAAATAAATACCATTTGGAGGCATTTAATGTTCGAGCAAAAACGGCTGATTTTCGACAAAAGAGATAACACCCCCCCATTACGTCATGCTTCAGAAATGTGGAAAATGGTCCGTTTTCAAATGTTTTATTTTTGAACGTCAGTTCACATTTGTAGGTGGATCATCAGTGTTAGAGCTAAAATTAGCATGTTTAAAGTGATTTTCATGCTTCCAGGGGCTCGGGAAGTTAATTAAATACCATTTGGAGGCATTTAATGTTCGAGCAAAAACGGCTGATTTTCGACAAAAGAGATAACACCCCCCCCATTACGTCATGCTTCAGAAATGTGGAAAATGGTCCGTTTTCAAATGTTTTATTTTTGAACGTCAGTTCACATTTGTAGGTGGATCATCAGTGTTAGAGCTAAAATTAGCATGTTTAAAGTGATTTTCATGCTTCCAGGGGCTCGGGAAGTTAATTAAATACCATTTGGAGGCATTTAATGTTCGAGCAAAAAACGGCTGATTTTCGACAAAAGAGATAACACCCCCCCATTACGTCATGCTTCAGAAATGTGGAAAATGGTCCGTTTTCAAATGTTTTATTTTTGAACGTCAGTTCACATTTGTAGGTGGATCATCAGTGTTAGAGCTAAAATTAGCATGTTTAAAGTGATTTTCATGCTTCCAGGGGCCCAAAACACAAGATTTATGGAATGGTTAAAAGTGCATGAAAATGGCCAATTTACTCACTCTGAGTTCTCAAAAAGGGTTTCTTCACCCCGGGAAGTTAATTAAATACCATTTGGAGGCATTTAATGTTCGAGCAAAAACGGCTGATTTTCGACAAAAGAGATAACACCCCCCCATTACGTCATGCTTCAGAAATGTGGAAAATGGTCCGTTTTCAAATGTTTTATTTTTGAACGTCAGTTCACATTTGTAGGTGGATCATCAGTGTTAGAGCTAAAATTAGCATGTTTAAAGTGATTTTCATGATTCCAGGGGCCCAAAACACAAGATTTATGGAATGGTTAAAAGTGCATGAAAATGGCCCAATTTACTCACTCTGAGTTCTCAAAAAGGGTTTCTTCACCCCGGGAAGTTAATTAAATACCATTTGGAGGCATTTAATGTTCGAGCAAAAACGGCTGATTTTCGACAAAAGAGATAACACCCCCCCATTACGTCATGCTTCAGAAATGTGGAAAATGGTCCGTTTTCAAATGTTTTATTTTTGAACGTCAGTTCACATTTGTAGGTGGATCATCAGTGTTAGAGCTAAAATTAGCATGTTTAAAGTGATTTTCATGCTTCCAGGGGCTCGGGAAGTTAATTAAATACCATTTGGAGGCATTTAATGTTCGAGCAAAAAAACGGCTGATTTTCGACAAAAGAGATAACACCCCCCCATTACGTCATGCTTCAGAAATGTGGAAAATGGTCCGTTTTCAAATGTTTTATTTTTGAACGTCAGTTCACATTTGTAGGTGGATCATCAGTGTTAGAGCTAAAATTAGCATGTTTAAAGTGATTTTCATGCTTCCAGGGGCTCGGGAAGTGAAATAAATACCATTTGGAGGCATTTAATGTTCAACCAAAAACGGCAGATTTTCGACAAAAGAGATAACACCCCCCCATTACGTCATGCTTCAGAAATTTGGAAAATGGTCCGTTTTCAAATGTTTTATTTTTGAACGTCAGTTCACATTTGTAGGTGGATCATCAGTGTTAGAGCTAAAATTAGCATGTTTAAAGTGATTTTCATGCTTCCAGGGGCTCGGGAAGTTAATTAAATACCATTTGGAGGCATTTAATGTTCGAGCAAAAACGGCCGATTTTCAACAAAAGAGATAACACCCCCCCCATTACGTCATGCTTCAGAAATGTGGAAAATGGTCCGTTTTCAAATGTTTTATTTTTGAACGTCAGTTCACATTTGTAGGTGGATCATCAGTGTTAGGGGTAAAATTAGCATGTTAAAAGTGATTTTCATGCTTCCAGGGCTCGGGAAGTTAATTAAATACCATTTGGAGGCATTTAATGTTCGAGCAAAAACGGCTGATTTTCGACAAAAGAGATAACACCCCCCCCATTACGTCATGCTTCAGAAATGTGGAAAATGGTCCGTTTTCAAATGTTTTATTTTTGAACGTCAGTTCACATTTGTAGGTGGATCATCAGTGTTAGAGCTAAAATTAGCATGTTTAAAGTGATTTTCATGCTTCCAGGGGCCCAAAACACAAGATTAATGGAATGGTTAAAAGTGCATGAAAATGGCCAATTTACTCACTCTGAGTTCTCAAAAAGGGTTTCTTCACCCCGGGAAGTGAAATAAATACCATTTGGAGGCATTTAATGTTCGAGCAAAAACGGCTGATTTTCGACAAAAGAGATAACACCCCCCCATTACGTCATGCTTCAGAAATGTGGAAAATGGTCCGTTTTCAAATGTTTTATTTTTGAACGTCAGTTCACATTTGTAGGTGGATCATCAGTGTTAGAGCTAAAATTAGCATGTTTAAAGTGATTTTCATGCTTCCAGGGGCTCGGGAAGTTAATTAAATACCATTTGGAGGCATTTAATGTTCGAGCAAAAACGGCTGATTTTCGACAAAAGAGATAACACCCCCCCCATTACGTCATGCTTCAGAAATGTGGAAAATGGTCCGTTTTCAAATGTTTTATTTTTGAACGTCAGTTCACATTTGTAGGTGGATCATCAGTGTTAGAGCTAAAATTAGCATGTTTAAAGTGATTTTCATGCTTCCAGGGGCTCGGGAAGTTAATTAAATACCATTTGGAGGCATTTAATGTTCGAGCAAAAAACGGCTGATTTTCGACAAAAGAGATAACACCCCCCCATTACGTCATGCTTCAGAAATGTGGAAAATGGTCCGTTTTCAAATGTTTTATTTTTGAACGTCAGTTCACATTTGTAGGTGGATCATCAGTGTTAGAGCTAAAATTAGCATGTTTAAAGTGATTTTCATGCTTCCAGGGGCCCAAAACACAAGATTTATGGAATGGTTAAAAGTGCATGAAAATGGCCAATTTACTCACTCTGAGTTCTCAAAAAGGGTTTCTTCACCCCGGGAAGTTAATTAAATACCATTTGGAGGCATTTAATGTTCGAGCAAAAACGGCTGATTTTCGACAAAAGAGATAACACCCCCCCATTACGTCATGCTTCAGAAATGTGGAAAATGGTCCGTTTTCAAATGTTTTATTTTTGAACGTCAGTTCACATTTGTAGGTGGATCATCAGTGTTAGAGCTAAAATTAGCATGTTTAAAGTGATTTTCATGATTCCAGGGGCCCAAAACACAAGATTTATGGAATGGTTAAAAGTGCATGAAAATGGCCAATTTACTCACTCTGAGTTCTCAAAAAGGGTTTCTTCACCCCGGGAAGTTAATTAAATACCATTTGGAGGCATTTAATGTTCGAGCAAAAACGGCTGATTTTCGACAAAAGAGATAACACCCCCCCATTACGTCATGCTTCAGAAATGTGGAAAATGGTCCGTTTTCAAATGTTTTATTTTTGAACGTCAGTTCACATTTGTAGGTGGATCATCAGTGTTAGAGCTAAAATTAGCATGTTTAAAGTGATTTTCATGCTTCCAGGGGCTCGGGAAGTTAATTAAATACCATTTGGAGGCATTTAATGTTCGAGCAAAAAACGGCTGATTTTCGACAAAAGAGATAACACCCCCCCATTACGTCATGCTTCAGAAATGTGGAAAATGGTCCGTTTTCAAATGTTTTATTTTTGAACGTCAGTTCACATTTGTAGGTGGATCATCAGTGTTAGAGCTAAAATTAGCATGTTTAAAGTGATTTTCATGCTTCCAGGGGCTCGGGAAGTGAAATAAATACCATTTGGAGGCATTTAATGTTCGAGCAAAAACGGCAGATTTTCGACAAAAGAGATAACACCCCCCCATTACGTCATGCTTCAGAAATTTGGAAAATGGTCCGTTTTCAAATGTTTTATTTTTGAACGTCAGTTCACATTTGTAGGTGGATCATCAGTGTTAGAGCTAAAATTAGCATGTTTAAAGTGATTTTCATGCTTCCAGGGGCTCGGGAAGTTAATTAAATACCATTTGGAGGCATTTAATGTTCGAGCAAAAACGGCCGATTTTCAACAAAAGAGATAACACCCCCCCATTAAGTCATGCTTCAGAAATGTGGAAAATGGTCCGTTTTCAAATGTTTTATTTTTGAACGTCAGTTCACATTTGTAGGTGGATCATCAGTGTTAGGGGTAAAATTAGCATGTTTAAAGTGATTTTCATGCTTCCAGGGGCTCGGGAAGTTAATTAAATACCATTTGGAGGCATTTAATGTTCGAGCAAAAACGGCTGATTTTCGACAAAAGAGATAACACCCCCCCATTACGTCATGCTTCAGAAATGTGGAAAATGGTCCGTTTTCAAATGTTTTATTTTTGAACGTCAGTTCACATTTGTAGGTGGATCATCAGTGTTAGAGCTAAAATTAGCATGTTTAAAGTGATTTTCATGCTTCCAGGGGCCCAAAACACAAGATTTATGGAATGGTTAAAAGTGCATGAAAATGGCCAATTTACTCACTCTGAGTTCTCAAAAAGGGTTTCTTCACCCCGGGAAGTTAATTAAATACCATTTGGAGGCATTTAATGTTCGAGCAAAAACGGCTGATTTTCGACAAAAGAGATAACACCCCCCCATTACGTCATGCTTCAGAAATGTGGAAAATGGTCCGTTTTCAAATGTTTTATTTTTGAACGTCAGTTCACATTTGTAGGTGGATCATCAGTGTTAGAGCTAAAATTAGCATGTTTAAAGTGATTTTCATGCTTCCAGGGGCTCGGGAAGTTAATTAAATACCATTTGGAGGCATTTAATGTTCGAGCAAAAACGGCTGATTTTCGACAAAAGAGATAACACCCCCCCATTTCGTCATGCTTCAGAAATGTGGAAAATGGTCCGTTTTCAAATGTTTTATTTTTGAACGTCAGTTCACATTTGTAGGTGGATCATCAGTGTTAGAGCTAAAATTAGCATGTTTAAAGTGATTTTCATGCTTCCAGGGGCTCGGGAAGTTAATTAAATACCATTTGGAGGCATTTAATGTTCGAGCAAAAACGGCTGATTTTCGACAAAAGAGATAACACGCCCCCATTACGTCATGCTTCAGAAATGTGGAAAATGGTCCGTTTTCAAATGTTTTATTTTTGAACGTCAGTTCACATTTGTAGGTGGATCATCAGTGTTAGAGCTAAAATTAGCATGTTTAAAGTGATTTTCATGCTTCCAGGGGCCCAAAACACAAGATTTATGGAATGGTTAAAAGTGCATGAAAATGGCCAATTTACTCACTCTGAGTTCTCAAAAAGGGTTTCTTCACCCCGGGAAGTTAATTAAATACCATTTGGAGGCATTTAATGTTCGAGCAAAAACGGCTGATTTTCGACAAAAGAGATAACACCCCCCCATTACGTCATGCTTCAGAAATGTGGAAAATGGTCCGTTTTCAAATGTTTTATTTTTGAACGTCAGTTCACATTTGTAGGTGGATCATCAGTGTTAGAGCTAAAATTAGCATGTTTAAAGTGATTTTCATGCTTCCAGGGGCTCGGGAAGTTAATTAAATACCATTTGGAGGCATTTAATGTTCGAGCAAAAACGGCTGATTTTCGACAAAAGAGATAACACCCCCCATTACGTCATGCTTCAGAAATGTGGAAAATGGTCCGTTTTCAAATGTTTTATTTTTGAACGTCAGTTCACATTTGTAGGTGGATCATCAGTGTTAGAGCTAAAATTAGCATGTTTAAAGTGATTTTCATGCTTCCAGGGGCCCAAAACACAAGATTTATGGAATGGTTAAAAGTGCATGAAAATGGCCAATTTACTCACTCTGAGTTCTCAAAAAGGGTTTCTTCACCCCGGGAAGTTAATTAAATACCATTTGGAGGCATTCAATGTTCGAGCAAAAACGGCTGATTTTCGGCAAAAGAGATAACACCCCCCCATTACGTCATGCTTCAGAAATGTGGAAAATGGTCCGTTTTCAAATGTTTTATTTTTGAACGTCAGTTCACATTTGTAGGTGGATCATCAGTGTTAGAGCTAAAATTAGCATGTTTAAAGTGATTTTCATGCTTCCAGGGGCTCGGGAAGTTAATTAAATACCATTTGGAGGCATTTAATGTTCGAGCAAAAACGGCTGATTTTCGACAAAAGAGATAACACCCCCCCATTACGTCATGCTTCAGAAATGTGGAAAATGGTCCGTTTTCAAATGTTTTATTTTTGAACGTCAGTTCACATTTGTAGGTGGATCATCAGTGTTAGAGCTAAAATTAGCATGTTTAAAGTGATTTTCATGCTTCCAGGGGCTCGGGAAGTGAAATAAATACCATTTGGAGGCATTTAATGTTCGAGCAAAAACGGCTGATTTTCGACAAAAGAGATAACACCCCCCCATTACGTCATGCTTCAGAAATGTGGAAAATGGTCCGTTTTCAAATGTTTTATTTTTGAACGTCAGTTCACATTTGTAGGTGGATCATCAGTGTTAGAGCTAAAATTAGCATGTTTAAAGTGATTTTCATGCTTCCAGGGGCCCAAAACACAAGATTAATGGAATGGTTAAAAGTGCATGAAAATGGCCAATTTACTCACTCTGAGTTCTCAAAAAGGGTTTCTTCACCCCGGGAAGTGAAATAAATACCATTTGGAGGCATTTAATGTTCGAGCAAAAACGGCTGATTTTCGACAAAAGAGATAACACCCCCCCATTACGTCATGCTTCAGAAATGTGGAAAATGGTCCGTTTTCAAATGTTTTATTTTTGAACGTCAGTTCACATTTGTAGGTGGATCATCAGTGTTAGAGCTAAAATTAGCATGTTTAAAGTGATTTTCATGCTTCCAGGGGCTCGGGAAGTGAAATAAATACCATTTGGAGGCATTTAATGTTCGAGCAAAAACGGCTGATTTTCGACAAAAGAGATAACACCCCCCCATTACGTCATGCTTCAGAAATTTGGAAAATGGTCCGTTTTCAAATGTTTCATTTTTGAACGTCAGTTCACATTTGTAGGTGGATCATCAGTGTTAGAGCTAAAATTAGCATGTTTAAAGTGATTTTCATGCTTCCAGGGGCCCAAAACACAAGATTTATGGAATGGTTAAAAGTGCATGAAAATGGCCAATTTACTCACTCTGAGTTCTCAAAAAGGGTTTCTTCACCCCGGGAAGTTAATTAAATACCATTTGGAGGCATTTAATGTTCGAGCAAAAACGGCTGATTTTCGACAAAAGAGATAACACCCCCCCATTACGTCATGCTTCAGAAATGTGGAAAATGGTCCGTTTTCAAATGTTTTATTTTTGAATGTCAGTTCACATTTGTAGGTGGATCATCAGTGTTAGAGTTAAAATTAGCATGTTTAAAGTGATTTTCATGCTTCCAGGGGCTCGGGAAGTGAAATAAATACCATTTGGAGGCATTTAATGTTCGAGCAAAAACGGCTGATTTTCGACAAAAGAGATAACACCCCCCCATTACGTCATGCTTCAGAAATGTGGAAAATGGTCCGTTTTCAAATGTTTTATTTTTGAACGTCAGTTCACATTTGTAGGTGGATCATCAGTGTTAGAGCTAAAATTAGCATGTTTAAAGTGATTTTCATGCTTCCAGGGGCTCGGGAAGTTAATTAAATACCATTTGGAGGCATTTAATGTTCGAGCAAAAACGGCTGATTTTCGACAAAAGAGATAACACCCCCCCATTACGTCATGCTTCAGAAATGTGGAAAATGGTCCGTTTTCAAATGTTTTATTTTTGAACGTCAGTTCACATTTGTAGGTGGATCATCAGTGTTAGAGCTAAAATTAGCATGTTTAAAGTGATTTTCATGCTTCCAGGGGCCCAAAACACAAGATTTATGGAATGGTTAAAAGTGCATGAAAATGGCCAATTTACTCACTCTGAGTTCTCAAAAAGGGTTTCTTCACCCCGGGAAGTTAATTAAATACCATTTGGAGGCATTTAATGTTCGAGCAAAAACGGCTGATTTTCGACAAAAGAGATAACACCCCCCCATTACGTCATGCTTCAGAAATGTGGAAAATGGTCCGTTTTCAAATGTTTTATTTTTGAACAACAGTTCACATTTGTAGGTGGATCATCAGTGTTAGAGCTAAAATTAGCATGTTTAAAGGGATTTTCATGCTTCCAGGGGCTCGGGAAGTTAATTAAATACCATTTGGAGGCATTTAATGTTCGAGCAAAAACGGCTGATTTTCAACAAAAGAGATAACACCCCCCCCATTACGTCATGCTTCAGAAATGTGGAAAATGGTCCGTTTTCAAATGTTTTATTTTTGAACGTCAGTTCACATTTGTAGGTGGATCATCAGTGTTAGAGCTAAAATTAGCATGTTTAAAGTGATTTTCATGCTTCCAGGGGCTCGGGAAGTTAATTAAATACCATTTGGAGGCATTTAATGTTCGAGCAAAAACGGCTGATTTTCGACAAAAGAGATAACACCCCCCCATTACGTCATGCTTCAGAAATGTGGAAAATGGTCCGTTTTCAAATGTTTTATTTTTGAACGTCAGTTCACATTTGTAGGTGGATCATCAGTGTTAGAGCTAAAATTAGCATGTTTAAAGTGATTTTCATGCTACCAGGGGCTCGGGAAGTTAATTAAATACCATTTGGAGGCATTTAATGTTCGAGCAAAAACGGCTGATTTTCGACAAAAGAGATAACACCCCCCATTACGTCATGCTTCAGAAATGTGGAAAATGGTCCGTTTTCAAATGTTTTATTTTTGAACGTCAGTTCACATTTGTAGGTGGATCATCAGTGTTAGAGCTAAAATTAGCATGTTTAAAGTGATTTTCATGCTTCCAGGGGCCCAAAACACAAGATTTATGGAATGGTTAAAAGTGCATGAAAATGGCCAATTTACTCAGTCTGAGTTCTCAAAAAGGGTTTCTTCACCCCGGGAAGTTAATTAAATACCATTTGGAGGCATTTAATGTTCGAGCAAAAACGGCTGATTTTCGACAAAAGAGATAACACCCCCCCATTACGTCATGCTTCAGAAATGTGGAAAATGGTCCGTTTTCAAATGTTTTATTTTTGAACGTCAGTTCACATTTGTAGGTGGATCATCAGTGTTAGAGCTAAAATTAGCATGTTTAAAGTGATTTTCAGGCTTCCAGGGGCTCGGGAAGTTAATTAAATACCATTTGGAGGCATTTAATGTTCGAGCAAAAACGGCTGATTTTCGACAAAAGAGATAACACCCCCCCATTACGTCATGCTTCAGAAATGTGGAAAATGGTCCGTTTTCAAATGTTTTATTTTTGAACGTCAGTTCACATTTGTAGGTGGATCATCAGTGTTAGAGCTAAAATTAGCATGTTTAAAGTGATTTTCATGCTTCCAGGGGCCCAAAACACAAGATTTATGGAATGGTTAAAAGTGCATGAAAATGGCCAATTTACTCACTCTGAGTTCTCAAAAAGGGTTTCTTCACCCCGGGAAGTTAATTAAATACCATTTGGAGGCATTTAATGTTCGAGCAAAAACGGCTGATTTTCGACAAAAGAGATAACACCCCCCCATTACGTCATGCTTCAGAAATGTGGAAAATGGTCCGTTTTCAAATGTTTTATTTTTGAACGTCAGTTCACATTTGTAGGTGGATCATCAGTGTTAGAGCTAAAATTAGCATGTTTAAAGTGATTTTCATGCTTCCAGGGGCTCGGGAAGTTAATTAAATACCATTTGGAAGCATTTAATGTTCGAGCAAAAACGGCTGATTTTCGACAAAAGAGATAACACCCCCCCATTACGTCATGCTTCAGAAATGTGGAAAATGGTCCGTTTTCAAATGTTTTATTTTTGAACGTCAGTTCACATTTGTAGGTGGATCATCAGTGTTAGAGCTAAAATTAGCATGTTTAAAGTGATTTTCATGCTACCAGGGGCCCGGGAAGTTAATTAAATACCATTTGGAGGCATTTAATGTTCGAGCAAAAACGGCTGATTTTCGACAAAAGAGATAACACCCCCCCATTACGTCATGCTTCAGAAATGTGGAAAATGGTCCGTTTTCAAATGTTTTATTTTTGAACGTCAGTTCACATTTGTAGGTGGATCATCAGTGTTAGAGCTAAAATTAGCATGTTTAAAGTGATTTTCATGCTTCCAGGGGCCCAAAACACAAGATTTATGGAATGGTTAAAAGTGCATGAAAATGGCCAATTTACTCACTCTGAGTTCTCAAAAAGGGTTTCTTCACCCCGGGAAGTTAATTAAATACCATTTGGAGGCATTTATTGTTCGAGCAAAAACGGCTGATTTTCGACAAAAGAGATAACACCCCCCCATTACGTCATGCTTCAGAAATGTGGAAAATGGTCCGTTTTCAAATGTTTTATTTTTGAACGTCAGTTCACATTTGTAGGTGGATCATCAGTGTTAGAGCTAAAATTAGCATGTTTAAAGTGATTTTCATGCTTCCAGGGGCCCAAAACACAAGATTTATGGAATGGTTAAAAGTGCATGAAAATGGCCAATTTACTCACTCTGAGTTCTCAAAAAGGGTTTCTTCACCCCGGGAAGTTAATTAAATACCATTTGGAGGCATTTAATGTTCGAGCAAAAACGGCTGATTTTCGACAAAAGAGATAACACCCCCCCATTACGTCATGCTTCAGAAATGTGGAAAATGGTCCGTTTTCAAATGTTTTATTTTTGAACGTCAGTTCACATTTGTAGGTGGATCATCAGTGTTAGAGCTAAAATTAGCATGTTTAAAGTGATTTTCATGCTTCCAGGGGCCCAAAACACAAGATTAATGGAATGGTTAAAAGTGCATGAAAATGGCCAATTTACTCACTCTGAGTTCTCAAAAAGGGTTTCTTCACCCCGGGAAGTGAAATAAATACCATTTGGAGGCATTTAATGTTCGAGCAAAAACGGCTGATTTTCGACAAAAGAGATAACACCCCCCCATTACGTCATGCTTCAGAAATGTGGAAAATGGTCCGTTTTCAAATGTTTTATTTTTGAACGTCAGTTCACATTTGTAGGTGGATCATCAGTGTTAGAGCTAAAATTAGCATGTTTAAAGTGATTTTCATGCTTCCAGGGGCTCGGGAAGTTAATTAAATACCATTTGGAGGCATTTAATGTTCGAGCAAAAACGGCTGATTTTCGACAAAAGAGATAACACCCCCCCATTACGTCATGCTTCAGAAATGTGGAAAATGGTCCGTTTTCAAATGTTTTATTTTTGAACGTCAGTTCACATTTGTAGGTGGATCATCAGTGTTAGAGCTAAAATTAGCATGTTTAAAGTGATTTTCATGCTTCCAGGGGCTCGGGAAGTTAATTAAATACCATTTGGAGGCATTTAATGTTCGAGCAAAAACGGCTGATTTTCGACAAAAGAGATAACACCCCCCCATTACGTCATGCTTCAGAAATGTGGAAAATGGTCCGTTTTCAAATGTTTTATTTTTGAACGTCAGTTCACATTTGTAGGTGGATCATCAGTGTTAGAGCTAAAATTAGCATGTTTAAAGTGATTTTCATGCTTCCAGGGGCCCAAAACACAAGATTTATGGAATGGTTAAAAGTGCATGAAAATGGCCAATTTACTCACTCTGAGTTCTCAAAAAGGGTTTCTTCACCCCAGGAAGTTAATTAAATACCATTTGGAGGCATTTAATGTTCGAGCAAAAACGGCTGATTTTCGACAAAAGAGATAACACCCCCCCATTACGTCATGCTTCAGAAATGTGGAAAATGGTCCGTTTTCAAATGTTTTATTTTTGAACGTCAGTTCACATTTGTAGGTGGATCATCAGTGTTAGAGCTAAAATTAGCATGTTTAAAGTGATTTTCATGCTTCCAGGGGCTCGGGAAGTTAATTAAATACCATTTGGAGGCATTTAATGTTCGAGCAAAAACGGCTGATTTTCCACAAAAGAGATAACACCCCCCCATTACGTCATGCTTCAGAAATGTGGAAAATGGTCCGTTTTCAAATGTTTTATTTTTGAACGTCAGTTCACATTTGTAGGTGGATCATCAGTGTTAGAGCTAAAATTAGCATGTTTAAAGTGATTTTCATGCTTCCAGGGGCCCAAAACACAAGATTTATGGAATGGTTAAAAGTGCATGAAAATGGCCAATTTACTCACTCTGAGTTCTCAAAAAGGGTTTCTTCACCCCGGGAAGTTAATTAAATACCATTTGGAGGCATTTAATGTTCGAGCAAAAACGGCTGATTTTCGACAAAAGAGATAACACCCCCCCATTACGTCATGCTTCAGAAATGTGGAAAATGGTCCATTTTCAAATGTTTTATTTTTGAACGTCAGTTCACATTTGTAGGTGGATCATCAGTGTTAGAGCTAAAATTAGCATGTTTAAAGTGATTTTCATGCTTCCAGGGGCTCGGGAAGTTAATTAAATACCATTTGGAGGCATTTAATGTTCGAGCAAAAACGGCTGATTTTCGACAAAAGAGATAACACCCCCCCATTACGTCATGCTTCAGAAATGTGGAAAATGGTCCGTTTTCAAATGTTTTATTTTTGAACGTCAGTTCACATTTGTAGGTGGATCATCAGTGTTAGAGCTAAAATTAGCATGTTTAAAGTGATTTTCATGCTTCCAGGGGCTTGGGAAGTTAATTAAATACTATTTGGAGGCATTTAATGTTCGAGCAAAAACGGCTGATTTTCGACAAAAGAGATAACACCCCCCCATTACGTCATGCTTCAGAAATGTGGAAAATGGTCCGTTTTCAAATGTTTTATTTTTGAACGTCAGTTCACATTTGTAGGTGGATCATCAGTGTTAGAGCTAAAATTAGCATGTTTAAAGTGATTTTCATGCTTCCAGGGGCTCAGGAAGTTAATTAAATACCATTTGGAGGCATTTAATGTTCGAGCAAAAACGGCTGATTTTCGACAAAAGAGATAACACCCCCCCATTTCGTCATGCTTCAGAAATGTGGAAAATGGTCCGTTTTCAAATGTTTTATTTTTGAACGTCAGTTCACATTTGTAGGTGGATCATCAGTGTTAGAGCTAAAATTAGCATGTTTAAAGTGATTTTCATGCTTCCAGGGGCTCGGGAAGTTAATTAAATACCATTTGGAGGCATTTAATGTTCGAGCAAAAACGGCTGATTTTCGACAAAAGAGATAACACCCCCCCATTACGTCATGCTTCAGAAATGTGGAAAATGGTCCGTTTTCAAATGTTTTATTTTTGAACGTCAGTTCACATTTGTAGGTGGATCATCAGTGTTAGAGCTAAAATTAGCATGTTTAAAGTGATTTTCATGCTTCCCGGGGCCCAAAACACAAGATTTATGGAATGGTTAAAAGTGCATGAAAATGGCCAATTTACTCACTCTGAGTTCTCAAAAAGGGTTTCTTCACCCCGGGAAGTTAATTAAATACCATTTGGAGGCATTTAATGTTCGAGCAAAAACGGCTGATTTTCGACAAAAGAGATAACACCCCCCCCATTACGTCATGCTTCAGAAATGTGGAAAATGGTCCGTTTTCAAATGTTTTATTTTTGAACGTCAGTTCACATTTGTAGGTGGATCATCAGTGTTAGAGCTAAAATTAGCATGTTTAAAGTGATTTTCATGCTTCCAGTGGCTCGGGAAGTTAATTAAATACCATTTGGAGGCATTTAATGTTCGAGCAAAAACGGCTGATTTTCGACAAAAGAGATAACACCCCCCATTACGTCATGCTTCAGAAATGTGGAAAATGGTCCGTTTTCAAATGTTTTATTTTTGAACGTCAGTTCACATTTGTAGGTGGATCATCAGTGTTAGAGCCAAAATTAGCATGTTTAAAGTGATTTTCATGCTTCCAGGGGCCCAAAACACAAGATTTATGGAATGGTTAAAAGTGCATGAAAATGGCCAATTTACTCACTCTGAGTTCTCAAAAAGGGTTTCTTCACCCCGGGAAGTTAATTAAATACCATTTGGAGGCATTCAATGTTCGAGCAAAAACGGCTGATTTTCGACAAAAGAGATAACACCCCCCCATTACGTCATGCTTCAGAAATGTGGAAAATGGTCCGTTTTCAAATGTTTTATTTTTGAACGTCAGTTCACATTTGTAGGTGGATCATCAGTGTTAGAGTTAAAATTAGCATGTTTAAAGTGATTTTCATGCTTCCAGGGGCTCGGGAAGTGAAATAAATACCATTTGGAGGCATTTAATGTTCGAGCAAAAACGGCTGATTTTCGACAAAAGAGATAACACCCCCCCATTACGTCATGCTTCAGAAATGTGGAAAATGGTCCGTTTTCAAATGTTTTATTTTTGAACGTCAGTTCACATTTGTAGGTGGATCATCAGTGTTAGAGCTAAAATTAGCATGTTTAAAGTGATTTTCATGCTTCCAGGGGCTCGGGAAGTTAATTAAATACCATTTGGAGGCATTTAATGTTCGAGCAAAAACGGCTGATTTTCGACAAAAGAGATAACACCCCCCCATTACGTCATGCTTCAGAAATGTGGAAAATGGTCCGTTTTCAAATGTTTTATTTTTGAACGTCAGTTCACATTTGTAGGTGGATCATCAGTGTTAGAGCTAAAATTAGCATGTTTAAAGTGATTTTCATGCTTCCAGGGGCCCAAAACACAAGATTTATGGAATGGTTAAAAGTGCATGAAAATGGCCAATTTACTCACTCTGAGTTCTCAAAAAGGGTTTCTTCACCCCGGGAAGTTAATTAAATACCATTTGGAGGCATTTAATGTTCGAGCAAAAACGGCTGATTTTCGACAAAAGAGATAACACCCCCCGATTACGTCATGCTTCAGAAATGTGGAAAATGGTCCGTTTTCAAATGTTTTATTTTTGAACGTCAGTTCACATTTGTAGGTGGATCATCAGTGTTAGAGCTAAAATTAGCATGTTTAAAGTGATTTTCATGCTTCCAGGGGCTCGGGAAGTTAATTAAATACCATTTGGAGGCATTTAATGTTCGAGCAAAAACGGCTGATTTTCAACAAAAGAGATAACACCCCCCCCATTACGTCATGCTTCAGAAATGTGGAAAATGGTCCGTTTTCAAATGTTTTATTTTTGAACGTCAGTTCACATTTGTAGGTGGATCATCAGTGTTAGAGCTAAAATTAGCATGTTTAAAGTGATTTTCATGCTTCCAGGGGCTCGGGAAGTTAATTAAATACCATTTGGAGGCATTTAATGTTCGAGCAAAAACGGCTGATTTTCGACAAAAGAGATAACACCCCACCATTACGTCATGCTTCAGAAATGTGGAAAATGGTCCGTTTTCAAATGTTTTATTTTTGAACGTCAGTTCACATTTGTAGGTGGATCATCAGTGTTAGAGCTAAAATTAGCATGTTTAAAGTGATTTTCATGCTACCAGGGGCTCGGGAAGTTAATTAAATACCATTTGGAGGCATTTAATGTTCGAGCAAAAACGGCTGATTTTCGACAAAAGAGATAACACCCCCCCATTACGTCATGCTTCAGAAATGTGGAAAATGGTCCGTTTTCAAATGTTTTATTTTTGAACGTCAGTTCACATTTGGAGGTGGATCATCAGTGTTAGAGCTAAAATTAGCATGTTTAAAGTGATTTTCATGCTTCCAGGGGCCCAAAACACAAGATTTATGGAATGGTTAAAAGTGCATGAAAATGGCCAATTTACTCACTCTGAGTTCTCAAAAAGGGTTTCTTCACCCCGGGAAGTTAATTAAATACCATTTGGAGGCATTTAATGTTCGAGCAAAAACGGCTGATTTTCGACAAAAGAGATAACACCCCCCCATTACGTCATGCTTCAGAAATGTGGAAAATGGTCCGTTTTCAAATGTTTTATTTTTGAACGTCAGTTCACATTTGTAGGTGGATCATCAGTGTTAGAGCTAAAATTAGCATGTTTAAAGTGATTTTCAGGCTTCCAGGGGCTCGGGAAGTTAATTAAATACCATTTGGAGGCATTTAATGTTCGAGCAAAAACGGCTGATTTTCGACAAAAGAGATAACACCCCCCCATTACGTCATGCTTCAGAAATGTGGAAAATGGTCCGTTTTCAAATGTTTTATTTTTGAACGTCAGTTCACATTTGTAGGTGGATCATCAGTGTTAGAGCTAAAATTAGCATGTTTAAAGTGATTTTCATGCTTCCAGGGGCCCAAAACACAAGATTTATGGAATGGTTAAAAGTGCATGAAAATGGCCAATTTACTCACTCTGAGTTCTCAAAAAGGGTTTCTTCACCCCGGGAAGTTAATTAAATACCATTTGGAGGCATTTAATGTTCGAGCAAAAACGGCTGATTTTCGACAAAAGAGATAACACCCCCCCATTACGTCATGCTTCAGAAATGTGGAAAATGGTCCGTTTTCAAATGTTTTATTTTTGAACGTCAGTTCACATTTGTAGGTGGATCATCAGTGTTAGAGCTAAAATTAGCATGTTTAAAGTGATTTTCATGCTTCCAGGGGCCCAAAACACAAGATTAATGGAATGGTTAAAAGTGCATGAAAATGGCCAATTTACTCACTCTGAGTTCTCAAAAAGGGTTTCTTCACCCCGGGAAGTGAAATAAATACCATTTGGAGGCATTTAATGTTCGAGCAAAAACGGCTGATTTTCGACAAAAGAGATAACACCCCCCCATTACGTCATGCTTCAGAAATGTGGAAAATGGTCCGTTTTCAAATGTTTTATTTTTGAACGTCAGTTCACATTTGTAGGTGGATCATCAGTGTTAGAGCTAAAATTAGCATGTTTAAAGTGATTTTCATGCTTCCAGGGGCTCGGGAAGTTAATTAAATACCATTTGGAGGCATTTAATGTTCGAGCAAAAACGGCTGATTTTCGACAAAAGAGATAACACCCCCCCCATTACGTCATGCTTCAGAAATGTGGAAAATGGTCCGTTTTCAAATGTTTTATTTTTGAACGTCAGTTCACATTTGTAGGTGGATCATCAGTGTTAGAGCTAAAATTAGCATGTTTAAAGTGATTTTCATGCTTCCAGGGGCTCGGGAAGTTAATTAAATACCATTTGGAGGCATTTAATGTTCGAGCAAAAAACGGCTGATTTTCGACAAAAGAGATAACACCCCCCCATTACGTCATGCTTCAGAAATGTGGAAAATGGTCCGTTTTC
The DNA here is from genome assembly GCF_964263255.1 of Lissotriton vulgaris. Classification (NCBI taxonomy): domain Eukaryota; kingdom Metazoa; phylum Chordata; class Amphibia; order Caudata; family Salamandridae; genus Lissotriton; species Lissotriton vulgaris. Next base: position 287,386 of record NW_028252192.1, read on the forward strand.
AAATGTTTTATTTTTGAACGTCAGTTCACATTTGTAGGTGGATCATCAGTGTTAGAGCTAAAATTAGCATGTTTAAAGTGATTTTCATGCTTCCAGGGGCCCAAAACACAAGATTTATGGAATGGTTAAAAGTGCATGAAAATGGCCAATTTACTCACTCTGAGTTCTCAAAAAGGGTTTCTTCACCCCGGGAAGTTAATTAAATACCATTTGGAGGCATTTAATGTTCGAGCAAAAACGGCTGATTTTCGACAAAAGAGATAACACCCCCCCATTACGTCATGCTTCAGAAATGTGGAAAATGGTCCGTTTTCAAATGTTTTATTTTTGAACGTCAGTTCACATTTGTAGGTGGATCATCAGTGTTAGAGCTAAAATTAGCATGTTTAAAGTGATTTTCATGCTTCCAGGGGCCCAAAACACAAGATTTATGGAATAGTTAAAAGTGCATGAAAATGGCCAATTTACTCACTCTGAGTTCTCAAAAAGGGTTTCTTCACCCCGGGAAGTTAATTAAATACCATTTGGAGGCATTTAATGTTCGAGCAAAAACGGCTGATTTTCGACAAAAGAGATAACACCCCCCCCATTACGTCATGCTTCAGAAATGTGGAAAATGGTCCGTTTTCAAATGTTTTATTTTTGAACGTCAGTTCACATTTGTAGGTGGATCATCAGTGTTAGAGCTAAAATTAGCATGTTTAAAGTGATTTTCATGCTTCCAGGGGCTCGGGAAGTTAATTAAATACCATTTGGAGGCATTTAATGTTCGAGCAAAAAACGGCTGATTTTCGACAAAAGAGATAACACCCCCCCATTACGTCATGCTTCAGAAATGTGGAAAATGGTCCGTTATCAAATGTTTTATTTTTTAACGTCAGTTCACATTTGTAGGTGGATCATCAGTGTTAGAGCTAAAATTAGCATGTTTAAAGTGATTTTCATGCTTCCAGGGGCCCAAAACACAAGATTTATGGAATGGTTAAAAGTGCATGAAAATGGCCAATTTACTCACTCTGAGTTCTCAAAAAGGGTTTCTTCACCCCGGGAAGTTAATTAAATACCATTTGGAGGCATTTAATGTTCGAGCAAAAACGGCTGATTTTCGACAAAAGAGATAACACCCCCCCATTACGTCATGCTTCAGAAATGTGGAAAATGGTCCATTTTCAAATGTTTTATTTTTGAACGTCAGTTCACATTTGTAGGTGGATCATCAGTGTTAGAGCTAAAATTAGCATGTTTAAAGTGATTTTCATGCTTCCAGGGGCTCGGGAAGTTAATTAAATACCATTTGGAGGCATTTAATGTTCGAGCAAAAACGGCTGATTTTCGACAAAAGAGATAACACCCCCCCATTACGTCATGCTTCAGAAATGTGGAAAATGGTCCGTTTTCAAATGTTTTATTTTTGAACGTCAGTTCACATTTGTAGGTGGATCATCAGTGTTAGAGCTAAAATTAGCATGTTTAAAGTGATTTTCATGCTTCCAGGGGCTTGGGAAGTTAATTAAATACCATTTGGAGGCATTTAATGTTCGAGCAAAAACGGCTGATTTTCGACAAAAGAGATAACACCCCCCCATTACGTCATGCTTCAGAAATGTGGAAAATGGTCCGTTTTCAAATGTTTTATTTTTGAACGTCAGTTCACATTTGTAGGTGGATCATCAGTGTTAGAGCTAAAATTAGCATGTTTAAAGTGATTTTCATGCTTCCAGGGGCTCGGGAAGTTAATTAAATACCATTTGGAGGCATTTAATGTTCGAGCAAAAACGGCTGATTTTCGACAAAAGAGATAACACCCCCCCATTTCGTCATGCTTCAGAAATGTGGAAAATGGTCCGTTTTCAAATGTTTTATTTTTGAACGTCAGTTCACATTTGTAGGTGGATCATCAGTGTTAGAGCTAAAATTAGCATGTTTAAAGTGATTTTCATGCTTCCAGGGGCTCGGGAAGTTAATTAAATACCATTTGGAGGCATTTAATGTTCGAGCAAAAACGGCTGATTTTCGACAAAAGAGATAACACCCCCCCATTACGTCATGCTTCAGAAATGTGGAAAATGGTCCGTTTTCAAATGTTTTATTTTTGAACGTCAGTTCACATTTGTAGGTGGATCATCAGTGTTAGAGCTAAAATTAGCATGTTTAAAGTGATTTTCATGCTTCCCGGGGCCCAAAACACAAGATTTATGGAATGGTTAAAAGTGCATGAAAATGGCCAATTTACTCACTCTGAGTTCTCAAAAAGGGTTTCTTCACCCCGGGAAGTTAATTAAATACCATTTGGAGGCATTCAATGTTCGAGCAAAAACGGCTGATTTTCGACAAAAGAGATAACACCCCCCCCATTACGTCATGCTTCAGAAATGTGGAAAATGGTCCGTTTTCAAATGTTTTATTTTTGAACGTCAGTTCACATTTGTAGGTGGATCATCAGTGTTAGAGTTAAAATTAGCATGTTTAAAGTGATTTTCATGCTTCCAGGGGCTCGGGAAGTGAAATAAATACCATTTGGAGGCATTTAATGTTCGAGCAAAAACGGCTGATTTTCGACAAAAGAGATAACACCCCCCCATTACGTCATGCTTCAGAAATGTGGAAAATGGTCCGTTTTCAAATGTTTTATTTTTGAACGTCAGTTCACATTTGTAGGTGGATCATCAGTGTTAGAGCTAAAATTAGCATGTTTAAAGTGATTTTCATGCTTCCAGGGGCTCGGGAAGTTAATTAAATACCATTTGGAGGCATTTAATGTTCGAGCAAAAACGGCTGATTTTCGACAAAAGAGATAACACCCCCCCATTACGTCATGCTTCAGAAATGTGGAAAATGGTCCGTTTTCAAATGTTTTATTTTTGAACGTCAGTTCACATTTGTAGGTGGATCATCAGTGTTAGAGCTAAAATTAGCATGTTTAAAGTGATTTTCATGCTTCCAGGGGCCCAAAACACAAGATTTATGGAATGGTTAAAAGTGCATGAAAATGGCCAATTTACTCACTCTGAGTTCTCAAAAAGGGTTTCTTCACCCCGGGAAGTTAATTAAATACCATTTGGAGGCATTTAATGTTCGAGCAAAAACGGCTGATTTTCGACAAAAGAGATAACACCCCCCCATTACGTCATGCTTCAGAAATGTGGAAAATGGTCCGTTTTCAAATGTTTTATTTTTGAACGTCAGTTCACATTTGTAGGTGGATCATCAGTGTTAGAGCTAAAATTAGCATGTTTAAAGTGATTTTCATGCTTCCAGGGGCTCGGGAAGTTAATTAAATACCATTTGGAGGCATTTAATGTTCGAGCAAAAACGGCTGATTTTCAACAAAAGAGATAACACCCCCCCCATTACGTCATGCTTCAGAAATGTGGAAAATGGTCCGTTTTCAAATGTTTTATTTTTGAACGTCAGTTCACATTTGTAGGTGGATCATCAGTGTTAGAGCTAAAATTAGCATGTTTAAAGTGATTTTCATGCTTCCAGGGGCTCGGGAAGTTAATTAAATACCATTTGGAGGCATTTAATGTTCGAGCAAAAACGGCTGATTTTCGACAAAAGAGATAACACCCCACCATTACGTCATGCTTCAGAAATGTGGAAAATGGTCCGTTTTCAAATGTTTTATTTTTGAACGTCAGTTCACATTTGTAGGTGGATCATCAGTGTTAGAGCTAAAATTAGCATGTTTAAAGTGATTTTCATGCTACCAGGGGCTCGGGAAGTTAATTAAATACCATTTGGAGGCATTTAATGTTCGAGCAAAAACGGCTGATTTTCGACAAAAGAGATAACACCCCCCCATTACGTCATGCTTCAGAAATGTGGAAAATGGTCCGTTTTCAAATGTTTTATTTTTGAACGTCAGTTCACATTTGGAGGTGGATCATCAGTGTTAGAGCTAAAATTAGCATGTTTAAAGTGATTTTCATGCTTCCAGGGGCCCAAAACACAAGATTTATGGAATGGTTAAAAGTGCATGAAAATGGCCAATTTACTCACTCTGAGTTCTCAAAAAGGGTTTCTTCACCCCGGGAAGTTAATTAAATACCATTTGGAGGCATTTAATGTTCGAGCAAAAACGGCTGATTTTCGACAAAAGAGATAACACCCCCCCATTACGTCATGCTTCAGAAATGTGGAAAATGGTCCGTTTTCAAATGTTTTATTTTTGAACGTCAGTTCACATTTGTAGGTGGATCATCAGTGTTAGAGCTAAAATTAGCATGTTTAAAGTGATTTTCAGGCTTCCAGGGGCTCGGGAAGTTAATTAAATACCATTTGGAGGCATTTAATGTTCGAGCAAAAACGGCTGATTTTCGACAAAAGAGATAACACCCCCCCATTACGTCATGCTTCAGAAATGTGGAAAATGGTCCGTTTTCAAATGTTTTATTTTTGAACGTCAGTTCACATTTGTAGGTGGATCATCAGTGTTAGAGCTAAAATTAGCATGTTTAAAGTGATTTTCATGCTTCCAGGGGCCCAAAACACAAGATTTATGGAATGGTTAAAAGTGCATGAAAATGGCCAATTTACTCACTCTGAGTTCTCAAAAAGGGTTTCTTCACCCCGGGAAGTTAATTAAATACCATTTGGAGGCATTTAATGTTCGAGCAAAAACGGCTGATTTTCGACAAAAGAGATAACACCCCCCCATTACGTCATGCTTCAGAAATGTGGAAAATGGTCCGTTTTCAAATGTTTTATTTTTGAACGTCAGTTCACATTTGTAGGTGGATCATCAGTGTTAGAGCTAAAATTAGCATGTTTAAAGTGATTTTCATGCTTCCAGGGGCCCAAAACACAAGATTAATGGAATGGTTAAAAGTGCATGAAAATGGCCAATTTACTCACTCTGAGTTCTCAAAAAGGGTTTCTTCACCCCGGGAAGTGAAATAAATACCATTTGGAGGCATTTAATGTTCGAGCAAAAACGGCTGATTTTCGACAAAAGAGATAACACCCCCCCATTACGTCATGCTTCAGAAATGTGGAAAATGGTCCGTTTTCAAATGTTTTATTTTTGAACGTCAGTTCACATTTGTAGGTGGATCATCAGTGTTAGAGCTAAAATTAGCATGTTTAAAGTGATTTTCATGCTTCCAGGGGCTCGGGAAGTTAATTAAATACCATTTGGAGGCATTTAATGTTCGAGCAAAAACGGCTGATTTTCGACAAAAGAGATAACACCCCCCCCATTACGTCATGCTTCAGAAATGTGGAAAATGGTCCGTTTTCAAATGTTTTATTTTTGAACGTCAGTTCACATTTGTAGGTGGATCATCAGTGTTAGAGCTAAAATTAGCATGTTTAAAGTGATTTTCATGCTTCCAGGGGCTCGGGAAGTTAATTAAATACCATTTGGAGGCATTTAATGTTCGAGCAAAAAACGGCTGATTTTCGACAAAAGAGATAACACCCCCCCATTACGTCATGCTTCAGAAATGTGGAAAATGGTCCGTTTTCAAATGTTTTATTTTTGAACGTCAGTTCACATTTGTAGGTGGATCATCAGTGTTAGAGCTAAAATTAGCATGTTTAAAGTGATTTTCATGCTTCCAGGGGCCCAAAACACAAGATTTATGGAATGGTTAAAAGTGCATGAAAATGGCCAATTTACTCACTCTGAGTTCTCAAAAAGGGTTTCTTCACCCCGGGAAGTTAATTAAATACCATTTGGAGGCATTTAATGTTCGAGCAAAAACGGCTGATTTTCGACAAAAGAGATAACACCCCCCCATTACGTCATGCTTCAGAAATGTGGAAAATGGTCCGTTTTCAAATGTTTTATTTTTGAACGTCAGTTCACATTTGTAGGTGGATCATCAGTGTTAGAGCTAAAATTAGCATGTTTAAAGTGATTTTCATGCTTCCAGGGGCCCAAAACACAAGATTTATGGAATAGTTAAAAGTGCATGAAAATGGCCAATTTACTCACTCTGAGTTCTCAAAAAGGGTTTCTTCACCCCGGGAAGTTAATTAAATACCATTTGGAGGCATTTAATGTTCGAGCAAAAACGGCTGATTTTCGACAAAAGAGATAACACCCCCCCCATTACGTCATGCTTCAGAAATGTGGAAAATGGTCCGTTTTCAAATGTTTTATTTTTGAACGTCAGTTCACATTTGTAGGTGGATCATCAGTGTTAGAGCTAAAATTAGCATGTTTAAAGTGATTTTCATGCTTCCAGGGGCTCGGGAAGTTAATTAAATACCATTTGGAGGCATTTAATGTTCGAGCAAAAAACGGCTGATTTTCGACAAAAGAGATAACACCCCCCCATTACGTCATGCTTCAGAAATGTGGAAAATGGTCCGTTATCAAATGTTTTATTTTTGAACGTCAGTTCACATTTGTAGGTGGATCATCAGTGTTAGAGCTAAAATTAGCATGTTTAAAGTGATTTTCATGCTTCCAGGGGCTCGGGAAGTGAAATAAATACCATTTGGAGGCATTTAATGTTCGAGCAAAAACGGCAGATTTTCGACAAAAGAGATAACACCCCCCCATTACGTCATGCTTCAGAAATTTGGAAAATGGTCCGTTTTCAAATGTTTTATTTTTGAACGTCAGTTCACATTTGTAGGTGGATCATCAGTGTTAGAGCTAAAATTAGCATGTTTAAAGTGATTTTCATGCTTCCAGGGGCTCGGGAAGTTAATTAAATACCATTTGGAGGCATTTAATGTTCGAGCAAAAACGGCTGATTTTCAACAAAAGAGATAACACCCCCCCATTACGTCATGCTTCAGAAATGTGGAAAATGGTCCGTTTTCAAATGTTTTATTTTTGAACGTCAGTTCACATTTGTAGGTGGATCATCAGTGTTAGGGGTAAAATTAGCATGTTTAAAGTGATTTTCATGCTTCCAGGGGCTCGGGAAGTTAATTAAATACCATTTGGAGGCATTTAATGTTCGAGCAAAAACGGCTGATTTTCGACAAAAGAGATAACACCCCCCCATTACGTCATGCTTCAGAAATGTGGAAAATGGTCCGTTTTCAAATGTTTTATTTTTGAACGTCAGTTCACATTTGTAGGTGGATCATCAGTGTTAGAGCTAAAATTAGCATGTTTAAAGTGATTTTCATGCTTCCAGGGGCCCAAAACACAAGATTTATGGAATGGTTAAAAGTGCATGAAAATGGCCAATTTACTCACTCTGAGTTCTCAAAAAGGGTTTCTTCACCCCGGGAAGTTAATTAAATACCATTTGGAGGCATTTAATGTTCGAGCAAAAACGGCTGATTTTCGACAAAAGAGATAACACCCCCCCATTACGTCATGCTTCAGAAATGTGGAAAATGGTCCGTTTTCAAATGTTTTATTTTTGAACGTCAGTTCACATTTGTAGGTGGATCATCAGTGTTAGAGCTAAAATTAGCATGTTTGAAGTGATTTTCATGCTTCCAGGGGCTCGGGAAGTTAATTAAATACCATTTGGAAGCATTTAATGTTCGAGCAAAAACGGCTGATTTTCGACAAAAGAGATAACACCCCCCCATTACGTCATGCTTCAGAAATGTGGAAAATGGTACGTTTTCAAATGTTTTATTTTTGAACGTCAGTTCACATTTGTAGGTGGATCATCAGTGTTAGAGCTAAAATTAGCATGTTTAAAGTGATTTTCATGCTACCAGGGGCTCGGGAAGTTAATTAAATACAATTTGGAGGCATTTAATGTTCGAGCAAAAACGGCTGATTTTCGACAAAAGAGATAACACCCCCCCATTACGTCATGCTTCAGAAATGTGGAAAATGGTCCGTTTTCAAATGTTTTATTTTTGAACGTCAGTTCACATTTGTAGGTGGATCATCAGTGTTAGAGCTAAAATTAGCATGTTTAAAGTGATTTTCATGCTTCCAGGGGCCCAAAACACAAGATTTATGGAATGGTTAAAAGTGCATGAAAATGGCCAATTTACTCACTCTGAGTTCTCAAAAAGGGTTTCTTCACCCCGGGAAGTTAATTAAATACCATTTGGAGGCATTTAATGTTCGAGCAAAAACAGCTGATTTTCGACAAAAGAGATAACACCCCCCCATTACGTCATGCTTCAGAAATGTGGAAAATGGTCCGTTTTCAAATGTTTTATTTTTGAACGTCAGTTCACATTTGTAGGTGGATCATCAGTGTTAGAGCTAAAATTAGCATGTTTAAAGTGATTTTCATGCTTCCAGGGGCCCAAAACACAAGATTTATGGAATGGTTAAAAGTGCATGAAAATGGCCAATTTACTCACTCTGAGTTCTCAAAAAGGGTTTCTTCACCCCGGGAAGTTAATTAAATACCATTTGGAGGCATTTAATGTTCGAGCAAAAACGGCTGATTTTCGACAAAAGAGATAACACCCCCCCATTACGTCATGCTTCAGAAATGTGGAAAATGGTCCGTTTTCAAATGTTTTATTTTTGAACGTCAGTTCACATTTGTAGGTGGATCATCAGTGTTAGAGCTAAAATTAGCATGTTTAAAGTGATTTTCATGCTTCCAGGGGCTCGGGAAGTTAATTAAATACCATTTGGAGGCATTTAATGTTCGAGCAAAAACGGCTGATTTTCGACAAAAGAGATAACACCCCCCCATTACGTCATGCTTCAGAAATGTGGAAAATGGTCCGTTTTCAAATGTTTTATTTTTGAACGTCAGTTCACATTTGTAGGTGGATCATCAGTGTTAGAGCTAAAATTAGCATGTTTAAAGTGATTTTCATGCTTCCAGGGGCCCAAAACACAAGATTTATGGAATGGTTAAAAGTGCATGAAAATGGCCAATTTACTCACTCTGAGTTCTCAAAAAGGGTTTCTTCACCCCGGGAAGTTAATTAAATACCATTTGGAGGCATTTAATGTTCGAGCAAAAACGGCTGATTTTCGACAAAAGAGATAACACCCCCCCATTACGTCATGCTTCAGAAATGTGGAAAATGGTCCGTTTTCAAATGTTTTATTTTTGAACGTCAGTTCACATTTGTAGGTGGATCATCAGTGTTAGAGCTAAAATTAGCATGTTTAAAGTGATTTTCATGCTTCCAGGGGCCCAAAACACAAGATTAATGGAATGGTTAAAAGTGCATGAAAATGGCCAATTTACTCACTCTGAGTTCTCAAAAAGGGTTTCTTCACCCCGGGAAGTGAAATAAATACCATTTGGAGGCATTTAATGTTCGAGCAAAAACGGCTGATTTTCGACAAAAGAGATAACACCCCCCATTACGTCATGCTTCAGAAATGTGGAAAATGGTCCGTTTTCAAATGTTTTATTTTTGAACGTCAGTTCACATTTGTAGGTGGATCATCAGTGTTAGAGCTAAAATTAGCATGTTTAAAGTGATTTTCATGCTTCCAGGGGCTCGGGAAGTTAATTAAATACCATTTGGAGGCATTTAATGTTCGAGCAAAAACGGCTGATTTTCGACAAAAGAGATAACACCCCCCCCATTACGTCATGCTTCAGAAATGTGGAAAATGGTCCGTTTTCAAATGTTTTATTTTTGAACGTCAGTTCACATTTGTAGGTGGATCATCAGTGTTAGAGCTAAAATTAGCATGTTTAAAGTGATTTTCATGCTTCCAGGGGCTCGGGAAGTTAATTAAATACCATTTGGAGGCATTTAATGTTCGAGCAAAAACGGCTGATTTTCGACAAAAGAGATAACACCCCACCATTACGTCATGCTTCAGAAATGTGGAAAATGGTCCGTTTTCAAATGTTTTATTTTTGAACGTCAGTTCACATTTGTAGGTGGATCATCAGTGTTAGAGCTAAAATTAGCATGTTTAAAGTGATTTTCATGCTACCAGGGGCTCGGGAAGTTAATTAAATACCATTTGGAGGCATTTAATGTTCGAGCAAAAACGGCTGATTTTCGACAAAAGAGATAACACCCCCCCATTACGTCATGCTTCAGAAATGTGGAAAATGGTCCGTTTTCAAATGTTTTATTTTTGAACGTCAGTTCACATTTGGAGGTGGATCATCAGTGTTAGAGCTAAAATTAGCATGTTTAAAGTGATTTTCATGCTTCCAGGGGCCCAAAACACAAGATTTATGGAATGGTTAAAAGTGCATGAAAATGGCCAATTTACTCACTCTGAGTTCTCAAAAAGGGTTTCTTCACCCCGGGAAGTTAATTAAATACCATTTGGAGGCATTTAATGTTCGAGCAAAAACGGCTGATTTTCGACAAAAGAGATAACACCCCCCCATTACGTCATGCTTCAGAAATGTGGAAAATGGTCCGTTTTCAAATGTTTTATTTTTGAACGTCAGTTCACATTTGTAGGTGGATCATCAGTGTTAGAGCTAAAATTAGCATGTTTAAAGTGATTTTCAGGCTTCCAGGGGCTCGGGAAGTTAATTAAATACCATTTGGAGGCATTTAATGTTCGAGCAAAAACGGCTGATTTTCGACAAAAGAGATAACACCCCCCCATTACGTCATGCTTCAGAAATGTGGAAAATGGTCCGTTTTCAAATGTTTTATTTTTGAACGTCAGTTCACATTTGTAGGTGGATCATCAGTGTTAGAGCTAAAATTAGCATGTTTAAAGTGATTTTCATGCTTCCAGGGGCCCAAAACACAAGATTTATGGAATGGTTAAAAGTGCATGAAAATGGCCAATTTACTCACTCTGAGTTCTCAAAAAGGGTTTCTTCACCCCGGGAAGTTAATTAAATACCATTTGGAGGCATTTAATGTTCGAGCAAAAACGGCTGATTTTCGACAAAAGAGATAACACCCCCCCATTACGTCATGCTTCAGAAATGTGGAAAATGGTCCGTTTTCAAATGTTTTATTTTTGAACGTCAGTTCACATTTGTAGGTGGATCATCAGTGTTAGAGCTAAAATTAGCATGTTTAAAGTGATTTTCATGCTTCCAGGGGCCCAAAACACAAGATTAATGGAATGGTTAAAAGTGCATGAAAATGGCCAATTTACTCACTCTGAGTTCTCAAAAAGGGTTTCTTCACCCCGGGAAGTGAAATAAATACCATTTGGAGGCATTTAATGTTCGAGCAAAAACGGCTGATTTTCGACAAAAGAGATAACACCCCCCCATTACGTCATGCTTCAGAAATGTGGAAAATGGTCCGTTTTCAAATGTTTTATTTTTGAACGTCAGTTCACATTTGTAGGTGGATCATCAGTGTTAGAGCTAAAATTAGCATGTTTAAAGTGATTTTCATGCTTCCAGGGGCTCGGGAAGTTAATTAAATACCATTTGGAGGCATTTAATGTTCGAGCAAAAACGGCTGATTTTCGACAAAAGAGATAACCCCCCCCCCATTACGTCATGCTTCAGAAATGTGGAAAATGGTCCGTTTTCAAATGTTTTATTTTTGAACGTCAGTTCACATTTGTAGGTGGATCATCAGTGTTAGAGCTAAAATTAGCATGTTTAAAGTGATTTTCATGCTTCCAGGGGCTCGGGAAGTTAATTAAATACCATTTGGAGGCATTTAATGTTCGAGCAAAAAACGGCTGATTTTCGACAAAAGAGATAACACCCCCCCCATTACGTCATGCTTCAGAAATGTGGAAAATGGTCCGTTTTCAAATGTTTTATTTTTGAACGTCAGTTCACATTTGTAGGTGGATCATCAGTGTTAGAGCTAAAATTAGCATGTTTAAAGTGATTTTCATGCTTCCAGGGGCCCAAAACACAAGATTTATGGAATGGTTAAAAGTGCATGAAAATGGCCAATTTACTCACTCTGAGTTCTCAAAAAGGGTTTCTTCACCCCGGGAAGTTAATTAAATACCATTTGGAGGCATTTAATGTTCGAGCAAAAACGGCTGATTTTCGACAAAAGAGATAACACCCCCCCATTACGTCATGCTTCAGAAATGTGGAAAATGGTCCGTTTTCAAATGTTTTATTTTTGAACGTCAGTTCACATTTGTAGGTGGATCATCAGTGTTAGAGCTAAAATTAGCATGTTTAAAGTGATTTTCATGCTTCCAGGGGCCCAAAACACAAGATTTATGGAATAGTTAAAAGTGCATGAAAATGGCCAATTTACTCACTCTGAGTTCTCAAAAAGGGTTTCTTCACCCCGGGAAGTTAATTAAATACCATTTGGAGGCATTTAATGTTCGAGCAAAAACGGCTGATTTTCGACAAAAGAGATAACACCCCCCCCATTACGTCATGCTTCAGAAATGTGGAAAATGGTCCGTTTTCAAATGTTTTATTTTTGAACGTCAGTTCACATTTGTAGGTGGATCATCAGTGTTAGAGCTAAAATTAGCATGTTTAAAGTGATTTTCATGCTTCCAGGGGCTCGGGAAGTTAATTAAATACCATTTGGAGGCATTTAATGTTCGAGCAAAAAACGGCTGATTTTCGACAAAAGAGATAACACCCCCCCATTACGTCATGCTTCAGAAATGTGGAAAATGGTCCGTTATCAAATGTTTTATTTTTTAACGTCAGTTCACATTTGTAGGTGGATCATCAGTGTTAGAGCTAAAATTAGCATGTTTAAAGTGATTTTCATGCTTCCAGGGGCCCAAAACACAAGATTTATGGAATGGTTAAAAGTGCATGAAAATGGCCAATTTACTCACTCTGAGTTCTCAAAAAGGGTTTCTTCACCCCGGGAAGTTAATTAAATACCATTTGGAGGCATTTAATGTTCGAGCAAAAACGGCTGATTTTCGACAAAAGAGATAACACCCCCCCATTACGTCATGCTTCAGAAATGTGGAAAATGGTCCATTTTCAAATGTTTTATTTTTGAACGTCAGTTCACATTTGTAGGTGGATCATCAGTGTTAGAGCTAAAATTAGCATGTTTAAAGTGATTTTCATGCTTCCAGGGGCTCGGGAAGTTAATTAAATACCATTTGGAGGCATTTAATGTTCGAGCAAAAACGGCTGATTTTCGACAAAAGAGATAACACCCCCCCATTACGTCATGCTTCAGAAATGTGGAAAATGGTCCGTTTTCAAATGTTTTATTTTTGAACGTCAGTTCACATTTGTAGGTGGATCATCAGTGTTAGAGCTAAAATTAGCATGTTTAAAGTGATTTTCATGCTTCCAGGGGCTTGGGAAGTTAATTAAATACCATTTGGAGGCATTTAATGTTCGAGCAAAAACGGCTGATTTTCGACAAAAGAGATAACACCCCCCCCATTACGTCATGCTTCAGAAATGTGGAAAATGGTCCGTTTTCAAATGTTTTATTTTTGAACGTCAGTTCACATTTGTAGGTGGATCATCAGTGTTAGAGCTAAAATTAGCATGTTTAAAGTGATTTTCATGCTTCCAGGGGCTCGGGAAGTTAATTAAATACCATTTGGAGGCATTTAATGTTCGAGCAAAAACGGCTGATTTTCGACAAAAGAGATAACACCCCCCCATTACGTCATGCTTCAGAAATGTGGAAAATGGTCCGTTATCAAATGTTTTATTTTTTAACGTCAGTTCACATTTGTAGGTGGATCATCAGTGTTAGAGCTAAAATTAGCATGTTTAAAGTGATTTTCATGCTTCCAGGGGCCCAAAACACAAGATTTATGGAATGGTTAAAAGTGCATGAAAATGGCCAATTTACTCACTCTGAGTTCTCAAAAAGGGTTTCTTCACCCCGGGAAGTTAATTAAATACCATTTGGAGGCATTTAATGTTCGAGCAAAAACGGCTGATTTTCGACAAAAGAGATAACACCCCCCCCATTACGTCATGCTTCAGAAATGTGGAAAATGGTCCGTTTTCAAATGTTTTATTTTTGAACGTCAGTTCACATTTGTAGGTGGATCATCAGTGTTAGAGCTAAAATTAGCATGTTTAAAGTGATTTTCATGCTTCCAGTGGCTCGGGAAGTTAATTAAATACCATTTGGAGGCATTTAATGTTCGAGCAAAAACGGCTGATTTTCGACAAAAGAGATAACACCCCCCATTACGTCATGCTTCAGAAATGTGGAAAATGGTCCGTTTTCAAATGTTTTATTTTTGAACGTCAGTTCACATTTGTAGGTGGATCATCAGTGTTAGAGCCAAAATTAGCATGTTTAAAGTGATTTTCATGCTTCCAGGGGCCCAAAACACAAGATTTATGGAATGGTTAAAAGTGCATGAAAATGGCCAATTTACTCACTCTGAGTTCTCAAAAAGGGTTTCTTCACCCCGGGAAGTTAATTAAATACCATTTGGAGGCATTCAATGTTCGAGCAAAAACGGCTGATTTTCGACAAAAGAGATAACACCCCCCCCATTACGTCATGCTTCAGAAATGTGGAAAATGGTCCGTTTTCAAATGTTTTATTTTTGAACGTCAGTTCACATTTGTAGGTGGATCATCAGTGTTAGAGTTAAAATTAGCATGTTTAAAGTGATTTTCATGCTTCCAGGGGCTCGGGAAGTGAAATAAATACCATTTGGAGGCATTTAATGTTCGAGCAAAAACGGCTGATTTTCGACAAAAGAGATAACACCCCCCCATTACGTCATGCTTCAGAAATGTGGAAAATGGTCCGTTTTCAAATGTTTTATTTTTGAACGTCAGTTCACATTTGTAGGTGGATCATCAGTGTTAGAGCTAAAATTAGCATGTTTAAAGTGATTTTCATGCTTCCAGGGGCCCAAAACACAAGATTTATGGAATGGTTAAAAGTGCATGAAAATGGCCAATTTACTCACTCTGAGTTCTCAAAAAGGGTTTCTTCACCCCGGGAAGTTAATTAAATACCATTTGGAGGCATTTAATGTTCGAGCAAAAACGGCTGATTTTCGACAAAAGAGATAACACCCCCCCATTACGTCATGCTTCAGAAATGTGGAAAATGGTCCGTTTTCAAATGTTTTATTTTTGAACGTCAGTTCACATTTGTAGGTGGATCATCAGTGTTAGAGCTAAAATTAGCATGTTTAAAGTGATTTTCATGCTTCCAGGGGCTCGGGAAGTTAATTAAATACCATTTGGAGGCATTTAATGTTCGAGCAAAAACGGCTGATTTTCAACAAAAGAGATAACACCCCCCCCATTACGTCATGCTTCAGAAATGTGGAAAATGGTCCGTTTTCAAATGTTTTATTTTTGAACGTCAGTTCACATTTGTAGGTGGATCATCAGTGTTAGAGCTAAAATTAGCATGTTTAAAGTGATTTTCATGCTTCCAGGGGCTCGGGAAGTTAATTAAATACCATTTGGAGGCATTTAATGTTCGAGCAAAAACGGCTGATTTTCGACAAAAGAGATAACACCCCACCATTACGTCATGCTTCAGAAATGTGGAAAATGGTCCGTTTTCAAATGTTTTATTTTTGAACGTCAGTTCACATTTGTAGGTGGATCATCAGTGTTAGAGCTAAAATTAGCATGTTTAAAGTGATTTTCATGCTACCAGGGGCTCGGGAAGTTAATTAAATACCATTTGGAGGCATTTAATGTTCGAGCAAAAACGGCTGATTTTCGACAAAAGAGATAACACCCCCCCATTACGTCATGCTTCAGAAATGTGGAAAATGGTCCGTTTTCAAATGTTTTATTTTTGAACGTCAGTTCACATTTGGAGGTGGATCATCAGTGTTAGAGCTAAAATTAGCATGTTTAAAGTGATTTTCATGCTTCCAGGGGCCCAAAACACAAGATTTATGGAATGGTTAAAAGTGCATGAAAATGGCCAATTTACTCACTCTGAGTTCTCAAAAAGGGTTTCTTCACCCCGGGAAGTTAATTAAATACCATTTGGAGGCATTTAATGTTCGAGCAAAAACGGCTGATTTTCGACAAAAGAGATAACACCCCCCCATTACGTCATGCTTCAGAAATGTGGAAAATGGTCCGTTTTCAAATGTTTTATTTTTGAACGTCAGTTCACATTTGTAGGTGGATCATCAGTGTTAGAGCTAAAATTAGCATGTTTAAAGTGATTTTCAGGCTTCCAGGGGCTCGGGAAGTTAATTAAATACCATTTGGAGGCATTTAATGTTCGAGCAAAAACGGCTGATTTTCGACAAAAGAGATAACACCCCCCCATTACGTCATGCTTCAGAAATGTGGAAAATGGTCCGTTTTCAAATGTTTTATTTTTGAACGTCAGTTCACATTTGTAGGTGGATCATCAGTGTTAGAGCTAAAATTAGCATGTTTAAAGTGATTTTCATGCTTCCAGGGGCCCAAAACACAAGATTTATGGAATGGTTAAAAGTGCATGAAAATGGCCAATTTACTCACTCTGAGTTCTCAAAAAGGGTTTCTTCACCCCGGGAAGTTAATTAAATACCATTTGGAGGCATTTAATGTTCGAGCAAAAACGGCTGATTTTCGACAAAAGAGATAACACCCCCCCATTACGTCATGCTTCAGAAATGTGGAAAATGGTCCGTTTTCAAATGTTTTATTTTTGAACGTCAGTTCACATTTGTAGGTGGATCATCAGTGTTAGAGCTAAAATTAGCATGTTTAAAGTGATTTTCATGCTTCCAGGGGCCCAAAACACAAGATTAATGGAATGGTTAAAAGTGCATGAAAATGGCCAATTTACTCACTCTGAGTTCTCAAAAAGGGTTTCTTCACCCCGGGAAGTGAAATAAATACCATTTGGAGGCATTTAATGTTCGAGCAAAAACGGCTGATTTTCGACAAAAGAGATAACACCCCCCCATTACGTCATGCTTCAGAAATGTGGAAAATGGTCCGTTTTCAAATGTTTTATTTTTGAACGTCAGTTCACATTTGTAGGTGGATCATCAGTGTTAGAGCTAAAATTAGCATGTTTAAAGTGATTTTCATGCTTCCAGGGGCTCGGGAAGTTAATTAAATACCATTTGGAGGCATTTAATGTTCGAGCAAAAACGGCTGATTTTCGACAAAAGAGATAACACCCCCCCCATTACGTCATGCTTCAGAAATGTGGAAAATGGTCCGTTTTCAAATGTTTTATTTTTGAACGTCAGTTCACATTTGTAGGTGGATCATCAGTGTTAGAGCTAAAATTAGCATGTTTAAAGTGATTTTCATGCTTCCAGGGGCTCGGGAAGTTAATTAAATACCATTTGGAGGCATTTAATGTTCGAGCAAAAAACGGCTGATTTTCGACAAAAGAGATAACACCCCCCCATTACGTCATGCTTCAGAAATGTGGAAAATGGTCCGTTTTCAAATGTTTTATTTTTGAACGTCAGTTCACATTTGTAGGTGGATCATCAGTGTTAGAGCTAAAATTAGCATGTTTAAAGTGATTTTCATGCTTCCAGGGGCCCAAAACACAAGATTTATGGAATGGTTAAAAGTGCATGAAAATGGCCAATTTACTCACTCTGAGTTCTCAAAAAGGGTTTCTTCACCCCGGGAAGTTAATTAAATACCATTTGGAGGCATTTAATGTTCGAGCAAAAACGGCTGATTTTCGACAAAAGAGATAACACCCCCCCATTACGTCATGCTTCAGAAATGTGGAAAATGGTCCGTTTTCAAATGTTTTATTTTTGAACGTCAGTTCACATTTGTAGGTGGATCATCAGTGTTAGAGCTAAAATTAGCATGTTTAAAGTGATGTTCATGCTTCCAGGGGCCCAAAACACAAGATTTATGGAATAGTTAAAAGTGCATGAAAATGGCCAATTTACTCACTCTGAGTTCTCAAAAAGGGTTTCTTCACCCCGGGAAGTTAATTAAATACCATTTGGAGGCATTTAATGTTCGAGCAAAAACGGCTGATTTTCGACAAAAGAGATAACACCCCCCCCATTACGTCATGCTTCAGAAATGTGGAAAATGGTCCGTTTTCAAATGTTTTATTTTTGAACGTCAGTTCACATTTGTAGGTGGATCATCAGTGTTAGAGCTAAAATTAGCATGTTTAAAGTGATTTTCATGCTTCCAGGGGCTCGGGAAGTTAATTAAATACCATTTGGAGGCATTTAATGTTCGAGCAAAAAACGGCTGATTTTCGACAAAAGAGATAACACCCCCCCATTACGTCATGCTTCAGAAATGTGGAAAATGGTCCGTTATCAAATGTTTTATTTTTGAACGTCAGTTCACATTTGTAGGTGGATCATCAGTGTTAGAGCTAAAATTAGCATGTTTAAAGTGATTTTCATGCTTCCAGGGGCTCGGGAAGTGAAATAAATACCATTTGGAGGCATTTAATGTTCGAGCAAAAACGGCAGATTTTCGACAAAAGAGATAACACCCCCCCATTACGTCATGCTTCAGAAATTTGGAAAATGGTCCGTTTTCAAATGTTTTATTTTTGAACGTCAGTTCACATTTGTAGGTGGATCATCAGTGTTAGAGCTAAAATTAGCATGTTTAAAGTGATTTTCATGCTTCCAGGGGCTCGGGAAGTTAATTAAATACCATTTGGAGGCATTTAATGTTCGAGCAAAAACGGCTGATTTTCAACAAAAGAGATAACACCCCCCCATTACGTCATGCTTCAGAAATGTGGAAAATGGTCCGTTTTCAAATGTTTTATTTTTGAACGTCAGTTCACATTTGTAGGTGGATCATCAGTGTTAGGGGTAAAATTAGCATGTTTAAAGTGATTTTCATGCTTCCAGGGGCTCGGGAAGTTAATTAAATACCATTTGGAGGCATTTAATGTTCGAGCAAAAACGGCTGATTTTCGACAAAAGAGATAACACCCCCCCCATTACGTCATGCTTCAGAAATGTGGAAAATGGTCCGTTTTCAAATGTTTTATTTTTGAACGTCAGTTCACATTTGTAGGTGGATCATCAGTGTTAGAGCTAAAATTAGCATGTTTAAAGTGATTTTCATGCTTCCAGGGGCTCGGGAAGTTAATTAAATACCATTTGGAGGCATTTAATGTTCGAGCAAAAAACGGCTGATTTTCGACAAAAGAGATAACACCCCCCCATTACGTCATGCTTCAGAAATGTGGAAAATGGTCCGTTATCAAATGTTTTATTTTTGAACGTCAGTTCACATTTGTAGGTGGATCATCAGTGTTAGAGCTAAAATTAGCATGTTTAAAGTGATTTTCATGCTTCCAGGGGCTCGGGAAGTGAAATAAATACCATTTGGAGGCATTTAATGTTCGAGCAAAAACGGCAGATTTTCGACAAAAGAGATAACACCCCCCCATTACGTCATGCTTCAGAAATTTGGAAAATGGTGCGTTTTCAAATGTTTTATTTTTGAACGTCAGTTCACATTTGTAGGTGGATCATCAGTGTTAGAGCTAAAATTAGCATGTTTAAAGTGATTTTCATGCTTCCAGGGGCTCGGGAAGTTAATTAAATACCATTTGGAGGCATTTAATGTTCGAGCAAAAACGGCTGATTTTCAACAAAAGAGATAACACCCCCCCATTACGTCATGCTTCAGAAATGTGGAAAATGGTCCGTTTTCAAATGTTTTATTTTTGAACGTCAGTTCACATTTGTAGGTGGATCATCAGTGTTAGGGGTAAAATTAGCAAGTTTAAAGTGATTTTCATGCTTCCAGGGGCTCGGGAAGTTAATTAAATACCATTTGGAGGCATTTAATGTTCGAGCAAAAACGGCTGATTTTCGACAAAAGAGATAACACCCCCCCATTACGTCATGCTTCAGAAATGTGGAAAATGGTCCGTTTTCAAATGTTTTATTTTTGAACGTCAGTTCACATTTGTAGGTGGATCATCAGTGTTAGAGCTAAAATTAGCATGTTTAAAGTGATTTTCATGCTTCCAGGGGCCCAAAACACAAGATTTATGGAATGGTTAAAAGTGCATGAAAATGGCCAATTTACTCACTCTGAGTTCTCAAAAAGGGTTTCTTCACCCCGGGAAGTTAATTAAATACCATTTGGAGGCATTTAATGTTCGAGCAAAAACGGCTGATTTTCGACAAAAGAGATAACACCCCCCCATTACGTCATGCTTCAGAAATGTGGAAAATGGTCCGTTTTCAAATGTTTTATTTTTGAACGTCAGTTCACATTTGTAGGTGGATCATCAGTGTTAGAGCTAAAATTAGCATGTTTGAAGTGATTTTCATGCTTCCAGGGGCTCGGGAAGTTAATTAAATACCATTTGGAAGCATTTAATGTTCGAGCAAAAACGGCTGATTTTCGACAAAAGAGATAACACCCCCCCATTACGTCATGCTTCAGAAATGTGGAAAATGGTCCGTTTTCAAATGTTTTATTTTTGAACGTCAGTTCACATTTGTAGGTGGATCATCAGTGTTAGAGCTAAAATTAGCATGTTTAAAGTGATTTTCATGCTACCAGGGGCTCGGGAAGTTAATTAAATACAATTTGGAGGCATTTAATGTTCGAGCAAAAACGGCTGATTTTCGACAAAAGAGATAACACCCCCCCATTACGTCATGCTTCAGAAATGTGGAAAATGGTCCGTTTTCAAATGTTTTATTTTTGAACGTCAGTTCACATTTGTAGGTGGATCATCAGTGTTAGAGCTAAAATTAGCATGTTTAAAGTGATTTTCATGCTTCCAGGGGCCCAAAACACAAGATTTATGGAATGGTTAAAAGTGCATGAAAATGGCCAATTTACTCACTCTGAGTTCTCAAAAAGGGTTTCTTCACCCCGGGAAGTTAATTAAATACCATTTGGAGGCATTTAATGTTCGAGCAAAAACAGCTGATTTTCGACAAAAGAGATAACACCCCCCCATTACGTCATGCTTCAGAAATGTGGAAAATGGTCCGTTTTCAAATGTTTTATTTTTGAACGTCAGTTCACATTTGTAGGTGGATCATCAGTGTTAGAGCTAAAATTAGCATGTTTAAAGTGATTTTCATGCTTCCAGGGGCCCAAAACACAAGATTTATGGAATGGTTAAAAGTGCATGAAAATGGCCAATTTACTCACTCTGAGTTCTCAAAAAGGGTTTCTTCACCCCGGGAAGTTAATTAAATACCATTTGGAGGCATTTAATGTTCGAGCAAAAACGGCTGATTTTCGACAAAAGAGATAACACCCCCCCATTACGTCATGCTTCAGAAATGTGGAAAATGGTCCGTTTTCAAATGTATTATTTTTGAACGTCAGTTCACATTTGTAGGTGGATCATCAGTGTTAGAGCTAAAATTAGCATGTTTAAAGTGATTTTCATGCTTCCAGGGGCTCGGGAAGTTAATTAAATACCATTTGGAGGCATTTAATGTTCGAGCAAAAACGGCTGATTTTCGACAAAAGAGATAACACCCCCCCATTACGTCATGCTTCAGAAATGTGGAAAATGGTCCGTTTTCAAATGTTTTATTTTTGAACGTCAGTTCACATTTGTAGGTGGATCATCAGTGTTAGAGCTAAAATTAGCATGTTTAAAGTGATTTTCATGCTTCCAGGGGCCCAAAACACAAGATTTATGGAATGGTTAAAAGTGCATGAAAATGGCCAATTTACTCACTCTGAGTTCTCAAAAAGGGTTTCTTCACCCCGGGAAGTTAATTAAATACCATTTGGAGGCATTTAATGTTCGAGCAAAAACGGCTGATTTTCGACAAAAGAGATAACACCCCCCCATTACGTCATGCTTCAGAAATGTGGAAAATGGTCCGTTTTCAAATGTTTTATTTTTGAACGTCAGTTCACATTTGTAGGTGGATCATCAGTGTTAGAGCTAAAATTAGCATGTTTAAAGTGATTTTCATGCTTCCAGGGGCCCAAAACACAAGATTAATGGAATGGTTAAAAGTGCATGAAAATGGCCAATTTACTCACTCTGAGTTCTCAAAAAGGGTTTCTTCACCCCGGGAAGTGAAATAAATACCATTTGGAGGCATTTAATGTTCGAGCAAAAACGGCTGATTTTCGACAAAAGAGATAACACCCCCCATTACGTCATGCTTCAGAAATGTGGAAAATGGTCCGTTTTCAAATGTTTTATTTTTGAACGTCAGTTCACATTTGTAGGTGGATCATCAGTGTTAGAGCTAAAATTAGCATGTTTAAAGTGATTTTCATGCTTCCAGGGGCTCGGGAAGTTAATTAAATACCATTTGGAGGCATTTAATGTTCGAGCAAAAACGGCTGATTTTCGACAAAAGAGATAACACCCCCCCATTACGTCATGCTTCAGAAATGTGGAAAATGGTCCGTTTTCAAATGTTTTATTTTTGAACGTCAGTTCACATTTGTAGGTGGATCATCAGTGTTAGAGCTAAAATTAGCATGTTTAAAGTGATTTTCATGCTTCCAGGGGCTCGGGAAGTTAATTAAATACCATTTGGAGGCATTTAATGTTCGAGCAAAAAACGGCTGATTTTCGACAAAAGAGATAACACCACCCCATTACGTCATGCTTCAGAAATGTGGAAAATGGTCCGTTTTCAAATGTTTTATTTTTGAACGTCAGTTCACATTTGTAGGTGGATCATCAGTGTTAGAGCTAAAATTAGCATGTTTAAAGTGATTTTCATGCTTCCAGGGGCTCGGGAAGTGAAATAAATACCATTTGGAGGCATTTAATGTTCGAGCAAAAACGGCTGATTTTCGACAAAAGAGATAACACCCCCCCATTACGTCATGCTTCAGAAATGTAGAAAATGGTCCGTTTTCAAATGTTTTATTTTTGAACGTCAGTTCACATTTGTAGGTGGATCATCAGTGTTAGAGCTAAAATTAGCATGTTTAAAGTGATTTTCATGCTTCCAGGGGCTCGGGAAGTTAATTAAATACCATTTGGAGGCATTTAATGTTCGAGCAAAAACGGCTGATTTTCAACAAAAGAGATAACACCCCCCCCATTACGTCATGCTTCAGAAATGTGGAAAATGGTCCGTTTTCAAATGTTTTATTTTTGAACGTCAGTTCACATTTGTAGGTGGATCATCAGTGTTAGAGCTAAAATTAGCATGTTTAAAGTGATTTTCATGCTTCCAGGGGCTCGGGAAGTTAATTAAATACCATTTGGAGGCATTTAATGTTCGAGCAAAAACGGCTGATTTTCGACAAAAGAGATAACACCCCCCCATTACGTCATGCTTCAGAAATGTGGAAAATGGTCCGTTTTCAAATGTTTTATTTTTGAACGTCAGTTCACATTTGTAGGTGGATCATCAGTGTTAGAGCTAAAATTAGCATGTTTAAAGTGATTTTCATGCTTCCAGGGGCCCAAAACACAAGATTCATGGAATGGTTAAAAGTGCATGAAAATGGCCAATTTACTCACTCTGAGTTCTCAAAAAGGGTTTCTTCACCCCGGGAAGTTAATTAAATACCATTTGGAGGCATTTAATGTTCGAGCAAAAACGGCTGATTTTCGACAAAAGAGATAACACCCCCCCCATTACGTCATGCTTCAGAAATGTGAAAAATGGTCCGTTTTCAAATGTTTTATTTTTGAACGTCAGTTCACATTTGTAGGTGGATCATCAGTGTTAGAGCTAAAATTAGCATGTTTAAAGTGATTTTCATGCTTCCAGGGGCTCGGGAAGTTAATTAAATACCATTTGGAGGCATTTAATGTTCGAGCAAAAAACGGCTGATTTTCGACAAAAGAGATAACACCCCCCCATTACGTCATGCTTCAGAAATGTGGAAAATGGTCCGTTTTCAAATGTTTTATTTTTGAACGTCAGTTCACATTTGTAGGTGGATCATCAGTGTTAGAGCTAAAATTAGCATGTTTAAAGTGATTTTCATGCTTCCAGGGGCTCGGGAAGTGAAATAAATACCATTTGGAGGCATTTAATGTTCGAGCAAAAACGGCAGATTTTCGACAAAAGAGATAACACCCCCCCATTACGTCATGCTTCAGAAATTTGGAAAATGGTCCGTTTTCAAATGTTTTATTTTTGAACGTCAGTTCACATTTGTAGGTGGATCATCAGTGTTAGAGCTAAAATTAGCATGTTTAAAGTGATTTTCATGCTTCCAGGGGCTCGGGAAGTTAATTAAATACCATTTGGAGGCATTTAATGTTCGAGCAAAAACGGCTGATTTTCAACAAAAGAGATAACACCCCCCCATTACGTCATGCTTCAGAAATGTGGAAAATGGTCCGTTTTCAAATGTTTTATTTTTGAACGTCAGTTCACATTTGTAGGTGGATCATCAGTGTTAGGGGTAAAATTAGCATGTTTAAAGTGATTTTCATGCTTCCAGGGGCTCGGGAAGTTAATTAAATACCATTTGGAGGCATTTAATGTTCGAGCAAAAACGGCTGATTTTCGACAAAAGAGATAACACCCCCCCATTACGTCATGCTTCAGAAATGTGGAAAATGGTCCGTTTTCAAATGTTTTATTTTTGAACGTCAGTTCACATTTGTAGGTGGATCATCAGTGTTAGAGCTAAAATTAGCATGTTTAAAGTGATTTTCATGCTTCCAGGGGCCCAAAACACAAGATTTATGGAATGGTTAAAAGTGCATGAAAATGGCCAATTTACTCACTCTGAGTTCTCAAAAAGGGTTTCTTCACCCCGGGAAGTTAATTAAATACCATTTGGAGGCATTTAATGTTCGAGCAAAAACGGCTGATTTTCGACAAAAGAGATAACACCCCCCCATTAATTCATGCTTCAGAAATGTGGAAAATGGTCCGTTTTCAAATGTTTTATTTTTGAACGTCAGTTCACATTTGTAGGTGGATCATCAGTGTTAGAGCTAAAATTAGCATGTTTGAAGTGATTTTCATGCTTCCAGGGGCTCGGGAAGTTAATTAAATACCATTTGGAAGCATTTAATGTTCGAGCAAAAACGGCTGATTTTCGACAAAAGAGATAACACCCCCCCATTACGTCATGCTTCAGAAATGTGGAAAATGGTCCGTTTTCAAATGTTTTATTTTTGAACGTCAGTTCACATTTGTAGGTGGATCATCAGTGTTAGAGCTAAAATTAGCATGTTTAAAGTGATTTTCATGCTTCCAGGGGCTCAGGAAGTTAATTAAATACCATTTGGAGGCATTTAATGTTCGAGCAAAAACGGCTGATTTTCGACAAAAGAGATAACACCCCCCCATTACGTCATGCTTCAGAAATGTGGAAAATGGTCCGTTTTCAAATGTTTTATTTTTGAACGTCAGTTCACATTTGTAGGTGGATCATCAGTGTTAGAGCTAAAATTAGCATGTTTAAAGTGATTTTCATGCTTCCAGGGGCTCGGGAAGTTAATTAAATACCATTTGGAGGCATTTAATGTTCGAGCAAAAACGGCTGATTTTCGACAAAAGAGATAACACCCCCCCATTACTTCATGCTTCAGAAATGTGGAAAATGGTCCGTTTTCAAATGTTTTATTTTTGAACGTCAGTTCACATTTGTAGGTGGATCATCAGTGTTAGAGCTAAAATTAGCATGTTTAAAGTGATTTTCATGCTTCCAGGGGCCCAAAACACAAGATTTATGGAATGGTTAAAAGTGCATGAAAATGGCCAATTTACTCACTCTGAGTTCTCAAAAAGGGTTTCTTCACCCCGGGAAGTTAATTAAATACCATTTGGAGGCATTTAATGTTCGAGCAAAAACGGCTGATTTTCGACAAAAGAGATAACACCCCCCCATTACGTCATGCTTCAGAAATGTGGAAAATGGTCCGTTTTCAAATGTTTTATTTTTGAACGTCAGTTCACATTTGTAGGTGGATCATCAGTGTTAGAGCTAAAATTAGCATGTTTAAAGTGATTTTCATGCTTCCAGGGGCCCAAAACACAACATTAATGGAATGGTTAAAAGTGCATGAAAATGGCCAATTTACTCACTCTGAGTTCTCAAAAAGGGTTTCTTCACCCCGGGAAGTGAAATAAATACCATTTGGAGGCATTTAATGTTCGAGCAAAAACGGCTGATTTTCGACAAAAGAGATAACACCCCCCCATTACATCATGCTTCAGAAATGTGGAAAATGGTCCGTTTTCAAATGTTTTATTTTTGAACGTCAGTTCACATTTGTAGGTGGATCATCAGTGTTAGAGCTAAAATTAGCATGTTTAAAGTGATTTTCATGCTTCCAGGGGCTCGGGAAGTTAATTAAATACCATTTGGAGGCATTTAATGTTCGAGCAAAAACGGCTGATTTTCGACAAAAGAGATAACACCCCCCCCCATTACGTCATGCTTCAGAAATGTGGAAAATGGTCCGTTTTCAAATGTTTTATTTTTGAACGTCAGTTCACATTTGTAGGTGGATCATCAGTGTTAGAGCTAAAATTAGCATGTTTAAAGTGATTTTCATGCTTCCAGGGGCTCGGGAAGTTAATTAAATACCATTTGGAGGCATTTAATGTTCGAGCAAAAAACGGCTGATTTTCGACAAAAGAGATAACACCACCCCATTACGTCATGCTTCAGAAATGTGGAAAATGGTCTGTTTTCAAATGTTTTATTTTTGAACGTCAGTTCACATTTGTAGGTGGATCATCAGTGTTAGAGCTAAAATTAGCATGTTTAAAGTGATTTTCATGCTTCCAGGGGCTCGGGAAGTGAAATAAATACCATTTGGAGGCATTTAATGTTCGAGCAAAAACGGCTGATTTTCGACAAAAGAGATAACACCCCCCCATTACGTCATGCTTCAGAAATGTAGAAAATGGTCCGTTTTCAAATGTTTTATTTTTGAACGTCAGTTCACATTTGTAGGTGGATCATCAGTGTTAGAGCTAAAATTAGCATGTTTAAAGTGATTTTCATGCTTCCAGGGGCTCGGGAAGTTAATTAAATACCATTTGGAGGCATTTAATGTTCGAGCAAAAACGGCTGATTTTCAACAAAAGAGATAACACCCCCCCCATTACGTCATGCTTCAGAAATGTGGAAAATGGTCCGTTTTCAAATGTTTTATTTTTGAACGTCAGTTCACATTTGTAGGTGGATCATCAGTGTTAGAGCTAAAATTAGCATGTTTAAAGTGATTTTCATGCTTCCAGGGGCTCGGGAAGTTAATTAAATACCATTTGGAGGCATTTAATGTTCGAGCAAAAACGGCTGATTTTCGACAAAAGAGATAACACCCCCCCATTACGTCATGCTTCAGAAATGTGGAAAATGGTCCGTTTTCAAATGTTTTATTTTTGAACGTCAGTTCACATTTGTAGGTGGATCATCAGTGTTAGAGCTAAAATTAGCATGTTTAAAGTGATTTTCATGCTTCCAGGGGCCCAAAACACAAGATTTATGGAATGGTTAAAAGTGCATGAAAATGGCCAATTTACTCACTCTGAGTTCTCAAAAAGGGTTTCTTCACCCCGGGAAGTTAATTAAATACCATTTGGAGGCATTTAATGTTCGAGCAAAAACGGCTGATTTTCGACAAAAGAGATAACACCCCCCCATTACGTCATGCTTCAGAAATGTGGAAAATGGTCCGTTTTCAAATGTTTTATTTTTGAACGTCAGTTCACATTTGTAGGTGGATCATCAGTGTTAGAGCTAAAATTAGCATGTTTAAAGTGATTTTCATGCTTCCAGGGGCTCGGGAAGTTAATTAAATACCATTTGGAGGCATTTAATGTTCGAGCAAAAACGGCTGATTTTCGACAAAAGAGATAACACCCCCCCATTACGTCATGCTTCAGAAATGTGGAAAATGGTCCGTTTTCAAATGTTTTATTTTTGAACGTCAGTTCACATTTGTAGGTGGATCATCAGTGTTAGAGCTAAAATTAGCATGTTTAAAGTGATTTTCATGCTTCCAGGGGCCCAAAACACAAGATTTATGGAATGGTTAAAAGTGCATGAAAATGGCCAATTTACTCACTCTGAGTTCTCAAAAAGGGTTTCTTCACCCCGGGAAGTTAATTAAATACCATTTGGAGGCATTTAATGTTCGAGCAAAAACGGCTGATTTTCGACAAAAGAGATAACACCCCCCCATTACGTCATGCTTCAGAAATGTGGAAAATGGTCCGTTTTCAAATGTTTTATTTTTGAACGTCAGTTCACATTTGTAGGTGGATCATCAGTGTTAGAGCTAAAATTAGCATGTTTAAAGTGATTTTCATGCTTCCAGGGGCTCGGGAAGCTAATTAAATACCATTTGGAGGCATTTAATGTTCGAGCAAAAACGGCTGATTTTCGACAAAAGAGATAACACCCCCCCCATTACGTCATGCTTCAGAAATGTGGAAAATGGTCCGTTTTCAAATGTTTTATTTTTGAACGTCAGTTCACATTTGTAGGTGGATCATCAGTGTTAGAGCTAAAATTAGCATGTTTAAAGTGATTTTCATGCTTCCAGGGGCTCGGGAAGTTAATTAAATACCATTTGGAGGCATTTAATGTTCGAGCAAAAAACGGCTGATTTTCGACAAAAGAGATAACACCCCCCCATTACGTCATGCTTCAGAAATGTGGAAAATGGTCCGTTATCAAATGTTTTATTTTTGAACGTCAGTTCACATTTGTAGGTGGATCATCAGTGTTAGAGCTAAAATTAGCATGTTTAAAGTGATTTTCATGCTTCCAGGGGCTCGGGAAGTGAAATAAATACCATTTGGAGGCATTTAATGTTCGAGCAAAAACGGCAGATTTTCGACAAAAGAGATAACACCCCCCCATTACGTCATGCTTCAGAAATTTGGAAAATGGTCCGTTTTCAAATGTTTTATTTTTGAACGTCAGTTCACATTTGTAGGTGGATCATCAGTGTTAGAGCTAAAATTAGCATGTTTAAAGTGATTTTCATGCTTCCAGGGGCTCGGGAAGTTAATTAAATACCATTTGGAGGCATTTAATGTTCGAGCAAAAACGGCTGATTTTCAACAAAAGAGATAACACCCCCCCATTACGTCATGCTTCAGAAATGTGGAAAATGGTCCGTTTTCAAATGTTTTATTTTTGAACGTCAGTTCACATTTGTAGGTGGATCATCAGTGTTAGGGGTAAAATTAGCATGTTTAAAGTGATTTTCATGCTTCCAGGGGCTCGGGAAGTTAATTAAATACCATTTGGAGGCATTTAATGTTCGAGCAAAAACGGCTGATTTTCGACAAAAGAGATAACACCCCCCCATTACGTCATGCTTCAGAAATGTGGAAAATGGTCCGTTTTCAAATGTTTTATTTTTGAACGTCAGTTCACATTTGTAGGTGGATCATCAGTGTTAGAGCTAAAATTAGCATGTTTAAAGTGATTTTCATGCTTCCAGGGGCCCAAAACACAAGATTTATGGAATGGTTAAAAGTGCATGAAAATGGCCAATTTACTCACTCTGAGTTCTCAAAAAGGGTTTCTTCACCCCGGGAAGTTAATTAAATACCATTTGGAGGCATTTAATGTTCGAGCAAAAACGGCTGATTTTCGACAAAAGAGATAACACCCCCCCATTACGTCATGCTTCAGAAATGTGGAAAATGGTCCGTTTTCAAATGTTTTATTTTTGAACGTCAGTTCACATTTGTAGGTGGATCATCAGTGTTAGAGCTAAAATTAGCATGTTTGAAGTGATTTTCATGCTTCCAGGGGCTCGGGAAGTTAATTAAATACCATTTGGAAGCATTTAATGTTCGAGCAAAAACGGCTGATTTTCGACAAAAGAGATAACACCCCCCCATTACGTCATGCTTCAGAAATGTGGAAAATGGTCCGTTTTCAAATGTTTTATTTTTGAACGTCAGTTCACATTTGTAGGTGGATCATCAGTGTTAGAGCTAAAATTAGCATGTTTAAAGTGATTTTCATGCTACCAGGGGCTCGGGAAGTTAATTAAATACAATTTGGAGGCATTTAATGTTCGAGCAAAAACGGCTGATTTTCGACAAAAGAGATAACACCCCCCCATTACGTCATGCTTCAGAAATGTGGAAAATGGTCCGTTTTCAAATGTTTTATTTTTGAACGTCAGTTCACATTTGTAGGTGGATCATCAGTGTTAGAGCTAAAATTAGCATGTTTAAAGTGATTTTCATGCTTCCAGGGGCCCAAAACACAAGATTTATGGAATGGTTAAAAGTGCATGAAAATGGCCAATTTACTCACTCTGAGTTCTCAAAAAGGGTTTCTTCACCCCGGGAAGTTAATTAAATACCATTTGGAGGCATTTAATGTTCGAGCAAAAACAGCTGATTTTCGACAAAAGAGATAACACCCCCCCATTACGTCATGCTTCAGAAATGTGGAAAATGGTCCGTTTTCAAATGTTTTATTTTTGAACGTCAGTTCACATTTGTAGGTGGATCATCAGTGTTAGAGCTAAAATTAGCATGTTTAAAGTGATTTTCATGCTTCCAGGGGCCCAAAACACAAGATTTATGGAATGGTTAAAAGTGCATGAAAATGGCCAATTTACTCACTCTGAGTTCTCAAAAAGGGTTTCTTCACCCCGGGAAGTTAATTAAATACCATTTGGAGGCATTTAATGTTCGAGCAAAAACGGCTGATTTTCGACAAAAGAGATAACACCCCCCCATTACGTCATGCTTCAGAAATGTGGAAAATGGTCCGTTTTCAAATGTTTTATTTTTGAACGTCAGTTCACATTTGTAGGTGGATCATCAGTGTTAGAGCTAAAATTAGCATGTTTAAAGTGATTTTCATGCTTCCAGGGGCTCGGGAAGTTAATTAAATACCATTTGGAGGCATTTAATGTTCGAGCAAAAACGGCTGATTTTCGACAAAAGAGATAACACCCCCCCATTACGTCATGCTTCAGAAATGTGGAAAATGGTCCGTTTTCAAATGTTTTATTTTTGAACGTCAGTTCACATTTGTAGGTGGATCATCAGTGTTAGAGCTAAAATTAGCATGTTTAAAGTGATTTTCATGCTTCCAGGGGCCCAAAACACAAGATTTATGGAATGGTTAAAAGTGCATGAAAATGGCCAATTTACTCACTCTGAGTTCTCAAAAAGGGTTTCTTCACCCCGGGAAGTTAATTAAATACCATTTGGAGGCATTTAATGTTCGAGCAAAAACGGCTGATTTTCGACAAAAGAGATAACACCCCCCCATTACGTCATGCTTCAGAAATGTGGAAAATGGTCCGTTTTCAAATGTTTTATTTTTGAACGTCAGTTCACATTTGTAGGTGGATCATCAGTGTTAGAGCTAAAATTAGCATGTTTAAAGTGATTTTCATGCTTCCAGGGGCCCAAAACACAAGATTAATGGAATGGTTAAAAGTGCATGAAAATGGCCAATTTACTCACTCTGAGTTCTCAAAAAGGGTTTCTTCACCCCGGGAAGTGAAATAAATACCATTTGGAGGCATTTAATGTTCGAGCAAAAACGGCTGATTTTCGACAAAAGAGATAACACCCCCCATTACGTCATGCTTCAGAAATGTGGAAAATGGTCCGTTTTCAAATGTTTTATTTTTGAACGTCAGTTCACATTTGTAGGTGGATCATCAGTGTTAGAGCTAAAATTAGCATGTTTAAAGTGATTTTCATGCTTCCAGGGGCTCGGGAAGTTAATTAAATACCATTTGGAGGCATTTAATGTTCGAGCAAAAACGGCTGATTTTCGACAAAAGAGATAACACCCCCCCCATTACGTCATGCTTCAGAAATGTGGAAAATGGTCCGTTTTCAAATGTTTTATTTTTGAACGTCAGTTCACATTTGTAGGTGGATCATCAGTGTTAGAGCTAAAATTAGCATGTTTAAAGTGATTTTCATGCTTCCAGGGGCTCGGGAAGTTAATTAAATACCATTTGGAGGCATTTAATGTTCGAGCAAAAAACGGCTGATTTTCGACAAAAGAGATAACACCACCCCATTACGTCATGCTTCAGAAATGTGGAAAATGGTCCGTTTTCAAATGTTTTATTTTTGAACGTCAGTTCACATTTGTAGGTGGATCATCAGTGTTAGAGCTAAAATTAGCATGTTTAAAGTGATTTTCATGCTTCCAGGGGCACGGGAAGTGAAATAAATACCATTTGGAGGCATTTAATGTTCGAGCAAAAACGGCTGATTTTCGACAAAAGAGATAACACCCCCCCATTACGTCATGCTTCAGAAATGTAGAAAATGGTCCGTTTTCAAATGTTTTATTTTTGAACGTCAGTTCACATTTGTAGGTGGATCATCAGTGTTAGAGCTAAAATTAGCATGTTTAAAGTGATTTTCATGCTTCCAGGGGCTCGGGAAGTTAATTAAATACCATTTGGAGGCATTTAATGTTCGAGCAAAAACGGCTGATTTTCAACAAAAGAGATAACACCCCCCCCATTACGTCATGCTTCAGAAATGTGGAAAATGGTCCGTTTTCAAATGTTTTATTTTTGAACGTCAGTTCACATTTGTAGGTGGATCATCAGTGTTAGAGCTAAAATTAGCATGTTTAAAGTGATTTTCATGCTTCCAGGGGCTCGGGAAGTTAATTAAATACCATTTGGAGGCATTTAATGTTCGAGCAAAAACGGCTGATTTTCGACAAAAGAGATAACACCCCCCCATTACGTCATGCTTCAGAAATGTGGAAAATGGTCCGTTTTCAAATGTTTTATTTTTGAACGTCAGTTCACATTTGTAGGTGGATCATCAGTGTTAGAGCTAAAATTAGCATGTTTAAAGTGATTTTCATGCTTCCAGGGGCCCAAAACACAAGATTCATGGAATGGTTAAAAGTGCATGAAAATGGCCAATTTACTCACTCTGAGTTCTCAAAAAGGGTTTCTTCACCCCGGGAAGTTAATTAAATACCATTTGGAGGCATTTAATGTTCGAGCAAAAACGGCTGATTTTCGACAAAAGAGATAACACCCCCCCCATTACGTCATGCTTCAGAAATGTGAAAAATGGTCCGTTTTCAAATGTTTTATTTTTGAACGTCAGTTCACATTTGTAGGTGGATCATCAGTGTTAGAGCTAAAATTAGCATGTTTAAAGTGATTTTCATGCTTCCAGGGGCTCGGGAAGTTAATTAAATACCATTTGGAGGCATTTAATGTTCGAGCAAAAAACGGCTGATTTTCGACAAAAGAGATAACACCCCCCCATTACGTCATGCTTCAGAAATGTGGAAAATGGTCCGTTTTCAAATGTTTTATTTTTGAACGTCAGTTCACATTTGTAGGTGGATCATCAGTGTTAGAGCTAAAATTAGCATGTTTAAAGTGATTTTCATGCTTCCAGGGGCTCGGGAAGTGAAATAAATACCATTTGGAGGCATTTAATGTTCGAGCAAAAACGGCAGATTTTCGACAAAAGAGATAACACCCCCCCATTACGTCATGCTTCAGAAATTTGGAAAATGGTCCGTTTTCAAATGTTTTATTTTTGAACGTCAGTTCACATTTGTAGGTGGATCATCAGTGTTAGAGCTAAAATTAGCATGTTTAAAGTGATTTTCATGCTTCCAGGGGCTCGGGAAGTTAATTAAATACCATTTGGAGGCATTTAATGTTCGAGCAAAAACGGCTGATTTTCAACAAAAGAGATAACACCCCCCCATTACGTCATGCTTCAGAAATGTGGAAAATGGTCCGTTTTCAAATGTTTTATTTTTGAACGTCAGTTCACATTTGTAGGTGGATCATCAGTGTTAGGGGTAAAATTAGCATGTTTAAAGTGATTTTCATGCTTCCAGGGGCTCGGGAAGTTAATTAAATACCATTTGGAGGCATTTAATGTTCGAGCAAAAACGGCTGATTTTCGACAAAAGAGATAACACCCCCCCATTACGTCATGCTTCAGAAATGTGGAAAATGGTCCGTTTTCAAATGTTTTATTTTTGAACGTCAGTTCACATTTGTAGGTGGATCATCAGTGTTAGAGCTAAAATTAGCATGTTTAAAGTGATTTTCATGCTTCCAGGGGCCCAAAACACAAGATTTATGGAATGGTTAAAAGTGCATGAAAATGGCCAATTTACTCACTCTGAGTTCTCAAAAAGGGTTTCTTCACCCCGGGAAGTTAATTAAATACCATTTGGAGGCATTTAATGTTCGAGCAAAAACGGCTGATTTTCGACAAAAGAGATAACACCCCCCCATTAATTCATGCTTCAGAAATGTGGAAAATGGTCCGTTTTCAAATGTTTTATTTTTGAACGTCAGTTCACATTTGTAGGTGGATCATCAGTGTTAGAGCTAAAATTAGCATGTTTGAAGTGATTTTCATGCTTCCAGGGGCTCGGGAAGTTAATTAAATACCATTTGGAAGCATTTAATGTTCGAGCAAAAACGGCTGATTTTCGACAAAAGAGATAACACCCCCCCATTACGTCATGCTTCAGAAATGTGGAAAATGGTCCGTTTTCAAATGTTTTATTTTTGAACGTCAGTTCACATTTGTAGGTGGATCATCAGTGTTAGAGCTAAAATTAGCATGTTTAAAGTGATTTTCATGCTTCCAGGGGCTCAGGAAGTTAATTAAATACCATTTGGAGGCATTTAATGTTCGAGCAAAAACGGCTGATTTTCGACAAAAGAGATAACACCCCCCCATTACGTCATGCTTCAGAAATGTGGAAAATGGTCCGTTTTCAAATGTTTTATTTTTGAACGTCAGTTCACATTTGTAGGTGGATCATCAGTGTTAGAGCTAAAATTAGCATGTTTAAAGTGATTTTCATGCTTCCAGGGGCTCGGGAAGTTAATTAAATACCATTTGGAGGCATTTAATGTTCGAGCAAAAACGGCTGATTTTCGACAAAAGAGATAACACCCCCCCATTACGTCATGCTTCAGAAATGTGGAAAATGGTCCGTTTTCAAATGTTTTATTTTTGAACGTCAGTTCACATTTGTAGGTGGATCATCAGTGTTAGAGCTAAAATTAGCATGTTTAAAGTGATTTTCATGCTTCCAGGGGCCCAAAACACAAGATTTATGGAATGGTTAAAAGTGCATGAAAATGGCCAATTTACTCACTCTGAGTTCTCAAAAAGGGTTTCTTCACCCCGGGAAGTTAATTAAATACCATTTGGAGGCATTTAATGTTCGAGCAAAAACGGCTGATTTTCGACAAAAGAGATAACACCCCCCCATTACGTCATGCTTCAGAAATGTGGAAAATGGTCCGTTTTCAAATGTTTTATTTTTGAACGTCAGTTCACATTTGTAGGTGGATCATCAGTGTTAGAGCTAAAATTAGCATGTTTAAAGTGATTTTCATGCTTCCAGGGGCCCAAAACACAACATTAATGGAATGGTTAAAAGTGCATGAAAATGGCCAATTTACTCACTCTGAGTTCTCAAAAAGGGTTTCTTCACCCCGGGAAGTGAAATAAATACCATTTGGAGGCATTTAATGTTCGAGCAAAAACGGCTGATTTTCGACAAAAGAGATAACACCCCCCCATTACATCATGCTTCAGAAATGTGGAAAATGGTCCGTTTTCAAATGTTTTATTTTTGAACGTCAGTTCACATTTGTAGGTGGATCATCAGTGTTAGAGCTAAAATTAGCATGTTTAAAGTGATTTTCATGCTTCCAGGGGCTCGGGAAGTTAATTAAATACCATTTGGAGGCATTTAATGTTCGAGCAAAAACGGCTGATTTTCGACAAAAGAGATAACACCCCCCCCCATTACGTCATGCTTCAGAAATGTGGAAAATGGTCCGTTTTCAAATGTTTTATTTTTGAACGTCAGTTCACATTTGTAGGTGGATCATCAGTGTTAGAGCTAAAATTAGCATGTTTAAAGTGATTTTCATGCTTCCAGGGGCTCGGGAAGTTAATTAAATACCATTTGGAGGCATTTAATGTTCGAGCAAAAAACGGCTGATTTTCGACAAAAGAGATAACACCACCCCATTACGTCATGCTTCAGAAATGTGGAAAATGGTCTGTTTTCAAATGTTTTATTTTTGAACGTCAGTTCACATTTGTAGGTGGATCATCAGTGTTAGAGCTAAAATTAGCATGTTTAAAGTGATTTTCATGCTTCCAGGGGCTCGGGAAGTGAAATAAATACCATTTGGAGGCATTTAATGTTCGAGCAAAAACGGCTGATTTTCGACAAAAGAGATAACACCCCCCCATTACGTCATGCTTCAGAAATGTAGAAAATGGTCCGTTTTCAAATGTTTTATTTTTGAACGTCAGTTCACATTTGTAGGTGGATCATCAGTGTTAGAGCTAAAATTAGCATGTTTAAAGTGATTTTCATGCTTCCAGGGGCTCGGGAAGTTAATTAAATACCATTTGGAGGCATTTAATGTTCGAGCAAAAACGGCTGATTTTCAACAAAAGAGATAACACCCCCCCCATTACGTCATGCTTCAGAAATGTGGAAAATGGTCCGTTTTCAAATGTTTTATTTTTGAACGTCAGTTCACATTTGTAGGTGGATCATCAGTGTTAGAGCTAAAATTAGCATGTTTAAAGTGATTTTCATGCTTCCAGGGGCTCGGGAAGTTAATTAAATACCATTTGGAGGCATTTAATGTTCGAGCAAAAACGGCTGATTTTCGACAAAAGAGATAACACCCCCCCATTACGTCATGCTTCAGAAATGTGGAAAATGGTCCGTTTTCAAATGTTTTATTTTTGAACGTCAGTTCACATTTGTAGGTGGATCATCAGTGTTAGAGCTAAAATTAGCATGTTTAAAGTGATTTTCATGCTTCCAGGGGCCCAAAACACAAGATTTATGGAATGGTTAAAAGTGCATGAAAATGGCCAATTTACTCACTCTGAGTTCTCAAAAAGGGTTTCTTCACCCCGGGAAGTTAATTAAATACCATTTGGAGGCATTTAATGTTCGAGCAAAAACGGCTGATTTTCGACAAAAGAGATAACACCCCCCCATTACGTCATGCTTCAGAAATGTGGAAAATGGTCCGTTTTCAAATGTTTTATTTTTGAACGTCAGTTCACATTTGTAGGTGGATCATCAGTGTTAGAGCTAAAATTAGCATGTTTAAAGTGATTTTCATGCTTCCAGGGGCTCGGGAAGTTAATTAAATACCATTTGGAGGCATTTAATGTTCGAGCAAAAACGGCTGATTTTCGACAAAAGAGATAACACCCCCCCATTACGTCATGCTTCAGAAATGTGGAAAATGGTCCGTTTTCAAATGTTTTATTTTTGAACGTCAGTTCACATTTGTAGGTGGATCATCAGTGTTAGAGCTAAAATTAGCATGTTTAAAGTGATTTTCATGCTTCCAGGGGCCCAAAACACAAGATTTATGGAATGGTTAAAAGTGCATGAAAATGGCCAATTTACTCACTCTGAGTTCTCAAAAAGGGTTTCTTCACCCCGGGAAGTTAATTAAATACCATTTGGAGGCATTTAATGTTCGAGCAAAAACGGCTGATTTTCGACAAAAGAGATAACACCCCCCCATTACGTCATGCTTCAGAAATGTGGAAAATGGTCCGTTTTCAAATGTTTTATTTTTGAACGTCAGTTCACATTTGTAGGTGGATCATCAGTGTTAGAGCTAAAATTAGCATGTTTAAAGTGATTTTCATGCTTCCAGGGGCTCGGGAAGCTAATTAAATACC
Source organism: Lissotriton vulgaris (assembly GCF_964263255.1). Taxonomy (NCBI): domain Eukaryota; kingdom Metazoa; phylum Chordata; class Amphibia; order Caudata; family Salamandridae; genus Lissotriton; species Lissotriton vulgaris. The sequence continues at coordinate 324,671 of NW_028252192.1, forward strand.
ATTTGGAGGCATTTAATGTTCGAGCAAAAACGGCTGATTTTCGACAAAAGAGATAACACCCCCCCCATTACGTCATGCTTCAGAAATGTGGAAAATGGTCCGTTTTCAAATGTTTTATTTTTGAACGTCAGTTCACATTTGTAGGTGGATCATCAGTGTTAGAGCTAAAATTAGCATGTTTAAAGTGATTTTCATGCTTCCAGGGGCTCGGGAAGTTAATTAAATACCATTTGGAGGCATTTAATGTTCGAGCAAAAAACGGCTGATTTTCGACAAAAGAGATAACACCCCCCCATTACGTCATGCTTCAGAAATGTGGAAAATGGTCCGTTATCAAATGTTTTATTTTTGAACGTCAGTTCACATTTGTAGGTGGATCATCAGTGTTAGAGCTAAAATTAGCATGTTTAAAGTGATTTTCATGCTTCCAGGGGCTCGGGAAGTGAAATAAATACCATTTGGAGGCATTTAATGTTCGAGCAAAAACGGCAGATTTTCGACAAAAGAGATAACACCCCCCCATTACGTCATGCTTCAGAAATTTGGAAAATGGTCCGTTTTCAAATGTTTTATTTTTGAACGTCAGTTCACATTTGTAGGTGGATCATCAGTGTTAGAGCTAAAATTAGCATGTTTAAAGTGATTTTCATGCTTCCAGGGGCTCGGGAAGTTAATTAAATACCATTTGGAGGCATTTAATGTTCGAGCAAAAACGGCTGATTTTCAACAAAAGAGATAACACCCCCCCATTACGTCATGCTTCAGAAATGTGGAAAATGGTCCGTTTTCAAATGTTTTATTTTTGAACGTCAGTTCACATTTGTAGGTGGATCATCAGTGTTAGGGGTAAAATTAGCATGTTTAAAGTGATTTTCATGCTTCCAGGGGCTCGGGAAGTTAATTAAATACCATTTGGAGGCATTTAATGTTCGAGCAAAAACGGCTGATTTTCGACAAAAGAGATAACACCCCCCCATTACGTCATGCTTCAGAAATGTGGAAAATGGTCCGTTTTCAAATGTTTTATTTTTGAACGTCAGTTCACATTTGTAGGTGGATCATCAGTGTTAGAGCTAAAATTAGCATGTTTAAAGTGATTTTCATGCTTCCAGGGGCCCAAAACACAAGATTTATGGAATGGTTAAAAGTGCATGAAAATGGCCAATTTACTCACTCTGAGTTCTCAAAAAGGGTTTCTTCACCCCGGGAAGTTAATTAAATACCATTTGGAGGCATTTAATGTTCGAGCAAAAACGGCTGATTTTCGACAAAAGAGATAACACCCCCCCATTACGTCATGCTTCAGAAATGTGGAAAATGGTCCGTTTTCAAATGTTTTATTTTTGAACGTCAGTTCACATTTGTAGGTGGATCATCAGTGTTAGAGCTAAAATTAGCATGTTTGAAGTGATTTTCATGCTTCCAGGGGCTCGGGAAGTTAATTAAATACCATTTGGAAGCATTTAATGTTCGAGCAAAAACGGCTGATTTTCGACAAAAGAGATAACACCCCCCCATTACGTCATGCTTCAGAAATGTGGAAAATGGTCCGTTTTCAAATGTTTTATTTTTGAACGTCAGTTCACATTTGTAGGTGGATCATCAGTGTTAGAGCTAAAATTAGCATGTTTAAAGTGATTTTCATGCTACCAGGGGCTCGGGAAGTTAATTAAATACAATTTGGAGGCATTTAATGTTCGAGCAAAAACGGCTGATTTTCGACAAAAGAGATAACACCCCCCCATTACGTCATGCTTCAGAAATGTGGAAAATGGTCCGTTTTCAAATGTTTTATTTTTGAACGTCAGTTCACATTTGTAGGTGGATCATCAGTGTTAGAGCTAAAATTAGCATGTTTAAAGTGATTTTCATGCTTCCAGGGGCCCAAAACACAAGATTTATGGAATGGTTAAAAGTGCATGAAAATGGCCAATTTACTCACTCTGAGTTCTCAAAAAGGGTTTCTTCACCCCGGGAAGTTAATTAAATACCATTTGGAGGCATTTAATGTTCGAGCAAAAACAGCTGATTTTCGACAAAAGAGATAACACCCCCCCATTACGTCATGCTTCAGAAATGTGGAAAATGGTCCGTTTTCAAATGTTTTATTTTTGAACGTCAGTTCACATTTGTAGGTGGATCATCAGTGTTAGAGCTAAAATTAGCATGTTTAAAGTGATTTTCATGCTTCCAGGGGCCCAAAACACAAGATTTATGGAATGGTTAAAAGTGCATGAAAATGGCCAATTTACTCACTCTGAGTTCTCAAAAAGGGTTTCTTCACCCCGGGAAGTTAATTAAATACCATTTGGAGGCATTTAATGTTCGAGCAAAAACGGCTGATTTTCGACAAAAGAGATAACACCCCCCCATTACGTCATGCTTCAGAAATGTGGAAAATGGTCCGTTTTCAAATGTTTTATTTTTGAACGTCAGTTCACATTTGTAGGTGGATCATCAGTGTTAGAGCTAAAATTAGCATGTTTAAAGTGATTTTCATGCTTCCAGGGGCTCGGGAAGTTAATTAAATACCATTTGGAGGCATTTAATGTTCGAGCAAAAACGGCTGATTTTCGACAAAAGAGATAACACCCCCCCATTACGTCATGCTTCAGAAATGTGGAAAATGGTCCGTTTTCAAATGTTTTATTTTTGAACGTCAGTTCACATTTGTAGGTGGATCATCAGTGTTAGAGCTAAAATTAGCATGTTTAAAGTGATTTTCATGCTTCCAGGGGCCCAAAACACAAGATTTATGGAATGGTTAAAAGTGCATGAAAATGGCCAATTTACTCACTCTGAGTTCTCAAAAAGGGTTTCTTCACCCCGGGAAGTTAATTAAATACCATTTGGAGGCATTTAATGTTCGAGCAAAAACGGCTGATTTTCGACAAAAGAGATAACACCCCCCCATTACGTCATGCTTCAGAAATGTGGAAAATGGTCCGTTTTCAAATGTTTTATTTTTGAACGTCAGTTCACATTTGTAGGTGGATCATCAGTGTTAGAGCTAAAATTAGCATGTTTAAAGTGATTTTCATGCTTCCAGGGGCCCAAAACACAAGATTAATGGAATGGTTAAAAGTGCATGAAAATGGCCAATTTACTCACTCTGAGTTCTCAAAAAGGGTTTCTTCACCCCGGGAAGTGAAATAAATACCATTTGGAGGCATTTAATGTTCGAGCAAAAACGGCTGATTTTCGACAAAAGAGATAACACCCCCCATTACGTCATGCTTCAGAAATGTGGAAAATGGTCCGTTTTCAAATGTTTTATTTTTGAACGTCAGTTCACATTTGTAGGTGGATCATCAGTGTTAGAGCTAAAATTAGCATGTTTAAAGTGATTTTCATGCTTCCAGGGGCTCGGGAAGTTAATTAAATACCATTTGGAGGCATTTAATGTTCGAGCAAAAACGGCTGATTTTCGACAAAAGAGATAACACCCCCCCCATTACGTCATGCTTCAGAAATGTGGAAAATGGTCCGTTTTCAAATGTTTTATTTTTGAACGTCAGTTCACATTTGTAGGTGGATCATCAGTGTTAGAGCTAAAATTAGCATGTTTAAAGTGATTTTCATGCTTCCAGGGGCTCGGGAAGTTAATTAAATACCATTTGGAGGCATTTAATGTTCGAGCAAAAAACGGCTGATTTTCGACAAAAGAGATAACACCACCCCATTACGTCATGCTTCAGAAATGTGGAAAATGGTCCGTTTTCAAATGTTTTATTTTTGAACGTCAGTTCACATTTGTAGGTGGATCATCAGTGTTAGAGCTAAAATTAGCATGTTTAAAGTGATTTTCATGCTTCCAGGGGCACGGGAAGTGAAATAAATACCATTTGGAGGCATTTAATGTTCGAGCAAAAACGGCTGATTTTCGACAAAAGAGATAACACCCCCCCATTACGTCATGCTTCAGAAATGTAGAAAATGGTCCGTTTTCAAATGTTTTATTTTTGAACGTCAGTTCACATTTGTAGGTGGATCATCAGTGTTAGAGCTAAAATTAGCATGTTTAAAGTGATTTTCATGCTTCCAGGGGCTCGGGAAGTTAATTAAATACCATTTGGAGGCATTTAATGTTCGAGCAAAAACGGCTGATTTTCAACAAAAGAGATAACACCCCCCCCATTACGTCATGCTTCAGAAATGTGGAAAATGGTCCGTTTTCAAATGTTTTATTTTTGAACGTCAGTTCACATTTGTAGGTGGATCATCAGTGTTAGAGCTAAAATTAGCATGTTTAAAGTGATTTTCATGCTTCCAGGGGCTCGGGAAGTTAATTAAATACCATTTGGAGGCATTTAATGTTCGAGCAAAAACGGCTGATTTTCGACAAAAGAGATAACACCCCCCCATTACGTCATGCTTCAGAAATGTGGAAAATGGTCCGTTTTCAAATGTTTTATTTTTGAACGTCAGTTCACATTTGTAGGTGGATCATCAGTGTTAGAGCTAAAATTAGCATGTTTAAAGTGATTTTCATGCTTCCAGGGGCCCAAAACACAAGATTCATGGAATGGTTAAAAGTGCATGAAAATGGCCAATTTACTCACTCTGAGTTCTCAAAAAGGGTTTCTTCACCCCGGGAAGTTAATTAAATACCATTTGGAGGCATTTAATGTTCGAGCAAAAACGGCTGATTTTCGACAAAAGAGATAACACCCCCCCCATTACGTCATGCTTCAGAAATGTGAAAAATGGTCCGTTTTCAAATGTTTTATTTTTGAACGTCAGTTCACATTTGTAGGTGGATCATCAGTGTTAGAGCTAAAATTAGCATGTTTAAAGTGATTTTCATGCTTCCAGGGGCTCGGGAAGTTAATTAAATACCATTTGGAGGCATTTAATGTTCGAGCAAAAAACGGCTGATTTTCGACAAAAGAGATAACACCCCCCCATTACGTCATGCTTCAGAAATGTGGAAAATGGTCCGTTTTCAAATGTTTTATTTTTGAACGTCAGTTCACATTTGTAGGTGGATCATCAGTGTTAGAGCTAAAATTAGCATGTTTAAAGTGATTTTCATGCTTCCAGGGGCTCGGGAAGTGAAATAAATACCATTTGGAGGCATTTAATGTTCGAGCAAAAACGGCAGATTTTCGACAAAAGAGATAACACCCCCCCATTACGTCATGCTTCAGAAATTTGGAAAATGGTCCGTTTTCAAATGTTTTATTTTTGAACGTCAGTTCACATTTGTAGGTGGATCATCAGTGTTAGAGCTAAAATTAGCATGTTTAAAGTGATTTTCATGCTTCCAGGGGCTCGGGAAGTTAATTAAATACCATTTGGAGGCATTTAATGTTCGAGCAAAAACGGCTGATTTTCAACAAAAGAGATAACACCCCCCCATTACGTCATGCTTCAGAAATGTGGAAAATGGTCCGTTTTCAAATGTTTTATTTTTGAACGTCAGTTCACATTTGTAGGTGGATCATCAGTGTTAGAGCTAAAATTAGCATGTTTAAAGTGATTTTCATGCTTCCAGGGGCCCAAAACACAAGATTTATGGAATGGTTAAAAGTGCATGAAAATGGCCAATTTACTCACTCTGAGTTCTCAAAAAGGGTTTCTTCACCCCGGGAAGTTAATTAAATACCATTTGGAGGCATTTAATGTTCGAGCAAAAACGGCTGATTTTCGACAAAAGAGATAACACCCCCCCATTAATTCATGCTTCAGAAATGTGGAAAATGGTCCGTTTTCAAATGTTTTATTTTTGAACGTCAGTTCACATTTGTAGGTGGATCATCAGTGTTAGAGCTAAAATTAGCATGTTTGAAGTGATTTTCATGCTTCCAGGGGCTCGGGAAGTTAATTAAATACCATTTGGAAGCATTTAATGTTCGAGCAAAAACGGCTGATTTTCGACAAAAGAGATAACACCCCCCCATTACGTCATGCTTCAGAAATGTGGAAAATGGTCCGTTTTCAAATGTTTTATTTTTGAACGTCAGTTCACATTTGTAGGTGGATCATCAGTGTTAGAGCTAAAATTAGCATGTTTAAAGTGATTTTCATGCTTCCAGGGGCTCAGGAAGTTAATTAAATACCATTTGGAGGCATTTAATGTTCGAGCAAAAACGGCTGATTTTCGACAAAAGAGATAACACCCCCCCATTACGTCATGCTTCAGAAATGTGGAAAATGGTCCGTTTTCAAATGTTTTATTTTTGAACGTCAGTTCACATTTGTAGGTGGATCATCAGTGTTAGAGCTAAAATTAGCATGTTTAAAGTGATTTTCATGCTTCCAGGGGCTCGGGAAGTTAATTAAATACCATTTGGAGGCATTTAATGTTCGAGCAAAAACGGCTGATTTTCGACAAAAGAGATAACACCCCCCCATTACGTCATGCTTCAGAAATGTGGAAAATGGTCCGTTTTCAAATGTTTTATTTTTGAACGTCAGTTCACATTTGTAGGTGGATCATCAGTGTTAGAGCTAAAATTAGCATGTTTAAAGTGATTTTCATGCTTCCAGGGGCCCAAAACACAAGATTTATGGAATGGTTAAAAGTGCATGAAAATGGCCAATTTACTCACTCTGAGTTCTCAAAAAGGGTTTCTTCACCCCGGGAAGTTAATTAAATACCATTTGGAGGCATTTAATGTTCGAGCAAAAACGGCTGATTTTCGACAAAAGAGATAACACCCCCCCATTACGTCATGCTTCAGAAATGTGGAAAATGGTCCGTTTTCAAATGTTTTATTTTTGAACGTCAGTTCACATTTGTAGGTGGATCATCAGTGTTAGAGCTAAAATTAGCATGTTTAAAGTGATTTTCATGCTTCCAGGGGCCCAAAACACAACATTAATGGAATGGTTAAAAGTGCATGAAAATGGCCAATTTACTCACTCTGAGTTCTCAAAAAGGGTTTCTTCACCCCGGGAAGTGAAATAAATACCATTTGGAGGCATTTAATGTTCGAGCAAAAACGGCTGATTTTCGACAAAAGAGATAACACCCCCCCATTACGTCATGCTTCAGAAATGTGGAAAATGGTCCGTTTTCAAATGTTTTATTTTTGAACGTCAGTTCACATTTGTAGGTGGATCATCAGTGTTAGAGCTAAAATTAGCATGTTTAAAGTGATTTTCATGCTTCCAGGGGCTCGGGAAGTTAATTAAATACCATTTGGAGGCATTTAATGTTCGAGCAAAAACGGCTGATTTTCGACAAAAGAGATAACACCCCCCCCCATTACGTCATGCTTCAGAAATGTGGAAAATGGTCCGTTTTCAAATGTTTTATTTTTGAACGTCAGTTCACATTTGTAGGTGGATCATCAGTGTTAGAGCTAAAATTAGCATGTTTAAAGTGATTTTCATGCTTCCAGGGGCTCGGGAAGTTAATTAAATACCATTTGGAGGCATTTAATGTTCGAGCAAAAAACGGCTGATTTTCGACAAAAGAGATAACACCACCCCATTACGTCATGCTTCAGAAATGTGGAAAATGGTCTGTTTTCAAATGTTTTATTTTTGAACGTCAGTTCACATTTGTAGGTGGATCATCAGTGTTAGAGCTAAAATTAGCATGTTTAAAGTGATTTTCATGCTTCCAGGGGCTCGGGAAGTGAAATAAATACCATTTGGAGGCATTTAATGTTCGAGCAAAAACGGCTGATTTTCGACAAAAGAGATAACACCCCCCCATTACGTCATGCTTCAGAAATGTAGAAAATGGTCCGTTTTCAAATGTTTTATTTTTGAACGTCAGTTCACATTTGTAGGTGGATCATCAGTGTTAGAGCTAAAATTAGCATGTTTAAAGTGATTTTCATGCTTCCAGGGGCTCGGGAAGTTAATTAAATACCATTTGGAGGCATTTAATGTTCGAGCAAAAACGGCTGATTTTCAACAAAAGAGATAACACCCCCCCCATTACGTCATGCTTCAGAAATGTGGAAAATGGTCCGTTTTCAAATGTTTTATTTTTGAACGTCAGTTCACATTTGTAGGTGGATCATCAGTGTTAGAGCTAAAATTAGCATGTTTAAAGTGATTTTCATGCTTCCAGGGGCTCGGGAAGTTAATTAAATACCATTTGGAGGCATTTAATGTTCGAGCAAAAACGGCTGATTTTCGACAAAAGAGATAACACCCCCCCATTACGTCATGCTTCAGAAATGTGGAAAATGGTCCGTTTTCAAATGTTTTATTTTTGAACGTCAGTTCACATTTGTAGGTGGATCATCAGTGTTAGAGCTAAAATTAGCATGTTTAAAGTGATTTTCATGCTTCCAGGGGCCCAAAACACAAGATTTATGGAATGGTTAAAAGTGCATGAAAATGGCCAATTTACTCACTCTGAGTTCTCAAAAAGGGTTTCTTCACCCCGGGAAGTTAATTAAATACCATTTGGAGGCATTTAATGTTCGAGCAAAAACGGCTGATTTTCGACAAAAGAGATAACACCCCCCCATTACGTCATGCTTCAGAAATGTGGAAAATGGTCCGTTTTCAAATGTTTTATTTTTGAACGTCAGTTCACATTTGTAGGTGGATCATCAGTGTTAGAGCTAAAATTAGCATGTTTAAAGTGATTTTCATGCTTCCAGGGGCTCGGGAAGTTAATTAAATACCATTTGGAGGCATTTAATGTTCGAGCAAAAACGGCTGATTTTCGACAAAAGAGATAACACCCCCCCATTACGTCATGCTTCAGAAATGTGGAAAATGGTCCGTTTTCAAATGTTTTATTTTTGAACGTCAGTTCACATTTGTAGGTGGATCATCAGTGTTAGAGCTAAAATTAGCATGTTTAAAGTGATTTTCATGCTTCCAGGGGCCCAAAACACAAGATTTATGGAATGGTTAAAAGTGCATGAAAATGGCAAATTTACTCACTCTGAGTTCTCAAAAAGGGTTTCTTCACCCCGGGAAGTTAATTAAATACCATTTGGAGGCATTTAATGTTCGAGCAAAAACGGCTGATTTTCGACAAAAGAGATAACACCCCCCCATTACGTCATGCTTCAGAAATGTGGAAAATGGTCCGTTTTCAAATGTTTTATTTTTGAACGTCAGTTCACATTTGTAGGTGGATCATCAGTGTTAGAGCTAAAATTAGCATGTTTAAAGTGATTTTCATGCTTCCAGGGGCTCGGGAAGTTAATTAAATACCATTTGGAGGCATTTAATGTTCGAGCAAAAACGGCTGATTTTCGACAAAAGAAATAACACCCCCCCATTACGTCATGCTTCAGAAATGTGGAAAATGGTCCGTTTTCAAATGTTTTATTTTTGAACGTCAGTTCACATTTGTAGGTGGATCATCAGTGTTAGAGCTAAAATTAGCATGTTTAAAGTGATTTTCATGCTTCCAGGGGCCCAAAACACAAGATTTATGGAATGGTTAAAAGTGCATGAAAATGGCCAATTTACTCACTCTGAGTTCTCAAAAAGGGTTTCTTCACCCCGGGAAGTTAATTAAATACCATTTGGAGGGATTTAATGTTCGAGCAAAAACAGCTGATTTTCGACAAAAGAGATAACACCCCCCCATTACGTCATGTTTCAGAAATGTGGAAAATGGTCCATTTTCAAATGTTTTATTTTTGAATGTCAGTTCACATTTGTAGGTGGATCATCAGTGTTAGAGCTAAAATTAGCATGTTTAAAGTGATTTTCATGCTTCCAGGGGCTCGGGAAGTTAATTAAATACCATTTGGAGGCATTTAATGTTCGAGCAAAAACGGCTGATTTTCGACAAAAGAGATAACACCCCCCCATTACGTCATGCTTCAGAAATGTGGAAAATGGTCCGTTTTCAAATGTTTTATTTTTGAACGTCAGTTCACATTTGTAGGTGGATCATCAGTGTTAGAGCTAAAATTAGCATGTTTAAAGTGATTTTCATGCTTCCAGGGGCTTGGGAAGTTAATTAAATACCATTTGGAGGCATTTAATGGTCGAGCAAAAACGGCTGATTTTCGACAAAAGAGATAACACCCCCCCATTACGTCATGCTTCAGAAATGTGGAAAATGGTCAGTTTTCAAATGTTTTATTTTTGAACGTCAGTTCACATTTGTAGGTGGATCATCAGTGTTAGAGCTAAAATTAGCATGTTTAAAGTGATTTTCATGCTTCCAGGGGCTCGGGAAGTTAATTAAATACCATTTGGAGGCATTTAATGTTCGAGCAAAAACGGCTGATTTTCGACAAAAGAGATAACACCCCCCCATTTCGTCATGCTTCAGAAATGTGGAAAATGGTCCGTTTTCAAATGTTTTATTTTTGAACGTCAGTTCACATTTGTAGGTGGATCATCAGTGTTAGAGCTAAAATTAGCATGTTTAAAGTGATTTTCATGCTTCCAGGGGCTCGGGAAGTTAATTAAATACCATTTGGAGGCATTTAATGTTCGAGCAAAAACGGCTGATTTTCGACAAAAGAGATAACACCCCCCCATTACGTCATGCTTCAGAAATGTGGAAAATGGTCCGTTTTCAAATGTTTTATTTTTGAACGTCAGTTCACATTTGTAGGTGGATCATCAGTGTTAGAGCTAAAATTAGCATGTTTAAAGTGATTTTCATGCTTCCAGGGGCCCAAAACACAAGATTTATGGAATGGTTAAAAGTGCATGAAAATGGCCAATTTACTCACTCTGAGTTCTCAAAAAGGGTTTCTTCACCCCGGGAAGTTAATTAAATACCATTTGGAGGCATTTAATGTTCGAGCAAAAACGGCTGATTTTCGACAAAAGAGATAACACCCCCCCATTACGTCATGCTTCAGAAATGTGGAAAATGGTCCGTTTTCAAATGTTTTATTTTTGAACGTCAGTTCACATTTGTAGGTGGATCATCAGTGTTAGAGCTAAAATTAGCATGTTTAAAGTGATTTTCATGCTTCCAGTGGCTCGGGAAGTTAATTAAATACCATTTGGAGGCGTTTAATGTTCGAGCAAAAACGGCTGATTTTCGACAAAAGAGATAACACCCCCCATTACGTCATGCTTCAGAAATGTGGAAAATGGTCCGTTTTCAAATGTTTTATTTTTGAACGTCAGTTCACATTTGTAGGTGGATCATCAGTGTTAGAGCTAAAATTAGCATGTTTAAAGTGATTTTCATGCTTCCAGGGGCCCAAAACACAAGATTTATGGAATGGTTAAAAGTGCATGAAAATGGCCAATTTACTCACTCTGAGTTCTCAAAAAGGGTTTCTTCACCCCGGGAAGTTAATTAAATACCATTTGGAGGCATTCAATGTTCGAGCAAAAACGGCTGATTTTCGACAAAAGAGATAACACCCCCCCATTACGTCATGCTTCAGAAATGTGGAAAATGGTCCGTTTTCAAATGTTTTATTTTTGAACGTCAGTTCACATTTGTAGGTGGATCATCAGTGTTAGAGCTAAAATTAGCATGTTTAAAGTGATTTTCATGCTTCCAGGGGCTCGGGAAGTTAATTAAATACCATTTGGAGGCATTTAATGTTCGAGCAAAAACGGCTGATTTTCGACAAAAGAGATAACACCCCCCCATTACGTCATGCTTCAGAAATGTGGAAAATGGTCCGTTTTCAAATGTTTTATTTTTGAACGTCAGTTCACATTTGTAGGTGGATCATCAGTGTTAGAGCTAAAATTAGCATGTTTAAAGTGATTTTCATGCTTCCAGGGGCTCGGGAAGTGAAATAAATACCATTTGGAGGCATTTAATGTTCGAGCAAAAACGGCTGATTTTCGACAAAAGAGATAACACCCCCCCATTACGTCATGCTTCAGAAATTTGGAAAATGGTCCGTTTTCAAATGTTTCATTTTTGAACGTCAGTTCACATTTGTAGGTGGATCATCAGTGTTAGAGCTAAAATTAGCATGTTTAAAGTGATTTTCATGCTTCCAGGGGCCCAAAACACAAGATTTATGGAATGGTTAAAAGTGCATGAAAATGGCCAATTTACTCACTCTGAGTTCTCAAAAAGGGTTTCTTCACCCCGGGAAGTTAATTAAATACCATTTGGAGGCATTTAATGTTCGAGCAAAAACGGCTGATTTTCGACAAAAGAGATAACACCCCCCCATTACGTCATGCTTCAGAAATGTGGAAAATGGTCCGTTTTCAAATGTTTTATTTTTGAACGTCAGTTCACATTTGTAGGTGGATCATCAGTGTTAGAGCTAAAATTAGCATGTTTAAAGTGATTTTCATGCTTCCAGGGGCTCGAGAAGTGAAATAAATACCATTTGGAGGCATTTAATGTTCGAGCAAAAACGGCTGATTTTCGACAAAAGAGATAACACCCCCCCCCCATTACGTCATGCTTCAGAAATGTGGAAAATGGTCCGTTTTCAAATGTTTTATTTTTGAACGTCAGTTCACATTTGTAGGTGGATCATCAGTGTTAGAGCTAAAATGAGCATGTTTAAAGTGATTTTCATGCTTCCAGGGGCTCGGGAAGTTAATTAAATACCATTTGGAGGCATTTAATGTTCGAGCAAAAACGGCTGATTTTCGACAAAAGAGATAACACCCCCCCATTACGTCATGCTTCAGAAATGTGGAAAATGGTCCGTTTTCAAATGTTTTATTTTTGAACGTCAGTTCACATTTGTAGGTGGATCATCAGTGTTAGAGCTAAAATTAGCATGTTTAAAGTGATTTTCATGCTTCCAGGGGCCCAAAACACAAGATTTATGGAATGGTTAAAAGTGCATGAAAATGGCCAATTTACTCACTCTGAGTTCTCAAAAAGGGTTTCTTCACCCCGGGAAGTTAATTAAATACCATTTGGAGGCATTTAATGTTCGAGCAAAAACGGCTGATTTTCGACAAAAGAGATAACACCCCCCCATTACGTCATGCTTCAGAAATGTGGAAAATGGTCCGTTTTCAAATGTTTTATTTTTGAACGTCAGTTCACATTTGTAGGTGGATCATCAGTGTTAGAGCTAAAATTAGCATGTTTAAAGTGATTTTCATGCTTCCAGGGGCTCGGGAAGTTAATTAAATACCATTTGGAGGCATTTAATGTTCGAGCAAAAACGGCTGATTTTCGACAAAAGAAATAACACCCCCCCATTACTTCATGCTTCAGAAATGTGGAAAATGGTCCGTTTTCAAATGTTTTATTTTTGAACGTCAGTTCACATTTGTAGGTGGATCATCAGTGTTAGAGCTAAAATTAGCATGTTTAAAGTGATTTTCATGCTTCCAGGGGCCCAAAACACAAGATTTATGGAATGGTTAAAAGTGCATGAAAATGGCCAATTTACTCACTCTGAGTTCTCAAAAAGGGTTTCTTCACCCCGGGAAGTTAATTAAATACCATTTGGAGGCATTTAATGTTCGAGCAAAAACGGCTGATTTTCGACAAAAGAGATAACACCCCCCCATTACGTCATGCTTCAGAAATGTGGAAAATGGTCCGTTTTCAAATGTTTTATTTTTGAACGTCAGTTCACATTTGTAGGTGGATCATCAGTGTTAGAGCTAAAATTAGCATGTTTAAAGTGATTTTCATGCTTCCAGGGGCTCGGGAAGTTAATTAAATACCATTTGGAGGCATTTAATGTTCGAGCAAAAACGGCTGATTTTCGACAAAAGAGATAACACCCCCCCATTACGTCATGCTTCAGAAATGTGGAAAATGGTCCGTTTTCAAATGTTTTATTTTTGAACGTCAGTTCACATTTGTAGGTGGATCATCAGTGTTAGAGCTAAAATTAGCATGTTTAAAGTGATTTTCATGCTTCCTGGGGCCCAAAACACAAGATTTATGGAATGGTTAAAAGTGCATGAAAATGGCCAATTTACTCACTCTGAGTTCTCAAAAAGGGTTTCTTCACCCCGGGAAGTTAATTAAATACCATTTGGAGGCATTTAATGTTCGAGCAAAAACGGCTGATTTTCGACAAAAGAGATAACACCCCCCCATTACGTCATGCTTCAGAAATGTGGAAAATGGTCCGTTTTCAAATGTTTTATTTTTGAACGTCAGTTCACATTTGTAGGTGGATCATCAGTGTTAGAGCTAAAATTAGCATGTTTAAAGTGATTTTCATGCTTCCAGGGGCTCGGGAAGTTAATTAAATACCATTTGGAGGCATTTAATGTTCGAGCAAAAACGGCTGATTTTCGACAAAAGAAATAACACCCCCCCATTACGTCATGCTTCAGAAATGTGGAAAATGGTCCGTTTTCAAATGTTTTATTTTTGAACGTCAGTTCACATTTGTAGGTGGATCATCAGTGTTAGAGCTAAAATTAGCATGTTTAAAGTGATTTTCATGCTTCCAGGGGCCCAAAACACAAGATTTATGGAATGGTTAAAAGTGCATGAAAATGGCCAATTTACTCACTCTGAGTTCTCAAAAAGAGTTTCTTCACCCCGGGAAGTTAATTAAATACCATTTGGAGGGATTTAATGTTCGAGCAAAAACAGCTGATTTTCGACAAAAGAGATAACACCCCCCCATTACGTCATGCTTCAGAAATGTGGAAAATGGTCCGTTTTCAAATGTTTTATTTTTGAACGTCAGTTCACATTTGTAGGTGGATCATCAGTGTTAGAGGTAAAATTAGCATGTTTAAAGTGATTTTCATGCTTCCAGGGGCTCGGGAAGTTAATTAAATACCATTTGGAGGCATTTAATGTTCGAGCAAAAACGGCTGATTTTCGACAAAAGAGATAACACCCCCCCATTACGTCATGCTTCAGAAATGTGGAAAATGGTCCGTTTTCAAATGTTTTATTTTTGAACGTCAGTTCACATTTGTAGGTGGATCATCAGTGTTAGAGCTAAAATTAGCATGTTTAAAGTGATTTTCATGCTTCCAGGGGCCCAAAACACAAGATTTATGGAATGGTTAAAAGTGCATGAAAATGGCCAATTTACTCACTCTGAGTTCTCAAAAAGGGTTTCTTCACCCCGGGAAGTTAATTAAATACCATTTGGAGGCATTTAATGTTCGAGCAAAAACGGCTGATTTTCGACAAAAGAGATAACACCCCCCCATTACGTCATGCTTCAGAAATGTGGAAAATGGTCCGTTTTCAAATGTTTTATTTTTGAACGTCAGTTCACATTTGTAGGTGGATCATCAGTGTTAGAGCTAAAATTAGCATGTTTAAAGTGATTTTCATGCTTCCAGGGGCTCGGGAAGTTAATTAAATACCATTTGGAGGCATTTAATGTTCGAGCAAAAACGGCTGATTTTCGACAAAAGAAATAACACCCCCCCATTACGTCATGCTTCAGAAATGTGGAAAATGGTCCGTTTTCAAATGTTTTATTTTTGAACGTCAGTTCACATTTGTAGGTGGATCATCAGTGTTAGAGCTAAAATTAGCATGTTTAAAGTGATTTTCATGCTTCCAGGGGCCCAAAACACGAGATTTATGGAATGGTTAAAAGTGCATGAAAATGGCCAATTTACTCACTCTGAGTTCTCAAAAAGGGTTTCTTCACCCCGGGAAGTTAATTAAATACCATTTGGAGGGATTTAATGTTCGAGCAAAAACAGCTGATTTTCGACAAAAGAGATAACACCCCCCCATTACGTCATGTTTCAGAAATGTGGAAAATGGTCCATTTTCAAATGTTTTATTTTTGAATGTCAGTTCACATTTGTAGGTGGATCATCAGTGTTAGAGCTAAAATTAGCATGTTTAAAGTGATTTTCATGCTTCCAGGGGCTCGGGAAGTTAATTAAATACCATTTGGAGGCATTTAATGTTCGAGCAAAAACGGCTGATTTTCGACAAAAGAGATAACACCCCCCCATTACGTCATGCTTCAGAAATGTGGAAAATGGTCCGTTTTCAAATGTTTTATTTTTGAACGTCAGTTCACATTTGTAGGTGGATCATCAGTGTTAGAGCTAAAATTAGCATGTTTAAAGTGATTTTCATGCTTCCAGGGGCTTGGGAAGTTAATTAAATACCATTTGGAGGCATTTAATGTTCGAGCAAAAACGGCTGATTTTCGACAAAAGAGATAACACCCCCCCATTACGTCATGCTTCAGAAATGTGGAAAATGGTCAGTTTTCAAATGTTTTATTTTTGAACGTCAGTTCACATTTGTAGGTGGATCATCAGTGTTAGAGCTAAAATTAGCATGTTTAAAGTGATTTTCATGCTTCCAGGGGCTCGGGAAGTTAATTAAATACCATTTGGAGGCATTTAATGTTCGAGCAAAAACGGCTGATTTTCGACAAAAGAGATAACACCCCCCCATTTCGTCATGCTTCAGAAATGTGGAAAATGGTCCGTTTTCAAATGTTTTATTTTTGAACGTCAGTTCACATTTGTAGGTGGATCATCAGTGTTAGAGCTAAAATTAGCATGTTTAAAGTGATTTTCATGCTTCCAGGGGCTCGGGAAGTTAATTAAATACCATTTGGAGGCATTTAATGTTCGAGCAAAAACGGCTGATTTTCGACAAAAGAGATAACACCCCCCCATTACGTCATGCTTCAGAAATGTGGAAAATGGTCCGTTTTCAAATGTTTTATTTTTGAACGTCAGTTCACATTTGTAGGTGGATCATCAGTGTTAGAGCTAAAATTAGCATGTTTAAAGTGATTTTCATGCTTCCAGGGGCCCAAAACACAAGATTTATGGAATGGTTAAAAGTGCATGAAAATGGCCAATTTACTCACTCTGAGTTCTCAAAAAGGGTTTCTTCACCCCGGGAAGTTAATTAAATACCATTTGGAGGCATTTAATGTTCGAGCAAAAACGGCTGATTTTCGACAAAAGAGATAACACCCCCCCATTACGTCATGCTTCAGAAATGTGGAAAATGGTCCGTTTTCAAATGTTTTATTTTTGAACGTCAGTTCACATTTGTAGGTGGATCATCAGTGTTAGAGCTAAAATTAGCATGTTTAAAGTGATTTTCATGCTTCCAGTGGCTCGGGAAGTTAATTAAATACCATTTGGAGGCGTTTAATGTTCGAGCAAAAACGGCTGATTTTCGACAAAAGAGATAACACCCCCCATTACGTCATGCTTCAGAAATGTGGAAAATGGTCCGTTTTCAAATGTTTTATTTTTGAACGTCAGTTCACATTTGTAGGTGGATCATCAGTGTTAGAGCTAAAATTAGCATGTTTAAAGTGATTTTCATGCTTCCAGGGGCCCAAAACACAAGATTTATGGAATGGTTAAAAGTGCATGAAAATGGCCAATTTACTCACTCTGAGTTCTCAAAAAGGGTTTCTTCACCCCGGGAAGTTAATTAAATACCATTTGGAGGCATTCAATGTTCGAGCAAAAACGGCTGATTTTCGACAAAAGAGATAACACCCCCCCATTACGTCATGCTTCAGAAATGTGGAAAATGGTCCGTTTTCAAATGTTTTATTTTTGAACGTCAGTTCACATTTGTAGGTGGATCATCAGTGTTAGAGCTAAAATTAGCATGTTTAAAGTGATTTTCATGCTTCCAGGGGCTCGGGAAGTTAATTAAATACCATTTGGAGGCATTTAATGTTCGAGCAAAAACGGCTGATTTTCGACAAAAGAGATAACACCCCCCCATTACGTCATGCTTCAGAAATGTGGAAAATGGTCCGTTTTCAAATGTTTTATTTTTGAACGTCAGTTCACATTTGTAGGTGGATCATCAGTGTTAGAGCTAAAATTAGCATGTTTAAAGTGATTTTCATGCTTCCAGGGGCTCGGGAAGTGAAATAAATACCATTTGGAGGCATTTAATGTTCGAGCAAAAACGGCTGATTTTCGACAAAAGAGATAACACCCCCCCATTACGTCATGCTTCAGAAATGTGGAAAATGGTCCGTTTTCAAATGTTTTATTTTTGAACGTCAGTTCACATTTGTAGGTGGATCATCAGTGTTAGAGCTAAAATTAGCATGTTTAAAGTGATTTTCATGCTTCCAGGGGCTCGGGAAGTGAAATAAATACCATTTGGAGGCATTTAATGTTCGAGCAAAAACGGCTGATTTTCGACAAAAGAGATAACACCCCCCCATTACGTCATGCTTCAGAAATTTGGAAAATGGTCCGTTTTCAAATGTTTCATTTTTGAACGTCAGTTCACATTTGTAGGTGGATCATCAGTGTTAGAGCTAAAATTAGCATGTTTAAAGTGATTTTCATGCTTCCAGGGGCCCAAAACACAAGATTTATGGAATGGTTAAAAGTGCATGAAAATGGCCAATTTACTCACTCTGAGTTCTCAAAAAGGGTTTCTTCACCCCGGGAAGTTAATTAAATACCATTTGGAGGCATTTAATGTTCGAGCAAAAACGGCTGATTTTCGACAAAAGAGATAACACCCCCCCATTACGTCATGCTTCAGAAATGTGGAAAATGGTCCGTTTTCAAATGTTTTATTTTTGAACGTCAGTTCACATTTGTAGGTGGATCATCAGTGTTAGAGCTAAAATTAGCATGTTTAAAGTGATTTTCATGCTTCCAGGGGCTCGGGAAGTGAAATAAATACCATTTGGAGGCATTTAATGTTCGAGCAAAAACGGCTGATTTTCGACAAAAGAGATAACACCCCCCCCCCATTACGTCATGCTTCAGAAATGTGGAAAATGGTCCGTTTTCAAATGTTTTATTTTTGAACGTCAGTTCACATTTGTAGGTGGATCATCAGTGTTAGAGCTAAAATGAGCATGTTTAAAGTGATTTTCATGCTTCCAGGGGCTCGGGAAGTTAATTAAATACCATTTGGAGGCATTTAATGTTCGAGCAAAAACGGCTGATTTTCGACAAAAGAGATAACACCCCCCCATTACGTCATGCTTCAGAAATGTGGAAAATGGTCCGTTTTCAAATGTTTTATTTTTGAACGTCAGTTCACATTTGTAGGTGGATCATCAGTGTTAGAGCTAAAATTAGCATGTTTAAAGTGATTTTCATGCTTCCAGGGGCCCAAAACACAAGATTTATGGAATGGTTAAAAGTGCATGAAAATGGCCAATTTACTCACTCTGAGTTCTCAAAAAGGGTTTCTTCACCCCGGGAAGTTAATTAAATACCATTTGGAGGCATTTAATGTTCGAGCAAAAACGGCTGATTTTCGACAAAAGAGATAACACCCCCCCATTACGTCATGCTTCAGAAATGTGGAAAATGGTCCGTTTTCAAATGTTTTATTTTTGAACGTCAGTTCACATTTGTAGGTGGATCATCAGTGTTAGAGCTAAAATTAGCATGTTTAAAGTGATTTTCATGCTTCCAGGGGCTCGGGAAGTTAATTAAATACCATTTGGAGGCATTTAATGTTCGAGCAAAAACGGCTGATTTTCGACAAAAGAAATAACACCCCCCCATTACTTCATGCTTCAGAAATGTGGAAAATGGTCCGTTTTCAAATGTTTTATTTTTGAACGTCAGTTCACATTTGTAGGTGGATCATCAGTGTTAGAGCTAAAATTAGCATGTTTAAAGTGATTTTCATGCTTCCAGGGGCCCAAAACACAAGATTTATGGAATGGTTAAAAGTGCATGAAAATGGCCAATTTACTCACTCTGAGTTCTCAAAAAGGGTTTCTTCACCCCGGGAAGTTAATTAAATACCATTTGGAGGCATTTAATGTTCGAGCAAAAACGGCTGATTTTCGACAAAAGAGATAACACCCCCCCATTACGTCATGCTTCAGAAATGTGGAAAATGGTCCGTTTTCAAATGTTTTATTTTTGAACGTCAGTTCACATTTGTAGGTGGATCATCAGTGTTAGAGCTAAAATTAGCATGTTTAAAGTGATTTTCATGCTTCCAGGGGCTCGGGAAGTTAATTAAATACCATTTGGAGGCATTTAATGTTCGAGCAAAAACGGCTGATTTTCGACAAAAGAGATAACACCCCCCCATTACGTCATGCTTCAGAAATGTGGAAAATGGTCCGTTTTCAAATGTTTTATTTTTGAACGTCAGTTCACATTTGTAGGTGGATCATCAGTGTTAGAGCTAAAATTAGCATGTTTAAAGTGATTTTCATGCTTCCTGGGGCCCAAAACACAAGATTTATGGAATGGTTAAAAGTGCATGAAAATGGCCAATTTACTCACTCTGAGTTCTCAAAAAGGGTTTCTTCACCCCGGGAAGTTAATTAAATACCATTTGGAGGCATTTAATGTTCGAGCAAAAACGGCTGATTTTCGACAAAAGAGATAACACCCCCCCATTACGTCATGCTTCAGAAATGTGGAAAATGGTCCGTTTTCAAATGTTTTATTTTTGAACGTCAGTTCACATTTGTAGGTGGATCATCAGTGTTAGAGCTAAAATTAGCATGTTTAAAGTGATTTTCATGCTTCCAGGGGCTCGGGAAGTTAATTAAATACCATTTGGAGGCATTTAATGTTCGAGCAAAAACGGCTGATTTTCGACAAAAGAAATAACACCCCCCCATTACGTCATGCTTCAGAAATGTGGAAAATGGTCCGTTTTCAAATGTTTTATTTTTGAACGTCAGTTCACATTTGTAGGTGGATCATCAGTGTTAGAGCTAAAATTAGCATGTTTAAAGTGATTTTCATGCTTCCAGGGGCCCAAAACACAAGATTTATGGAATGGTTAAAAGTGCATGAAAATGGCCAATTTACTCACTCTGAGTTCTCAAAAAGAGTTTCTTCACCCCGGGAAGTTAATTAAATACCATTTGGAGGGATTTAATGTTCGAGCAAAAACAGCTGATTTTCGACAAAAGAGATAACACCCCCCCATTACGTCATGTTTCAGAAATGTGGAAAATGGTCCATTTTCAAATGTTTTATTTTTGAATGTCAGTTCACATTTGTAGGTGGATCATCAGTGTTAGAGCTAAAATTAGCATGTTTAAAGTGATTTTCATGCTTCCAGGGGCTCGGGAAGTTAATTAAATACCATTTGGAGGCATTTAATGTTCGAGCAAAAACGGCTGATTTTCGACAAAAGAGATAACACCCCCCATTACGTCATGCTTCAGAAATGTGGAAAATGGTCCGTTTTCAAATGTTTTATTTTTGAACGTCAGTTCACATTTGTAGGTGGATCATCAGTGTTAGAGCTAAAATTAGCATGTTTAAAGTGATTTTCATGCTTCCAGGGGCTTGGGAAGTTAATTAAATACCATTTGGAGGCATTTAATGTTCGAGCAAAAACGGCTGATTTTCGACAAAAGAGATAACACCCCCCCATTACGTCATGCTTCAGAAATGTGGAAAATGGTCAGTTTTCAAATGTTTTATTTTTGAACGTCAGTTCACATTTGTAGGTGGATCGTCAGTGTTAGAGCTAAAATTAGCATGTTTAAAGTGATTTTCATGCTTCCAGGGGCTCGGGAAGTTAATTAAATACCATTTGGAGGCATTTAATGTTCGAGCAAAAACGGCTGATTTTCGACAAAAGAGATAACACCCCCCCATTTCGTCATGCTTCAGAAATGTGGAAAATGGTCCGTTTTCAAATGTTTTATTTTTGAACGTCAGTTCACATTTGTAGGTGGATCATCAGTGTTAGAGCTAAAATTAGCATGTTTAAAGTGATTTTCATGCTTCCAGGGGCTCGGGAAGTTAATTAAATACCATTTGGAGGCATTTAATGTTCGAGCAAAAACGGCTGATTTTCGACAAAAGAGATAACACCCCCCCATTACGTCATGCTTCAGAAATGTGGAAAATGGTCCGTTTTCAAATGTTTTATTTTTGAACGTCAGTTCACATTTGTAGGTGGATCATCAGTGTTAGAGCTAAAATTAGCATGTTTAAAGTGATTTTCATGCTTCCAGGGGCCCAAAACACAAGATTTATGGAATGGTTAAAAGTGCATGAAAATGGCCAATTTACTCACTCTGAGTTCTCAAAAAGGGTTTCTTCACCCCGGGAAGTTAATTAAATACCATTTGGAGGCATTTAATGTTCGAGCAAAAACGGCTGATTTTCGACAAAAGAGATAACACCCCCCCATTACGTCATGCTTCAGAAATGTGGAAAATGGTCCGTTTTCAAATGTTTTATTTTTGAACGTCAGTTCACATTTGTAGGTGGATCATCAGTGTTAGAGCTAAAATTAGCATGTTTAAAGTGATTTTCATGCTTCCAGTGGCTCGGGAAGTTAATTAAATACCATTTGGAGGCATTTAATGTTCGAGCAAAAACGGCTGATTTTCGACAAAAGAGATAACACCCCCCATTACGTCATGCTTCAGAAATGTGGAAAATGGTCCGTTTTCAAATGTTTTATTTTTGAACGTCAGTTCACATTTGTAGGTGGATCATCAGTGTTAGAGCTAAAATTAGCATGTTTAAAGTGATTTTCATGCTTCCAGGGGCCCAAAACACAAGATTTATGGAATGGTTAAAAGTGCATGAAAATGGCCAATTTACTCACTCTGAGTTCTCAAAAAGGGTTTCTTCACCCCGGGAAGTTAATTAAATACCATTTGGAGGCATTCAATGTTCGAGCAAAAACGGCTGATTTTCGACAAAAGAGATAACACCCCCCCATTACGTCATGCTTCAGAAATGTGGAAAATGGTCCGTTTTCAAATGTTTTATTTTTGAACGTCAGTTCACATTTGTAGGTGGATCATCAGTGTTAGAGCTAAAATTAGCATGTTTAAAGTGATTTTCATGCTTCCAGGGGCTCGGGAAGTTAATTAAATACCATTTGGAGGCATTTAATGTTCGAGCAAAAACGGCTGATTTTCGACAAAAGAGATAACACCCCCCCATTACGTCATGCTTCAGAAATATTGAAAATGGTCCGTTTTCAAATGTTTTATTTTTGAACGTCAGTTCACATTTGTAGGTGGATCATCAGTGTTAGAGCTAAAATTAGCATGTTTAAAGTGATTTTCATGCTTCCAGGGGCTCGGGAAGTGAAATAAATACCATTTGGAGGCATTTAATGTTCGAGCAAAAACGGCTGATTTTCGACAAAAGAGATAACACCCCCCCATTACGTCATGCTTCAGAAATTTGGAAAATGGTCCGTTTTCAAATGTTTCATTTTTGAACGTCAGTTCACATTTGTAGGTGGATCATCAGTGTTAGAGCTAAAATTAGCATGTTTAAAGTGATTTTCATGCTTCCAGGGGCCCAAAACACAAGATTTATGGAATGGTTAAAAGTGCATGAAAATGGCCAATTTACTCACTCTGAGTTCTCAAAAAGGGTTTCTTCACCCCGGGAAGTTAATTAAATACCATTTGGAGGCATTTAATGTTCGAGCAAAAACGGCTGATTTTCGACAAAAGAGATAACACCCCCCCATTACGTCATGCTTCAGAAATGTGGAAAATGGTCCGTTTTCAAATGTTTTATTTTTGAACGTCAGTTCACATTTGTAGGTGGATCATCAGTGTTAGAGCTAAAATTAGCATGTTTAAAGTGATTTTCATGCTTCCAGGGGCTCGGGAAGTGAAATAAATACCATTTGGAGGCATTTAATGTTCGAGCAAAAACGGCTGATTTTCGACAAAAGAGATAACACCCCCCCATTACGTCATGCTTCAGAAATGTGGAAAATGGTCCGTTTTCAAATGTTTTATTTTTGAACGTCAGTTCACATTTGTAGGTGGATCATCAGTGTTAGAGCTAAAATTAGCATGTTTAAAGTGATTTTCATGCTTCCAGGGGCTCGGGAAGTTAATTAAATACCATTTGGAGGCATTTAATGTTCGAGCAAAAACGGCTGATTTTCGACAAAAGAGATAACACCCCCCCATTACGTCATGCTTCAGAAATGTGGAAAATGGTCCGTTTTCAAATGTTTTATTTTTGAACGTCAGTTCACATTTGTAGGTGGATCATCAGTGTTAGAGCTAAAATTAGCATGTTTAAAGTGATTTTCATGCTTCCAGGGGCTCGGGAAGTTAATTAAATACCATTTGGAGGCATTTAATGTTCGAGCAAAAACGGCTGATTTTCGACAAAAGAGATAACACCCCCCCATTACGTCATGCTTCAAAAATGTGGAAAATGGTCCGTTTTCAAATGTTTTATTTTTGAACGTCAGTTCACATTTGTAGGTGGATCATCAGTGTTAGAGCTAAAATTAGCATGTTTAAAGTGATTTTCATGCTTCCAGGGGCTCGGGAAGTTAATTAAATACCATTTGGAGGCATTTAATGTTCGAGCAAAAACGGCTGATTTTCAACAAAAGAGATAACACCCCCCCATTACGTCATGCTTCAGAAATGTGGAAAATGGTCCGTTTTCAAATGTTTTATTTTTGAACGTCAGTTCACATTTGTAGGTGGATCATCAGTGTTAGAGCTAAAATTAGCATGTTTAAAGTGATTTTCATGCTTCCAGGGGCTCGGGAAGTTAATTAAATACCATTTGGAGGCATTTAATGTTCGAGCAAAAACGGCTGATTTTCGACAAAAGAGATAACACCCCCCCATTACGTCATGCTTCAGAAATGTGGAAAATGGTCCGTTTTCAAATGTTTTATTTTTGAACGTCAGTTCACATTTGTAGGTGGATCATCAGTGTTAGAGCTAAAATTAGCATGTTTAAAGTGATTTTCATGCTACCAGGGGCTCGGGAAGTTAATTAAATACCATTTGGAGGCATTTAATGTTCGAGCAAAAACGGCTGATTTTCGACAAAAGAGATAACACCCCCCCATTACGTCATGCTTCAGAAATGTGGAAAATGGTCCGTTTTCAAATGTTTTATTTTTGAACGTCAGTTCACATTTGTAGGTGGATCATCAGTGTTAGAGCTAAAATTAGCATGTTTAAAGTGATTTTCATGCTTCCAGGGGCCCAAAACACAAGATTTATGGAATGGTTAAAAGTGCATGAAAATGGCCAATTTACTCACTCTGAGTTCTCAAAAAGGGTTTCTTCACCCCGGGAAGTTAATTAAATACCATTTGGAGGCATTTAATGTTCGAGCAAAAACGGCTGATTTTCGACAAAAGAGATAACACCCCCCCATTACGTCATGCTTCAGAAATGTGGAAAATGGTCCGTTTTCAAATGTTTTATTTTTGAACGTCAGTTCACATTTGTAGGTGGATCATCAGTGTTAGAGCTAAAATTAGCATGTTTAAAGTGATTTTCATGCTTCCAGGGGCCCAAAACACAAGATTTATGGAATGGTTAAAAGTGCATGAAAATGGTCAATTTACTCACTCTGAGTTCTCAAAAAGGGTTTCTTCACCCCGGGAAGTTAATTAAATACCATTTGGAGGCATTTAATGTTCGAGCAAAAACGGCTGATTTTCGACAAAAGAGATAACACCCCCCCATTACGTCATGCTTCAGAAATGTGGAAAATGGTCCGTTTTCAAATGTTTTATTTTTGAACGTCAGTTCACATTTGTAGGTGGATCATCAGTGTTAGAGCTAAAATTAGCATGTTTAAAGTGATTTTCATGCTTCCAGGGGCCCAAAACACAAGATTTATGGAATGGTTAAAAGTGCATGAAAATGGCCAATTTACTCACTCTGAGTACTCAAAAAGGGTTTCTTCACCCCGGGAAGTTAATTAAATACCATTTGGAGGCATTTAATGTTCGAGCAAAAACGGCTGATTTTCGACAAAAGAGATAACACCCCCCCATTACGTCATGCTTCAGAAATGTGGAAAATGGTCCGTTTTCAAATGTTTTATTTTTGAACGTCAGTTCACATTTGTAGGTGGATCATCAGTGTTAGAGCTAAAATTAGCATGTTTAAAGTGATTTTCATGCTTCCAGGGGCCCAAAACACAAGATTAATGGAATGGTTAAAAGTGCATGAAAATGGCCAATTTACTCACTCTGAGTTCTCAAAAAGGGTTTCTTCACCCCGGGAAGTGAAATAAATACCATTTGGAGGCATTTAATGTTCGAGCAAAAACGGCTGATTTTCGACAAAAGAGATAACACCCCCCCATTACGTCATGCTTCAGAAATGTGGAAAATGGTCCGTTTTCAAATGTTTTATTTTTGAACGTCAGTTCACATTTGTAGGTGGATCATCAGTGTTAGAGCTAAAATTAGCATGTTTAAAGTGATTTTCATGCTTCCAGGGGCTCGGGAAGTTAATTAAATACCATTTGGAGGCATTTAATGTTCGAGCAACAACGGCTGATTTTCGACAAAAGAGATAACACCCCCCCCATTACGTCATGCTTCAGAAATGTGGAAAATGGTCCGTTTTCAAATGTTTTATTTTTGAACGTCAGTTCACATTTGTAGGTGGATCATCAGTGTTAGAGCTAAAATTAGCATGTTTAAAGTGATTTTCATGCTTCCAGGGGCTCGGGAAGTTAATTAAATACCATTTGGAGGCATTTAATGTTCGAGCAAAAAACGGCTGATTTTCGACAAAAGAGATAACACCCCCCCATTACGTCATGCTTCAGAAATGTGGAAAATGGTCCGTTTTCAAATGTTTTATTTTTGAACGTCAGTTCACATTTGTAGGTGGATCATCAGTGTTAGAGCTAAAATTAGCATGTTTAAAGTGATTTTCATGCTTCCAGGGGCTCGGGAAGTGAAATAAATACCATTTGGAGGCATTTAATGTTCGAGCAAAAACGGCAGATTTTCGACAAAAGAGATAACACCCCCCCATTACGTCATGCTTCAGAAATTTGGAAAATGGTCCGTTTTCAAATGTTTTATTTTTGAACGTCAGTTCACATTTGTAGGTGGATCATCAGTGTTAGAGCTAAAATTAGCATGTTTAAAGTGATTTTCATGCTTCCAGGGGCTCGGGAAGTTAATTAAATACCATTTGGAGGCATTTAATGTTCGAGCAAAAACGGCTGATTTTCGACAAAAGAAATAACACCCCCCCCATTACGTCATGCTTCAGAAATGTGGAAAATGGTCCGTTTTCAAATGTTTTATTTTTGAACGTCAGTTCACCTTTGTAGGTGGATCATCAGTGTTAGAGCTAAAATTAGCATGTTTAAAGTGATTTTCATGCTTCCAGGGGCCCAAAGCACAAGATTTATGGAATGGTTAAAAGTGCATGAAAATGGCCAATTTACTCACTCTGAGTTCTCAAAAAGGGTTTCTTCACCCCGGGAAGTTAATTAAATACCATTTGGAGGCATTTAATGTTCGAGCAAAAACGGCTGATTTTCGACAAAAGAGATAACACCCCCCCATTACGTCATGCTTCAGAAATGTGGAAAATGGTCCGTTTTCAAATGTTTTATTTTTGAACGTCAGTTCACATTTGTAGGTGGATCATCAGTGTTAGAGCTAAAATTAGCATGTTTAAAGTGATTTTCATGCTTCCAGGGGCCCAAAACACAAGATTTATGGAATGGTTAAAAGTGCATGAAAATGGCCAATTTACTCACTCTGAGTTCTCAAAAAGGGTTTCTTCACCCCGGGAAGTTAATTAAATACCATTTGGAGGCATTTAATGTTCGAGCAAAAACGGCTGATTTTCGACAAAAGAGATAACACCCCCCCATTACGTCATGCTTCAGAAATGTGGAAAATGGTCCGTATTCAAATGTTTTATTTTTGAACGTCAGTTCACATTTGTAGGTGGATCATCAGTGTTAGAGCTAAAATTAGCATGTTTAAAGTGATTTTCATGCTTCCAGGGGCCCAAAACACAAGATTTATGGAATGGTTAAAAGTGCATGAAAATGGCCAATTTACTCACTCTGAGTTCTCAAAAAGGGTTTCTTCACCCCGGGAAGTTAATTAAATACCATTTGGAGGCATTTAATGTTCGAGCAAAAACGGCTGATTTTCGACAAAAGAGATAACACCCCCCCATTACGTCATGCTTCAGAAATGTGGAAAATGGTCCGTTTTCAAATGTTTTATTTTTGAACGTCAGTTCACATTTTTAGGTGGATCATCAGTGTTAGAGCTAAAATTAGCATGTTTAAAGTGATTTTCATGCTTCCAGGGGCTCGGGAAGTTAATTAAATACCATTTGGAGGCATTTAATGTTCGAGCAAAAACGGCTGATTTTCGACAAAAGAGATAACACCCCCCCATTACGTCATGCTTCAGAAATGTGGAAAATGGTCCGTTTTCAAATGTTTTATTTTTGAACGTCAGTTCACATTTGTAGGTGGATCATCAGTGTTAGAGCTAAAATTAGCATGTTTAAAGTGATTTTCATGCTTCCAGGGGCCCAAAACACAAGATTTATGGAATGGTTAAAAGTGCATGAAAATGGCCAATTTACTCACTCTGAGTTCTCAAAAAGGGTTTCTTCACCCCGGGAAGTTAATTAAATACCATTTGGAGGCATTTAATGTTCGAGCAAAAACGGCTGATTTTCGACAAAAGAGATAACACCCCCCCATTACGTCATGCTTCAGAAATGTGGAAAATGGTCCGTTTTCAAATGTTTTATTTTTGAACGTCAGTTCACATTTGTAGGTGGATCATCAGTGTTAGAGCTAAAATTAGCATGTTTAAAGTGATTTTCATGCTTCCAGGGGCCCAAAACACAAGATTAATGGAATGGTTAAAAGTGCATGAAAATGGCCAATTTACTCACTCTGAGTTCTCAAAAAGGGTTTCTTCACCCCGGGAAGTGAAATAAATACCATTTGGAGGCATTTAATGTTTGAGCAAAAACGGCTGATTTTCGACAAAAGAGATAACACCCCCCCATTACGTCATGCTTCAGAAATGTGGAAAATGGTCCGTTTTCAAATGTTTTATTTTTGAACGTCAGTTCACATTTGTAGGTGGATCATCAGTGTTAGAGCTAAAATTAGCATGTTTAAAGTGATTTTCATGCATCCAGGGGCTCGGGAAGTTAATTAAATACCATTTGGAGGCATTTAATGTTCGAGCAAAAAACGGCTGATTTTCGACAAAAGAGATAACACCCCCCCATTACGTCATGCTTCAGAAATGTGGAAAATGGTCCGTTTTCAAATGTTTTATTTTTGAACGTCAGTTCACATTTGTAGGTTGATCATCAGTGTTAGAGCTAAAATTAGCATGTTTAAAGTGATTTTCATGCTTCCAGGGGCTCGGGAAGTGAAATAAATACCATTTGGAGGCATTTAATGTTCGAGCAAAAACGGCTGATTTTCGACAAAAGAGATAACACCCCCCCATTACGTCATGCTTCAGAAATGTAGAAAATGGTCCGTTTTCAAATGTTTTATTTTTGAACGTCAGTTCACATTTGTAGGTGGATCATCAGTGTTAGAGCTAAAATTAGCATGTTTAAAGTGATTTTCATGCTTCCAGGGGCTCGGGAAGTTAATTAAATACCATTTGGAGGCATTTAATGTTCGAGCAAAAACGGCTGATTTTCAACAAAAGAGATAACACCCCCCCCATTACGTCATGCTTCAGAAATGTGGAAAATGGTCCGTTTTCAAATGTTTTATTTTTGAACGTCAGTTCACATTTGTAGGTGGATCATCAGTGTTAGAGCTAAAATTAGCATGTTTAAAGTGATTTTCATGCTTCCAGGGGCTCGGGAAGTTAATTAAATACCATTTGAAGGCATTTAATGTTCGAGCAAAAACGGCTGATTTTCGACAAAAGAGATAACACCCCCCCATTACTTCATGCTTCAGAAATGTGGAAAATGGTCCGTTTTCAAATGTTTTATTTTTGAACGTCAGTTCACATTTGTAGGTGGATCATCAGTGTTAGAGCTAAAATTAGCATGTTTAAAGTGATTTTCATGCTTCCAGGGGCCCAAAACACAAGATTTATGGAATGGTTAAAAGTGCATGAAAATGGCCAATTTACTCACTCTGAGTTCTCAAAAAGGGTTTCTTCACCCCGGGAAGTTAATTAAATACCATTTGGAGGCATTTAATGTTCGAGCAAAAACGGCTGATTTTCGACAAAAGAGATAACACCCCCCCTTACGTCATGCTTCAGAAATGTGGAAAATGGTCCGTTTTCAAATGTTTTATTTTTGAACGTCAGTTCACATTTGTAGGTGGATCATCAGTGTTAGAGCTAAAATTAGCATGTTTAAAGTGATTTTCATGCTTCCAGGGGCTCGGGAAGTTAATTAAATACCATTTGGAGGCATTTAATGTTCGAGCAAAAACGGCTGATTTTCGACAAAAGAGATAACACCCCCCCATTACGTCATGCTTCAGAAATGTGGAAAATGGTTCGTTTTCAAATGTTTTATTTTTGAACGTCAGTTCACATTTGTAGGTGGATCATCAGTGTTAGAGCTAAAATTAGCATGTTTAAAGTGATTTTCATGCTTCCAGGGGCCCAAAACACAAGATTTATGGAATGGTTAAAAGTGCATGAAAATGGCCAATTTACTCACTCTGAGTTCTCAAAAAGGGTTTCTTCACCCCGGGAAGTTAATTAAATACCATTTGGAGGCATTTAATGTTCGAGCAAAAACGGCTGATTTTCGACAAAAGAGATAACACCCCCCCATTACATCATGCTTCAGAAATGTGGAAAATGGTCCGTTTTCAAATGTTTTATTTTTGAACGTCAGTTCACATTTGTAGGTGGATCATCAGTGTTAGAGCTAAAATTAGCATGTTTAAAGTGATTTTCATGCTTCCAGGGGCTCGGGAAGTTAATTAAATACCATTTGGAGGCATTTAATGTTCGAGCAAAAACGGCTGATTTTCGACAAAAGAGATAACACCCCCCCATTACGTCATGCTTCAGAAATGTGGAAAATGGTCCGTTTTCAAATGTTTTATTTTTGAACGTCAGTTCACATTTGTAGGTGGATCATCAGTGTTAGAGCTAAAATTAGCATGTTTAAAGTGATTTTCATGCTTCCAGGGGCTCGGGAAGTTAATTAAATACCATTTGGAGGCATTTAATGTTCGAGCAAAAACGGCTGATTTTCGACAAAAGAGATAACACCCCCCCCATTTCGTCATGCTTCAGAAATGTGGAAAATGGTCCGTTTTCAAATGTTTTATTTTTGAACGTCAGTTCACATTTGTAGGTGGATCATCAGTGTTAGAGCTAAAATTAGCATGTTTAAAGTGATTTTCATGCTTCCAGGGGCTCGGGAAGTTAATTAAATACCATTTGGAGGCATTTAATGTTCGAGCAAAAACGGCTGATTTTCGACAAAAGAGATAACACCCCCCCATTACGTCATGCTTCAGAAATGTGGAAAATGGTCCGTTTTCAAATGTTTTATTTTTGAACGTCAGTTCACATTTGTAGGTGGATCATCAGTGTTAGAGCTAAAATTAGCATGTTTAAAGTGATTTTCATGCTTCCAGGGGCCCAAAACACAAGATTTATGGAATGGTTAAAAGTGCATGAAAATGGCCAATTTACTCACTCTGAGTTCTCAAAAAGGGTTTCTTCACCCCGGGAAGTTAATTAAATACCATTTGGAGGCATTTAATGTTCGAGCAAAAACGGCTGATTTTCGACAAAAGAGATAACACCCCCCCATTACGTCATGCTTCAGAAATGTGGAAAATGGTCCGTTTTCAAATGTTTTATTTTTGAACGTCAGTTCACATTTGTAGGTGGATCATCAGTGTTAGAGCTAAAATTAGCATGTTTAAAGTGATTTTCATGCTTCCAGGGGCCCAAAACACAAGATTTATGGAATGGTTAAAAGTGCATGAAAATGGTCAATTTACTCACTCTGAGTTCTCAAAAAGGGTTTCTTCACCCCGGGAAGTTAATTAAATACCATTTGGAGGCATTTAATGTTCGAGCAAAAACGGCTGATTTTCGACAAAAGAGATAACACCCCCCCATTACGTCATGCTTCAGAAATGTGGAAAATGGTCCGTTTTCAAATGTTTTATTTTTGAACGTCAGTTCACATTTGTAGGTGGATCATCAGTGTTAGAGCTAAAATTAGCATGTTTAAAGTGATTTTCATGCTTCCAGGGGCCCAAAACACAAGATTTATGGAATGGTTAAAAGTGCATGAAAATGGCCAATTTACTCACTCTGAGTACTCAAAAAGGGTTTCTTCACCCCGGGAAGTTAATTAAATACCATTTGGAGGCATTTAATGTTCGAGCAAAAACGGCTGATTTTCGACAAAAGAGATAACACCCCCCCATTACGTCATGCTTCAGAAATGTGGAAAATGGTCCGTTTTCAAATGTTTTATTTTTGAACGTCAGTTCACATTTGTAGGTGGATCATCAGTGTTAGAGCTAAAATTAGCATGTTTAAAGTGATTTTCATGCTTCCAGGGGCCCAAAACACAAGATTAATGGAATGGTTAAAAGTGCATGAAAATGGCCAATTTACTCACTCTGAGTTCTCAAAAAGGGTTTCTTCACCCCGGGAAGTGAAATAAATACCATTTGGAGGCATTTAATGTTCGAGCAAAAACGGCTGATTTTCGACAAAAGAGATAACACCCCCCCATTACGTCATGCTTCAGAAATGTGGAAAATGGTCCGTTTTCAAATGTTTTATTTTTGAACGTCAGTTCACATTTGTAGGTGGATCATCAGTGTTAGAGCTAAAATTAGCATGTTTAAAGTGATTTTCATGCTTCCAGGGGCTCGGGAAGTTAATTAAATACCATTTGGAGGCATTTAATGTTCGAGCAACAACGGCTGATTTTCGACAAAAGAGATAACACCCCCCCCATTACGTCATGCTTCAGAAATGTGGAAAATGGTCCGTTTTCAAATGTTTTATTTTTGAACGTCAGTTCACATTTGTAGGTGGATCATCAGTGTTAGAGCTAAAATTAGCATGTTTAAAGTGATTTTCATGCTTCCAGGGGCTCGGGAAGTTAATTAAATACCATTTGGAGGCATTTAATGTTCGAGCAAAAAACGGCTGATTTTCGACAAAAGAGATAACACCCCCCCATTACGTCATGCTTCAGAAATGTGGAAAATGGTCCGTTTTCAAATGTTTTATTTTTGAACGTCAGTTCACATTTGTAGGTGGATCATCAGTGTTAGAGCTAAAATTAGCATGTTTAAAGTGATTTTCATGCTTCCAGGGGCTCGGGAAGTGAAATAAATACCATTTGGAGGCATTTAATGTTCGAGCAAAAACGGCAGATTTTCGACAAAAGAGATAACACCCCCCCATTACGTCATGCTTCAGAAATTTGGAAAATGGTCCGTTTTCAAATGTTTTATTTTTGAACGTCAGTTCACATTTGTAGGTGGATCATCAGTGTTAGAGCTAAAATTAGCATGTTTAAAGTGATTTTCATGCTTCCAGGGGCTCGGGAAGTTAATTAAATACCATTTGGAGGCATTTAATGTTCGAGCAAAAACGGCTGATTTTCGACAAAAGAAATAACACCCCCCCCATTACGTCATGCTTCAGAAATGTGGAAAATGGTCCGTTTTCAAATGTTTTATTTTTGAACGTCAGTTCACCTTTGTAGGTGGATCATCAGTGTTAGAGCTAAAATTAGCATGTTTAAAGTGATTTTCATGCTTCCAGGGGCCCAAAGCACAAGATTTATGGAATGGTTAAAAGTGCATGAAAATGGCCAATTTACTCACTCTGAGTTCTCAAAAAGGGTTTCTTCACCCCGGGAAGTTAATTAAATACCATTTGGAGGCATTTAATGTTCGAGCAAAAACGGCTGATTTTCGACAAAAGAGATAACACCCCCCCATTACGTCATGCTTCAGAAATGTGGAAAATGGTCCGTTTTCAAATGTTTTATTTTTGAACGTCAGTTCACATTTGTAGGTGGATCATCAGTGTTAGAGCTAAAATTAGCATGTTTAAAGTGATTTTCATGCTTCCAGGGGCCCAAAACACAAGATTTATGGAATGGTTAAAAGTGCATGAAAATGGCCAATTTACTCACTCTGAGTTCTCAAAAAGGGTTTCTTCACCCCGGGAAGTTAATTAAATACCATTTGGAGGCATTTAATGTTCGAGCAAAAACGGCTGATTTTCGACAAAAGAGATAACACCCCCCCATTACGTCATGCTTCAGAAATGTGGAAAATGGTCCGTTTTCAAATGTTTTATTTTTGAACGTCAGTTCACATTTGTAGGTGGATCATCAGTGTTAGAGCTAAAATTAGCATGTTTAAAGTGATTTTCATGCTTCCAGGGGCCCAAAACACAAGATTTATGGAATGGTTAAAAGTGCATGAAAATGGCCAATTTACTCACTCTGAGTTCTCAAAAAGGGTTTCTTCACCCCGGGAAGTTAATTAAATACCATTTGGAGGCATTTAATGTTCGAGCAAAAACGGCTGATTTTCGACAAAAGAGATAACACCCCCCCATTACGTCATGCTTCAGAAATGTGGAAAATGGTCCGTTTTCAAATGTTTTATTTTTGAACGTCAGTTCACATTTTTAGGTGGATCATCAGTGTTAGAGCTAAAATTAGCATGTTTAAAGTGATTTTCATGCTTCCAGGGGCTCGGGAAGTTAATTAAATACCATTTGGAGGCATTTAATGTTCGAGCAAAAACGGCTGATTTTCGACAAAAGAGATAACACCCCCCCATTACGTCATGCTTCAGAAATGTGGAAAATGGTCCGTTTTCAAATGTTTTATTTTTGAACGTCAGTTCACATTTGTAGGTGGATCATCAGTGTTAGAGCTAAAATTAGCATGTTTAAAGTGATTTTCATGCTTCCAGGGGCCCAAAACACAAGATTTATGGAATGGTTAAAAGTGCATGAAAATGGCCAATTTACTCACTCTGAGTTCTCAAAAAGGGTTTCTTCACCCCGGGAAGTTAATTAAATACCATTTGGAGGCATTTAATGTTCGAGCAAAAACGGCTGATTTTCGACAAAAGAGATAACACCCCCCCATTACGTCATGCTTCAGAAATGTGGAAAATGGTCCGTTTTCAAATGTTTTATTTTTGAACGTCAGTTCACATTTGTAGGTGGATCATCAGTGTTAGAGCTAAAATTAGCATGTTTAAAGTGATTTTCATGCTTCCAGGGGCCCAAAACACAAGATTAATGGAATGGTTAAAAGTGCATGAAAATGGCCAATTTACTCACTCTGAGTTCTCAAAAAGGGTTTCTTCACCCCGGGAAGTGAAATAAATACCATTTGGAGGCATTTAATGTTTGAGCAAAAACGGCTGATTTTCGACAAAAGAGATAACACCCCCCCATTACGTCATGCTTCAGAAATGTGGAAAATGGTCCGTTTTCAAATGTTTTATTTTTGAACGTCAGTTCACATTTGTAGGTGGATCATCAGTGTTAGAGCTAAAATTAGCATGTTTAAAGTGATTTTCATGCATCCAGGGGCTCGGGAAGTTAATTAAATACCATTTGGAGGCATTTAATGTTCGAGCAAAAAACGGCTGATTTTCGACAAAAGAGATAACACCCCCCCATTACGTCATGCTTCAGAAATGTGGAAAATGGTCCGTTTTCAAATGTTTTATTTTTGAACGTCAGTTCACATTTGTAGGTTGATCATCAGTGTTAGAGCTAAAATTAGCATGTTTAAAGTGATTTTCATGCTTCCAGGGGCTCGGGAAGTGAAATAAATACCATTTGGAGGCATTTAATGTTCGAGCAAAAACGGCTGATTTTCGACAAAAGAGATAACACCCCCCCATTACGTCATGCTTCAGAAATGTAGAAAATGGTCCGTTTTCAAATGTTTTATTTTTGAACGTCAGTTCACATTTGTAGGTGGATCATCAGTGTTAGAGCTAAAATTAGCATGTTTAAAGTGATTTTCATGCTTCCAGGGGCTCGGGAAGTTAATTAAATACCATTTGGAGGCATTTAATGTTCGAGCAAAAACGGCTGATTTTCAACAAAAGAGATAACACCCCCCCCATTACGTCATGCTTCAGAAATGTGGAAAATGGTCCGTTTTCAAATGTTTTATTTTTGAACGTCAGTTCACATTTGTAGGTGGATCATCAGTGTTAGAGCTAAAATTAGCATGTTTAAAGTGATTTTCATGCTTCCAGGGGCTCGGGAAGTTAATTAAATACCATTTGAAGGCATTTAATGTTCGAGCAAAAACGGCTGATTTTCGACAAAAGAGATAACACCCCCCCATTACTTCATGCTTCAGAAATGTGGAAAATGGTCCGTTTTCAAATGTTTTATTTTTGAACGTCAGTTCACATTTGTAGGTGGATCATCAGTGTTAGAGCTAAAATTAGCATGTTTAAAGTGATTTTCATGCTTCCAGGGGCCCAAAACACAAGATTTATGGAATGGTTAAAAGTGCATGAAAATGGCCAATTTACTCACTCTGAGTTCTCAAAAAGGGTTTCTTCACCCCGGGAAGTTAATTAAATACCATTTGGAGGCATTTAATGTTCGAGCAAAAACGGCTGATTTTCGACAAAAGAGATAACACCCCCCCTTACGTCATGCTTCAGAAATGTGGAAAATGGTCCGTTTTCAAATGTTTTATTTTTGAACGTCAGTTCACATTTGTAGGTGGATCATCAGTGTTAGAGCTAAAATTAGCATGTTTAAAGTGATTTTCATGCTTCCAGGGGCTCGGGAAGTTAATTAAATACCATTTGGAGGCATTTAATGTTCGAGCAAAAACGGCTGATTTTCGACAAAAGAGATAACACCCCCCCATTACGTCATGCTTCAGAAATGTGGAAAATGGTTCGTTTTCAAATGTTTTATTTTTGAACGTCAGTTCACATTTGTAGGTGGATCATCAGTGTTAGAGCTAAAATTAGCATGTTTAAAGTGATTTTCATGCTTCCAGGGGCCCAAAACACAAGATTTATGGAATGGTTAAAAGTGCATGAAAATGGCCAATTTACTCACTCTGAGTTCTCAAAAAGGGTTTCTTCACCCCGGGAAGTTAATTAAATACCATTTGGAGGCATTTAATGTTCGAGCAAAAACGGCTGATTTTCGACAAAAGAGATAACACCCCCCCATTACATCATGCTTCAGAAATGTGGAAAATGGTCCGTTTTCAAATGTTTTATTTTTGAACGTCAGTTCACATTTGTAGGTGGATCATCAGTGTTAGAGCTAAAATTAGCATGTTTAAAGTGATTTTCATGCTTCCAGGGGCTCGGGAAGTTAATTAAATACCATTTGGAGGCATTTAATGTTCGAGCAAAAACGGCTGATTTTCGACAAAAGAGATAACACCCCCCCATTACGTCATGCTTCAGAAATGTGGAAAATGGTCCGTTTTCAAATGTTTTATTTTTGAACGTCAGTTCACATTTGTAGGTGGATCATCAGTGTTAGAGCTAAAATTAGCATGTTTAAAGTGATTTTCATGCTTCCAGGGGCTCGGGAAGTTAATTAAATACCATTTGGAGGCATTTAATGTTCGAGCAAAAACGGCTGATTTTCGACAAAAGAGATAACACCCCCCCCATTTCGTCATGCTTCAGAAATGTGGAAAATGGTCCGTTTTCAAATGTTTTATTTTTGAACGTCAGTTCACATTTGTAGGTGGATCATCAGTGTTAGAGCTAAAATTAGCATGTTTAAAGTGATTTTCATGCTTCCAGGGGCTCGGGAAGTTAATTAAATACCATTTGGAGGCATTTAATGTTCGAGCAAAAACGGCTGATTTTCGACAAAAGAGATAACACCCCCCCATTACGTCATGCTTCAGAAATGTGGAAAATGGTCCGTTTTCAAATGTTTTATTTTTGAACGTCAGTTCACATTTGTAGGTGGATCATCAGTGTTAGAGCTAAAATTAGCATGTTTAAAGTGATTTTCATGCTTCCAGGGGCCCAAAACACAAGATTTATGGAATGGTTAAAAGTGCATGAAAATGGCCAATTTACTCACTCTGAGTTCTCAAAAAGGGTTTCTTCACCCCGGGAAGTTAATTAAATACCATTTGGAGGCATTTAATGTTCGAGCAAAAACGGCTGATTTTCGACAAAAGAGATAACACCCCCCCATTACGTCATGCTTCAGAAATGTGGAAAATGGTCCGTTTTCAAATGTTTTATTTTTGAACGTCAGTTCACATTTGTAGGTGGATCATCAGTGTTAGAGCTAAAATTAGCATGTTTAAAGTGATTTTCATGCTTCCAGGGGCTCGGGAAGTTAATTAAATACCATTTGGAGGCATTTAATGTTCGAGCAAAAACGGCTGATTTTCGACAAAAGAGATAACACCCCCCCATTACGACATGCTTCAGAAATGTGGAAAATGGTCCGTTTTCAAATGTTTTATTTTTGAACGTCAGTTCACATTTGTAGGTGGATCATCAGTGTTAGAGCTAAAATTAGCATGTTTAAAGTGATTTTCATGCTTCCAGGGGCTCGGGAAGTTAATTAAATACCATTTGGAGGCATTTAATGTTCGAGCAAAAACGGCTGATTTTCGACAAAAGAGATAACACCCCCCCATTACGTCATGCTTCAGAAATGTGGAAAATGGTCCGTTTTCAAATGTTTTATTTTTGAACGTCAGTTCACATTTGTAGGTGGATCATCAGTGTTAGAGCTAAAATTAGCATGTTTAAAGTGATTTTCATGCTTCCAGGGGCCCAAAACACAAGATTTATGGAATGGTTAAAAGTGCATGAAAATGGCCAATTTACTCACTCTGAGTTCTCAAAAAGGGTTTCTTCACCCCGGGAAGTTAATTAAATACCATTTGGAGGCATTTAATGTTCGAGCAAAAACGGCTGATTTTCGACAAAAGAGATAACACCCCCCCATTACGTCATGCTTCAGAAATGTGGAAAATGGTCCGTTTTCAAATGTTTTATTTTTGAACAACAGTTCACATTTGTAGGTGGATCATCAGTGTTAGAGCTAAAATTAGCATGTTTAAAGTGATTTTCATGCTTCCAGGGGCTCGGGAAGTTAATTAAATACCATTTGGAGGCATTTAATGTTCGAGCAAAAACGGCTGATTTTCGACAAAAGAGATAACACCCCCCCATTACGTCATGCTTCAGAAATGTGGAAAATGGTCCGTTTTCAAATGTTTTATTTTTGAACGTCAGTTCACATTTGTAGGTGGATCATCAGTGTTAGAGCTAAAATTAGCATGTTTAAAGTGATTTTCATGCTTCCAGGGACCCAAAACACAAGATTTATGGAATGGTTAAAAGTGCATGAAAATGGCCTATTTACTCACTCTGAGTTCTCAAAAAGGGTTTCTTCACCTCGGGAAGTGAAATAAATACCATTTGGAGGCATTTAATGTTCGAGCAAAAACGGCTGATTTTCGACAAAAGAGATAACACCCCCCCATTACATGTTGCTTCAGAAATGTGGAAAATGGTCCGTTTTCAAATGTTTTATTTTTGAACGTCAGTTCACATTTGTAGGTGGATCATCAGTGTTAGAGCTAAAATTAGCATGTTTAAAGTGATTTTCATGCTTCCAGGGGCTCAGGAAGTTAATTAAATACCATTTGGAGGCATTTAATGTTCGAGCAAAAACGGCTGATTTTCGACAAAAGAGATAACACCCCCCCATTACGTCATGCTTCAGAAATGTGGAAAATGGTCCGTTTTCAAATGTTTTATTTTTGAACGTCAGTTCACATTTGTAGGTGGATCATCAGTGTTAGAGCTAAAATTAGCATGTTTAAAGTGATTTTCATGCTTCCAGGGGCTCGGGAAGTGAAATAAATACCATTTGGAGGCATTTAATGTTCGAGCAAAAACGGCTGATTTTCGACAAAAGAGATAACACCCCCCCATTACGTCATGCTTCAGAAATGTGGAAAATGGTCCGTTTTCAAATGTTTTATTTTTGAACGTCAGTTCACATTTGTAGGTGGATCATCAGTGTTAGAGCTAAAATTAGCATATTTAAAGTGATTTTCATGCTTCCAGGGGCCCAAAACACAAGATTTATGGAATGGTTAAAAGTGCATGAAAATGGCCAATTTACTCACTCTGAGTTCTCAAAAAGGGTTTCTTCACCCCGGGAAGTTAATTAAATACCATTTGGAGGCATTTAATGT
Organism: Lissotriton vulgaris; assembly: GCF_964263255.1. Classification (NCBI taxonomy): domain Eukaryota; kingdom Metazoa; phylum Chordata; class Amphibia; order Caudata; family Salamandridae; genus Lissotriton; species Lissotriton vulgaris. The sequence goes on from NW_028252192.1 coordinate 364,402, forward strand.
TCGAGCAAAAACGGCTGATTTTCGACAAAAGAGATAACACCCCCCCCTTACGTCATGCTTCAGAAATGTGGAAAATGGTCCGTTTTCAAATGTTTTATTTTTGAACGTCAGTTCACATTTGTAGGTGGATCATCAGTGTTAGAGCTAAAATTAGCATGTTTAAAGTGATTTTCATGCTTCCAGGGGCTCGGGAAGTTAATTAAATACCATTTGGAGTCATTTAATGTTCGAGCAAAAACGGCTGATTTTCGACAAAAGAGATAACACCCCCCCATTACGTCATGCTTCAGAAATGTGGAAAATGGTTCGTTTTCAAATGTTTTATTTTTGAACGTCAGTTCACATTTGTAGGTGGATCATCAGTGTTAGAGCTAAAATTAGCATGTTTAAAGTGATTTTCATGCTTCCAGGGGCCCAAAACACAAGATTTATGGAATGGTTAAAAGTGCATGAAAATGGCCAATTTACTCACTCTGAGTTCTCAAAAAGGGTTTCTTCACCCCGGGAAGTTAATTAAATACCATTTGGAGGCATTTAATGTTCGAGCAAAAACGGCTGATTTTCGACAAAAGAGATAACACCCCCCCATTACATCATGCTTCAGAAATGTGGAAAATGGTCCGTTTTCAAATGTTTTATTTTTGAACGTCAGTTCACATTTGTAGGTGGATCATCAGTGTTAGAGCTAAAATTAGCATGTTTAAAGTGATTTTCATGCTTCCAGGGGCTCGGGAAGTTAATTAAATACCATTTGGAGGCATTTAATGTTCGAGCAAAAACGGCTGATTTTCGACAAAAGAGATAACACCCCCCCATTACGTCATGCTTCAGAAATGTGGAAAATGGTACGTTTTCAAATGTTTTATTTTTGAACGTCAGTTCACATTTGTAGGTGGATCATCAGTGTTAGAGCTAAAATTAGCATGTTTAAAGTGATTTTCATGCTTCCAGGGGCTCGGGAAGTTAATTAAATACCATTTGGAGGCATTTAATGTTCAAACAAAAACGGCTGATTTTCGACAAAAGAGATAACACCCCCCCATTACGTCATGCTTCAGAAATGTGGAAAATGGTCCGTTTTCAAATGTTTTATTTTTGAACGTCAGTTCACATTTGTAGGTGGATCATCAGTGTTAGAGCTAAAATTAGCATGTTTAAAGTGATTTTCATGCTTCCAGGGGCTCGGGAAGTTAATTAAATACCATTTGGAGGCATTTAATGTTCGAGCAAAAACGGCTGATTTTCGACAAAAGAGATAACACCCCCCCATTTCGTCATGCTTCAGAAATGTGGAAAATGGTCCGTTTTCAAATGTTTTATTTTTGAACGTCAGTTCACATTTGTAGGTGGATCATCAGTGTTAGAGCTAAAATTAGCATGTTTAAAGTGATTTTCATGCTTCCAGGGGCTCGGGAAGTTAATTAAATACCATTTGGAGGCATTTAATGTTCGAGCAAAAACGGCTGATTTTCGACAAAAGAGATAACACCCCCCCATTACGTCATGCTTCAGAAATGTGGAAAATGGTCCGTTTTCAAATGTTTTATTTTTGAACGTCAGTTCACATTTGTAGGTGGATCATCAGTGTTAGAGCTAAAATTAGCATGTTTAAAGTGATTTTCATGCTTCCAGGGGCCCAAAACACAAGATTTATGGAATGGTTAAAAGTGCATGAAAATGGCCAATTTACTCACTCTGAGTTCTCAAAAAGGGTTTCTTCACCCCGGGAAGTTAATTAAATACCATTTGGAGGCATTTAATGTTCGAGCAAAAACGGCTGATTTTCGACAAAAGAGATAACACCCCCCCATTACGTCATGCTTCAGAAATGTGGAAAATGGTCCGTTTTCAAATGTTTTATTTTTGAACGTCAGTTCACATTTGTAGGTGGATCATCAGTGTTAGAGCTAAAATTAGCATGTTTAAAGTGATTTTCATGCTTCCAGGGGCTCGGGAAGTTAATTAAATACCATTTGGAGGCATTTAATGTTCGAGCAAAAACGGCTGATTTTCGACAAAAGAGATAACACCCCCCCATTACGTCATGCTTCAGAAATGTGGAAAATGGTCCGTTTTCAAATGTTTTATTTTTGAACGTCAGTTCACATTTGTAGGTGGATCATCAGTGTTAGAGCTAAAATTAGCATGTTTAAAGTGATTTTCATGCTTCCAGGGGCTCGGGAAGTTAATTAAATACCATTTGGAGGCATTTAATGTTCGAGCAAAAACGGCTGATTTTCGACAAAAGAGATAACACCCCCCCATTTCGTCATGCTTCAGAAATGTGGAAAATGGTCCGTTTTCAAATGTTTTATTTTTGAACGTCAGTTCACATTTGTAGGTGGATCATCAGTGTTAGAGCTAAAATTAGCATGTTTAAAGTGATTTTCATGCTTCCAGGGGCTCGGGAAGTTAATTAAATACCATTTGGAGGCATTTAATGTTCGAGCAAAAACGGCTGATTTTCGACAAAAGAGATAACACCCCCCCATTACGTCATGCTTCAGAAATGTGGAAAATGGTCCGTTTTCAAATGTTTTATTTTTGAACGTCAGTTCACATTTGTAGGTGGATCATCAGTGTTAGAGCTAAAATTAGCATGTTTAAAGTGATTTTCATGCTTCCAGGGGCCCAAAACACAAGATTTATGGAATGGTTAAAAGTGCATGAAAATGGCCAATTTACTCACTCTGAGTTCTCAAAAAGGGTTTCTTCACCCCGGGAAGTTAATTAAATACCATTTGGAGGCATTTAATGTTCGAGCAAAAACGGCTGATTTTCGACAAAAGAGATAACACCCCCCCATTACGTCATGCTTCAGAAATGTGGAAAATGGTCCGTTTTCAAATGTTTTATTTTTGAACGTCAGTTCACATTTGTAGGTGGATCATCAGTGTTAGAGCTAAAATTAGCATGTTTAAAGTGATTTTCATGCTTCCAGGGGCTCGGGAAGTTAATTAAATACCATTTGGAGGCATTTAATGTTCGAGCAAAAACGGCTGATTTTCGACAAAAGAGATAACACCCCCCCATTACGTCATGCTTCAGAAATGTGGAAAATGGTCCGTTTTCAAATGTTTTATTTTTGAACGTCAGTTCACATTTGTAGGTGGATCATCAGTGTTAGAGCTAAAATTAGCATGTTTAAAGTGATTTTCATGCTTCCAGGGGCCCAAAACACAAGATTTATGGAATGGTTAAAAGTGCATGAAAATGGCCAATTTACTCACTCTGAGTACTCAAAAAGGGTTTCTTCACCCCGGGAAGTTAATTAAATACCATTTGGAGGCATTTAATGTTCGAGCAAAAACGGCTGATTTTCGACAAAAGAGATAACACCCCCCCATTACGTCATGCTTCAGAAATGTGGAAAATGGTCCGTTTTCAAATGTTTTATTTTTGAACGTCAGTTCACATTTGTAGGTGGATCATCAGTGTTAGAGCTAAAATTAGCATGTTTAAAGTGATTTTCATGCTTCCAGGGGCTCGGGAAGTTAATTAAATACCATTTGGAGGCATTTAATGTTCGAGCAAAAAGGCTGATTTTCGACAAAAGAGATAACACCCCCCCATTACGTCATGCTTCAGAAATGTGGAAAATGGTCCGTTTTCAAATGTTTTATTTTTGAACGTCAGTTCACATTTGTAGGTGGATCATCAGTGTTAGAGCTAAAATTAGCATGTTTAAAGTGATTTTCATGCTTCCAGGGGCTTGGGAAGTTAATTAAATACCATTTGGAGGCATTTAATGTTCGAGCAAAAACGGCTGATTTTCGACAAAAGAGATAACACCCCCCCATTACGTCATGCTTCAGAAATGTGGAAAATGGTCCGTTTTCAAATGTTTTATTTTTGAACGTCAGTTCACATTTGTAGGTGGATCATCAGTGTTAGAGCTAAAATTAGCATGTTTAAAGTGATTTTCATGCTTCCAGGGGCTCGGGAAGTTAATTAAATACCATTTGGAGGCATTTAATGTTCGAGCAAAAACGGCTGATTTTCGACAAAAGAGATAACACCCCCCCATTACGTCATGCTTCAGAAATGTGGAAAATGGTCCGTTTTCAAATGTTTTATTTTTGAACGTCAGTTCACATTTGTAGGTGGATCATCAGTGTTAGAGCTAAAATTAGCATGTTTAAAGTGATTTTCATGCTTCCAGGGGCTCGGGAAGTTAATTAAATACCATTTGGAGGCATTTAATGTTCGAGCAAAAACGGCTGATTTTCGACAAAAGAGATAACACCCCCCCATTACGTCGTGCTTCAGAAATGTGGAAAATGGTCCGTTTTCAAATGTTTTATTTTTGAACGACAGTTCACATTTGTAGGTGGATCATAAGTGTTAGAGCTAAAATTAGCATGTTTAAAGTGATTTTCATGCTTCCAGGGGCCCAAAACACAAGATTTATGGAATGGTTAAAAGTGCATGAAAATGGCCAATTTACTCACTCTGAGTCCTCAAAAAGGGTTTCTTCACCCCGGGAAGTTAATTAAATACCATTTGGAGGCATTTATTGTTCGAGCAAAAACGGCTGATTTTCGACAAAAGAGATAACACCCCCCCATTACATCATGCTTCAGAAATGTGGAAAATGGTCCGTTTTCAAATGTTTTATTTTTGAACGTCAGTTCACATTTGTAGGTGGATCATCAGTGTTAGAGCTAAAATTAGCATGTTTAAAGTGATTTTCATGCTTCCAGGGGCTCGGGAAGTTAATTAAATACCATTTGGAGGCATTTAATGTTCGAGCAAAAACGGCTGATTTTCGACAAAAGAGATAACACCCCCCCATTTCGTCATGCTTCAGAAATGTGGAAAATGGTCCGTTTTCAAATGTTTTATTTTTGAACGTCAGTTCACATTTGTAGGTGGATCATCAGTGTTAGAGCTAAAATTAGCATGTTTAAAGTGATTTTCATGCTTCCAGGGGCTCGGGAAGTTAATTAAATACCATTTGGAGGCATTTAATGTTCGAGCAAAAACGGCTGATTTTCGACAAAAGAGATAACACCCCCCCATTACGTCATGCTTCAGAAATGTGGAAAATGGTCCGTTTTCAAATGTTTTATTTTTGAACGTCAGTTCACATTTGTAGGTGGATCATCAGTGTTAGAGCTAAAATTAGCATGTTTAAAGTGATTTTCATGCTTCCAGGGGCCCAAAACACAAGATTTATGGAATGGTTAAAAGTGCATGAAAATGGCCAATTTACTCACTCTGAGTTCTCAAAAAGGGTTTCTTCACCCCGGGAAGTTAATTAAATACCATTTGGAGGCATTTAATGTTCGAGCAAAAACGGCTGATTTTCGACAAAAGAGATAACACCCCCCCATTACGTCATGCTTCAGAAATGTGGAAAATGGTCCGTTTTCAAATGTTTTATTTTTGAACGTCAGTTCACATTTGTAGGTGGATCATCAGTGTTAGAGCTAAAATTAGCATGTTTAAAGTGATTTTCATGCTTCCAGGGGCTCGGGAAGTTAATTAAATACCATTTGGAGGCATTTAATGTTCGAGCAAAAACGGCTGATTTTCGACAAAAGAGATAACACCCCCCCATTACGTCATGCTTCAGAAATGTGGAAAATGGTCCGTTTTCAAATGTTTTATTTTTGAACGTCAGTTCACATTTGTAGGTGGATCATCAGTGTTAGAGCTAAAATTAGCATGTTTAAAGTGATTTTCATGCTTCCAGGGGCTCGGGAAGTTAATTAAATACCATTTGGAGGCATTTAATGTTCGAGCAAAAACGGCTGATTTTCGACAAAAGAGATAACACCCCCCCATTACGTCATGCTTCAGAAATGTGGAAAATGGTACGTTTTCAAATGTTTTATTTTTGAACGTCAGTTCACATTTGTAGGTGGATCATCGGTGTTAGAGCTAAAATTAGCATGTTTAAAGTGATTTTCATGCTTCCAGGGGCTCGGGAAGTTAATTAAATACCATTTGGAGGCATTTAATGTTCAAACAAAAACGGCTGATTTTCGACAAAAGAGATAACACCCCCCCATTACGTCATGCTTCAGAAATGTGGAAAATGGTCCGTTTTCAAATGTTTTATTTTTGAACGTCAGTTCACATTTGTAGGTGGATCATCAGTGTTAGAGCTAAAATTAGCATGTTTAAAGTGATTTTCATGCTTCCAGGGGCTCGGGAAGTTAATTAAATACCATTTGGAGGCATTTAATGTTCGAGCAAAAACGGCTGATTTTCGACAAAAGAGATAACACCCCCCCATTACGTCATGCTTCAGAAATGTGGAAAATGGTCCGTTTTCAAATGTTTTATTTTTGAACGTCAGTTCACATTTGTAGGTGGATCATCAGTGTTAGAGCTAAAATTAGCATGTTTAAAGTGATTTTCATGCTTCCAGGGGCCCAAAACACAAGATTTATGGAATGGTTAAAAGTGCATGAAAATGGCCAATTTACTCACTCTGAGTTCTCAAAAAGGGTTTCTTCACCCCGGGAAGTTAATTAAATACCATTTGGAGGCATTTAATGTTCGAGCAAAAACGGCTGATTTTCGACAAAAGAGATAACACCCCCCCATTACGTCATGCTTCAGAAATGTGGAAAATGGTCCGTTTTCAAATGTTTTATTTTTGAACGTCAGTTCACATTTGTAGGTGGATCATCAGTGTTAGAGCTAAAATTAGCATGTTTAAAGTGATTTTCATGCTTCCAGGGGCTCGGGAAGTTAATTAAATACCATTTGGAGGCATTTAATGTTCGAGCAAAAACGGCTGATTTTCGACAAAAGAGATAACACCCCCCCATTACGTCATGCTTCAGAAATGTGGAAAATGGTCCGTTTTCAAATGTTTTATTTTTGAACGTCAGTTCACATTTGTAGGTGGATCATCAGTGTTAGAGCTAAAATTAGCATGTTTAAAGTGATTTTCATGCTTCCAGGGGCCCAAAACACAAGATTTATGGAATGGTTAAAAGTGCATGAAAATGGCCTATTTACTCACTCTGAGTTCTCAAAAAGGGTTTCTTCACCTCGGGAAGTGAAATAAATACCATTTGGAGGCATTTAATGTTCGAGCAAAAACGGCTGATTTTCGACAAAAGAGATAACACCCCCCCATTACATGTTGCTTCAGAAATGTGGAAAATGGTCCGTTTTCAAATGTTTTATTTTTGAACGTCAGTTCACATTTGTAGGTGGATCATCAGTGTTAGAGCTAAAATTAGCATGTTTAAAGTGATTTTCATGCTTCCAGGGGCTCAGGAAGTTAATTAAATACCATTTGGAGGCATTTAATGTTCGAGCAAAAACGGCTGATTTTCGACAAAAGAGATAACACCCCCCCATTACGTCATGCTTCAGAAATGTGGAAAATGGTCCGTTTTCAAATGTTTTATTTTTGAACGTCAGTTCACATTTGTAGGTGGATCATCAGTGTTAGAGCTAAAATTAGCATGTTTAAAGTGATTTTCATGCTTCCAGGGGCTCGGGAAGTGAAATAAATACCATTTGGAGGCATTTAATGTTCGAGCAAAAACGGCTGATTTTCGACAAAAGAGATAACACCCCCCCATTACGTCATGCTTCAGAAATGTGGAAAATGGTCCGTTTTCAAATGTTTTATTTTTGAACGTCAGTTCACATTTGTAGGTGGATCATCAGTGTTAGAGCTAAAATTAGCATATTTAAAGTGATTTTCATGCTTCCAGGGGCCCAAAACACAAGATTTATGGAATGGTTAAAAGTGCATGAAAATGGCCAATTTACTCACTCTGAGTTCTCAAAAAGGGTTTCTTCACCCCGGGAAGTTAATTAAATACCATTTGGAGGCATTTAATGTTCGAGCAAAAACGGCTGATTTTCGACAAAAGAGATAACACCCCCCCTTACGTCATGCTTCAGAAATGTGGAAAATGGTCCGTTTTCAAATGTTTTATTTTTGAACGTCAGTTCACATTTGTAGGTGGATCATCAGTGTTAGAGCTAAAATTAGCATGTTTAAAGTGATTTTCATGCTTCCAGGGGCTCGGGAAGTTAATTAAATACCATTTGGAGTCATTTAATGTTCGAGCAAAAACGGCTGATTTTCGACAAAAGAGATAACACCCCCCCATTACGTCATGCTTCAGAAATGTGGAAAATGGTTCGTTTTCAAATGTTTTATTTTTGAACGTCAGTTCACATTTGTAGGTGGATCATCAGTGTTAGAGCTAAAATTAGCATGTTTAAAGTGATTTTCATGCTTCCAGGGGCCCAAAACACAAGATTTATGGAATGGTTAAAAGTGCATGAAAATGGCCAATTTACTCACTCTGAGTTCTCAAAAAGGGTTTCTTCACCCCGGGAAGTTAATTAAATACCATTTGGAGGCATTTAATGTTCGAGCAAAAACGGCTGATTTTCGACAAAAGAGATAACACCCCCCCATTACATCATGCTTCAGAAATGTGGAAAATGGTCCGTTTTCAAATGTTTTATTTTTGAACGTCAGTTCACATTTGTAGGTGGATCATCAGTGTTAGAGCTAAAATTAGCCTGTTTAAAGTGATTTTCATGCTTCCAGGGGCTCGGGAAGTTAATTAAATACCATTTGGAGGCATTTAATGTTCGAGCAAAAACGGCTGATTTTCGACAAAAGAGATAACACCCCCCCATTACGTCATGCTTCAGAAATGTGGAAAATGGTACGTTTTCAAATGTTTTATTTTTGAACGTCAGTTCACATTTGTAGGTGGATCATCAGTGTTAGAGCTAAAATTAGCATGTTTAAAGTGATTTTCATGCTTCCAGGGGCTCGGGAAGTTAATTAAATACCATTTGGAGGCATTTAATGTTCAAACAAAAACGGCTGATTTTCGACAAAAGAGATAACACCCCCCCATTACGTCATGCTTCAGAAATGTGGAAAATGGTCCGTTTTCAAATGTTTTATTTTTGAACGTCAGTTCACATTTGTAGGTGGATCATCAGTGTTAGAGCTAAAATTAGCATGTTTAAAGTGATTTTCATGCTTCCAGGGGCTCGGGAAGTTAATTAAATACCATTTGGAGGCATTTAATGTTCGAGCAAAAACGGCTGATTTTCGACAAAAGAGATAACACCCCCCCATTTCGTCATGCTTCAGAAATGTGGAAAATGGTCCGTTTTCAAATGTTTTATTTTTGAACGTCAGTTCACATTTGTAGGTGGATCATCAGTGTTAGAGCTAAAATTAGCATGTTTAAAGTGATTTTCATGCTTCCAGGGGCTCGGGAAGTTAATTAAATACCATTTGGAGGCATTTAATGTTCGAGCAAAAACGGCTGATTTTCGACAAAAGAGATAACACCCCCCATTACGTCATGCTTCAGAAATGTGGAAAATGGTCCGTTTTCAAATGTTTTATTTTTGAACGTCAGTTCACATTTGTAGGTGGATCATCAGTGTTAGAGCTAAAATTAGCATGTTTAAAGTGATTTTCATGCTTCCAGGGGCCCAAAACACAAGATTTATGGAATGGTTAAAAGTGCATGAAAATGGCCAATTTACTCACTCTGAGTTCTCAAAAAGGGTTTCTTCACCCCGGGAAGTTAATTAAATACCATTTGGAGGCATTTAATGTTCGAGCAAAAACGGCTGATTTTCGACAAAAGAGATAACACCCCCCATTACGTCATGCTTCAGAAATGTGGAAAATGGTCCGTTTTCAAATGTTTTATTTTTGAACGTCAGTTCACATTTGTAGGTGGATCATCAGTGTTAGAGCTAAAATTAGCATGTTTAAAGTGATTTTCATGCTTCCAGGGGCTCGGGAAGTTAATTAAATACCATTTGGAGGCATTTAATGTTCGAGCAAAAACGGCTGATTTTCGACAAAAGAGATAACACCCCCCCATTACGTCATGCTTCAGAAATGTGGAAAATGGTCCGTTTTCAAATGTTTTATTTTTGAACGTCAGTTCACATTTGTAGGTGGATCATCAGTGTTAGAGCTAAAATTAGCATGTTTAAAGTGATTTTCATGCTTCCAGGGGCCCAAAACACAAGATTTATGGAATGGTTAAAAGTGCATGAAAATGGCCAATTTACTCACTCTGAGTTCTCAAAAAGGGTTTCTTCACCCCGGGAAGTTAATTAAATACCATTTGGAGGCATTTAATGTTCGAGCAAAAACGGCTGATTTTCGACAAAAGAGATAACACCCCCCCATTACGTCATGCTTCAGAAATGTGGAAAATGGTCCGTTTTCAAATGTTTTATTTTTGAACGTCAGTTCACATTTGTAGGTGGATCATCAGTGTTAGAGCTAAAATTAGCATGTTTAAAGTGATTTTCATGCTTCCAGGGGCTCGGGAAGTTAATTCAATACCATTTGGAGGCATTTAATGTTCGAGCAAAAAGGCTGATTTTCGACAAAAGAGATAACACCCCCCCATTACGTCATGCTTCAGAAATGTGGAAAATGGTCCGTTTTCAAATGTTTTATTTTTGAACGTCAGTTCACATTTGTAGATGGATCATCAGTGTTAGAGCTAAAATTAGCATGTTTAAAGTGATTTTCATGCTTCCAGGGGCTTGGGAAGTTAATTAAATACCATTTGGAGGCATTTAATGTTCGAGCAAAAACGGCTGATTTTCGACAAAAGAGATAACACCCCCCCATTACGTCATGCTTCAGAAATGTGGAAAATGGTCCGTTTTCAAATGTTTTATTTTTGAACGTCAGTTCACATTTGTAGGTGGATCATCAGTGTTAGAGCTAAAATTAGCATGTTTAAAGTGATTTTCATGCTTCCAGGGGCTCGGGAAGTTAATTAAATACCATTTGGAGGCATTTAATGTTCGAGCAAAAACGGCTGATTTTCGACAAAAGAGATAACACCCCCCCATTACGTCATGCTTCAGAAATGTGGAAAATGGTCCGTTTTCAAATGTTTTATTTTTGAACGTCAGTTCACATTTGTAGGTGGATCATCAGTGTTAGAGCTAAAATTAGCATGTTTAAAGTGATTTTCATGCTTCCAGGGGCCCAAAACACAAGATTTATGGAATGGTTAAAAGTGCATGAAAATGGCCAATTTACTCACTCTGAGTTCTCAAAAAGGGTTTCTTCACCCCGGGAAGTTAATTAAATACCATTTGGAGGCATTTAATGTTCGAGCAAAAACGGCTGATTTTCGACAAAAGAGATAACACCCCCCCATTACGTCATGCTTCAGAAATGTGGAAAATGGTCCGTTTTCAAATGTTTTATTTTTGAACGTCAGTTCACATTTGTAGGTGGATCATCAGTGTTAGAGCTAAAATTAGCATGTTTAAAGTGATTTTCATGCTTCCAGGGGCTCGGGAAGTTAATTAAATACCATTTGGAGGCATTTAATGTTCGAGCAAAAACGGCTGATTTTCGACAAAAGAGATAACACCCCCCCATTACGTCATGCTTCAGAAATGTGGAAAATGGTCCGTTTTCAAATGTTTTATTTTTGAACGTCAGTTCACATTTGTAGGTGGATCATCAGTGTTAGAGCTAAAATTAGCATGTTTAAAGTGATTTTCATGCTTCCAGGGGCCCAAAACACAAGATTTATGGAATGGTTAAAAGTGCATGAAAATGGCCAATTTACTCACTCTGAGTTCTCAAAAAGGGTTTCTTCACCCCGGGAAGTTAATTAAATACCATTTGGAGGCATTTAATGTTCGAGCAAAAACGGCTGATTTTCGACAAAAGAGATAACACCCCCCCATTACGTCATGCTTCAGAAATGTGGAAAATGGTCCGTTTTCAAATGTTTTATTTTTGAACGTCAGTTCACATTTGTAGGTGGATCATCAGTGTTAGAGCTAAAATTAGCATGTTTAAAGTGATTTTCATGCTTCCAGGGGCTCGGGAAGTTAATTAAATACCATTTGGAGGCATTTAATGTTCGAGCAAAAAGGCTGATTTTCGACAAAAGAGATAACACCCCCCCATTACGTCATGCTTCAGAAATGTGGAAAATGGTCCGTTTTCAAATGTTTTATTTTTGAACGTCAGTTCACATTTGTAGGTGGATCATCAGTGTTAGAGCTAAAATTAGCATGTTTAAAGTGATTTTCATGCTTCCAGGGGCTTGGGAAGTTAATTAAATACCATTTGGAGGCATTTAATGTTCGAGCAAAAACGGCTGATTTTCGACAAAAGAGATAACACCCCCCCATTACGTCATGCTTCAGAAATGTGGAAAATGGTCCGTTTTCAAATGTTTTATTTTTGAACGTCAGTTCACATTTGTAGGTGGATCATCAGTGTTAGAGCTAAAATTAGCATGTTTAAAGTGATTTTCATGCTTCCAGGGGCTCGGGAAGTTAATTAAATACCATTTGGAGGCATTTAATGTTCGAGCAAAAACGGCTGATTTTCGACAAAAGAGATAACACCCCCCCATTACGTCATGCTTCAGAAATGTGGAAAATGGTCCGTTTTCAAATGTTTTATTTTTGAACGACAGTTCACATTTGTAGGTGGATCATAAGTGTTAGAGCTAAAATTAGCATGTTTAAAGTGATTTTCATGCTTCCAGGGGCCCAAAACACAAGATTTATGGAATGGTTAAAAGTGCATGAAAATGGCCAATTTACTCACTCTGAGTTCTCAAAAAGGGTTTCTTCACCCCGGGAAGTTAATTAAATACCATTTGGAGGCATTTATTGTTCGAGCAAAAACGGCTGATTTTCGACAAAAGAGATAACACCCCCCCATTACATCATGCTTCAGAAATGTGGAAAATGGTCCGTTTTCAAATGTTTTATTTTTGAACGTCAGTTCACATTTGTAGGTGGATCATCAGTGTTAGAGCTAAAATTAGCATGTTTAAAGTGATTTTCATGCTTCCAGGGGCTCGGGAAGTTAATTAAATACCATTTGGAGGCATTTAATGTTCGAGCAAAAACGGCTGATTTTCGACAAAAGAGATAACACCCCCCCATTTCGTCATGCTTCAGAAATGTGGAAAATGGTCCGTTTTCAAATGTTTTATTTTTGAACATCAGTTCACATTTGTAGGTGGATCATCAGTGTTAGAGCTAAAATTAGCATGTTTAAAGTGATTTTCATGCTTCCAGGGGCTCGGGAAGTTAATTAAATACCATTTGGAGGCATTTAATGTTCGAGCAAAAACGGCTGATTTTCGACAAAAGAGATAACACCCCCCCATTACGTCATGCTTCAGAAATGTGGAAAATGGTCCGTTTTCAAATGTTTTATTTTTGAACGTCAGTTCACATTTGTAGGTGGATCATCAGTGTTAGAGCTAAAATTAGCATGTTTAAAGTGATTTTCATGCTTCCAGGGGCCCAAAACACAAGATTTATGGAATGGTTAAAAGTGCATGAAAATGGCCAATTTACTCACTCTGAGTTCTCAAAAAGGGTTTCTTCACCCCGGGAAGTTAATTAAATACCATTTGGAGGCATTTAATGTTCGAGCAAAAACGGCTGATTTTCGACAAAAGAGATAACACCCCCCCATTACGTCATGCTTCAGAAATGTGGAAAATGGTCCGTTTTCAAATGTTTTATTTTTGAACGTCAGTTCACATTTGTAGGTGGATCATCAGTGTTAGAGCTAAAATTAGCATGTTTAAAGTGATTTTCATGCTTCCAGGGGCTCGGGAAGTTAATTAAATACCATTTGGAGGCATTTAATGTTCGAGCAAAAACGGCTGATTTTCGACAAAAGAGATAACACCCCCCCATTACGTCATGCTTCAGAAATGTGGAAAATGGTCCGTTTTCAAATGTTTTATTTTTGAACGTCAGTTCACATTTGTAGGTGGATCATCAGTGTTAGAGCTAAAATTAGCATGTTTAAAGTGATTTTCATGCTTCCAGGGGCTCGGGAAGTTAATTAAATACCATTTGGAGGCATTTAATGTTCGAGCAAAAACGGCTGATTTTCGACAAAAGAGATAACACCCCCCCATTACGTCATGCTTCAGAAATGTGGAAAATGGTACGTTTTTAAATGTTTTATTTTTGAACGTCAGTTCACATTTGTAGGTGGATCATCAGTGTTAGAGCTAAAATTAGCATGTTTAAAGTGATTTTCATGCTTCCAGGGGCTCGGGAAGTTAATTAAATACCATTTGGAGGCATTTAATGTTCGAGCAAAAACGGCTGATTTTCGACAAAAGAGATAACACCCCCCCATTTCGTCATGCTTCAGAAATGTGGAAAATGGTCCGTTTTCAAATGTTTTATTTTTGAACGTCAGTTCACATTTGTAGGTGGATCATCAGTGTTAGAGCTAAAATTAGCATGTTTAAAGTGATTTTCATGCTTCCAGGGGCTCGGGAAGTTAATTAAATACCATTTGGAGGCATTTAATGTTCGAGCAAAAACGGCTGATTTTCGACAAAAGAGATAACACCCCCCCATTACGTCATGCTTCAGAAATGTGGAAAATGGTCCGTTTTCAAATGTTTTATTTTTGAACGTCAGTTCACATTTGTAGGTGGATCATCAGTGTTAGAGCTAAAATTAGCATGTTTAAAGTGATTTTCATGCTTCCAGGGGCCCAAAACACAAGATTTATGGAATGGTTAAAAGTGCATGAAAATGGCCAATTTACTCACTCTGAGTTCTCAAAAAGGGTTTCTTCACCCCGGGAAGTTAATTAAATACCATTTGGAGGCATTTAATGTTCGAGCAAAAACGGCTGATTTTCGACAAAAGAGATAACACCCCCCCATTACGTCATGCTTCAGAAATGTGGAAAATGGTCCGTTTTCAAATGTTTTATTTTTGAACGTCAGTTCACATTTGTAGGTGGATCATCAGTGTTAGAGCTAAAATTAGCATGTTTAAAGTGATTTTCATGCTTCCAGGGGCTCGGGAAGTTAATTAAATACCATTTGGAGGCATTTAATGTTCGAGCAAAAACGGCTGATTTTCGACAAAAGAGATAACACCCCCCCATTATGTCATGCTTCAGAAATGTGGAAAATGGTCCGTTTTCAAATGTTTTATTTTTGAACGTCAGTTCACATTTGTAGGTGGATCATCAGTGTTAGAGCTAAAATTAGCATGTTTAAAGTGATTTTCATGCTTCCAGGGGCCCAAAACACAAGATTTATGGAATGGTTAAAAGTGCATGAAAATGGCCAATTTACTCACTCTGAGTTCTCAAAAAGGGTTTCTTCACCCCGGGAAGTTAATTAAATACCATTTGGAGGCATTTAATGTTCGAGCAAAAACGGCTGATTTTCGACAAAAGAGATAACACCCCCCCATTACGTCATGCTTCAGAAATGTGGAAAATGGTCCGTTTTCAAATGTTTTATTTTTGAACGTCAGTTCACATTTGTAGGTGGATCATCCGTGTTAGAGCTAAAATTAGCATGTTTAAAGTGATTTTCATGCTTCCAGGGGCTCGGGAAGTTAATTAAATACCATTTGGAGGCATTTAATGTTCGAGCAAAAAGGCTGATTTTCGACAAAAGAGATAACACCCCCCCATTACGTCATGCTTCAGAAATGTGGAAAATGGTCCGTTTTCAAATGTTTTATTTTTGAACGTCAGTTCACATTTGTAGGTGGATCATCAGTGTTAGAGCTAAAATTAGCATGTTTAAAGTGATTTTCATGCTTCCAGGGGCTTGGGAAGTTAATTAAATACCATTTGGAGGCATTTAATGTTCGAGCAAAAACGGCTGATTTTCGACAAAAGAGATAACACCCCCCCATTACGTCATGCTTCAGAAATGTGGAAAATGGTCCGTTTTCAAATGTTTTATTTTTGAACGTCAGTTCACATTTGTAGGTGGATCATCAGTGTTAGAGCTAAAATTAGCATGTTTAAAGTGATTTTCATGCTTCCAGGGGCTCGGGAAGTTAATTAAATACCATTTGGAGGCATTTAATGTTCGAGCAAAAACGGCTGATTTTCGACAAAAGAGATAACACCCCCCCATTACGTCATGCTTCAGAAATGTGGAAAATGGTCCGTTTTCAAATGTTTTATTTTTGAACGTCAGTTCACATTTGTAGGTGGATCATCAGTGTTAGAGCTAAAATTAGCATGTTTAAAGTGATTTTCATGCTTCCAGGGGCCCAAAACACAAGATTTATGGAATGGTTAAAAGTGCATGAAAATGGCCAATTTACTCACTCTGAGTTCTCAAAAAGGGTTTCTTCACCCCGGGAAGTTAATTAAATACCATTTGGAGGCATTTAATGTTCGAGCAAAAACGGCTGATTTTCGACAAAAGAGATAACACCCCCCCATTACGTCATGCTTCAGAAATGTGGAAAATGGTCCGTTTTCAAATGTTTTATTTTTGAACGTCAGTTCACATTTGTAGGTGGATCATCAGTGTTAGAGCTAAAATTAGCATGTTTAAAGTGATTTTCATGCTTCCAGGGGCTCGGGAAGTTAATTAAATACCATTTGGAGGCATTTAATGTTCGAGCAAAAACGGCTGATTTTCGACAAAAGAGATAACACCCCCCCATTACGTCATGCTTCAGAAATGTGGAAAATGGTCCGTTTTCAAATGTTTTATTTTTGAACGTCAGTTCACATTTGTAGGTGGATCATCAGTGTTAGAGCTAAAATTAGCATGTTTAAAGTGATTTTCATGCTTCCAGGGGCCCAAAACACAAGATTTATGGAATGGTTAAAAGTGCATGAAAATGGCCAATTTACTCACTCTGAGTTCTCAAAAAGGGTTTCTTCACCCCGGGAAGTTAATTAAATACCATTTGGAGGCATTTAATGTTCGAGCAAAAACGGCTGATTTTCGACAAAAGAGATAACACCCCCCCATTACGTCATGCTTCAGAAATGTGGAAAATGGTCCGTTTTCAAATGTTTTATTTTTGAACGTCAGTTCACATTTGTAGGTGGATCATCAGTGTTAGAGCTAAAATTAGCATGTTTAAAGTGATTTTCATGCTTCCAGGGGCTCGGGAAGTTAATTAAATACCATTTGGAGGCATTTAATGTTCGAGCAAAAAGGCTGATTTTCGACAAAAGAGATAACACCCCCCCATTACGTCATGCTTCAGAAATGTGGAAAATGGTCCGTTTTCAAATGTTTTATTTTTGAACGTCAGTTCACATTTGTAGGTGGATCATCAGTGTTAGAGCTAAAATTAGCATGTTTAAAGTGATTTTCATGCTTCCAGGGGCTTGGGAAGTTAATTAAATACCATTTGGAGGCATTTAATGTTCGAGCAAAAACGGCTGATTTTCGACAAAAGAGATAACACCCCCCCATTACGTCATGCTTCAGAAATGTGGAAAATGGTCCGTTTTCAAATGTTTTATTTTTGAACGTCAGTTCACATTTGTAGGTGGATCATCAGTGTTAGAGCTAAAATTAGCATGTTTAAAGTGATTTTCATGCTTCCAGGGGCTCGGGAAGTTAATTAAATACCATTTGGAGGCATTTAATGTTCGAGCAAAAACGGCTGATTTTCGACAAAAGAGATAACACCCCCCCATTACGTCATGCTTCAGAAATGTGGAAAATGGTCCGTTTTCAAATGTTTTATTTTTGAACGTCAGTTCACATTTGTAGGTGGATCATCAGTGTTAGAGCTAAAATTAGCATGTTTAAAGTGATTTTCATGCTTCCAGGGGCTCGGGAAGTTAATTAAATACCATTTGGAGGCATTTAATGTTCGAGCAAAAACGGCTGATTTTCGACAAAAGAGATAACACCCCCCCATTACGTCATGCTTCAGAAATGTGGAAATGGTCCGTTTTCAAATGTTTTATTTTTGAACGACAGTTCACATTTGTAGGTGGATCATAAGTGTTAGAGCTAAAATTAGCATGTTTAAAGTGATTTTCATGCTTCCAGGGGCCCAAAACACAAGATTTATGGAATGGTTAAAAGTGCATGAAAATGGCCAATTTACTCACTCTGAGTTCTCAAAAAGGGTTTCTTCACCCCGGGAAGTTAATTAAATACCATTTGGAGGCATTTATTGTTCGAGCAAAAACGGCTGATTTTCGACAAAAGAGATAACACCCCCCCATTACATCATGCTTCAGAAATGTGGAAAATGGTCCGTTTTCAAATGTTTTATTTTTGAACGTCAGTTCACATTTGTAGGTGGATCATCAGTGTTAGAGCTAAAATTAGCATGTTTAAAGTGATTTTCATGCTTCCAGGGGCTCGGGAAGTTAATTAAATACCATTTGGAGGCATTTAATGTTCGAGCAAAAACGGCTGATTTTCGACAAAAGAGATAACACCCCCCCATTTCGTCATGCTTCAGAAATGTGGAAAATGGTCCGTTTTCAAATGTTTTATTTTTGAACGTCAGTTCACATTTGTAGGTGGATCATCAGTGTTAGAGCTAAAATTAGCATGTTTAAAGTGATTTTCATGCTTCCAGGGGCTCGGGAAGTTAATTAAATACCATTTGGAGGCATTTAATGTTCGAGCAAAAACGGCTGATTTTCGACAAAAGAGATAACACCCCCCCATTACGTCATGCTTCAGAAATGTGGAAAATGGTCCGTTTTCAAATGTTTTATTTTTGAACGTCAGTTCACATTTGTAGGTGGATCATCAGTGTTAGAGCTAAAATTAGCATGTTTAAAGTGATTTTCATGCTTCCAGGGGCCCAAAACACAAGATTTATGGAATGGTTAAAAGTGCATGAAAATGGCCAATTTACTCACTCTGAGTTCTCAAAAAGGGTTTCTTCACCCCGGGAAGTTAATTAAATACCATTTGGAGGCATTTAATGTTCGAGCAAAAACGGCTGATTTTCGACAAAAGAGATAACACCCCCCCATTACGTCATGCTTCAGAAATGTGGAAAATGGTCCGTTTTCAAATGTTTTATTTTTGAACGTCAGTTCACATTTGTAGGTGGATCATCAGTGTTAGAGCTAAAATTAGCATGTTTAAAGTGATTTTCATGCTTCCAGGGGCTCGGGAAGTTAATTAAATACCATTTGGAGGCATTTAATGTTCGAGCAAAAACGGCTGATTTTCGACAAAAGAGATAACACCCCCCCATTACGTCATGCTTCAGAAATGTGGAAAATGGTCCGTTTTCAAATGTTTTATTTTTGAACGTCAGTTCACATTTGTAGCTGGATCATCAGTGTTAGAGCTAAAATTAGCATGTTTAAAGTGATTTTCATGCTTCCAGGGGCCCAAAACACAAGATTTATGGAATGGTTAAAAGTGCATGAAAATGGCCAATTTACTCACTCTGAGTTCTCAAAAAGGGTTTCTTCACCCCGGGAAGTTAATTAAATACCATTTGGAGGCATTTAATGTTCGAGCAAAAACGGCTGATTTTCGACAAAAGAGATAACACCCCCCCATTACGTCATGCTTCAGAAATGTGGAAAATGGTCCGTTTTCAAATGTTTTATTTTTGAACGTCAGTTCACATTTGTAGGTGGATCATCAGTGTTAGAGCTAAAATTAGCATGTTTAAAGTGATTTTCATGCTTCCAGGGGCTCGGGAAGTTAATTAAATACCATTTGGAGGCATTTAATGTTCGAGCAAAAAGGCTGATTTTCGACAAAAGAGATAACACCCCCCCATTACGTCATGCTTCAGAAATGTGGAAAATGGTCCGTTTTCAAATGTTTTATTTTTGAACGTCAGTTCACATTTGTAGGTGGATCATCAGTGTTAGAGCTAAAATTAGCATGTTTAAAGTGATTTTCATGCTTCCAGGGGCTCGGGAAGTTAATTAAATACCATTTGGAGGCATTTAATGTTCGAGCAAAAACGGCTTATTTTCGACAAAAGAGATAACACCCCCCCATTACGTCATGCTTCAGAAATGTGGAAAATGGTCCGTTTTCAAATGTTTTATTTTTGAACGTCAGTTCACATTTGTAGGTGGATCATCAGTGTTAGAGCTAAAATTAGCATGTTTAAAGTGATTTTCATGCTTCCAGGGGCCCAAAACACAAGATTTATGGAATGGTTAAAAGTGCATGAAAATGGCCAATTTACTCACTCTGAGTTCTCAAAAAGGGTTTCTTCACCCCGGGAAGTTAATTAAATACCATTTGGAGGCATTTAATGTTCGAGCAAAAACGGCTGATTTTCGACAAAAGAGATAACACCCCCCCATTACGTCATGCTTCAGAAATGTGGAAAATGGTCCGTTTTCAAATGTTTTATTTTTGAACGTCAGTTCACATTTGTAGGTGGATCATCAGTGTTAGAGCTAAAATTAGCATGTTTAAAGTGATTTTCATGCTTCCAGGGGCTCGGGAAGTTAATTAAATACCATTTGGAGGCATTTAATGTTCGAGCAAAAAGGCTGATTTTCGACAAAAGAGATAACACCCCCCCATTACGTCATGCTTCAGAAATGTGGAAAATGATCCGTTTTCAAATGTTTTATTTTTGAACGTCAGTTCACATTTGTAGGTGGATCATCAGTGTTAGAGCTAAAATTAGCATGTTTAAAGTGATTTTCATGCTTCCAGGGGCTTGGGAAGTTAATTAAATACCATTTGGAGGCATTTAATGTTCGAGCAAAAACGGCTGATTTTCGACAAAAGAGATAACACCCCCCCATTACGTCATGCTTCAGAAATGTGGAAAATGGTCCGTTTTCAAATGTTTTATTTTTGAACGTCAGTTCACATTTGTAGGTGGATCATCAGTGTTAGAGCTAAAATTAGCATGTTTAAAGTGATTTTCATGCTTCCAGGGGCTCGGGAAGTTAATTAAATACCATTTGGAGGCATTTAATGTTCGAGCAAAAACGGCTGATTTTCGATAAAAGAGATAACACCCCCCCATTTCGTCATGCTTCAGAAATGTGGAAAATGGTCCGTTTTCAAATGTTTTATTTTTGAACGTCAGTTCACATTTGTAGGTGGATCATCAGTGTTAGAGCTAAAATTAGCATGTTTAAAGTGATTTTCATGCTTCCAGGGGCCCAAAACACAAGATTTATGGAATGGTTAAAAGTGCATGAAAATGGCCAATTTACTCACTCTGAGTTCTCAAAAAGGGTTTCTTCACCCCGGGAAGTTAATTAAATACCATTTGGAGGCATTTATTGTTCGAGCAAAAACGGCTGATTTTCGACAAAAGAGATAACACCCCCCCATTACATCATGCTTCAGAAATGTGGAAAATGGTCCGTTTTCAAATGTTTTATTTTTGAACGTCAGTTCACATTTGTAGGTGGATCATCAGTGTTAGAGCTAAAATTAGCATGTTTAAAGTGATTTTCATGCTTCCAGGGGCTCGGGAAGTTAATTAAATACCATTTGGAGGCATTTAATGTTCGAGCAAAAACGGCTGATTTTCGACAAAAGAGATAACACCCCCCCATTTCGTCATGCTTCAGAAATGTGGAAAATGGTCCGTTTTCAAATGTTTTATTTTTGAACGTCAGTTCACATTTGTAGGTGGATCATCAGTGTTAGAGCTAAAATTAGCATGTTTAAAGTGATTTTCATGCTTCCAGGGGCTCGGGAAGTTAATTAAATACCATTTGGAGGCATTTAATGTTCGAGCAAAAACGGCTGATTTTCGACAAAAGAGATAACACCCCCCCATTACGTCATGCTTCAGAAATGTGGAAAATGGTCCGTTTTCAAATGTTTTATTTTTGAACGTCAGTTCACATTTGTAGGTGGATCATCAGTGTTAGAGCTAAAATTAGCATGTTTAAAGTGATTTTCATGCTTCCAGGGGCCCAAAACACAAGATTTATGGAATGGTTAAAAGTGCATGAAAATGGCCAATTTACTCACTCTGAGTTCTCAAAAAGGGTTTCTTCACCCCGGGAAGTTAATTAAATACCATTTGGAGGCATTTAATGTTCGAGCAAAAACGGCTGATTTTCGACAAAAGAGATAACACCCCCCCATTACGTCATGCTTCAGAAATGTGGAAAATGGTCCGTTTTCAAATGTTTTATTTTTGAACGTCAGTTCACATTTGTAGGTGGATCATCAGTGTTAGAGCTAAAATTAGCATGTTTAAAGTGATTTTCATGCTTCCAGGGGCTCGGGAAGTTAATTAAATACCATTTGGAGGCATTTAATGTTCGAGCAAAAAGGCTGATTTTCGACAAAAGAGATAACACCCCCCCATTACGTCATGCTTCAGAAATGTGGAAAATGGTCCGTTTTCAAATGTTTTATTTTTGAACGTCAGTTCACATTTGTAGGTGGATCATCAGTGTTAGAGCTAAAATTAGCATGTTTAAAGTGATTTTCATGCTTCCAGGGGCTTGGGAAGTTAATTAAATACCATTTGGAGGCATTTAATGTTCGAGCAAAAACGGCTGATTTTCGACAAAAGAGATAACACCCCCCCATTACGTCATGCTTCAGAAATGTGGAAAATGGTCCGTTTTCAAATGTTTTATTTTTGAACGTCAGTTCACATTTGTAGGTGGATCATCAGTGTTAGAGCTAAAATTAGCATGTTTAAAGTGATTTTCATGCTTCCAGGGGCTCGGGAAGTTAATTAAATACCATTTGGAGGCATTTAATGTTCGAGCAAAAACGGCTGATTTTCGACAAAAGAGATAACACCCCCCCATTTCGTCATGCTTCAGAAATGTGGAAAATGGTCCGTTTTCAAATGTTTTATTTTTGAACGTCAGTTCACATTTGTAGGTGGATCATCAGTGTTAGAGCTAAAATTAGCATGTTTAAAGTGATTTTCATGCTTCCAGGGGCCCAAAACACAAGATTTATGGAATGGTTAAAAGTGCATGAAAATGGCCAATTTACTCACTCTGAGTTCTCAAAAAGGGTTTCTTCACCCCGGGAAGTTAATTAAATACCATTTGGAGGCATTTATTGTTCGAGCAAAAACGGCTGATTTTCGACAAAAGAGATAACACCCCCCCATTACATCATGCTTCAGAAATGTGGAAAATGGTCCGTTTTCAAATGTTTTATTTTTGAACGTCAGTTCACATTTGTAGGTGGATCATCAGTGTTAGAGCTAAAATTAGCATGTTTAAAGTGATTTTCATGCTTCCAGGGGCTCGGGAAGTTAATTAAATACCATTTGGAGGCATTTAATGTTCGAGCAAAAACGGCTGATTTTCGACAAAAGAGATAACACCCCCCCATTTCGTCATGCTTCAGAAATGTGGAAAATGGTCCGTTTTCAAATGTTTTATTTTTGAACGTCAGTTCACATTTGTAGGTGGATCATCAGTGTTAGAGCTAAAATTAGCATGTTTAAAGTGATTTTCATGCTTCCAGGGGCTCGGGAAGTTAATTAAATACCATTTGGAGGCATTTAATGTTCGAGCAAAAACGGCTGATTTTCGACAAAAGAGATAACACCCCCCCATTACGTCATGCTTCAGAAATGTGGAAAATGGTCCGTTTTCAAATGTTTTATTTTTGAACGTCAGTTCACATTTGTAGGTGGATCATCAGTGTTAGAGCTAAAATTAGCATGTTTAAAGTGATTTTCATGCTTCCAGGGGCCCAAAACACAAGATTTATGGAATGGTTAAAAGTGCATGAAAATGGCCAATTTACTCACTCTGAGTTCTCAAAAAGGGTTTCTTCACCCCGGGAAGTTAATTAAATACCATTTGGAGGCATTTAATGTTCGAGCAAAAACGGCTGATTTTCGACAAAAGAGATAACACCCCCCCATTACGTCATGCTTCAGAAATGTGGAAAATGGTCCGTTTTCAAATGTTTTATTTTTGAACGTCAGTTCACATTTGTAGGTGGATCATCAGTGTTAGAGCTAAAATTAGCATGTTTAAAGTGATTTTCATGCTTCCAGGGGCTCGGGAAGTTAATTAAATACCATTTGGAGGCATTTAATGTTCGAGCAAAAACGGCTGATTTTCGACAAAAGAGATAACACCCCCCCATTACGTCATGCTTCAGAAATGTGGAAAATGGTCCGTTTTCAAATGTTTTATTTTTGAACGTCAGTTCACATTTGTAGGTGGATCATCAGTGTTAGAGCTAAAATTAGCATGTTTAAAGTGATTTTCATGCTTCCAGGGGCCCAAAACACAAGATTTATGGAATGGTTAAAAGTGCATGAAAATGGCCAATTTACTCACTCTGAGTTCTCAAAAAGGGTTTCTTCACCCCGGGAAGTTAATTAAATACCATTTGGAGGCATTTAATGTTCGAGCAAAAATGGCTGATTTTCGACAAAAGAGATAACACCCCCCCATTACGTCATGCTTCAGAAATGTGGAAAATGGTCCGTTTTCAAATGTTTTATTTTTGAACGTCAGTTCACATTTGTAGGTGGATCATCAGTGTTAGAGCTAAAATTAGCATGTTTAAAGTGATTTTCATGCTTCCAGGGGCTCGGGAAGTTAATTAAATACCATTTGGAGGCATTTAATGTTCGAGCAAAAACGGCTGATTTTCGACAAAAGAGATAACACCCCCCCATTTCGTCATGCTTCAGAAATGTGGAAAATGGTCCGTTTTCAAATGTTTTATTTTTGAACGTCAGTTCACATTTGTAGGTGGATCATCAGTGTTAGAGCTAAAATTAGCATGTTTAAAGTGATTTTCATGCTTCCAGGGGCTCGGGAAGTTAATTAAATACCATTTGGAGGCATTTAATGTTCGAGCAAAAACGGCTGATTTTCGACAAAAGAGATAACACCCCCCCATTACGTCATGCTTCAGAAATGTGGAAAATGGTCCGTTTTCAAATGTTTTATTTTTGAACGTCAGTTCACATTTGTAGGTGGATCATCAGTGTTAGAGCTAAAATTAGCATGTTTAAAGTGATTTTCATGCTTCCAGGGGCCCAAAACACAAGATTTATGGAATGGTTAAAAGTGCATGAAAATGGCCAATTTACTCACTCTGAGTTCTCAAAAAGGGTTTCTTCACCCCGGGAAGTTAATTAAATACCATTTGGAGGCATTTAATGTTCGAGCAAAAACGGCTGATTTTCGACAAAAGAGATAACACCCCCCCATTACGTCATGCTTCAGAAATGTGGAAAATGGTCCGTTTTCAAATGTTTTATTTTTGAACGTCAGTTCACATTTGTAGGTGGATCATCAGTGTTAGAGCTAAAATTAGCATGTTTAAAGTGATTTTCATGCTTCCAGGGGCTCGGGAAGTTAATTAAATACCATTTGGAGGCATTTAATGTTCGAGCAAAAACGGCTGATTTTCGACAAAAGAGATAACACCCCCCCATTACGTCATGCTTCAGAAATGTGGAAAATGGTCCGTTTTCAAATGTTTTATTTTTGAACGTCAGTTCACATTTGTAGCTGGATCATCAGTGTTAGAGCTAAAATTAGCATGTTTAAAGTGATTTTCATGCTTCCAGGGGCCCAAAACACAAGATTTATGGAATGGTTAAAAGTGCATGAAAATGGCCAATTTACTCACTCTGAGTTCTCAAAAAGGGTTTCTTCACCCCGGGAAGTTAATTAAATACCATTTGGAGGCATTTAATGTTCGAGCAAAAACGGCTGATTTTCGACAAAAGAGATAACACCCCCCCATTACGTCATGCTTCAGAAATGTGGAAAATGGTCCGTTTTCAAATGTTTTATTTTTGAACGTCAGTTCACATTTGTAGGTGGATCATCAGTGTTAGAGCTAAAATTAGCATGTTTAAAGTGATTTTCATGCTTCCAGGGGCTCGGGAAGTTAATTAAATACCATTTGGAGGCATTTAATGTTCGAGCAAAAAGGCTGATTTTCGACAAAAGAGATAACACCCCCCCATTACGTCATGCTTCAGAAATGTGGAAAATGGTCCGTTTTCAAATGTTTTATTTTTGAACGTCAGTTCACATTTGTAGGTGGATCATCAGTGTTAGAGCTAAAATTAGCATGTTTAAAGTGATTTTCATGCTTCCAGGGGCTCGGGAAGTTAATTAAATACCATTTGGAGGCATTTAATGTTCGAGCAAAAACGGCTTATTTTCGACAAAAGAGATAACACCCCCCCATTACGTCATGCTTCAGAAATGTGGAAAATGGTCCGTTTTCAAATGTTTTATTTTTGAACGTCAGTTCACATTTGTAGGTGGATCATCAGTGTTAGAGCTAAAATTAGCATGTTTAAAGTGATTTTCATGCTTCCAGGGGCCCAAAACACAAGATTTATGGAATGGTTAAAAGTGCATGAAAATGGCCAATTTACTCACTCTGAGTTCTCAAAAAGGGTTTCTTCACCCCGGGAAGTTAATTAAATACCATTTGGAGGCATTTAATGTTCGAGCAAAAACGGCTGATTTTCGACAAAAGAGATAACACCCCCCCATTACGTCATGCTTCAGAAATGTGGAAAATGGTCCGTTTTCAAATGTTTTATTTTTGAACGTCAGTTCACATTTGTAGGTGGATCATCAGTGTTAGAGCTAAAATTAGCATGTTTAAAGTGATTTTCATGCTTCCAGGGGCTCGGGAAGTTAATTAAATACCATTTGGAGGCATTTAATGTTCGAGCAAAAAGGCTGATTTTCGACAAAAGAGATAACACCCCCCCATTACGTCATGCTTCAGAAATGTGGAAAATGATCCGTTTTCAAATGTTTTATTTTTGAACGTCAGTTCACATTTGTAGGTGGATCATCAGTGTTAGAGCTAAAATTAGCATGTTTAAAGTGATTTTCATGCTTCCAGGGGCTTGGGAAGTTAATTAAATACCATTTGGAGGCATTTAATGTTCGAGCAAAAACGGCTGATTTTCGACAAAAGAGATAACACCCCCCCATTACGTCATGCTTCAGAAATGTGGAAAATGGTCCGTTTTCAAATGTTTTATTTTTGAACGTCAGTTCACATTTGTAGGTGGATCATCAGTGTTAGAGCTAAAATTAGCATGTTTAAAGTGATTTTCATGCTTCCAGGGGCTCGGGAAGTTAATTAAATACCATTTGGAGGCATTTAATGTTCGAGCAAAAACGGCTGATTTTCGATAAAAGAGATAACACCCCCCCATTTCGTCATGCTTCAGAAATGTGGAAAATGGTCCGTTTTCAAATGTTTTATTTTTGAACGTCAGTTCACATTTGTAGGTGGATCATCAGTGTTAGAGCTAAAATTAGCATGTTTAAAGTGATTTTCATGCTTCCAGGGGCCCAAAACACAAGATTTATGGAATGGTTAAAAGTGCATGAAAATGGCCAATTTACTCACTCTGAGTTCTCAAAAAGGGTTTCTTCACCCCGGGAAGTTAATTAAATACCATTTGGAGGCATTTATTGTTCGAGCAAAAACGGCTGATTTTCGACAAAAGAGATAACACCCCCCCATTACATCATGCTTCAGAAATGTGGAAAATGGTCCGTTTTCAAATGTTTTATTTTTGAACGTCAGTTCACATTTGTAGGTGGATCATCAGTGTTAGAGCTAAAATTAGCATGTTTAAAGTGATTTTCATGCTTCCAGGGGCTCGGGAAGTTAATTAAATACCATTTGGAGGCATTTAATGTTCGAGCAAAAACGGCTGATTTTCGACAAAAGAGATAACACCCCCCCATTTCGTCATGCTTCAGAAATGTGGAAAATGGTCCGTTTTCAAATGTTTTATTTTTGAACGTCAGTTCACATTTGTAGGTGGATCATCAGTGTTAGAGCTAAAATTAGCATGTTTAAAGTGATTTTCATGCTTCCAGGGGCTCGGGAAGTTAATTAAATACCATTTGGAGGCATTTAATGTTCGAGCAAAAACGGCTGATTTTCGACAAAAGAGATAACACCCCCCCATTACGTCATGCTTCAGAAATGTGGAAAATGGTCCGTTTTCAAATGTTTTATTTTTGAACGTCAGTTCACATTTGTAGGTGGATCATCAGTGTTAGAGCTAAAATTAGCATGTTTAAAGTGATTTTCATGCTTCCAGGGGCCCAAAACACAAGATTTATGGAATGGTTAAAAGTGCATGAAAATGGCCAATTTACTCACTCTGAGTTCTCAAAAAGGGTTTCTTCACCCCGGGAAGTTAATTAAATACCATTTGGAGGCATTTAATGTTCGAGCAAAAACGGCTGATTTTCGACAAAAGAGATAACACCCCCCCATTACGTCATGCTTCAGAAATGTGGAAAATGGTCCGTTTTCAAATGTTTTATTTTTGAACGTCAGTTCACATTTGTAGGTGGATCATCAGTGTTAGAGCTAAAATTAGCATGTTTAAAGTGATTTTCATGCTTCCAGGGGCTCGGGAAGTTAATTAAATACCATTTGGAGGCATTTAATGTTCGAGCAAAAAGGCTGATTTTCGACAAAAGAGATAACACCCCCCCATTACGTCATGCTTCAGAAATGTGGAAAATGGTCCGTTTTCAAATGTTTTATTTTTGAACGTCAGTTCACATTTGTAGGTGGATCATCAGTGTTAGAGCTAAAATTAGCATGTTTAAAGTGATTTTCATGCTTCCAGGGGCTTGGGAAGTTAATTAAATACCATTTGGAGGCATTTAATGTTCGAGCAAAAACGGCTGATTTTCGACAAAAGAGATAACACCCCCCCATTACGTCATGCTTCAGAAATGTGGAAAATGGTCCGTTTTCAAATGTTTTATTTTTGAACGTCAGTTCACATTTGTAGGTGGATCATCAGTGTTAGAGCTAAAATTAGCATGTTTAAAGTGATTTTCATGCTTCCAGGGGCTCGGGAAGTTAATTAAATACCATTTGGAGGCATTTAATGTTCGAGCAAAAACGGCTGATTTTCGACAAAAGAGATAACACCCCCCCATTTCGTCATGCTTCAGAAATGTGGAAAATGGTCCGTTTTCAAATGTTTTATTTTTGAACGTCAGTTCACATTTGTAGGTGGATCATCAGTGTTAGAGCTAAAATTAGCATGTTTAAAGTGATTTTCATGCTTCCAGGGGCCCAAAACACAAGATTTATGGAATGGTTAAAAGTGCATGAAAATGGCCAATTTACTCACTCTGAGTTCTCAAAAAGGGTTTCTTCACCCCGGGAAGTTAATTAAATACCATTTGGAGGCATTTATTGTTCGAGCAAAAACGGCTGATTTTCGACAAAAGAGATAACACCCCCCCATTACATCATGCTTCAGAAATGTGGAAAATGGTCCGTTTTCAAATGTTTTATTTTTGAACGTCAGTTCACATTTGTAGGTGGATCATCAGTGTTAGAGCTAAAATTAGCATGTTTAAAGTGATTTTCATGCTTCCAGGGGCTCGGGAAGTTAATTAAATACCATTTGGAGGCATTTAATGTTCGAGCAAAAACGGCTGATTTTCGACAAAAGAGATAACACCCCCCCATTTCGTCATGCTTCAGAAATGTGGAAAATGGTCCGTTTTCAAATGTTTTATTTTTGAACGTCAGTTCACATTTGTAGGTGGATCATCAGTGTTAGAGCTAAAATTAGCATGTTTAAAGTGATTTTCATGCTTCCAGGGGCTCGGGAAGTTAATTAAATACCATTTGGAGGCATTTAATGTTCGAGCAAAAACGGCTGATTTTCGACAAAAGAGATAACACCCCCCCATTACGTCATGCTTCAGAAATGTGGAAAATGGTCCGTTTTCAAATGTTTTATTTTTGAACGTCAGTTCACATTTGTAGGTGGATCATCAGTGTTAGAGCTAAAATTAGCATGTTTAAAGTGATTTTCATGCTTCCAGGGGCCCAAAACACAAGATTTATGGAATGGTTAAAAGTGCATGAAAATGGCCAATTTACTCACTCTGAGTTCTCAAAAAGGGTTTCTTCACCCCGGGAAGTTAATTAAATACCATTTGGAGGCATTTAATGTTCGAGCAAAAACGGCTGATTTTCGACAAAAGAGATAACACCCCCCCATTACGTCATGCTTCAGAAATGTGGAAAATGGTCCGTTTTCAAATGTTTTATTTTTGAACGTCAGTTCACATTTGTAGGTGGATCATCAGTGTTAGAGCTAAAATTAGCATGTTTAAAGTGATTTTCATGCTTCCAGGGGCTCGGGAAGTTAATTAAATACCATTTGGAGGCATTTAATGTTCGAGCAAAAACGGCTGATTTTCGACAAAAGAGATAACACCCCCCCATTACGTCATGCTTCAGAAATGTGGAAAATGGTCCGTTTTCAAATGTTTTATTTTTGAACGTCAGTTCACATTTGTAGGTGGATCATCAGTGTTAGAGCTAAAATTAGCATGTTTAAAGTGATTTTCATGCTTCCAGGGGCCCAAAACACAAGATTTATGGAATGGTTAAAAGTGCATGAAAATGGCCAATTTACTCACTCTGAGTTCTCAAAAAGGGTTTCTTCACCCCGGGAAGTTAATTAAATACCATTTGGAGGCATTTAATGTTCGAGCAAAAATGGCTGATTTTCGACAAAAGAGATAACACCCCCCCATTACGTCATGCTTCAGAAATGTGGAAAATGGTCCGTTTTCAAATGTTTTATTTTTGAACGTCAGTTCACATTTGTAGGTGGATCATCAGTGTTAGAGCTAAAATTAGCATGTTTAAAGTGATTTTCATGCTTCCAGGGGCTCGGGAAGTTAATTAAATACCATTTGGAGGCATTTAATGTTCGAGCAAAAAGGCTGATTTTCGACAAAAGAGATAACACCCCCCCATTACGTCATGCTTCAGAAATGTGGAAAATGGTCCGTTTTCAAATGTTTTATTTTTGAACGTCAGTTCACATTTGTAGGTGGATCATCAGTGTTAGAGCTAAAATTAGCATGTTTAAAGTGATTTTCATGCTTCCAGGGGCTTGGGAAGTTAATTAAATACCATTTGGAGGCATTTAATGTTCGAGCAAAAACGGCTGATTTTCGACAAAAGAGATAACACCCCCCCATTACGTCATGCTTCAGAAATGTGGAAAATGGTCCGTTTTCAAATGTTTTATTTTTGAACGTCAGTTCACATTTGTAGGTGGATCATCAGTGTTAGAGCTAAAATTAGCATGTTTAAAGTGATTTTCATGCTTCCAGGGGCTCGGGAAGTTAATTAAATACCATTTGGAGGCATTTAATGTTCGAGCAAAAACGGCTGATTTTCGACAAAAGAGATAACACCCCCCCATTTCGTCATGCTTCAGAAATGTGGAAAATGGTCCGTTTTCAAATGTTTTATTTTTGAACGTCAGTTCACATTTGTAGGTGGATCATCAGTGTTAGAGCTAAAATTAGCATGTTTAAAGTGATTTTCATGCTTCCAGGGGCCCAAAACACAAGATTTATGGAATGGTTAAAAGTGCATGAAAATGGCCAATTTACTCACTCTGAGTTCTCAAAAAGGGTTTCTTCACCCCGGGAAGTTAATTAAATACCATTTGGAGGCATTTATTGTTCGAGCAAAAACGGCTGATTTTCGACAAAAGAGATAACACCCCCCCATTACATCATGCTTCAGAAATGTGGAAAATGGTCCGTTTTCAAATGTTTTATTTTTGAACGTCAGTTCACATTTGTAGGTGGATCATCAGTGTTAGAGCTAAAATTAGCATGTTTAAAGTGATTTTCATGCTTCCAGGGGCTCGGGAAGTTAATTAAATACCATTTGGAGGCATTTAATGTTCGAGCAAAAACGGCTGATTTTCGACAAAAGAGATAACACCCCCCCATTTCGTCATGCTTCAGAAATGTGGAAAATGGTCCGTTTTCAAATGTTTTATTTTTGAACGTCAGTTCACATTTGTAGGTGGATCATCAGTGTTAGAGCTAAAATTAGCATGTTTAAAGTGATTTTCATGCTTCCAGGGGCTCGGGAAGTTAATTAAATACCATTTGGAGGCATTTAATGTTCGAGCAAAAACGGCTGATTTTCGACAAAAGAGATAACACCCCCCCATTACGTCATGCTTCAGAAATGTGGAAAATGGTCCGTTTTCAAATGTTTTATTTTTGAACGTCAGTTCACATTTGTAGGTGGATCATCAGTGTTAGAGCTAAAATTAGCATGTTTAAAGTGATTTTCATGCTTCCAGGGGCCCAAAACACAAGATTTATGGAATGGTTAAAAGTGCATGAAAATGGCCAATTTACTCACTCTGAGTTCTCAAAAAGGGTTTCTTCACCCCGGGAAGTTAATTAAATACCATTTGGAGGCATTTAATGTTCGAGCAAAAATGGCTGATTTTCGACAAAAGAGATAACACCCCCCCATTACGTCATGCTTCAGAAATGTGGAAAATGGTCCGTTTTCAAATGTTTTATTTTTGAACGTCAGTTCACATTTGTAGGTGGATCATCAGTGTTAGAGCTAAAATTAGCATGTTTAAAGTGATTTTCATGCTTCCAGGGGCTCGGGAAGTTAATTAAATACCATTTGGAGGCATTTAATGTTCGAGCAAAAAGGCTGATTTTCGACAAAAGAGATAACACCCCCCCATTACGTCATGCTTCAGAAATGTGGAAAATGGTCCGTTTTCAAATGTTTTATTTTTGAACGTCAGTTCACATTTGTAGGTGGATCATCAGTGTTAGAGCTAAAATTAGCATGTTTAAAGTGATTTTCATGCTTCCAGGGGCTTGGGAAGTTAATTAAATACCATTTGGAGGCATTTAATGTTCGAGCAAAAACGGCTGATTTTCGACAAAAGAGATAACACCCCCCCATTACGTCATGCTTCAGAAATGTGGAAAATGGTCCGTTTTCAAATGTTTTATTTTTGAACGTCAGTTCACATTTGTAGGTGGATCATCAGTGTTAGAGCTAAAATTAGCATGTTTAAAGTGATTTTCATGCTTCCAGGGGCTCGGGAAGTTAATTAAATACCATTTGGAGGCATTTAATGTTCGAGCAAAAACGGCTGATTTTCGACAAAAGAGATCACACCCCCCCATTACGTCATGCTTCAGAAATGTGGAAAATGGTCCGTTTTCAAATGTTTTATTTTTGAACGTCAGTTCACATTTGTAGGTGGATCATCAGTGTTAGAGCTAAAATTAGCATGTTTAAAGTGATTTTCATGCTTCCAGGGGCCCAAAACACAAGATTTATGGAATGGTTAAAAGTGCATGAAAATGGCCAATTTACTCACTCTGAGTTCTCAAAAAGGGTTTCTTCACCCCGGGAAGTTAATTAAATACCATTTGGAGGCATTTAATGTTCAAGCAAAAACGGCTGATTTTCGACAAAAGAGATAACACCCCCCCATTACATCATGCTTCAGAAATGTGGAAAATGGTCCGTTTTCAAATGTTTTATTTTTGAACGTCAGTTCACATTTGTAGGTGGATCATCAGTGTTAGAGCTAAAATTAGCATGTTTAAAGTGATTTTCATGCTTCCAGGGGCTCGGGAAGTTAATTAAATACCATTTGGAGGCATTTAATGTTCGAGCAAAAACGGCTGATTTTCGACAAAAGAGATAACACCCCCCCATTACGTCATGCTTCAGAAATGTGGAAAATGGTCCGTTTTCAAATGTTTTATTTTTGAACGTCAGTTCACATTTGTAGGTGGATCATCAGTGTTAGAGCTAAAATTAGCATGTTTAAAGTGATTTTCATGCTTCCAGGGGCCCAAAACACAAGATTTATGGAATGGTTAAAAGTGCATGAAAATGGCCAATTTACTCACTCTGAGTTCTCAAAAAGGGTTTCTTCACCCCGGGAAGTTAATTAAATACCATTTGGAGGCATTTAATGTTCGAGCAAAAACGGCTGATTTTCGACAAAAGAGATAACACCCCCCCATTACGTCATGCTTCAGAAATGTGGAAAATGGTCCGTTTTATAATGTTTTATTTTTGAACGTCAGTTCACATTTGTTGGTGGATCATCAGTGTTAGAGCTAAAATTAGCATGTTTAAAGTGATTTTCATGCTTCCAGGGGCCCAAAACACAAGATTAATGGAATGGTTAAAAGTGCATGAAAATGGCCAATTTACTCACTCTGAGTTCTCAAAAAGGGTTTCTTCACCTCGGGAAGTGAAATAAATACCATTTGGAGGCATTTAATGTTCGAGCAAAAACGGCTGATTTTCGACAAAAGAGATAACACCCCCCCATTACGTGTTGCTTCAGAAATGTGGAAAATGGTCCGTTTTCAAATGTTTTATTTTTGAACGTCAGTTCACATTTGTAGGTGGATCATCAGTGTTAGAGCTAAAATTAGCATGTTTAAAGTGATTTTCATGCTTCCAGGGGCTCAGGAAGTTAATTAAATACCATTTGGAGGCATTTAATGTTCGAGCAAAAACGGCTGATTTTCGACAAAAGAGATAACACCCCCCCATTACGTCATGCTTCAGAAATGTGGAAAATGGTCCGTTTTCAAATGTTTTATTTTTGAACGTCAGTTCACATTTGTAGGTGGATCATCAGTGTTAGAGCTAAAATTAGCATGTTTAAAGTGATTTTCATGCTTCCAGGGGCTCGGGAAGTGAAATAAATACCATTTGGAGGCATTTAATGTTCGAGCAAAAACGGCTGATTTTCGACAAAAGAGATAACACCCCCCCATTACGTCATGCTTCAGAAATGTGGAAAATGGTCCGTTTTCAAATGTTTTATTTTTGAACGTCAGTTCACATTTGTAGGTGGATCATCAGTGTTAGAGCTAAAATTAGCATGTTTAAAGTGATTTTCATGCTTCCAGGGGCCCAAAACACAAGATTTATGGAATGGTTAAAAGTGCATGAAATTGGCCAATTTACTCACTCTGAGTTCTCAAAAAGGGTTTCTTCACCCCGGGAAGTTAATTAAATACCATTTGGAGGCATTTAATGTTCGAGCAAAAACGGCTGATTTTCGACAAAAGAGATAACACCCCCCCTTACGTCATGCTTCAGAAATGTGGAAAATGGTCCGTTTTCAAATGTTTTATTTTTGAACGTCAGTTCACATTTTTAGGTGGATCATCAGTGTTAGAGCTAAAATTAGCATGTTTAAAGTGATTTTCATGCTTCCAGGGGCTCGGGAAGTTAATTAAATACCATTTGGAGGCATTTAATGTTCGAGCAAAAACGGCTGATTTTCGACAAAAGAGATAACACCCCCCCATTACGTCATGCTTCAGAAATGTGGAAAATGGTTCGTTTTCAAATGTTTTATTTTTGAACGTCAGTTCACATTTGTAGGTGGATCATCAGTGTTAGAGCTAAAATTAGCATGTTTAAAGTGATGTTCATGCTTCCAGGGGCCCAAAACACAAGATTTATGGAATGGTTAAAAGTGCATGAAAATGGCCAATTTACTCACTCTGAGTTCTCAAAAAGGGTTTCTTCACCCCGGGAAGTTAATTAAATACCATTTGGAGGCATTTAATGTTCGAGCAAAAACGGCTGATTTTCGACAAAAGAGATAACACCCCCCCATTACATCATGCTTCAGAAATGTGGAAAATGGTCCGTTTTCAAATGTTTTATTTTTGAACGTCAGTTCACATTTGTAGGTGGATCATCAGTGTTAGAGCTAAAATTAGCATGTTTAAAGTGATTTTCATGCTTCCAGGGGCTCGGGAAGTTAATTAAATACCATTTGGAGGCATTTAATGTTCGAGCAAAAACGGCTGATTTTCAACAAAAGAGATAACACCCCCCCATTACGTCATGCTTCAGAAATGTGGAAAATGGTCCGTTTTCAAATGTTTTATTTTTGAACGTCAGTTCACATTTGTAGGTGGATCATCAGTGTTAGAGCTAAAATTAGCATGTTCAAAGTGATTTTCATGCTTCCAGGGGCTCGGGAAGTGAAATAAATACCATTTGGAGGCATTTCATGTTCGAGCAAAAACGGCTGATTTTCGACAAAAGAGATAACACCCCCCCATTACGTCATGCTTCAGAAATGTGGAAAATGGTCCGTTTTCAAATGTTTTATTTTTGAACGTCAGTTCACATTTGTAGGTGGATCATCAGTGTTAGAGCTAAAATTAGCATGTTTAAAGTGATTTTCATGCTTCCAGGGGCCCAAAACACAAGATTTATGGAATGGTTAAAAGTGCATGAAAATGGCCAATTTACTCACTCTGAGTTCTCAAAAAGGGTTTCTTCACCCCGGGAAGTTAATTAAATACCATTTGGAGGCATTTAATGTTCGAGCAAAAACGGCTGATTTTCGACAAAAGAGATAACACCCCCCCATTACGTCATGCTTCAGAAATGTGGAAAATGGTCCGTTTTCAAATGTTTTATTTTTAAACGTCAGTTCACATTTGTAGGTGGATCATCAGTGTTAGAGCTAAAATTAGCATGTTTAAAGTGATTTTCATGCTTCCAGGGGCTCGGGAAGTTAATTAAATACCATTTGGAGGCATTTAATGTTCGAGCAAAAACGGCTGATTTTCGACAAAAGAGATAACACACCCCCATTACGTCATGCTTCAGAAATGTGGAAAATGGTCCGTTTTCAAATGTTTTATTTTTGAACGTCAGTTCACATTTGTAGGTGGATCATCAGTGTTAGAGCTAAAATTAGCATGTTTAAAGTGATTTTCATGCTTCCAGGGGCCCAAAACACAAGATTTATGGAATGGTTAAAAGTGCATGAAAATGGCCAATTTACTCACTCTGAGTTCTCAAAAAGGGTTTCTTCACCCCGGGAAGTTAATTAAATACCATTTGGAGGCATTTAATGTTCGAGCAAAAACGGCTGATTTTCGACAAAAGAGATAACACCCCCCCATTACGTCATGCTTCAGAAATGTGGAAAATGGTCCGTTTTCAAATGTTTTATTTTTGAACGTCAGTTCACATTTGTAGGTGGATCATCAGTGTTAGAGCTAAAATTAGCATGTTTAAAGTGATTTTCATGCTTCCAGGGGCTCGGGAAGTTAATTAAATACCATTTGGAGGCATTTAATGTTCGAGCAAAAAGGCTGATTTTCGACAAAAGAGATAACACCCCCCCATTACGTCATGCTTCAGAAATGGGGAAAATGGTCCGTTTTCAAATGTTTTATTTTTGAACGTCAGTTCACATTTGTAGGTGGATCATCAGTGTTAGAGCTAAAATTAGCATGTTTAAAGTGATTTTCATGCTTCCAGGGGCTTGGGAAGTTAATTAAATACCATTTGGAGGCATTTAATGTTCGAGCAAAAACGGCTGATTTTCGACAAAAGAGATAACACCCCCCCATTACGTCATGCTTCAGAAATGTGGAAAATGGTCCGTTTTCAAATGTTTTATTTTTGAACGTCAGTTCACATTTGTAGGTGGATCATCAGTGTTAGAGCTAAAATTAGCATGTTTAAAGTGATTTTCATGCTTCCAGGGGCCCAAAACACAAGATTAATGGAATGGTTAAAAGTGCATGAAAATGGCCAATTTACTCACTCTGAGTTCTCAAAAAGGGTTTCTTCACCCCGGGAAGTGAAATAAATACCATTTGGAGGCATTTAATGTTCGAGCAAAAACGGCTGATTTTCGACAAAAGAGATAACACCCCCCCATTACGTCATGCTTCAGAAATGTGGAAAATGGTCCGTTTTCAAATGTTTTATTTTTGAACGTCAGTTCACATTTGTAGGTGGATCATCAGTGTTAGAGCTAAAATTAGCATGTTTAAAGTGATTTTCATGCTTCCAGGGGCTCGGGAAGTTAATTAAATACCATTTGGAGGCATTTAATGTTCGAGCAAAAACGGCTGATTTTCGACAAAAGAGATAACACCCCCCCATTACGTCATGCTTCAGAAAAGTGGAAAATGGTCCGTTTTCAAATGTTTTATTTTTGAACGTCAGTTCACATTTGTAGGTGGATCATCAGTGTTAGAGCTAAAATTAGCATGTTTAAAGTGATTTTCATGCTTCCAGGGGCTCGGGAAGTTAATTAAATACCATTTGGAGGCATTTAATGTTCGAGCAAAAACGGCTGATTTTCGACAAAAGAGATAACACCCCCCCATTACGTCATGCTTCAGAAATGTGGAAAATGGTTCGTTTTCAAATGTTTTATTTTTGAACGTCAGTTCACATTTGTAGGTGGATCATCAGTGTTAGAGCTAAAATTAGCATGTTTAAAGGGATTTTCATGCTTCCAGGGGCCCAAAACACAAGATTTATGGAATGGTTAAAAGTGCATGAAAATGGCCAATTTACTCACTCTGAGTTCTCAAAAAGGGTTTCTTCACCCCGGGAAGTTAATTAAATACCATTTGGAGGCATTTAATGTTCGAGCAAAAACGGCTGATTTTCGACAAAAGAGATAACACCCCCCCATTACATCATGCTTCAGAAATGTGGAAAATGGTCCGTTTTCAAATGTTTTATTTTTGAACGTCAGTTCACATTTGTAGGTGGATCATCAGTGTTAGAGCTAAAATTAGCATGTTTAAAGTGATTTTCATGCTTCCAGGGGCTCGGGAAGTTAATTAAATACCATTTGGAGGCATTTAATGTTCGAGCAAAAACGGCTGATTTTCGACAAAAGAGATAACACCCCCCCATTACGTCATGCTTCAGAAATGTGGAAAATGGTCCGTTTTCAAATGTTTTATTTTTGAACGTCAGTTCACATTTGTAGGTGGATCATCAGTGTTAGAGCTAAAATTAGCATGTTTAAAGTGATTTTCATGCTTCCAGGGGCTCGGGAAGTTAATTAAA
The DNA here is from genome assembly GCF_964263255.1 of Lissotriton vulgaris. Taxonomy (NCBI): domain Eukaryota; kingdom Metazoa; phylum Chordata; class Amphibia; order Caudata; family Salamandridae; genus Lissotriton; species Lissotriton vulgaris. Next base: position 402,813 of record NW_028252192.1, read on the forward strand.
TACCATTTGGAGGCATTTAATGTTCGAGCAAAAACGGCTGATTTTCGACAAAAGAGATAACACCCCCCCATTACGTCATGCTTCAGAAATGTGGAAAATGGTCCGTTTTCAAATGTTTTATTTTTGAACGTCAGTTCACATTTGTAGGTGGATCATCAGTGTTAGAGCTAAAATTAGCATGTTCAAAGTGATTTTCATGCTTCCAGGGGCTCGGGAAGTGAAATAAATACCATTTGGAGGCATTTAATGTTCGAGCAAAAACGGCTGATTTTCGACAAAAGAGATAACACCCCCCATTACGTCATGCTTCAGAAATGTGGAAAATGGTCCGTTTTCAAATGTTTTATTTTTGAACGTCAGTTCACATTTGTAGGTGGATCATCAGTGTTAGAGCTAAAATTAGCATGTTTAAAGTGATTTTCATGCTTCCAGGGGCCCAAAACACAAGATTTATGGAATGGTTAAAAGTGCATGAAAATGGCCAATTTACTCACTCTGAGTTCTCAAAAAGGGTTTCTTCACCCCGGGAAGTTAATTAAATACCATTTGGAGGCATTTAATGTTCGAGCAAAAACGGCTGATTTTCGACAAAAGAGATAACACCCCCCCATTACGTCATGCTTCAGAAATGTGGAAAATTGTCCGTTTTCAAATGTTTTATTTTTGAACGTCAGTTCACATTTGTAGGTGGATCATCAGTGTTAGAGCTAAAATTAGCATGTTTAAAGTGATTTTCATGCTTCCAGGGGCTCGGGAAGTTAATTAAATACCATTTGGAGGCATTTAATGTTCGAGCAAAAACGGCTGATTTTCGACAAAAGAGATAACACCCCCCCATTACGTCATGCTTCAGAAATGTGGAAAATGGTCCGTTTTCAAATGTTTTATTTTTGAACGTCAGTTCACATTTGTAGGTGGATCATCAGTGTTAGAGCTAAAATTAGCATGTTTAAAGTGATTTTCATGCTTCCAGGGGCCCAAAACACAAGATTTATGGAATGGTTAAAAGTGCATGAAAATGGCCAATTTACTCACTCTGAGTTCTCAAAAAGGGTTTCTTCACCCCGGGAAGTTAATTAAATACCATTTGGAGGCATTTAATGTTCGAGCAAAAACGGCTGATTTTCGACAAAAGAGATAACACCCCCCCATTACGTCATGCTTCAGAAATGTGGAAAATGGTCCGTTTTCAAATGTTTTATTTTTGAACGTCAGTTCACATTTGTAGGTGGATCATCAGTGTTAGAGCTAAAATTAGCATGTTTAAAGTGATTTTCATGCTTCCAGGGGCTCGGGAAGTTAATTAAATACCATTTGGAGGCATTTAATGTTCGAGCAAAAAGGCTGATTTTCGACAAAAGAGATAACACCCCCCCCATTACGTCATGCTTCAGAAATGTGGAAAATGGTCCGTTTTCAAATGTTTTATTTTTGAACGTCAGTTCACATTTGTAGGTGGATCATCAGTGTTAGAGCTAAAATTAGCATGTTTAAAGTGATTTTCATGCTTCCAGGGGCTCAGGAAGTTAATTAAATACCATTTGGAGGCATTTAATGTTCGAGCAAAAACGGCTGATTTTCGACAAAAGAGATAACACCCCCCCATTACGTCATGCTTCAGAAATGTGGAAAATGGTCCGTTTTCAAATGTTTTATTTTTGAACGTCAGTTCACATTTGTAGGTGGATCATCAGTGTTAGAGCTAAAATTAGCATGTTTAAAGTGATTTTCATGCTTCCAGGGGCTCGGGAAGTGAAATAAATACCATTTGGAGGCATTTAATGTTCGAGCAAAAACGGCTGATTTTCGACAAAAGAGATAACACCCCCCCATTACGTCATGCTTCAGAAATGTCGAAAATGGTCCGTTTTCAAATGTTTTATTTTTGAACGTCAGTTCACATTTGTAGGTGGATCATCAGTGTTAGAGCTAAAATTAGCATCTTTAAAGTGATTTTCATGCTTCCAGGGGCCCAAAACACAAGATTTATGGAATGGTTAAAAGTGCATGAAAATGGCCAATTTACTCACTCTGAGTTCTCAAAAAGGGTTTCTTCACCCCGGGAAGTTAATTAAATACCATTTGGAGGCATTTAATGTTCGAGCAAAAACGGCTGATTTTCGACAAAAGAGATAACACCCCCCCTTACGTCATGCTTCAGAAATGTGGAAAATGGTCCGTTTTCAAATGTTTTATTTTTGAACGTCAGTTCACATTTTTAGGTGGATCATCAGTGTTAGAGCTAAAATTAGCATGTTTAAAGTGATTTTCATGCTTCCAGGGGCTCGGGAAGTTAATTAAATACCATTTGGAGGCATTTAATGTTCGAGCAAAAACGGCTGATTTTCGACAAAAGAGATAACACCCCCCCATTACGTCATGCTTCAGAAATGTGGAAAATGGTCCGTTTTCAAATGTTTTATTTTTGAACGTCAGTTCACATTTGTAGGTGGATCATCAGTGTTAGAGCTAAAATTAGCATGTTTAAAGGGATTTTCATGCTTCCAGGGGCCCAAAACACAAGATTTATGGAATGGTTAAAAGTGCATGAAAATGGCCAATTTACTCACTCTGAGTTCTCAAAAAGGGTTTCTTCACCCCGGGAAGTTAATTAAATACCATTTGGAGGCATTTAATGTTCGAGCAAAAACGGCTGATTTTCGACAAAAGAGATAACACCCCCCCATTACATCATGCTTCAGAAATGTGGAAAATGGTCCGTTTTCAAATGTTTTATTTTTGAACGTCAGTTCACATTTGTAGGTGGATCATCAGTGTTAGAGCTAAAATTAGCATGTTTAAAGTGATTTTCATGCTTCCAGGGGCTCGGGAAGTTAATTAAATACCATTTGGAGGCATTTAATGTTCGAGCAAAAACGGCTGATTTTCGACAAAAGAGATAACACCCCCCCATTACGTCATGCTTCAGAAATGTGGAAAATGGTCCGTTTTCAAATGTTTTATTTTTGAACGTCAGTTCACATTTGTAGGTGGATCATCAGTGTTAGAGCTAAAATTAGCATGTTTAAAGTGATTTTCATGCTTCCAGGGGCTCGGGAAGTTAATTAAATACCATTTGGAGGCATTTAATGTTCGAGCAAAAACGGCTGATTTTCGACAAAAGAGATAACACCCCCCATTACGTCATGCTTCAGAAATGTGGAAAATGGTCCGTTTTCAAATGTTTTATTTTTGAACGTCAGTTCACATTTGTAGGTGGATCATCAGTGTTAGAGCTAAAATTAGCATGTTCAAAGTGATTTTCATGCTTCCAGGGGCTCGGGAAGTGAAATAAATACCATTTGGAGGCATTTAATGTTCGAGCAAAAACGGCTGATTTTCGACAAAAGAGATAACACCCCCCCATTACGTCATGCTTCAGAAATGTGGAAAATGGTCCGTTTTCAAATGTTTTATTTTTGAACGTCAGTTCACATTTGTAGGTGGATCATCAGTGTTAGAGCTAAAATTAGCATGTTTAAAGTGATTTTCATGCTTCCAGGGGCCCAAAACACAAGATTTATGGAATGGTTAAAAGTGCATGAAAATGGCCAATTTACTCACTCTGAGTTCTCAAAAAGGGTTTCTTCACCCCGGGAAGTTAATTAAATACCATTTGGAGGCATTTAATGTTCGAGCAAAAACGGCTGATTTTCGACAAAAGAGATAACACCCTCCCATTACGTCATGCTTCAGAAATGTGGAAAATTGTCCGTTTTCAAATGTTTTATTTTTGAACGTCAGTTCACATTTGTAGGTGGATCATCAGTGTTAGAGCTAAAATTAGCATGTTTAAAGTGATTTTCATGCTTCCAGGGGCTCGGGAAGTTAATTAAATACCATTTGGAGGCATTTAATGTTCGAGCAAAAACGGCTGATTTTCGACAAAAGAGATAACACCCCCCCATTACGTCATGCTTCAGAAATGTGGAAAATGGTCAGTTTTCAAATGTTTTATTTTTGAACGTCAGTTCACATTTGTAGGTGGATCATCAGTGTTAGAGCTAAAATTAGCATGTTTAAAGTGATTTTCATGCTTCCAGGGGCCCAAAACACAAGATTTATGGAATGGTTAAAAGTGCATGAAAATGGCCAATTTACTCACTCTGAGTTCTCAAAAAGGGTTTCTTCACCCCGGGAAGTTAATTAAATACCATTTGGAGGCATTTAATGTTCGAGCAAAAACGGCTGATTTTTGACAAAAGAGATAACACCCCCCCATTACCTCATGCTTCAGAAATGTGGAAAATGGTCCGTTTTCAAATGTTTTATTTTTGAACGTCAGTTCACATTTGTAGGTGGATCATCAGTGTTAGAGCTAAAATTAGCATGTTTAAAGTGATTTTCATGCTTCCAGGGGCTCGGGAAGTTAATTAAATACCATTTGGAGGCATTTAATGTTCGAGCAAAAAGGCTGATTTTCGACAAAAGAGATAACACCCCCCCATTACGTCATGCTTCAGAAATGTGGAAAATGGTCCGTTTTCAAATGTTTTATTTTTGAACGTCAGTTCACATTTGTAGGTGGATCATCAGTGTTAGAGCTAAAATTAGCATGTTTAAAGTGATTTTCATGCTTCCAGGGGCTTGGGAAGTTAATTAAATACCATTTGGAGGCATTTAATGTTCGAGCAAAAACGGCTGATTTTCGACAAAAGAGATAACACCCCCCATTACGTCATGCTTCAGAAATGTGGAAAATGGTCCGTTTTCAAATGTTTTATTTTTGAACGTCAGTTCACATTTGTAGGTGGATCATCAGTGTTAGAGCTAAAATTAGCATGTTTAAAGTGATTTTCATGCTTCCAGGGGCTCGGGAAGTGAAATAAATACCATTTGGAGGCATTTAATGTTCGAGCAAAAACGGCTGATTTTCGACAAAAGAGATAACACCCCCCCATTACGTCATGCTTCAGAAATGTCGAAAATGGTCCGTTTTCAAATGTTTTATTTTTGAACGTCAGTTCACATTTGTAGGTGGATCATCAGTGTTAGAGCTAAAATTAGCATGTTTAAAGTGATTTTCATGCTTCCAGGGGCCCAAAACACAAGATTTATGGAATGGTTAAAAGTGCATGAAAATGGCCAATTTACTCACTCTGAGTTCTCAAAAAGGGTTTCTTCACCCCGGGAAGTTAATTAAATACCATTTGGAGGCATTTAATGTTCGAGCAAAAACGGCTGATTTTCGACAAAAGAGATAACACCCCCCCTTACGTCATGCTTCAGAAATGTGGAAAATGGTCCGTTTTCAAATGTTTTATTTTTGAACGTCAGTTCACATTTTTAGGTGGATCATCAGTGTTAGAGCTAAAATTAGCATGTTTAAAGTGATTTTCATGCTTCCAGGGACTCGGGAAGTTAATTAAATACCATTTGGAGGCATTTAATGTTCGAGCAAAAACGGATGATTTTCGACAAAAGAGATAACACCCCCCCATTACGTCATGCTTCAGAAATGTGGAAAATGGTCCGTTTTCAAATGTTTTATTTTTGAACGTCAGTTCACATTTGTAGGTGGATCATCAGTGTTAGAGCTAAAATTAGCATGTTTAAAGTGATTTTTATGCTTCCAGGGGCTCGGGACGTTAATTAAATACCATTTGGAGGCATTTAATGTTCGAGCAAAAACGGCTGATTTTCGACAAAAGAGATAACACCCCCCCATTACGTCATGCTTCAGAAATGTGGAAAATGGTCCGTTTTCAAATGTTTTATTTTTGAACGTCAGTTCACATTTGTAGGTGGATCATCAGTGTTAGAGCTAAAATTAGCATGTTCAAAGTGATTTTCATGCTTCCAGGGGCTCAGGAAGTGAAATAAATACCATTTGGAGGCATTTCATGTTCGAGCAAAAACGGCTGATTTTCGACAAAAGAGATAACACCCCCCCATTACGTCATGCTTCAGAAATGTGGAAAATGGTCCGTTTTCAAATGTTTTATTTTTGAACGTCAGTTCACATTTGTAGGTGGATCATCAGTGTTAGAGCTAAAATTAGCATGTTTAAAGTGATTTTCATGCTTCCAGGGGCCCAAAACACAAGATTTATGGAATGGTTAAAAGTGCATGAAAATGGCCAATTTACTCACTCTGAGTTCTCAAAAAGGGTTTCTTCACCCCGGGAAGTTAATTAAATACCATTTGGAGGCATTTAATGTTCGAGCAAAAACGGCTGATTTTCGACAAAAGAGATAACACCCCCCCATTACGTCATGCTTCAGAAATGTGGAAAATGGTCCGTTTTCAAATGTTTTATTTTTGAACGTCAGTTCACATTTGTAGGTGGATCATCAGTGTTAGAGCTAAAATTAGCATGTTTAAAGTGATTTTCATGCTTCCAGGGGCTCGGGAAGTTAATTAAATACCATTTGGAGGCATTTAATGTTCGAGCAAAAACGGCTGATTTTCGACAAAAGAGATAACACCCCCCCATTACGTCATGCTTCAGAAATGTGGAAAATGGTCCGTTTTCAAATGTTTTCTTTTTGAACGTCAGTTCACATTTGTAGGTGGATCATCAGTGTTAGAGCTAAAATTAGCATGTTTAAAGTGATTTTCATGCTTCCAGGGGCTTGGGAAGTTAATTAAATACCATTTGGAGGCATTTAATGTTCGAGCAAAAACGGCTGATTTTCGACAAAAGAGATAACACCCCCCCATTACGTCATGCTTCAGAAATGTGGAAAATGGTCCGTTTTCAAATGTTTTATTTTTGAACGTCAGTTCACATTTGTAGGTGGATCATCAGTGTTAGAGCTAAAATTAGCATGTTTAAAGTGATTTTCATGCTTCCAGGGGCTCGGGAAGTTAATTAAATACCATTTGGAGGCATTTAATGTTCGAGCAAAAACGGCTGATTTTCGACAAAAGAGATCACACCCCCCCATTACGTCATGCTTCAGAAATGTGGAAAATGGTCCGTTTTCAAATGTTTTATTTTTGAACGTCAGTTCACATTTGTAGGTGGATCATCAGTGTTAGAGCTAAAATTAGCATGTTTAAAGTGATTTTCATGCTTCCAGGGGCTCGGGAAGTTAATTAAATACCATTTGGAGGCATTTAATGTTCGAGCAAAAACGGCTGATTTTCGACAAAAGAGATAACACCCCCCCATTACGTCATGCTTCAGAAATGTGGAAAATGGTTCGTTTTCAAATGTTTTATTTTTGAACGTCAGTTCACATTTGTAGGTGGATCATCAGTGTTAGAGCTAAAATTAGCATGTTTAAAGGGATTTTCATGCTTCCAGGGGCCCAAAACACAAGATTTATGGAATGGTTAAAAGTGCATGAAAATGGCCAATTTACTCACTCTGAGTTCTCAAAAAGGGTTTCTTCACCCCGGGAAGTTAATTAAATACCATTTGGAGGCATTTATTGTTCGAGCAAAAACGGCTGATTTTCGACAAAAGAGATAACACCCCCCCATTACATCATGCTTCAGAAATGTGGAAAATGGTCCGTTTTCAAATGTTTTATTTTTGAACGTCAGTTCACATTTGTAGGTGGATCATCAGTGTTAGAGCTAAAATTAGCATGTTTAAAGTGATTTTCATGCTTCCAGGGGCTCGGGAAGTTAATTAAATACCATTTGGAGGCATTTAATGTTCGAGCAAAAACGGCTGATTTTCGACAAAAGAGATAACACCCCCCCATTTCGTCATGCTTCAGAAATGTGGAAAATGGTCCGTTTTCAAATGTTTTATTTTTGAACGTCAGTTCACATTTGTAGGTGGATCATCAGTGTTAGAGCTAAAATTAGCATGTTTAAAGTGATTTTCATGCTTCCAGGGGCTCGGGAAGTTAATTAAATACCATTTGGAGGCATTTAATGTTCGAGCAAAAACGGCTGATTTTCGACAAAAGAGATAACACCCCCCCATTACGTCATGCTTCAGAAATGTGGAAAATGGTCCGTTTTCAAATGTTTTATTTTTGAACGTCAGTTCACATTTGTAGGTGGATCATCAGTGTTAGAGCTAAAATTAGCATGTTTAAAGTGATTTTCATGCTTCCAGGGGCCCAAAACACAAGATTTATGGAATGGTTAAAAGTGCATGAAAATGGCCAATTTACTCACTCTGAGTTCTCAAAAAGGGTTTCTTCACCCCGGGAAGTTAATTAAATACCATTTGGAGGCATTTAATGTTCGAGCAAAAACGGCTGATTTTCGACAAAAGAGATAACACCCCCCCATTACGTCATGCTTCAGAAATGTGGAAAATGGTCCGTTTTCAAATGTTTTATTTTTGAACGTCAGTTCACATTTGTAGGTGGATCATCAGTGTTAGAGCTAAAATTAGCATGTTTAAAGTGATTTTCATGCTTCCAGGGGCTCGGGAAGTTAATTAAATACCATTTGGAGGCATTTAATGTTCGAGCAAAAACGGCTGATTTTCGACAAAAGAGATAACACCCCCCCATTACGTCATGCTTCAGAAATGTGGAAAATGGTCCGTTTTCAAATGTTTTATTTTTGAACGTCAGTTCACATTTGTAGGTGGATCATCAGTGTTAGAGCTAAAATTAGCATGTTTAAAGTGATTTTCATGCTTCCAGGGGCCCAAAACACAAGATTTATGGAATGGTTAAAAGTGCATGAAAATGGCCAATTTACTCACTCTGAGTTCTCAAAAAGGGTTTCTTCACCCCGGGAAGTTAATTAAATACCATTTGGAGGCATTTAATGTTCGAGCAAAAATGGCTGATTTTCGACAAAAGAGATAACACCCCCCCATTACGTCATGCTTCAGAAATGTGGAAAATGGTCCGTTTTCAAATGTTTTATTTTTGAACGTCAGTTCACATTTGTAGGTGGATCATCAGTGTTAGAGCTAAAATTAGCATGTTTAAAGTGATTTTCATGCTTCCAGGGGCTCGGGAAGTTAATTAAATACCATTTGGAGGCATTTAATGTTCGAGCAAAAAGGCTGATTTTCGACAAAAGAGATAACACCCCCCCATTACGTCATGCTTCAGAAATGTGGAAAATGGTCCGTTTTCAAATGTTTTATTTTTGAACGTCAGTTCACATTTGTAGGTGGATCATCAGTGTTAGAGCTAAAATTAGCATGTTTAAAGTGATTTTCATGCTTCCAGGGGCTTGGGAAGTTAATTAAATACCATTTGGAGGCATTTAATGTTCGAGCAAAAACGGCTGATTTTCGACAAAAGAGATAACACCCCCCCATTACGTCATGCTTCAGAAATGTGGAAAATGGTCCGTTTTCAAATGTTTTATTTTTGAACGTCAGTTCACATTTGTAGGTGGATCATCAGTGTTAGAGCTAAAATTAGCATGTTTAAAGTGATTTTCATGCTTCCAGGGGCTCGGGAAGTTAATTAAATACCATTTGGAGGCATTTAATGTTCGAGCAAAAACGGCTGATTTTCGACAAAAGAGATAACACCCCCCCATTTCGTCATGCTTCAGAAATGTGGAAAATGGTCCGTTTTCAAATGTTTTATTTTTGAACGTCAGTTCACATTTGTAGGTGGATCATCAGTGTTAGAGCTAAAATTAGCATGTTTAAAGTGATTTTCATGCTTCCAGGGGCCCAAAACACAAGATTTATGGAATGGTTAAAAGTGCATGAAAATGGCCAATTTACTCACTCTGAGTTCTCAAAAAGGGTTTCTTCACCCCGGGAAGTTAATTAAATACCATTTGGAGGCATTTATTGTTCGAGCAAAAACGGCTGATTTTCGACAAAAGAGATAACACCCCCCCATTACATCATGCTTCAGAAATGTGGAAAATGGTCCGTTTTCAAATGTTTTATTTTTGAACGTCAGTTCACATTTGTAGGTGGATCATCAGTGTTAGAGCTAAAATTAGCATGTTTAAAGTGATTTTCATGCTTCCAGGGGCTCGGGAAGTTAATTAAATACCATTTGGAGGCATTTAATGTTCGAGCAAAAACGGCTGATTTTCGACAAAAGAGATAACACCCCCCCATTTCGTCATGCTTCAGAAATGTGGAAAATGGTCCGTTTTCAAATGTTTTATTTTTGAACGTCAGTTCACATTTGTAGGTGGATCATCAGTGTTAGAGCTAAAATTAGCATGTTTAAAGTGATTTTCATGCTTCCAGGGGCTCGGGAAGTTAATTAAATACCATTTGGAGGCATTTAATGTTCGAGCAAAAACGGCTGATTTTCGACAAAAGAGATAACACCCCCCCATTACGTCATGCTTCAGAAATGTGGAAAATGGTCCGTTTTCAAATGTTTTATTTTTGAACGTCAGTTCACATTTGTAGGTGGATCATCAGTGTTAGAGCTAAAATTAGCATGTTTAAAGTGATTTTCATGCTTCCAGGGGCCCAAAACACAAGATTTATGGAATGGTTAAAAGTGCATGAAAATGGCCAATTTACTCACTCTGAGTTCTCAAAAAGGGTTTCTTCACCCCGGGAAGTTAATTAAATACCATTTGGAGGCATTTAATGTTCGAGCAAAAATGGCTGATTTTCGACAAAAGAGATAACACCCCCCCATTACGTCATGCTTCAGAAATGTGGAAAATGGTCCGTTTTCAAATGTTTTATTTTTGAACGTCAGTTCACATTTGTAGGTGGATCATCAGTGTTAGAGCTAAAATTAGCATGTTTAAAGTGATTTTCATGCTTCCAGGGGCTCGGGAAGTTAATTAAATACCATTTGGAGGCATTTAATGTTCGAGCAAAAAGGCTGATTTTCGACAAAAGAGATAACACCCCCCCATTACGTCATGCTTCAGAAATGTGGAAAATGGTCCGTTTTCAAATGTTTTATTTTTGAACGTCAGTTCACATTTGTAGGTGGATCATCAGTGTTAGAGCTAAAATTAGCATGTTTAAAGTGATTTTCATGCTTCCAGGGGCTTGGGAAGTTAATTAAATACCATTTGGAGGCATTTAATGTTCGAGCAAAAACGGCTGATTTTCGACAAAAGAGATAACACCCCCCCATTACGTCATGCTTCAGAAATGTGGAAAATGGTCCGTTTTCAAATGTTTTATTTTTGAACGTCAGTTCACATTTGTAGGTGGATCATCAGTGTTAGAGCTAAAATTAGCATGTTTAAAGTGATTTTCATGCTTCCAGGGGCTCGGGAAGTTAATTAAATACCATTTGGAGGCATTTAATGTTCGAGCAAAAACGGCTGATTTTCGACAAAAGAGATCACACCCCCCCATTACGTCATGCTTCAGAAATGTGGAAAATGGTCCGTTTTCAAATGTTTTATTTTTGAACGTCAGTTCACATTTGTAGGTGGATCATCAGTGTTAGAGCTAAAATTAGCATGTTTAAAGTGATTTTCATGCTTCCAGGGGCCCAAAACACAAGATTTATGGAATGGTTAAAAGTGCATGAAAATGGCCAATTTACTCACTCTGAGTTCTCAAAAAGGGTTTCTTCACCCCGGGAAGTTAATTAAATACCATTTGGAGGCATTTAATGTTCAAGCAAAAACGGCTGATTTTCGACAAAAGAGATAACACCCCCCCATTACATCATGCTTCAGAAATGTGGAAAATGGTCCGTTTTCAAATGTTTTATTTTTGAACGTCAGTTCACATTTGTAGGTGGATCATCAGTGTTAGAGCTAAAATTAGCATGTTTAAAGTGATTTTCATGCTTCCAGGGGCTCGGGAAGTTAATTAAATACCATTTGGAGGCATTTAATGTTCGAGCAAAAACGGCTGATTTTCGACAAAAGAGATAACACCCCCCCATTACGTCATGCTTCAGAAATGTGGAAAATGGTCCGTTTTCAAATGTTTTATTTTTGAACGTCAGTTCACATTTGTAGGTGGATCATCAGTGTTAGAGCTAAAATTAGCATGTTTAAAGTGATTTTCATGCTTCCAGGGGCCCAAAACACAAGATTTATGGAATGGTTAAAAGTGCATGAAAATGGCCAATTTACTCACTCTGAGTTCTCAAAAAGGGTTTCTTCACCCCGGGAAGTTAATTAAATACCATTTGGAGGCATTTAATGTTCGAGCAAAAACGGCTGATTTTCGACAAAAGAGATAACACCCCCCCATTACGTCATGCTTCAGAAATGTGGAAAATGGTCCGTTTTATAATGTTTTATTTTTGAACGTCAGTTCACATTTGTTGGTGGATCATCAGTGTTGGGGCTAAAATTAGCATGTTTAAAGTGATTTTCATGCTTCCAGGGGCCCAAAACACAAGATTAATGGAATGGTTAAAAGTGCATGAAAATGGCCAATTTACTCACTCTGAGTTCTCAAAAAGGGTTTCTTCACCTCGGGAAGTGAAATAAATACCATTTGGAGGCATTTAATGTTCGAGCAAAAACGGCTGATTTTCGACAAAAGAGATAACACCCCCCCATTACGTGTTGCTTCAGAAATGTGGAAAATGGTCCGTTTTCAAATGTTTTATTTTTGAACGTCAGTTCACATTTGTAGGTGGATCATCAGTGTTAGAGCTAAAATTAGCATGTTTAAAGTGATTTTCATGCTTCCAGGGGCTCAGGAAGTTAATTAAATACCATTTGGAGGCATTTAATGTTCGAGCAAAAACGGCTGATTTTCGACAAAAGAGATAACACCCCCCCATTACGTCATGCTTCAGAAATGTGGAAAATGGTCCGTTTTCAAATGTTTTATTTTTGAACGTCAGTTCACATTTGTAGGTGGATCATCAGTGTTAGAGCTAAAATTAGCATGTTTAAAGTGATTTTCATGCTTCCAGGGGCTCGGGAAGTGAAATAAATACCATTTGGAGGCATTTAATGTTCGAGCAAAAACGGCTGATTTTCGACAAAAGAGATAACACCCCCCCATTACGTCATGCTTCAGAAATGTGGAAAATGGTCCGTTTTCAAATGTTTTATTTTTGAACGTCAGTTCACATTTGTAGGTGGATCATCAGTGTTAGAGCTAAAATTAGCATGTTTAAAGTGATTTTCATGCTTCCAGGGGCCCAAAACACAAGATTTATGGAATGGTTAAAAGTGCATGAAATTGGCCAATTTACTCACTCTGAGTTCTCAAAAAGGGTTTCTTCACCCCGGGAAGTTAATTAAATACCATTTGGAGGCATTTAATGTTCGAGCAAAAACGGCTGATTTTCGACAAAAGAGATAACACCCCCCCTTACGTCATGCTTCAGAAATGTGGAAAATGGTCCGTTTTCAAATGTTTTATTTTTGAACGTCAGTTCACATTTTTAGGTGGATCATCAGTGTTAGAGCTAAAATTAGCATGTTTAAAGTGATTTTCATGCTTCCAGGGGCTCGGGAAGTTAATTAAATACCATTTGGAGGCATTTAATGTTCGAGCAAAAACGGCTGATTTTCGACAAAAGAGATAACACCCCCCCATTACGTCATGCTTCAGAAATGTGGAAAATGGTTCGTTTTCAAATGTTTTATTTTTGAACGTCAGTTCACATTTGTAGGTGGATCATCAGTGTTAGAGCTAAAATTAGCATGTTTAAAGTGATGTTCATGCTTCCAGGGGCCCAAAACACAAGATTTATGGAATGGTTAAAAGTGCATGAAAATGGCCAATTTACTCACTCTGAGTTCTCAAAAAGGGTTTCTTCACCCCGGGAAGTTAATTAAATACCATTTGGAGGCATTTAATGTTCGAGCAAAAACGGCTGATTTTCGACAAAAGAGATAACACCCCCCCATTACATCATGCTTCAGAAATGTGGAAAATGGTCCGTTTTCAAATGTTTTATTTTTGAACGTCAGTTCACATTTGTAGGTGGATCATCAGTGTTAGAGCTAAAATTAGCATGTTTAAAGTGATTTTCATGCTTCCAGGGGCTCGGGAAGTTAATTAAATACCATTTGGAGGCATTTAATGTTCGAGCAAAAACGGCTGATTTTCAACAAAAGAGATAACACCCCCCCATTACGTCATGCTTCAGAAATGTGGAAAATGGTCCGTTTTCAAATGTTTTATTTTTGAACGTCAGTTCACATTTGTAGGTGGATCATCAGTGTTAGAGCTAAAATTAGCATGTTCAAAGTGATTTTCATGCTTCCAGGGGCTCGGGAAGTGAAATAAATACCATTTGGAGGCATTTCATGTTCGAGCAAAAACGGCTGATTTTCGACAAAAGAGATAACACCCCCCCATTACGTCATGCTTCAGAAATGTGGAAAATGGTCCGTTTTCAAATGTTTTATTTTTGAACGTCAGTTCACATTTGTAGGTGGATCATCAGTGTTAGAGCTAAAATTAGCATGTTTAAAGTGATTTTCATGCTTCCAGGGGCCCAAAACACAAGATTTATGGAATGGTTAAAAGTGCATGAAAATGGCCAATTTACTCACTCTGAGTTCTCAAAAAGGGTTTCTTCACCCCGGGAAGTTAATTAAATACCATTTGGAGGCATTTAATGTTCGAGCAAAAACGGCTGATTTTCGACAAAAGAGATAACACCCCCCCATTACGTCATGCTTCAGAAATGTGGAAAATGGTCCGTTTTCAAATGTTTTATTTTTAAACGTCAGTTCACATTTGTAGGTGGATCATCAGTGTTAGAGCTAAAATTAGCATGTTTAAAGTGATTTTCATGCTTCCAGGGGCTCGGGAAGTTAATTAAATACCATTTGGAGGCATTTAATGTTCGAGCAAAAACGGCTGATTTTCGACAAAAGAGATAACACACCCCCATTACGTCATGCTTCAGAAATGTGGAAAATGGTCCGTTTTCAAATGTTTTATTTTTGAACGTCAGTTCACATTTGTAGGTGGATCATCAGTGTTAGAGCTAAAATTAGCATGTTTAAAGTGATTTTCATGCTTCCAGGGGCCCAAAACACAAGATTTATGGAATGGTTAAAAGTGCATGAAAATGGCCAATTTACTCACTCTGAGTTCTCAAAAAGGGTTTCTTCACCCCGGGAAGTTAATTAAATACCATTTGGAGGCATTTAATGTTCGAGCAAAAACGGCTGATTTTCGACAAAAGAGATAACACCCCCCCATTACGTCATGCTTCAGAAATGTGGAAAATGGTCCGTTTTCAAATGTTTTATTTTTGAACGTCAGTTCACATTTGTAGGTGGATCATCAGTGTTAGAGCTAAAATTAGCATGTTTAAAGTGATTTTCATGCTTCCAGGGGCTCGGGAAGTTAATTAAATACCATTTGGAGGCATTTAATGTTCGAGCAAAAAGGCTGATTTTCGACAAAAGAGATAACACCCCCCCATTACGTCATGCTTCAGAAATGGGGAAAATGGTCCGTTTTCAAATGTTTTATTTTTGAACGTCAGTTCACATTTGTAGGTGGATCATCAGTGTTAGAGCTAAAATTAGCATGTTTAAAGTGATTTTCATGCTTCCAGGGGCTTGGGAAGTTAATTAAATACCATTTGGAGGCATTTAATGTTCGAGCAAAAACGGCTGATTTTCGACAAAAGAGATAACACCCCCCCATTACGTCATGCTTCAGAAATGTGGAAAATGGTCCGTTTTCAAATGTTTTATTTTTGAACGTCAGTTCACATTTGTAGGTGGATCATCAGTGTTAGAGCTAAAATTAGCATGTTTAAAGTGATTTTCATGCTTCCAGGGGCCCAAAACACAAGATTTATGGAATGGTTAAAAGTGCATGAAAATGGCCAATTTACTCACTCTGAGTTCTCAAAAAGGGTTTCTTCACCCCGGGAAGTTAATTAAATACCATTTGGAGGCATTTATTGTTCGAGCAAAAACGGCTGATTTTCGACAAAAGAGATAACACCCCCCCATTACATCATGCTTCAGAAATGTGGAAAATGGTCCGTTTTCAAATGTTTTATTTTTGAACGTCAGTTCACATTTGTAGGTGGATCATCAGTGTTAGAGCTAAAATTAGCATGTTTAAAGTGATTTTCATGCTTCCAGGGGCTCGGGAAGTTAATTAAATACCATTTGGAGGCATTTAATGTTCGAGCAAAAACGGCTGATTTTCGACAAAAGAGATAACACCCCCCCATTACGTCATGCTTCAGAAATGTGGAAAATGGTCCGTTTTCAAATGTTTTATTTTTGAACGTCAGTTCACATTTGTAGGTGGATCATCAGTGTTAGAGCTAAAATTAGCATGTTTAAAGTGATTTTCATGCTTCCAGGGGCTCGGGAAGTTAATTAAATACCATTTGGAGGCATTTAATGTTCGAGCAAAAACGGCTGATTTTCGACAAAAGAGATAACACCCCCCCATTACGTCATGCTTCAGAAATGTGGAAAATGGTTCGTTTTCAAATGTTTTATTTTTGAACGTCAGTTCACATTTGTAGGTGGATCATCAGTGTTAGAGCTAAAATTAGCATGTTTAAAGGGATTTTCATGCTTCCAGGGGCCCAAAACACAAGATTTATGGAATGGTTAAAAGTGCATGAAAATGGCCAATTTACTCACTCTGAGTTCTCAAAAAGGGTTTCTTCACCCCGGGAAGTTAATTAAATACCATTTGGAGGCATTTAATGTTCGAGCAAAAACGGCTGATTTTCGACAAAAGAGATAACACCCCCCCATTACATCATGCTTCAGAAATGTGGAAAATGGTCCGTTTTCAAATGTTTTATTTTTGAACGTCAGTTCACATTTGTAGGTGGATCATCAGTGTTAGAGCTAAAATTAGCATGTTTAAAGTGATTTTCATGCTTCCAGGGGCTCGGGAAGTTAATTAAATACCATTTGGAGGCATTTAATGTTCGAGCAAAAACGGCTGATTTTCGACAAAAGAGATAACACCCCCCCATTACGTCATGCTTCAGAAATGTGGAAAATGGTCCGTTTTCAAATGTTTTATTTTTGAACGTCAGTTCACATTTGTAGGTGGATCATCAGTGTTAGAGCTAAAATTAGCATGTTTAAAGTGATTTTCATGCTTCCAGGGGCTCGGGAAGTTAATTAAATACCATTTGGAGGCATTTAATGTTCGAGCAAAAACGGCTGATTTTCGACAAAAGAGATAACACCCCCCCATTACGTCATGCTTCAGAAATGTGGAAAATGGTCCGTTTTCAAATGTTTTATTTTTGAACGTCAGTTCACATTTGTAGGTGGATCATCAGTGTTAGAGCTAAAATTAGCATGTTCAAAGTGATTTTCATGCTTCCAGGGGCTCGGGAAGTGAAATAAATACCATTTGGAGGCATTTAATGTTCGAGCAAAAACGGCTGATTTTCGACAAAAGAGATAACACCCCCCATTACGTCATGCTTCAGAAATGTGGAAAATGGTCCGTTTTCAAATGTTTTATTTTTGAACGTCAGTTCACATTTGTAGGTGGATCATCAGTGTTAGAGCTAAAATTAGCATGTTTAAAGTGATTTTCATGCTTCCAGGGGCCCAAAACACAAGATTTATGGAATGGTTAAAAGTGCATGAAAATGGCCAATTTACTCACTCTGAGTTCTCAAAAAGGGTTTCTTCACCCCGGGAAGTTAATTAAATACCATTTGGAGGCATTTAATGTTCGAGCAAAAACGGCTGATTTTCGACAAAAGAGATAACACCCCCCCATTACGTCATGCTTCAGAAATGTGGAAAATTGTCCGTTTTCAAATGTTTTATTTTTGAACGTCAGTTCACATTTGTAGGTGGATCATCAGTGTTAGAGCTAAAATTAGCATGTTTAAAGTGATTTTCATGCTTCCAGGGGCTCGGGAAGTTAATTAAATACCATTTGGAGGCATTTAATGTTCGAGCAAAAACGGCTGATTTTCGACAAAAGAGATAACACCCCCCCATTACGTCATGCTTCAGAAATGTGGAAAATGGTCCGTTTTCAAATGTTTTATTTTTGAACGTCAGTTCACATTTGTAGGTGGATCATCAGTGTTAGAGCTAAAATTAGCATGTTTAAAGTGATTTTCATGCTTCCAGGGGCCCAAAACACAAGATTTATGGAATGGTTAAAAGTGCATGAAAATGGCCAATTTACTCACTCTGAGTTCTCAAAAAGGGTTTCTTCACCCCGGGAAGTTAATTAAATACCATTTGGAGGCATTTAATGTTCGAGCAAAAACGGCTGATTTTCGACAAAAGAGATAACACCCCCCCATTACGTCATGCTTCAGAAATGTGGAAAATGGTCCGTTTTCAAATGTTTTATTTTTGAACGTCAGTTCACATTTGTAGGTGGATCATCAGTGTTAGAGCTAAAATTAGCATGTTTAAAGTGATTTTCATGCTTCCAGGGGCTCGGGAAGTTAATTAAATACCATTTGGAGGCATTTAATGTTCGAGCAAAAAGGCTGATTTTCGACAAAAGAGATAACACCCCCCCCATTACGTCATGCTTCAGAAATGTGGAAAATGGTCCGTTTTCAAATGTTTTATTTTTGAACGTCAGTTCACATTTGTAGGTGGATCATCAGTGTTAGAGCTAAAATTAGCATGTTTAAAGTGATTTTCATGCTTCCAGGGGCTCAGGAAGTTAATTAAATACCATTTGGAGGCATTTAATGTTCGAGCAAAAACGGCTGATTTTCGACAAAAGAGATAACACCCCCCCATTACGTCATGCTTCAGAAATGTGGAAAATGGTCCGTTTTCAAATGTTTTATTTTTGAACGTCAGTTCACATTTGTAGGTGGATCATCAGTGTTAGAGCTAAAATTAGCATGTTTAAAGTGATTTTCATGCTTCCAGGGGCTCGGGAAGTGAAATAAATACCATTTGGAGGCATTTAATGTTCGAGCAAAAACGGCTGATTTTCGACAAAAGAGATAACACCCCCCCATTACGTCATGCTTCAGAAATGTCGAAAATGGTCCGTTTTCAAATGTTTTATTTTTGAACGTCAGTTCACATTTGTAGGTGGATCATCAGTGTTAGAGCTAAAATTAGCATGTTTAAAGTGATTTTCATGCTTCCAGGGGCCCAAAACACAAGATTTATGGAATGGTTAAAAGTGCATGAAAATGGCCAATTTACTCACTCTGAGTTCTCAAAAAGGGTTTCTTCACCCCGGGAAGTTAATTAAATACCATTTGGAGGCATTTAATGTTCGAGCAAAAACGGCTGATTTTCGACAAAAGAGATAACACCCCCCCTTACGTCATGCTTCAGAAATGTGGAAAATGGTCCGTTTTCAAATGTTTTATTTTTGAACGTCAGTTCACATTTTTAGGTGGATCATCAGTGTTAGAGCTAAAATTAGCATGTTTAAAGTGATTTTCATGCTTCCAGGGGCTCGGGAAGTTAATTAAATACCATTTGGAGGCATTTAATGTTCGAGCAAAAACGGCTGATTTTCGACAAAAGAGATAACACCCCCCCATTACGTCATGCTTCAGAAATGTGGAAAATGGTCCGTTTTCAAATGTTTTATTTTTGAACGTCAGTTCACATTTGTAGGTGGATCATCAGTGTTAGAGCTAAAATTAGCATGTTTAAAGGGATTTTCATGCTTCCAGGGGCCCAAAACACAAGATTTATGGAATGGTTAAAAGTGCATGAAAATGGCCAATTTACTCACTCTGAGTTCTCAAAAAGGGTTTCTTCACCCCGGGAAGTTAATTAAATACCATTTGGAGGCATTTAATGTTCGAGCAAAAACGGCTGATTTTCGACAAAAGAGATAACACCCCCCCATTACATCATGCTTCAGAAATGTGGAAAATGGTCCGTTTTCAAATGTTTTATTTTTGAACGTCAGTTCACATTTGTAGGTGGATCATCAGTGTTAGAGCTAAAATTAGCATGTTTAAAGTGATTTTCATGCTTCCAGGGGCTCGGGAAGTTAATTAAATACCATTTGGAGGCATTTAATGTTCGAGCAAAAACGGCTGATTTTCGACAAAAGAGATAACACCCCCCCATTACGTCATGCTTCAGAAATGTGGAAAATGGTCCGTTTTCAAATGTTTTATTTTTGAACGTCAGTTCACATTTGTAGGTGGATCATCAGTGTTAGAGCTAAAATTAGCATGTTTAAAGTGATTTTCATGCTTCCAGGGGCTCGGGAAGTTAATTAAATACCATTTGGAGGCATTTAATGTTCGAGCAAAAACGGCTGATTTTCGACAAAAGAGATAACACCCCCCATTACGTCATGCTTCAGAAATGTGGAAAATGGTCCGTTTTCAAATGTTTTATTTTTGAACGTCAGTTCACATTTGTAGGTGGATCATCAGTGTTAGAGCTAAAATTAGCATGTTCAAAGTGATTTTCATGCTTCCAGGGGCTCGGGAAGTGAAATAAATACCATTTGGAGGCATTTAATGTTCGAGCAAAAACGGCTGATTTTCGACAAAAGAGATAACACCCCCCCATTACGTCATGCTTCAGAAATGTGGAAAATGGTCCGTTTTCAAATGTTTTATTTTTGAACGTCAGTTCACATTTGTAGGTGGATCATCAGTGTTAGAGCTAAAATTAGCATGTTTAAAGTGATTTTCATGCTTCCAGGGGCCCAAAACACAAGATTTATGGAATGGTTAAAAGTGCATGAAAATGGCCAATTTACTCACTCTGAGTTCTCAAAAAGGGTTTCTTCACCCCGGGAAGTTAATTAAATACCATTTGGAGGCATTTAATGTTCGAGCAAAAACGGCTGATTTTCGACAAAAGAGATAACACCCTCCCATTACGTCATGCTTCAGAAATGTGGAAAATTGTCCGTTTTCAAATGTTTTATTTTTGAACGTCAGTTCACATTTGTAGGTGGATCATCAGTGTTAGAGCTAAAATTAGCATGTTTAAAGTGATTTTCATGCTTCCAGGGGCTCGGGAAGTTAATTAAATACCATTTGGAGGCATTTAATGTTCGAGCAAAAACGGCTGATTTTCGACAAAAGAGATAACACCCCCCCATTACGTCATGCTTCAGAAATGTGGAAAATGGTCAGTTTTCAAATGTTTTATTTTTGAACGTCAGTTCACATTTGTAGGTGGATCATCAGTGTTAGAGCTAAAATTAGCATGTTTAAAGTGATTTTCATGCTTCCAGGGGCCCAAAACACAAGATTTATGGAATGGTTAAAAGTGCATGAAAATGGCCAATTTACTCACTCTGAGTTCTCAAAAAGGGTTTCTTCACCCCGGGAAGTTAATTAAATACCATTTGGAGGCATTTAATGTTCGAGCAAAAACGGCTGATTTTTGACAAAAGAGATAACACCCCCCCATTACCTCATGCTTCAGAAATGTGGAAAATGGTCCGTTTTCAAATGTTTTATTTTTGAACGTCAGTTCACATTTGTAGGTGGATCATCAGTGTTAGAGCTAAAATTAGCATGTTTAAAGTGATTTTCATGCTTCCAGGGGCTCGGGAAGTTAATTAAATACCATTTGGAGGCATTTAATGTTCGAGCAAAAAGGCTGATTTTCGACAAAAGAGATAACACCCCCCCATTACGTCATGCTTCAGAAATGTGGAAAATGGTCCGTTTTCAAATGTTTTATTTTTGAACGTCAGTTCACATTTGTAGGTGGATCATCAGTGTTAGAGCTAAAATTAGCATGTTTAAAGTGATTTTCATGCTTCCAGGGGCTTGGGAAGTTAATTAAATACCATTTGGAGGCATTTAATGTTCGAGCAAAAACGGCTGATTTTCGACAAAAGAGATAACACCCCCCATTACGTCATGCTTCAGAAATGTGGAAAATGGTCCGTTTTCAAATGTTTTATTTTTGAACGTCAGTTCACATTTGTAGGTGGATCATCAGTGTTAGAGCTAAAATTAGCATGTTTAAAGTGATTTTCATGCTTCCAGGGGCTCGGGAAGTGAAATAAATACCATTTGGAGGCATTTAATGTTCGAGCAAAAACGGCTGATTTTCGACAAAAGAGATAACACCCCCCCATTACGTCATGCTTCAGAAATGTCGAAAATGGTCCGTTTTCAAATGTTTTATTTTTGAACGTCAGTTCACATTTGTAGGTGGATCATCAGTGTTAGAGCTAAAATTAGCATGTTTAAAGTGATTTTCATGCTTCCAGGGGCCCAAAACACAAGATTTATGGAATGGTTAAAAGTGCATGAAAATGGCCAATTTACTCACTCTGAGTTCTCAAAAAGGGTTTCTTCACCCCGGGAAGTTAATTAAATACCATTTGGAGGCATTTAATGTTCGAGCAAAAACGGCTGATTTTCGACAAAAGAGATAACACCCCCCCTTACGTCATGCTTCAGAAATGTGGAAAATGGTCCGTTTTCAAATGTTTTATTTTTGAACGTCAGTTCACATTTTTAGGTGGATCATCAGTGTTAGAGCTAAAATTAGCATGTTTAAAGTGATTTTCATGCTTCCAGGGACTCGGGAAGTTAATTAAATACCATTTGGAGGCATTTAATGTTCGAGCAAAAACGGCTGATTTTCGACAAAAGAGATAACACCCCCCCATTACGTCATGCTTCAGAAATGTGGAAAATGGTTCGTTTTCAAATGTTTTATTTTTGAACGTCAGTTCACATTTGTAGGTGGATCATCAGTGTTAGAGCTAAAATTAGCATGTTTAAAGTGATTTTCATGCTTCCAGGGGCCCAAAACACAAGATTTATGGAATGGTTAAAAGTGCATGAAAATGGCCAATTTACTCACTCTGAGTTCTCAAAAAGGGTTTCTTCACCCCGGGAAGTTAATTAAATACCATTTGGAGGCATTTAATGTTCGAGCAAAAACGGCTGATTTTCGACAAAAGAGATAACACCCCCTCATTACATCATGCTTCAGAAATGTGGAAAATGGTCCGTTTTCAAATGTTTTATTTTTGAACGTCAGTTCACATTTGTAGGTGGATCATCAGTGTTAGAGCTAAAATTAGCATGTTTAAAGTGATTTTCATGCTTCCAGGGGCTCGGGAAGTTAATTAAATACCATTTGGAGGCATTTAATGTTCGAGCAAAAACGGATGATTTTCGACAAAAGAGATAACACCCCCCCATTACGTCATGCTTCAGAAATGTGGAAAATGGTCCGTTTTCAAATGTTTTATTTTTGAACGTCAGTTCACATTTGTAGGTGGATCATCAGTGTTAGAGCTAAAATTAGCATGTTTAAAGTGATTTTTATGCTTCCAGGGGCTCGGGACGTTAATTAAATACCATTTGGAGGCATTTAATGTTCGAGCAAAAACGGCTGATTTTCGACAAAAGAGATAACACCCCCCCATTACGTCATGCTTCAGAAATGTGGAAAATGGTCCGTTTTCAAATGTTTTATTTTTGAACGTCAGTTCACATTTGTAGGTGGATCATCAGTGTTAGAGCTAAAATTAGCATGTTCAAAGTGATTTTCATGCTTCCAGGGGCTCAGGAAGTGAAATAAATACCATTTGGAGGCATTTCATGTTCGAGCAAAAACGGCTGATTTTCGACAAAAGAGATAACACCCCCCCATTACGTCATGCTTCAGAAATGTGGAAAATGGTCCGTTTTCAAATGTTTTATTTTTGAACGTCAGTTCACATTTGTAGGTGGATCATCAGTGTTAGAGCTAAAATTAGCATGTTTAAAGTGATTTTCATGCTTCCAGGGGCCCAAAACACAAGATTTATGGAATGGTTAAAAGTGCATGAAAATGGCCAATTTACTCACTCTGAGTTCTCAAAAAGGGTTTCTTCACCCCGGGAAGTTAATTAAATACCATTTGGAGGCATTTAATGTTCGAGCAAAAACGGCTGATTTTCGACAAAAGAGATAACACCCCCCCATTACGTCATGCTTCAGAAATGTGGAAAATGGTCCGTTTTCAAATGTTTTATTTTTGAACGTCAGTTCACATTTGTAGGTGGATCATCAGTGTTAGAGCTAAAATTAGCATGTTTAAAGTGATTTTCATGCTTCCAGGGGCTCGGGAAGTTAATTAAATACCATTTGGAGGCATTTAATGTTCGAGCAAAAACGGCTGATTTTCGACAAAAGAGATAACACCCCCCCATTACGTCATGCTTCAGAAATGTGGAAAATGGTCCGTTTTCAAATGTTTTCTTTTTGAACGTCAGTTCACATTTGTAGGTGGATCATCAGTGTTAGAGCTAAAATTAGCATGTTTAAAGTGATTTTCATGCTTCCAGGGGCTTGGGAAGTTAATTAAATACCATTTGGAGGCATTTAATGTTCGAGCAAAAACGGCTGATTTTCGACAAAAGAGATAACACCCCCCCATTACGTCATGCTTCAGAAATGTGGAAAATGGTCCGTTTTCAAATGTTTTATTTTTGAACGTCAGTTCACATTTGTAGGTGGATCATCAGTGTTAGAGCTAAAATTAGCATGTTTAAAGTGATTTTCATGCTTCCAGGGGCTCGGGAAGTTAATTAAATACCATTTGGAGGCATTTAATGTTCGAGCAAAAACGGCTGATTTTCGACAAAAGAGATCACACCCCCCCATTACGTCATGCTTCAGAAATGTGGAAAATGGTCCGTTTTCAAATGTTTTATTTTTGAACGTCAGTTCACATTTGTAGGTGGATCATCAGTGTTAGAGCTAAAATTAGCATGTTTAAAGTGATTTTCATGCTTCCAGGGGCTCGGGAAGTTAATTAAATACCATTTGGAGGCATTTAATGTTCGAGCAAAAACGGCTGATTTTCGACAAAAGAGATAACACCCCCCCATTACGTCATGCTTCAGAAATGTGGAAAATGGTTCGTTTTCAAATGTTTTATTTTTGAACGTCAGTTCACATTTGTAGGTGGATCATCAGTGTTAGAGCTAAAATTAGCATGTTTAAAGGGATTTTCATGCTTCCAGGGGCCCAAAACACAAGATTTATGGAATGGTTAAAAGTGCATGAAAATGGCCAATTTACTCACTCTGAGTTCTCAAAAAGGGTTTCTTCACCCCGGGAAGTTAATTAAATACCATTTGGAGGCATTTAATGTTCGAGCAAAAACGGCTGATTTTCGACAAAAGAGATAACACCCCCCCATTACGTCATGCTTCAGAAATGTGGAAAATGGTCCGTTTTCAAATGTTTTATTTTTGAACGTCAGTTCACATTTGTAGGTGGATCATCAGTGTTAGAGCTAAAATTAGCATGTTTAAAGTGATTTTCATGCTTCCAGGGGCTCGGGAAGTTAATTAAATACCATTTGGAGGCATTTAATGTTCGAGCAAAAACGGCTGATTTTCGACAAAAGAGATAACACCCCCCCATTACGTCATGCTTCAGAAATGTGGAAAATGGTCCGTTTTCAAATGTTTTATTTTTGAACGTCAGTTCACATTTGTAGGTGGATCATCAGTGTTAGAGCTAAAATTAGCATGTTCAAAGTGATTTTCATGCTTCCAGGGGCTCGGGAAGTTAATTAAATACCATTTGGAGGCATTTAATGTTCGAGCAAAAACGGCTGATTTTCGACAAAAGAGATAACACCCCCCCATTACGTCATGCTTCAGAAATGTGGAAAATGGTCCGTTTTCAAATGTTTTATTTTTGAACGTCAGTTCACATTTGTAGGTGGATCATGAGTGTTAGAGCTAAAATTAGCATGTTTAAAGTGATTTTCATGCTTCCAGGGGCCCAAAACACAAGATTTATGGAATGGTTAAAAGTGCATGAAAATGGCCAATTTACTCACTCTGAGTTCTCAAAAAGGGTTTCTTCACCCCGGGAAGTTAATTAAATACCATTTGGAGGCATTTAATGTTCGAGCAAAAACGGCTGATTTTCGACAAAAGAGATAACACCCCCCCATTACGTCATGCTTCAGAAATGTGGAAAATGGTCCGTTTTCAAATGTTTTATTTTTGAACGTCAGTTCACATTTGTAGGTGGATCATCAGTGTTAGAGCTAAAATTAGCATGTTTAAAGTGATTTTCATGCTTCCAGGGGCTCGGGAAGTTAATTAAATACCATTTGGAGGCATTTAATGTTCGAGCAAAAAGGCTGATTTTTGACAAAAGAGATAACACCCCCCCATTACGTCATGCTTCAGAAATGTGGAAAATGGTCCGTTTTCAAATGTTTTATTTTTGAACGTCAGTTCACATTTGTAGGTGGATCATCAGTGTTAGAGCTAAAATTAGCATGTTTAAAGTGATTTTCATGCTTCCAGGGGCCCAAAACACAAGATTTATGGAATGGTTAAAAGTGCATGAAAATGGCCAATTTACTCACTCTGAGTTCTCAAAAAGGGTTTCTTCACCCCGGGAAGTTAATTAAATACCATTTGGAGGCATTTAATGTTCGAGCAAAAACGGCTGATTTTCGACAAAAGAGATAACACCCCCCCATTACGTCATGCTTCAGAAATGTGGAAAATGGTCCGTTTTCAAATGTTTTATTTTTGAACGTCAGTTCACATTTGTAGGTGGATCATCAGTGTTAGAGCTAAAATTAGCATGTTTAAAGTGATTTTCATGCTTCCAGGGGCTCGGGAAGTTAATTAAATACCATTTGGAGGCATTTAATGTTCGAGCAAAAAGGCTGATTTTCGACAAAAGAGATAACACCCCCCCATTACGTCATGCTTCAGAAATGTGGAAAATGGTCCGTTTTCAAATGTTTTATTTTTGAACGTCAGTTCACATTTGTAGGTGGATCATCAGTGTTAGAGCTAAAATTAGCATGTTTAAAGTGATTTTCATGCTTCCAGGGGCTTGGGAAGTTAATTAAATACCATTTGGAGGCATTTAATGTTCGAGCAAAAACGGCTGATTTTCGACAAAAGAGATAACACCCCCCCATTACGTCATGCTTCAGAAATGTGGAAAATGGTCCGTTTTCAAATGTTTTATTTTTGAACGTCAGTTCACATTTGTAGGTGGATCATCAGTGTTAGAGCTAAAATTAGCATGTTTAAAGTGATTTTCATGCTTCCAGGGGCTCGGGAAGTTAATTAAATACCATTTGGAGGCATTTAATGTTCGAGCAAAAACGGCTGATTTTCGACAAAAGAGATCACACCCCCCCATTACGTCATGCTTCAGAAATGTGGAAAATGGTCCGTTTTCAAATGTTTTATTTTTGAACGTCAGTTCACATTTGTAGGTGGATCATCAGTGTTAGAGCTAAAATTAGCATGTTTAAAGTGATTTTCATGCTTCCAGGGGCCCAAAACACAAGATTTATGGAATGGTTAAAAGTGCATGAAAATGGCCAATTTACTCACTCTGAGTTCTCAAAAAGGGTTTCTTCACCCCGGGAAGTTAATTAAATACCATTTGGAGGCATTTAATGTTCAAGCAAAAACGGCTGATTTTCGACAAAAGAGATAACACCCCCCCATTACATCATGCTTCAGAAATGTGGAAAATGGTCCGTTTTCAAATGTTTTATTTTTGAACGTCAGTTCACATTTGTAGGTGGATCATCAGTGTTAGAGCTAAAATTAGCATGTTTAAAGTGATTTTCATGCTTCCAGGGGCTCGGGAAGTTAATTAAATACCATTTGGAGGCATTTAATGTTCGAGCAAAAACGGCTGATTTTCGACAAAAGAGATAACACCCCCCCATTACGTCATGCTTCAGAAATGTGGAAAATGGTCCGTTTTCAAATGTTTTATTTTTGAACGTCAGTTCACATTTGTAGGTGGATCATCAGTGTTAGAGCTAAAATTAGCATGTTTAAAGTGATTTTCATGCTTCCAGGGGCCCAAAACACAAGATTTATGGAATGGTTAAAAGTGCATGAAAATGGCCAATTTACTCACCCTGAGTTCTCAAAAAGGGTTTCTTCACCCCGGGAAGTTAATTTAATACCATTTGGAGGCATTTAATGTTCGAGCAAAAACGGCTGATTTTCGACAAAAGAGATAACACCCCCCCATTACGTCATGCTTCAGAAATGTGGAAAATGGTCCGTTTTCAAATGTTTTATTTTTGAACGTCAGTTCACATTTGTTGGTGGATCATCAGTGTTAGAGCTAAAATTAGCATGTTTAAAGTGATTTTCATGCTTCCAGGGGCCCAAAACACAAGATTAATGGAATGGTTAAAAGTGCATGAAAATGGCCAATTTACTCACTCTGAGTTCTCAAAAAGGGTTTCTTCACCTCGGGAAGTGAAATAAATACCATTTGGAGGCATTTAATGTTCGAGCAAAAACGGCTGATTTTCGACAAAAGAGATAACACCCCCCCATTACGTGTTGCTTCAGAAATGTGGAAAATGGTCCGTTTTCAAATGTTTTATTTTTGAACGTCAGTTCACATTTGTAGGTGGATCATCAGTGTTAGAGCTAAAATTAGCATGTTTAAAGTGATTTTCATGCTTCCAGGGGCTCAGGAAGTTAATTAAATACCATTTGGAGGCATTTAATGTTCGAGCAAAAACGGCTGATTTTCGACAAAAGAGATAACACCCCCCCATTACGTCATGCTTCAGAAATGTGGAAAATGGTCCGTTTTCAAATGTTTTATTTTTGAACGTCAGTTCACATTTGTAGGTGGATCATCAGTGTTAGAGCTAAAATTAGCATGTTTAAAGTGATTTTCATGCTTCCAGGGGCTCGGGAAGTGAAATAAATACCATTTGGAGGCATTTAATGTTCGAGCAAAAACGGCTGATTTTCGACAAAAGAGATAACACCCCCCATTACGTCATGCTTCAGAAATGTCGAAAATGGTCCGTTTTCAAATGTTTTATTTTTGAACGTCAGTTCACATTTGTAGGTGGATCATCAGTGTTAGAGCTAAAATTAGCATGTTTAAAGTGATTTTCATGCTTCCAGGGGCCCAAAACACAAGATTTATGGAATGGTTAAAAGTGCATGAAAATGGCCAATTTACTCACTCTGAGCTCTCAAAAAGGGTTTCTTCACCCCGGGAAGTTAATTAAATACCATTTGGAGGCATTTAATGTTCGAGCAAAAACGGCTGATTTTCGACAAAAGAGATAACACCCCCCCTTACGTCATGCTTCAGAAATGTGGAAAATGGTCCGTTTTCAAATGTTTTATTTTTGAACGTCAGTTCACATTTTTAGGTGGATCATCAGTGTTAGAGCTAAAATTAGCATGTTTAAAGTGATTTTCATGCTTCCAGGGGCTCGGGAAGTTAATTAAATACCATTTGGAGGCATTTAATGTTCGAGCAAAAACGGCTGATTTTCGACAAAAGAGATAACACCCCCCCATTACGTCATGCTTCAGAAATGTGGAAAATGGTTCGTTTTCAAATGTTTTATTTTTGAACGTCAGTTCACATTTGTAGGTGGATCATCAGTGTTAGAGCTAAAATTAGCATGTTTAAAGTGATTTTCATGCTTCCAGGGGCCCAAAACACAAGATTTATGGAATGGTTAAAAGTGCATGAAAATTGCCAATTTACTCACTCTGAGTTCTCAAAAAGGGTTTCTTCACCCCGGGAAGTTAATTAAATACCATTTGGAGGCATTTAATGTTCGAGCAAAAACGGCTGATTTTCGACAAAAGAGATAACACCCCCCCATTACGTCATGCTTCAGAAATGTGGAAAATGGTCCGTTTTCAAATGTTTTATTTTTGAACGTCAGTTCACATTTGTAGGTGGATCATCAGTGTTAGAGCTAAAATTAGCATGTTCAAAGTGATTTTCATGCTTCCAGGGGCTCGGGAAGTTAATTAAATACCATTTGGAGGCATGTAATGTTCGAGCAAAAACGGCTGATTTTCGACAAAAGAGATAACACCCCCCCATTACGTCATGCTTCAGAAATGTGGAAAATGGTCCGTTTTCAAATGTTTTATTTTTGAACGTCAGTTCACATTTGTAGGTGGATCATCAGTGTTAGAGCTAAAATTAGCATGTTTAAAGTGATTTTCATGCTTCCAGGGGCCCAAAACACAAGATTTATGGAATGGTTAAAAGTGCATGAAAATGGCCAATTTACTCACTCTGAGTTCTCAAAAAGGGTTTCTTCACCCCGGGAAGTTAATTAAATACCATTTGGAGGCATTTAATGTTCGAGCAAAAACGGCTGATTTTCGACAAAAGAGATAACACCCCCCCATTACGTCATGCTTCAGAAATGTGGAAAATGGTCCGTTTTCAAATGTTTTATTTTTGAACGTCAGTTCACATTTGTAGGTGGATCATCAGTGTTAGAGCTAAAATTAGCATGTTTAAAGTGATTTTCATGCTTCCAGGGGCTCGGGAAGTTAATTAAATACCATTTGGAGGCATTTAATGTTCGAGCAAAAACGGCTGATTTTCGACAAAAGAGATAACACCCCCCCATTACGTCATGCTTCAGAAATGTGGAAAATGGTCCGTTTTCAAATGTTTTATTTTTGAACGTCAGTTCACATTTGTAGGTGGATCATCAGTGTTAGAGCTAAAATTAGCATGTTTAAAGTGATTTTCATGCTTCCAGGGGCCCAAAACACAAGATTTATGGAATGGTTAAAAGTGCATGAAAATGGCCAATTTACTCACTCTGAGTTCTCAAAAAGGGTTTCTTCACCCCGGGAAGTTAATTAAATACCATTTGGAGGCATTTAATGTTCGAGCAAAAACGGCTGATTTTCGACAAAAGAGATAACACCCCCCCATTACGTCATGCTTCAGAAATGTGGAAAATGGTCCGTTTTCAAATGTTTTATTTTTGAACGTCAGTTCACATTTGTAGGTGGATCATCAGTGTTAGAGCTAAAATTAGCATGTTTAAAGTGATTTTCATGCTTCCAGGGGCTCGGGAAGTTAATTAAATACCATTTGGAGGCATTTAATGTTCGAGCAAAAAGGCTGATTTTCGACAAAAGAGATAACACCCCCCCATTACGTCATGCTTCAGAAATGGGGAAAATGGTCCGTTTTCAAATGTTTTATTTTTGAACGTCAGTTCACATTTGTAGGTGGATCATCAGTGTTAGAGCTAAAATTAGCATGTTTAAAGTGATTTTCATGCTTCCAGGGGCTTGGGAAGTTAATTAAATACCATTTGGAGGCATTTAATGTTCGAGCAAAAACGGCTGATTTTCGACAAAAGAGATAACACCCCCCCATTACGTCATGCTTCAGAAATGTGGAAAATGGTCCGTTTTCAAATGTTTTATTTTTGAACGTCAGTTCACATTTGTAGGTGGATCATCAGTGTTAGAGCTAAAATTAGCATGTTTAAAGTGATTTTCATGCTTCCAGGGGCTCGGGAAGTTAATTAAATACCATTTGGAGGCATTTAATGTTCGAGCAAAAACGGCTGATTTTCGACAAAAGAGATAACACCCCCCCATTTCGTCATGCTTCAGAAATGTGGAAAATGGTCCGTTTTCAAATGTTTTATTTTTGAACGTCAGTTCACATTTGTAGGTGGATCATCAGTGTTAGAGCTAAAATTAGCATGTTTAAAGTGATTTTCATGCTTCCAGGGGCCCAAAACACAAGATATATGGAATGGTTAAAAGTGCATGAAAATGGCCAATTTACTCACTCTGAGTTCTCAAAAAGGGTTTCTTCACCCCGGGAAGTTAATTAAATACCATTTGGAGGCATTTATTGTTCGAGCAAAAACGGCTGATTTTCGACAAAAGAGATAACACCCCCCCATTACATCATGCTTCAGAAATGTGGAAAATGGTCCGTTTTCAAATGTTTTATTTTTGAACGTCAGTTCACATTTGTAGGTGGATCATCAGTGTTAGAGCTAAAATTAGCATGTTTAAAGTGATTTTCATGCTTCCAGGGGCTCGGGAAGTTAATTAAATACCATTTGGAGGCATTTAATGTTCGAGCAAAAACGGCTGATTTTCGACAAAAGAGATAACACCCCCCCATTACGTCATGCTTCAGAAATGTGGAAAATGGTCCGTTTTCAAATGTTTTATTTTTGAACGTCAGTTCACATTTGTAGGTGGATCATCAGTGTTAGAGCTAAAATTAGCATGTTTAAAGTGATTTTCATGCTTCCAGGGGCTCGGGAAGTTAATTAAATACCATTTGGAGGCATTTAATGTTCGAGCAAAAACGGCTGATTTTCGACAAAAGAGATAACACCCCCCCATTACGTCATGCTTCAGAAATGTGGAAAATGGTTCGTTTTCAAATGTTTTATTTTTGAACGTCAGTTCACATTTGTAGGTGGATCATCAGTGTTAGAGCTAAAATTAGCATGTTTAAAGGGATTTTCATGCTTCCAGGGGCCCAAAACACAAGATTTATGGAATGGTTAAAAGTGCATGAAAATGGCCAATTTACTCACTCTGAGTTCTCAAAAAGGGTTTCTTCACCCCGGGAAGTTAATTAAATACCATTTGGAGGCATTTAATGTTCGAGCAAAAACGGCTGATTTTCGACAAAAGAGATAACACCCCCCCATTACATCATGCTTCAGAAATGTGGAAAATGGTCCGTTTTCAAATGTTTTATTTTTGAACGTCAGTTCACATTTGTAGGTGGATCATCAGTGTTAGAGCTAAAATTAGCATGTTTAAAGTGATTTTCATGCTTCCAGGGGCTCGGGAAGTTAATTAAATACCATTTTGAGGCATTTAATGTTCGAGCAAAAACGGCTGATTTTCGACAAAAGAGATAACACCCCCCCATTACGTCATGCTTCAGAAATGTGGAAAATGGTCCGTTTTCAAATGTTTTATTTTTGAACGTCAGTTCACATTTGTAGGTGGATCATCAGTGTTAGAGCTAAAATTAGCATGTTTAAAGTGATTTTCATGCTTCCAGGGGCTCGGGAAGTTAATTAAATACCATTTGGAGGCATTTAATGTTCGAGCAAAAACGGCTGATTTTCGACAAAAGAGATAACACCCCCCCATTACGTCATGCTTCAGAAATGTGGAAAATGGTCCGTTTTCAAATGTTTTATTTTTGAACGTCAGTTCACATTTGTAGGTGGATCATCAGTGTTAGAGCTAAAATTAGCATGTTCAAAGTGATTTTCATGCTTCCAGGGGCTCGGGAAGTGAAATAAATACCATTTGGAGGCATTTAATGTTCGAGCAAAAACGGCTGATTTTCGACAAAAGAGATAACACCCCCCCATTACGTCATGCTTCAGAAATGTGGAAAATGGTCCGTTTTCAAATGTTTTATTTTTGAACGTCAGTTCACATTTGTAGGTGGATCATCAGTGTTAGAGCTAAAATTAGCATGTTTAAAGTGATTTTCATGCTTCCAGGGGCCCAAAACACAAGATTTATGGAATGGTTAAAAGTGCATGAAAATGGCCAATTTACTCACTCTGAGTTCTCAAAAAGGGTTTCTTCACCCCGGGAAGTTAATTAAATACCATTTGGTGGCATTTAATGTTCGAGCAAAAACGGCTGATTTTCGACAAAAGAGATAACACCCCCCCATTACGTCATGCTTCAGAAATGTGGAAAATTGTCCGTTTTCAAATGTTTTATTTTTGAACGTCAGTTCACATTTGTAGGTGGATCATCAGTGTTAGAGCTAAAATTAGCATGTTTAAAGTGATTTTCATGCTTCCAGGGGCTCGGGAAGTTAATTAAATACCATTTGGAGGCATTTAATGTTCGAGCAAAAACGGCTGATTTTCGACAAAAGAGATAACACCCCCCCATTACGTCATGCTTCAGAAATGTGGAAAATGGTCCGTTTTCAAATGTTTTATTTTTGAACGTCAGTTCACATTTGTAGGTGGATCATCAGTGTTAGAGCTAAAATTAGCATGTTTAAAGTGATTTTCATGCTTCCAGGGGCCCAAAACACAAGATTTATGGAATGGTTAAAAGTGCATGAAAATGGCCAATTTACTCACTCTGAGTTCTCAAAAAGGGTTTCTTCACCCCGGGAAGTTAATTAAATACCATTTGGAGGCATTTAATGTTCGAGCAAAAACGGCTGATTTTCGACAAAAGAGATAACACCCCCCCATTACGTCATGCTTCAGAAATGTGGAAAATGGTCCGTTTTCAAATGTTTTATTTTTGAACGTCAGTTCACATTTGTAGGTGGATCATCAGTGTTAGAGCTAAAATTAGCATGTTTAAAGTGATTTTCATGCTTCCAGGGGCTCGGGAAGTTAATTAAATACCATTTGGAGGCATTTAATGTTCGAGCAAAAAGGCTGATTTTCGACAAAAGAGATAACACCCCCCCATTACGTCATGCTTCAGAAATGTGGAAAATGGTCCGTTTTCAAATGTTTTATTTTTGAACGTCAGTTCACATTTGTAGGTGGATCATCAGTGTTAGAGCTAAAATTAGCATGTTTAAAGTGATTTTCATGCTTCCAGGGGCTTGGGAAGTTAATTAAATACCATTTGGAGGCATTTAATGTTCGAGCAAAAACGGCTGATTTTCGACAAAAGAGATAACACCCCCCCATTACGTCATGCTTCAGAAATGTGGAAAATGGTCCGTTTTCAAATGTTTTATTTTTGAACGTCAGTTCACATTTGTAGGTGGATCATCAGTGTTAGAGCTAAAATTAGCATGTTTAAAGTGATTTTCATGCTTCCAGGGGCTCGGGAAGTTAATTAAATACCATTTGGAGGCATTTAATGTTCGAGCAAAAACGGCTGATTTTCGACAAAAGCGATAACACCCCCCCATTTCGTCATGCTTCAGAAATGTGGAAAATGGTCCGTTTTCAAATGTTTTATTTTTGAACGTCAGTTCACATTTGTAGGTGGATCATCAGTGTTAGAGCTAAAATTAGCATGTTTAAAGTGATTTTCATGCTTCCAGGGGCCCAAAACACAAGATTTATGGAATGGTTAAAAGTGCATGAAAATGGCCAATTTACTCACTCTGAGTTCTCAAAAAGGGTTTCTTCACCCCGGGAAGTTAATTAAATACCATTTGGAGGCATTTAATGTTCGAGCAAAAACGGCTGATTTTCGACAAAAGAGATAACACCCCCCCATTACATCATGCTTCAGAAATGTGGAAAATGGTCCGTTTTCAAATGTTTTATTTTTGAACGTCAGTTCACATTTGTAGGTGGATCATCAGTGTTAGAGCTAAAATTAGCATGTTTAAAGTGATTTTCATGCTTCCAGGGGCTCGGGAAGTTAATTAAATACCATTTGGAGGCATTTAATGTTCGAGCAAAAACGGCTGATTTTCGACAAAAGAGATAACACCCCCCCATTACGTCATGCTTCAGAAATGTGGAAAATGGTCCGTTTTCAAATGTTTTATTTTTGAACGTCAGTTCACATTTGTAGGTGGATCATCAGTGTTAGAGCTAAAATTAGCATGTTTAAAGTGATTTTCATGCTTCCAGGGGCTCGGGAAGTTAATTAAATACCATTTGGAGGCATTTAATGTTCGAGCAAAAACGGCTGATTTTCGACAAAAGAGATAACACCCCCCCATTAGGTCATGCTTCAGAAATGTGGAAAATGGTCCGTTTTCAAATGTTTTATTTTTGAACGTCAGTTCACATTTGTAGGTGGATCATCAGTGTTAGAGCTAAAATTAGCATGTTTAAAGTGATTTTCATGCTTCCAGGGGCTCGGGAAGTTAATTAAATACCATTTGGAGGCATTTAATGTTCGAGCAAAAACGGCTGATTTTCGACAAAAGAGATAACACCCCCCCATTACGTCATGCTTCAGAAATGTGGAAAATGGTCCGTTTTCAAATGTTTTATTTTTGAACGTCAGTTCACATTTGTAGGTGGATCATCAGTGTTAGAGCTAAAATTAGCATGTTTAAAGTGATTTTCATGCTTCCAGTGGCTCGGGAAGTTAATTAAATACCATTTGGAGGCATTTAATGTTCGAGCAAAAACGGCTGATTTTCGACAAAAGAGATAACACCCCCCCATTACGTCATGCTTCAGAAATGTGGAAAATGGTCCGTTTTCAAATGTTTTATTTTTGAACGTCAGTTCACATTTGTAGGTGGATCATCAGTGTTAGAGCTAAAATTAGCATGTTTAAAGTGATTTTCATGCTTCCAGGGGCCCAAAACACAAGATTTATGGAATGGTTAAAAGTGCATGAAAATGGCCAATTTACTCACTCTGAGTTCTCAAAAAGGGTTTCTTCACCCCGGGAAGTTAATTAAATACCATTTGGAGGCATTCAATGTTCGAGCAAAAACGGCTGATTTTCGACAAAAGAGATAACACCCCCCCATTACGTCATGCTTCAGAAATGTGGAAAATGGTCCGTTTTCAAATGTTTTATTTTTGAACGTTAGTTCACATTTGTAGGTGGATCATCAGTGTTAGAGCTAAAATTAGCATGTTTAAAGTGATTTTCATGCTTCCAGGGGCTCGGGAAGTGAAATAAATACCATTTGGAGGCATTTAATGTTCGAGCAAAAACGGCTGATTTTCGACAAAAGAGATAACACCCCCCCATTACGTCATGCTTCAGAAATTTGGAAAATGGTCCGTTTTCAAATGTTTTATTTTTGAACGTCAGTTCACATTTGTAGGTGGATCATCAGTGTTAGAGCTAAAATTAGCATGTTTAAAGTGATTTTCATGCTTCCAGGGGCCCAAAACACAAGATTTATGGAATGGTTAAAAGTGCATGAAAATGGCCAATTTACTCACTCTGAGTTCTCAAAAAGGGTTTCTTCACCCCGGGAAGTTAATTAAATACCATTTGGAGGCATTTAATGTTCGAGCAAAAACGGCTGATTTTCGACAAAAGAGATAACACCCCCCCATTACGTCATGCTTCAGAAATGTGGAAAATGGTCCGTTTTCAAATGTTTTATTTTTGAACGTCAGTTCACATTTGTAGGTGGATCATCAGTGTTAGAGCTAAAATTAGCATGTTTAAAGTGATTTTCATGCTTCCAGGGGCTCGGGAAGTGAAATAAATACCATTTGGAGGCATTTAATGTTCGAGCAAAAACGGCTGATTTTCGACAAAAGAGATAACACCCCCCCATTACGTCATGCTTCAGAAATGTGGAAAATGGTCCGTTTTCAAATGTTTTATTTTTGAACGTCAGTTCACATTTGTAGGTGGATCATCAGTGTTAGAGCTAAAATTAGCATGTTTAAAGTGATTTTCATGCTTCCAGGGGCTCGGGAAGTTAATTAAATACCATTTGGAGGCATTTAATGTTCGAGCAAAAACGGCTGATTTTCGACAAAAGAGATAACACCCCCCCATTACGTCATGCTTCAGAAATGTGGAAAATGGTCCGTTTTCAAATGTTTTATTTTTGAACGTCAGTTCACATTTGTAGGTGGATCATCAGTGTTAGAGCTAAAATTAGCATGTTTAAAGTGATTTTCATGCTTCCAGGGGCTCGGGAAGTTAATTAAATACCATTTGGAGGCATTTAATGTTCGAGCAAAAAGGCTGATTTTCGACAAAAGAGATAGCACCCCCCCATTACGTCATGCTTCAGAAATGTGGAAAATGGTCCATTTTCAAATGTTTTATTTTTGAACGTCAGTTCACATTTGTAGGTGGATCATCAGTGTTAGAGCTAAAATTAGCATGTTTAAAGTGATTTTCATGCTTCCAGGGGCTTGGGAAGTTAATTAAATACCATTTGGAGGCATTTAATGTTCGAGCAAAAACGGCTGATTTTCGACAAAAGAGATAACACCCCCCCATTACGTCATTCTTCAGAAATGTGGAAAATGGTCCGTTTTCAAATGTTTTATTTTTGAACGTCAGTTCACATTTGTAGGTGGATCATCAGTGTTAGAGCTAAAATTAGCATGTTTAAAGTGATTTTCATGCTTCCAGGGGCTCGGGAAGTTAATTAAATACCATTTGGAGGCATTTAATGTTCGAGCAAAAACGGCTGATTTTCGACAAAAGAGATAACACCCCCCCATTTCGTCATGCTTCAGAAATGTGGAAAATGGTCCGTTTTCAAATGTTTTATTTTTGAACGTCAGTTCACATTTGTAGGTGGATCATCAGTGTTAGAGCTAAAATTAGCATGTTTAAAGTGATTTTCATGCTTCCAGGGGCTCGGGAAGTTAATTAAATACCATTTGGAGGCATTTAATGTTCGAGCAAAAACGGCTGATTTTCGACAAAAGAGATAACACCCCCCCATTACGTCATGCTTCAGAAATGTGGAAAATGGTCCGTTTTCAAATGTTTTATTTTTGAACGTCAGTTCACATTTGTAGGTGGATCATCAGTGTTAGAGCTAAAATTAGCATGTTTAAAGTGATTTTCATGCTTCCAGGGGCCCAAAACACAAGATTTATGGAATGGTTAAAAGTGCATGAAAATGGCCAATTTACTCACTCTGAGTTCTCAAAAAGGGTTTCTTCACCCCGGGAAGTTAATTAAATACCATTTGGAGGCATTTAATGTTCGAGCAAAAATGGCTGATTTTCGACAAAAGAGATAACACCCCCCCATTACGTCATGCTTCAGAAATGTGGAAAATGGTCCGTTTTCAAATGTTTTATTTTTGAACGTCAGTTCACATTTGTAGGTGGATCATCAGTGTTAGAGCTAAAATTAGCATGTTTAAAGTGATTTTCATGCTTCCAGTGGCTCGGGAAGTTAATTAAATACCATTTGGAGGCATTTAATGTTCGAGCAAAAACGGCTGATTTTCGACAAAAGAGATAACACCCCCCCATTACGTCATGCTTCAGAAATGTGGAAAATGGTCCGTTTTCAAATGTTTTATTTTTGAACGTCAGTTCACATTTGTAGGTGGATCATCAGTGTTAGAGCTAAAATTAGCATGTTTAAAGTGATTTTCATGCTTCCAGGGGCCCAAAACACAAGATTTATGGAATGGTTAAAAGTGCATGAAAATGGCCAATTTACTCACTCTGAGTTCTCAAAAAGGGTTTCTTCACCCCGGGAAGTTAATTAAATACCATTTGGAGGCATTCAATGTTCGAGCAAAAACGGCTGATTTTCGACAAAAGAGATAACACCCCCCCATTACGTCATGCTTCAGAAATGTGGAAAATGGTCCGTTTTCAAATGTTTTATTTTTGAACGTCAGTTCACATTTGTAGGTGGATCATCAGTGTTAGAGCTAAAATTAGCATGTTTAAAGTGATTTTCATGCTTCCAGGGGCTCGGGAAGTGAAATAAATACAATTTGGAGGCATTTAATGTTCGAGCAAAAACGGCTGATTTTCGACAAAAGAGATAACACCCCCCCATTACGTCATGCTTCAGAAATTTGGAAAATGGTCCGTTTTCAAATGTTTTATTTTTGAACGTCAGTTCACATTTGTAGGTGGATCATCAGTGTTAGAGCTAAAATTAGCATGTTTAAAGTGATTTTCATGCTTCCAGGGGCCCAAAACACAAGATTTATGGAATGGTTAAAAGTGCATGAAAATGGCCAATTTACTCACTCTGAGTTCTCAAAAAGGGTTTCTTCACCCCGGGAAGTTAATTAAATACCATTTGGAGGCATTTAATGTTCGAGCAAAAACGGCTGATTTTCGACAAAAGAGATAACACCCCCCCATTACGTCATGCTTCAGAAATGTGGAAAATGGTCCTTTTTCAAATGTTTTATTTTTGAACGTCAGTTCACATTTGTAGGTGGATCATCAGTGTAAGAGCTAAAATTAGCATGTTTAAAGTGATTTTCATGCTTCCAGGGGCTCGGGAAGTTAATTAAATACCATTTGGAGGCATTTAATGTTCGAGCAAAAACGGCTGATTTTCAACAAAAGAGATAACACCCCCCCCATTACGTCATGCTTCAGAAATGTGGAAAATGGTCCGTTTTCAAATGTTTTATTTTTGAACGTCAGTTCACATTTGTAGGCGGATCATCAGTGTTAGAGCTAAAATTAGCATGTTTAAAGTGATTTTCATGCTTCCAGGGGCTCGGGAAGTTAATTAAATACCATTTGGAGGCATTTAATGTTCGAGCAAAAACGGCTGATTTTCGACAAAAGAGATAACACCCCCCCCATTACGTCATGCTTCAGAAATGTGGAAAATGGTCCGTTTTCAAATGTTTTATTTTTGAACGTCAGTTCACATTTGTAGGTGGATCATTAGTGTTAGAGCTAAAATTAGCATGTTTAAAGTGATTTTCATGCTTCCAGGGGCCCAAAACACAAGATTTATGGAATGGTTAAAAGTGCATGAAAATGGCCAATTTACTCACTCTGAGTTCTCAAAAAGGGTTTCTTCACCCCGGGAAGTTAATTAAATACCATTTGGAGGCATTTAATGTTCGAGCAAAAACGGCTGATTTTCGACAAAAGAGATAACACCCCCCCATTACGTCATGCTTCAGAAATGTGGAAAATGGTCCGTTTTCAAATGTTTTATTTTTGAACGTCAGTTCACATTTGTAGGTGGATCATCAGTGTTAGAGCTAAAATTAGCATGTTTAAAGTGATTTTCACGCTTCCAGGGGCTCGGGAAGTTAATTAAATACCATTTGGAGGCATTTAATGTTCGAGCAAAAACGGCTGATTTTCGACAAAAGAGATAACACCCCCCCATTACGTCATGCTTCAGAAATGTGGAAAATGGTCCGTTTTCAAATGTTTTATTTTTGAACGTCAGTTCACATTTGTAGGTGGATCATCAGTGTTAGAGCTAAAATTAGCATGTTTAAAGTGATTTTCATGCTTCCAGGGGCCCAAAACACAAGATTTATGGAATGGTTAAAAGTGCATGAAAATGGCCAATTTACTCACTCTGAGTTCTCAAAAAGGGTTTCTTCACCCCGGGAAGTTAATTAAATACCATTTGGAGGCATTTAATGTTCGAGCAAAAACGGCTGATTTTCGACAAAAGAGATAACACCCCCCCATTACGTCATGCTTCAGAAATGTGGAAAATAATCCGTTTTCAAATGTTTTATTTTTGAACGTCAGTTCACATTTGTAGGTGGATCATCAGTGTTAGAGCTAAAATTAGCATGTTTAAAGTGATTTTCACGCTTCCAGGGGCTCGGGAAGTTAATTAAATACCATTTGGAGGCATTTAATGTTCGAGCAAAAACGGCTGATTTTCGACAAAAGAGATAACACCCCCCATTACGTCATGCTTCAGAAATGTGGAAAATGGTCCGTTTTCAAATGTTTTATTTTTGAACGTCAGTTCACATTTGTAGGTGGATCATCAGTGTTAGAGCTAAAATTAGCATGTTTAAAGTGATTTTCATGCTTCCAGGGGCTCGGGAAGTGAAATAAATACCATTTGGAGGCATTTAATGTTCGAGCAAAAACGGCTGATTTTCGACAAAAGAGATAACACCCCCCCATTACGTCATGCTTCAGAAATGTGGAAAATGGTCCGTTTTCAAATGTTTTATTTTTGAACGTCAGTTCACATTTGTAGGTGGATCATCAGTGTTAGAGCTAAAATTAGCATGTTTAAAGTGATTTTCATGCTTCCAGGGGCCCAAAACACAAGATTTATGGAATGGTTAAAAGTGCATGAAAATGGCCAATTTACTCACTCTGAGTTCTCAAAAAGGGTTTCTTCACCCCGGGAAGTTAATTAAATACCATTTGGAGGCATTTAATGTTCGAGCAAAAACGGCTGATTTTCGACAAAAGAGATAACACCCCCCCATTACGTCATGCTTCAGAAATGTGGAAAATGGTCCGTTTTCAAATGTTTTATTTTTGAACGTCAGTTCACATTTGTAGGTGGATCATCAGTGTTAGAGCTAAAATTAGCATGTTTAAAGTGATTTTCATGCTTCCAGGGGCTTGGGAAGTTAATTAAATACCATTTGGAGGCATTTAATGTTCGAGAAAAAAACGGCTGATTTTCGACAAAAGAGATAACACCCCCCCATTACGTCATGCTTCAGAAATGTGGAAAATGGTCCGTTTTCAAATGTTTTATTTTTGAACGTCAGTTCACATTTGTAGGTGGATCATCAGTGTTAGAGCTAAAATTAGCATGTTTAAAGTGATTTTCATGCTTCCAGGGGCTCGGGAAGTTAATTAAATACCATTTGGAGGCATTTAATGTTCGAGCAAAAACGGCTGATTTTCGACAAAAGAGATAACACCCCCCCATTACGTCATGCTTCAGAAATGTGGAAAATGGTCCGTTTTCAAATGTTTTATTTTTGAACGTCAGTTCACATTTGTAGGTGGATCATCAGTGTTAGAGCTAAAATTAGCATGTTTAAAGTGATTTTCATGCTTCCAGGGGCCCAAAACACAAGATTTATGGAATGGTTAAAAGTGCATGAAAATGGCCAATTTACTCACTCTGAGTTCTCAAAAAGGGTTTCTTCACCCCGGGAAGTTAATTAAATACCATTTGGAGGCATTTAATGTTCGAGCAAAAACGGCTGATTTTCGACAAAAGAGATAACACCCCCCCATTACGTCATGCTTCAGAAATGTGGAAAATGGTCCGTTTTCAAATGTTTTATTTTTGAACGTCAGTTCACATTTGTAGGTGGATCATCAGTGTTAGAGCTAAAATTAGCATGTTTAAAGTGATTTTCATGCTTCCAGGGGCTCGGGAAGTTAATTAAATACCATTTGGAGGCATTTAATGTTCGAGCAAAAACGGCTGATTTTCAACAAAAGAGATAACACCCCCCCCATTACGTCATGCTTCAGAAATGTGGAAAATGGTCCGTTTTCAAATGTTTTATTTTTGAACGTCAGTTCACATTTGTAGGCGGATCATCAGTGTTAGAGCTAAAATTAGCATGTTTAAAGTGATTTTCATGCTTCCAGGGGCTCGGGAAGTTAATTAAATACCATTTGGAGGCATTTAATGTTCGAGCAAAAACGGCTGATTTTCGACAAAAGAGATAACACCCCCCATTACGTCATGCTTCAGAAATGTGGAAAATGGTCCGTTTTCAAATGTTTTATTTTTGAACGTCAGTTCACATTTGTAGGTGGATCATCAGTGTTAGAGCTAAAATTAGCATGTTTAAAGTGATTTTCATGCTTCCAGGGGCCCAAAACACAAGATTTATGGAATGGTTAAAAGTGCATGAAAATGGCCAATTTACTCACTCTGAGTTCTCAAAAAGGGTTTCTTCACCCTGGGAAGTTAATTAAATACCATTTGGAGGCATTTAATGTTCGAGCAAAAACGGCTGATTTTCGACAAAAGAGATAACACCCCCCCCATTACGTCATGCTTCAGAAATGTGGAAAATGGTCAGTTTTCAAATGTTTTATTTTTGAACGTCAGTTCACATTTGAAGGTGGATCATCAGTGTTAGAGCTAAAATTAGCATGTTTAAAGTGATTTTCACGCTTCCAGGGGCTCGGGAAGTTAATGAAATACCATTTGGAGGCATTTAATGTTCGAGCAAAAACGGCTGATTTTCGACAAAAGAGATAACACCCCCCCATTACGTCATGCTTCAGAAATGTGGAAAATGGTTCGTTTTCAAATGTTTTATTTTTGAACGTCAGTTCACATTTGTAGGTGGATCATCAGTGTTAGAGCTAAAATTAGCATGTTTAAAGTGATTTTCATGCTTCCAGGGGCCCAAAACACAAGATTTATGGAATGGTTAAAAGTGCATGAAAATGGCCAATTTACTCACTCTGAGTTCTCAAAAAGGGTTTCTTCACCCCGGGAAGTTAATTAAATACCATTTGGAGGCATTTAATGTTCGAGCAAAAACGGCTGATTTTCGACAAAAGAGATAACACCCCCCCATTACGTCATGCTTCAGAAATGTGGAAAATGGTCCGTTTTCAAATGTTTTATTTTTGAACGTCAGTTCACATTTGTAGGTGGATCATCAGTGTTAGAGCTAAAATTAGCATGTTTAAAGTGATTTTCATGCTTCCAGGGGCTCGGGAAGTGAAATAAATACCATTTGGAGGCATTTAATGTTCGAGCAAAAACGGCTGATTTTCGACAAAAGAGATAACACCCCCCCCCATTACGTCATGCTTCAGAAATGTGGAAAATGGTCCGTTTTCAAATGTTTTATTTTTGAACGTCAGTTCACATTTGTAGGTGGATCATCAGTGTTAGAGCTAAAATTAGCATGTTTAAAGTGATTTTCATGCTTCCAGGGGCCCAAAACACAAGATTTATGGAATGGTTAAAAGTGCATGAAAATGGCCAATTTACTCACTCTGAGTTCTCAAAAAGGGTTTCTTCACCCCGGGAAGTTAATTAAATACCATTTGGAGGCATTTAATGTTCGAGCAAAAACGGCTGATTTTCGACAAAAGAGATAACACCCCCCCATTACGTCATGCTTCAGAAATGTGGAAAATGGTCCGTTTTCAAATGTTTTATTTTTGAACGTCAGTTCACATTTGTAGGTGGATCATCAGTGTTAGAGCTAAAATTAGCATGTTTAAAGTGATTTTCATGCTTCCAGGGGCTTGGGAAGTTAATTAAATACCATTTGGAGGCATTTAATGTTCGAGCAAAAACGGCTGATTTTCGACAAAAGAGATAACACCCCCCCATTACGTCATTCTTCAGAAATGTGGAAAATGGTCCGTTTTCAAATGTTTTATTTTTGAACGTCAGTTCACA
The DNA here is from genome assembly GCF_964263255.1 of Lissotriton vulgaris. NCBI lineage: Eukaryota > Metazoa > Chordata > Amphibia > Caudata > Salamandridae > Lissotriton > Lissotriton vulgaris. The sequence continues at coordinate 447,025 of NW_028252192.1, forward strand.
TTTGTAGGTGGATCATCAGTGTTAGAGCTAAAATTAGCATGTTTAAAGTGATTTTCATGCTTCCAGGGGCTCGGGAAGTTAATTAAATACCATTTGGAGGCATTTAATGTTCGAGCAAAAACGGCTGATTTTCGACAAAAGAGATAACACCCCCCCATTTCGTCATGCTTCAGAAATGTGGAAAATGGTCCGTTTTCAAATGTTTTATTTTTGAACGTCAGTTCACATTTGTAGGTGGATCATCAGTGTTAGAGCTAAAATTAGCATGTTTAAAGTGATTTTCATGCTTCCAGGGGCTCGGGAAGTTAATTAAATACCATTTGGAGGCATTTAATGTTCGAGCAAAAACGGCTGATTTTCGACAAAAGAGATAACACCCCCCCATTACGTCATGCTTCAGAAATGTGGAAAATGGTCCGTTTTCAAATGTTTTATTTTTGAACGTCAGTTCACATTTGTAGGTGGATCATCAGTGTTAGAGCTAAAATTAGCATGTTTAAAGTGATTTTCATGCTTCCAGGGGCCCAAAACACAAGATTTATGGAATGGTTAAAAGTGCATGAAAATGGCCAATTTACTCACTCTGAGTTCTCAAAAAGGGTTTCTTCACCCCGGGAAGTTAATTAAATACCATTTGGAGGCATTTAATGTTCGAGCAAAAACGGCTGATTTTCGACAAAAGAGATAACACCCCCCCATTACGTCATGCTTCAGAAATGTGGAAAATAATCCGTTTTCAAATGTTTTATTTTTGAACGTCAGTTCACATTTGTAGGTGGATCATCAGTGTTAGAGCTAAAATTAGCATGTTTAAAGTGATTTTCACGCTTCCAGGGGCTCGGGAAGTTAATTAAATACCATTTGGAGGCATTTAATGTTCGAGCAAAAACGGCTGATTTTCGACAAAAGAGATAACACCCCCCATTACGTCATGCTTCAGAAATGTGGAAAATGGTCCGTTTTCAAATGTTTTATTTTTGAACGTCAGTTCACATTTGTAGGTGGATCATCAGTGTTAGAGCTAAAATTAGCATGTTTAAAGTGATTTTCATGCTTCCAGGGGCTCGGGAAGTGAAATAAATACCATTTGGAGGCATTTAATGTTCGAGCAAAAACGGCTGATTTTCGACAAAAGAGATAACACCCCCCCATTACGTCATGCTTCAGAAATGTGGAAAATGGTCCGTTTTCAAATGTTTTATTTTTGAACGTCAGTTCACATTTGTAGGTGGATCATCAGTGTTAGAGCTAAAATTAGCATGTTTAAAGTGATTTTCATGCTTCCAGGGGCCCAAAACACAAGATTTATGGAATGGTTAAAAGTGCATGAAAATGGCCAATTTACTCACTCTGAGTTCTCAAAAAGGGTTTCTTCACCCCGGGAAGTTAATTAAATACCATTTGGAGGCATTTAATGTTCGAGCAAAAACGGCTGATTTTCGACAAAAGAGATAACACCCCCCCATTACGTCATGCTTCAGAAATGTGGAAAATGGTCCGTTTTCAAATGTTTTATTTTTGAACGTCAGTTCACATTTGTAGGTGGATCATCAGTGTTAGAGCTAAAATTAGCATGTTTAAAGTGATTTTCATGCTTCCAGGGGCTTGGGAAGTTAATTAAATACCATTTGGAGGCATTTAATGTTCGAGAAAAAAACGGCTGATTTTCGACAAAAGAGATAACACCCCCCCATTACGTCATGCTTCAGAAATGTGGAAAATGGTCCGTTTTCAAATGTTTTATTTTTGAACGTCAGTTCACATTTGTAGGTGGATCATCAGTGTTAGAGCTAAAATTAGCATGTTTAAAGTGATTTTCATGCTTCCAGGGGCTCGGGAAGTTAATTAAATACCATTTGGAGGCATTTAATGTTCGAGCAAAAACGGCTGATTTTCGACAAAAGAGATAACACCCCCCCATTACGTCATGCTTCAGAAATGTGGAAAATGGTCCGTTTTCAAATGTTTTATTTTTGAACGTCAGTTCACATTTGTAGGTGGATCATCAGTGTTAGAGCTAAAATTAGCATGTTTAAAGTGATTTTCATGCTTCCAGGGGCCCAAAACACAAGATTTATGGAATGGTTAAAAGTGCATGAAAATGGCCAATTTACTCACTCTGAGTTCTCAAAAAGGGTTTCTTCACCCCGGGAAGTTAATTAAATACCATTTGGAGGCATTTAATGTTCGAGCAAAAACGGCTGATTTTCGACAAAAGAGATAACACCCCCCCATTACGTCATGCTTCAGAAATGTGGAAAATGGTCCGTTTTCAAATGTTTTATTTTTGAACGTCAGTTCACATTTGTAGGTGGATCATCAGTGTTAGAGCTAAAATTAGCATGTTTAAAGTGATTTTCATGCTTCCAGGGGCTCGGGAAGTTAATTAAATACCATTTGGAGGCATTTAATGTTCGAGCAAAAACGGCTGATTTTCAACAAAAGAGATAACACCCCCCCCATTACGTCATGCTTCAGAAATGTGGAAAATGGTCCGTTTTCAAATGTTTTATTTTTGAACGTCAGTTCACATTTGTAGGCGGATCATCAGTGTTAGAGCTAAAATTAGCATGTTTAAAGTGATTTTCATGCTTCCAGGGGCTCGGGAAGTTAATTAAATACCATTTGGAGGCATTTAATGTTCGAGCAAAAACGGCTGATTTTCGACAAAAGAGATAACACCCCCCATTACGTCATGCTTCAGAAATGTGGAAAATGGTCCGTTTTCAAATGTTTTATTTTTGAACGTCAGTTCACATTTGTAGGTGGATCATCAGTGTTAGAGCTAAAATTAGCATGTTTAAAGTGATTTTCATGCTTCCAGGGGCCCAAAACACAAGATTTATGGAATGGTTAAAAGTGCATGAAAATGGCCAATTTACTCACTCTGAGTTCTCAAAAAGGGTTTCTTCACCCTGGGAAGTTAATTAAATACCATTTGGAGGCATTTAATGTTCGAGCAAAAACGGCTGATTTTCGACAAAAGAGATAACACCCCCCCCATTACGTCATGCTTCAGAAATGTGGAAAATGGTCAGTTTTCAAATGTTTTATTTTTGAACGTCAGTTCACATTTGAAGGTGGATCATCAGTGTTAGAGCTAAAATTAGCATGTTTAAAGTGATTTTCACGCTTCCAGGGGCTCGGGAAGTTAATGAAATACCATTTGGAGGCATTTAATGTTCGAGCAAAAACGGCTGATTTTCGACAAAAGAGATAACACCCCCCCATTACGTCATGCTTCAGAAATGTGGAAAATGGTTCGTTTTCAAATGTTTTATTTTTGAACGTCAGTTCACATTTGTAGGTGGATCATCAGTGTTAGAGCTAAAATTAGCATGTTTAAAGTGATTTTCATGCTTCCAGGGGCCCAAAACACAAGATTTATGGAATGGTTAAAAGTGCATGAAAATGGCCAATTTACTCACTCTGAGTTCTCAAAAAGGGTTTCTTCACCCCGGGAAGTTAATTAAATACCATTTGGAGGCATTTAATGTTCGAGCAAAAACGGCTGATTTTCGACAAAAGAGATAACACCCCCCCATTACGTCATGCTTCAGAAATGTGGAAAATGGTCCGTTTTCAAATGTTTTATTTTTGAACGTCAGTTCACATTTGTAGGTGGATCATCAGTGTTAGAGCTAAAATTAGCATGTTTAAAGTGATTTTCATGCTTCCAGGGGCTCGGGAAGTGAAATAAATACCATTTGGAGGCATTTAATGTTCGAGCAAAAACGGCTGATTTTCGACAAAAGAGATAACACCCCCCCCCATTACGTCATGCTTCAGAAATGTGGAAAATGGTCCGTTTTCAAATGTTTTATTTTTGAACGTCAGTTCACATTTGTAGGTGGATCATCAGTGTTAGAGCTAAAATTAGCATGTTTAAAGTGATTTTCATGCTTCCAGGGGCCCAAAACACAAGATTTATGGAATGGTTAAAAGTGCATGAAAATGGCCAATTTACTCACTCTGAGTTCTCAAAAAGGGTTTCTTCACCCCGGGAAGTTAATTAAATACCATTTGGAGGCATTTAATGTTCGAGCAAAAACGGCTGATTTTCGACAAAAGAGATAACACCCCCCCATTACGTCATGCTTCAGAAATGTGGAAAATGGTCCGTTTTCAAATGTTTTATTTTTGAACGTCAGTTCACATTTGTAGGTGGATCATCAGTGTTAGAGCTAAAATTAGCATGTTTAAAGTGATTTTCATGCTTCCAGGGGCTTGGGAAGTTAATTAAATACCATTTGGAGGCATTTAATGTTCGAGCAAAAACGGCTGATTTTCGACAAAAGAGATAACACCCCCCCATTACGTCATTCTTCAGAAATGTGGAAAATGGTCCGTTTTCAAATGTTTTATTTTTGAACGTCAGTTCACATTTGTAGGTGGATCATCAGTGTTAGAGCTAAAATTAGCATGTTTAAAGTGATTTTCATGCTTCCAGGGGCTCGGGAAGTTAATTAAATACCATTTGGAGGCATTTAATGTTCGAGCAAAAACGGCTGATTTTCGACAAAAGAGATAACACCCCCCCATTTCGTCATGCTTCAGAAATGTGGAAAATGGTCCGTTTTCAAATGTTTTATTTTTGAACGTCAGTTCACATTTGTAGGTGGATCATCAGTGTTAGAGCTAAAATTAGCATGTTTAAAGTGATTTTCATGCTTCCAGGGGCTCGGGAAGTTAATTAAATACCATTTGGAGGCATTTAATGTTCGAGCAAAAACGGCTGATTTTCGACAAAAGAGATAACACCCCCCCATTACGTCATGCTTCAGAAATGTGGAAAATGGTCCGTTTTCAAATGTTTTATTTTTGAACGTCAGTTCACATTTGTAGGTGGATCATCAGTGTTAGAGCTAAAATTAGCATGTTTAAAGTGATTTTCATGCTTCCAGGGGCCCAAAACACAAGATTTATGGAATGGTTAAAAGTGCATGAAAATGGCCAATTTACTCACTCTGAGTTCTCAAAAAGGGTTTCTTCACCCCGGGAAGTTAATTAAATACCATTTGGAGGCATTTAATGTTCGAGCAAAAAGGGCTGATTTTCGACAAAAGAGATAACACCCCCCCATTACGTCATGCTTCAGAAATGTGGAAAATGGTCCGTTTTCAAATGTTTTATTTTTGAACGTCAGTTCACATTTGTAGGTGGATCATCAGTGTTAGAGCTAAAATTAGCATGTTTAAAGTGATTTTCATGCTTCCAGTGGCTCGGGAAGTTAATTAAATACCATTTGGAGGCATTTAATGTTCGAGCAAAAACGGCTGATTTTCGACAAAAGAGATAACACCCCCCCATTACGTCATGCTTCAGAAATGTGGAAAATGGTCCGTTTTCAAATGTTTTATTTTTGAACGTCAGTTCACATTTGTAGGTGGATCATCAGTGTTAGAGCTAAAATTAGCATGTTTAAAGTGATTTTCATGCTTCCAGGGGCCCAAAACACAAGATTTATGGAATGGTTAAAAGTGCATGAAAATGGCCAATTTACTCACTCTGAGTTCTCAAAAAGGGTTTCTTCACCCCGGGAAGTTAATTAAATACCATTTGGAGGCATTCAATGTTCGAGCAAAAACGGCTGATTTTCGACAAAAGAGATAACACCCCCCCATTACGTCATGCTTCAGAAATGTGGAAAATGGTCCGTTTTCAAATGTTTTATTTTTGAACGTCAGTTCACATTTGTAGGTGGATCATCAGTGTTAGAGCTAAAATTAGCATGTTTAAAGTGATTTTCATGCTTCCAGGGGCTCGGGAAGTGAAATAAATACAATTTGGAGGCATTTAATGTTCGAGCAAAAACGGCTGATTTTCGACAAAAGAGATAACACCCCCCCATTACGTCATGCTTCAGAAATTTGGAAAATGGTCCGTTTTCAAATGTTTTATTTTTGAACGTCAGTTCACATTTGTAGGTGGATCATCAGTGTTAGAGCTAAAATTAGCATGTTTAAAGTGATTTTCATGCTTCCAGGGGCCCAAAACACAAGATTTATGGAATGGTTAAAAGTGCATGAAAATGGCCAATTTACTCACTCTGAGTTCTCAAAAAGGGTTTCTTCACCCCGGGAAGTTAATTAAATACCATTTGGAGGCATTTAATGTTCGAGCAAAAACGGCTGATTTTCGACAAAAGAGATAACACCCCCCCATTACGTCATGCTTCAGAAATGTGAAAAATGGTCCTTTTTCAAATGTTTTATTTTTGAACGTCAGTTCACGTTTGTAGGTGGATCATCAGTGTAAGAGCTAAAATTAGCATGTTTAAAGTGATTTTCATGCTTCCAGGGGCTCGGGAAGTTAATTAAATACCATTTGGAGGCATTTAATGTTCGAGCAAAAACGGCTGATTTTCAACAAAAGAGATAACACCCCCCCCATTACGTCATGCTTCAGAAATGTGGAAAATGGTCCGTTTTCAAATGTTTTATTTTTGAACGTCAGTTCACATTTGTAGGCGGATCATCAGTGTTAGAGCTAAAATTAGCATGTTTAAAGTGATTTTCATGCTTCCAGGGGCTCGGGAAGTTAATTAAATACCATTTGGAGGCATTTAATGTTCGAGCAAAAACGGCTGATTTTCGACAAAAGAGATAACACCCCCCCATTACGTCATGCTTCAGAAATGTGGAAAATGGTCCGTTTTCAAATGTTTTATTTTTGAACGTCAGTTCACATTTGTAGGTGGATCATTAGTGTTAGAGCTAAAATTAGCATGTTTAAAGTGATTTTCATGCTTCCAGGGGCCCAAAACACAAGATTTATGGAATGGTTAAAAGTGCATGAAAATGGCCAATTTACTCACTCTGAGTTCTCAAAAAGGGTTTCTTCACCCCGGGAAGTTAATTAAATACCATTTGGAGGCATTTAATGTTCGAGCAAAAACGGCTGATTTTCGACAAAAGAGATAACACCCCCCCATTACGTCATGCTTCAGAAATGTGGAAAATGGTCCGTTTTCAAATGTTTTATTTTTGAACGTCAGTTCACATTTGTAGGTGGATCATCAGTGTTAGAGCTAAAATTAGCATGTTTAAAGTGATTTTCACGCTTCCAGGGGCTCGGGAAGTTAATTAAATATCATTTGGAGGCATTTAATGTTCGAGCAAAAACGGCTGATTTTCGACAAAAGAGATAACACCCCCCCATTACGTCATGCTTCAGAAATGTGGAAAATGGTCCGTTTTCAAATGTTTTATTTTTGAACGTCAGTTCACATTTGTAGGTGGATCATCAGTGTTAGAGCTAAAATTAGCATGTTTAAAGTGATTTTCATGCTTCCAGGGGCCCAAAACACAAGATTTATGGAATGGTTAAAAGTGCATGAAAATGGCCAATTTACTCACTCTGAGTTCTCAAAAAGGGTTTCTTCACCCCGGGAAGTTAATTAAATACCATTTGGAGGCATTTAATGTTCGAGCAAAAACGGCTGATTTTCGACAAAAGAGATAACACCCCCCCATTACATCATGCTTCAGAAATGTGGAAAATAATCCGTTTTCAAATGTTTTATTTTTGAACGTCAGTTCACATTTGTAGGTGGATCATCAGTGTTAGAGCTAAAATTAGCATGTTTAAAGTGATTTTCACGCTTCCAGGGGCTCGGGAAGTTAATTAAATACCATTTGGAGGCATTTAATGTTCGAGCAAAAACAGCTGATTTTCGACAAAAGAGATAACACCCCCCCATTACGTCATGCTTCAGAAATGTGGAAAATGGTCCGTTTTCAAATGTTTTATTTTTGAACGTCAGTTCACATTTGTAGGTGGTTCATCAGTGTTAGAGCTAAAATTAGCATGTTTAAAGTGATTTTCATGCTTCCAGGGGCTCGGGAAGTGAAATAAATACCATTTGGAGGCATTTAATGTTCGAGCAAAAACGGCTGATTTTCGACAAAAGAGATAACACCCCCCCATTACGTCATGCTTCAGAAATGTGGAAAATGGTCCGTTTTCAAATGTTTTATTTTTGAACGTCAGTTCACATTTGTAGGTGGATCATCAGTGTTAGAGCTAAAATTAGCATGTTTAAAGTGATTTTCATGCTTCCAGGGGCCCAAAACACAAGATTTATGGAATGGTTAAAAGTGCATGAAAATGGCCAATTTACTCACTCTGAGTTCTCAAAAAGGGTTTCTTCACCCCGGGAAGTTAATTAAATACCATTTGGAGGCATTTAATGTTCGAGCAAAAACGGCTGATTTTCGACAAAAGAGATAACACCCCCCCATTACGTCATGCTTCAGAAATGTGGAAAATGGTCCGTTTTCAAATGTTTTATTTTTGAACGTCAGTTCACATTTGTAGGTGGATCATCAGTGTTAGAGCTAAAATTAGCATGTTTAAAGTGATTTTCATGCTTCCAGGGGCTTGGGAAGTTAATTAAATACCATTTGGAGGCATTTAATGTTCGAGAAAAAAACGGCTGATTTTCGACAAAAGAGATAACACCCCCCCATTACGTCATGCTTCAGAAATGTGGAAAATGGTCCGTTTTCAAATGTTTTATTTTTGAACGTCAGTTCACATTTGTAGGTGGATCATCAGTGTTAGAGCTAAAATTAGCATGTTTAAAGTGATTTTCATGCTTCCAGGGGCTCGGGAAGTTAATTAAATACCATTTGGAGGCATTTAATGTTCGAGCAAAAACGGCTGATTTTCGACAAAAGAGATAACACCCCCCCATTACGTCATGCTTCAGAAATGTGGAAAATGGTCAGTTTTCAAATGTTTTATTTTTGAACGTCAGTTCACATTTGTAGGTGGATCATCAGTGTTAGAGCTAAAATTAGCATGTTTAAAGTGATTTTCATGCTTCCAGGGGCCCAAAACACAAGATTTATGGAATGGTTAAAAGTGCATGAAAATGGCCAATTTACTCACTCTGAGTTCTCAAAAAGGGTTTCTTCACCCCGGGAAGTTAATTAAATACCATTTGGAGGCATTTAATGTTCGAGCAAAAACGGCTGATTTTCGACAAAAGAGATAACACCCCCCCATTACGTCATGCTTCAGAAATGTGGAAAATGGTCCGTTTTCAAATGTTTTATTTTTGAACGTCAGTTCACATTTGTAGGTGGATCATCAGTGTTAGAGCTAAAATTAGCATGTTTAAAGTGATTTTCATGCTTCCAGGGGCTCGGGAAGTTAATTAAATACCATTTGGAGGCATTTAATGTTCGAGCAAAAACGGCTGATTTTCAACAAAAGAGATAACACCCCCCCCATTACGTCATGCTTCAGAAATGTGGAAAATGGTCCGTTTTCAAATGTTTTATTTTTGAACGTCAGTTCACATTTGTAGGCGGATCATCAGTGTTAGAGCTAAAATTAGCATGTTTAAAGTGATTTTCATGCTTCCAGGGGCTCGGGAAGTTAATTAAATACCATTTGGAGGCATTTAATGTTCGAGCAAAAACGGCTGATTTTCGACAAAAGAGATAACACCCCCCATTACGTCATGCTTCAGAAATGTGGAAAATGGTCCGTTTTCAAATGTTTTATTTTTGAACGTCAGTTCACATTTGTAGGTGGATCATCAGTGTTAGAGCTAAAATTAGCATGTTTAAAGTGATTTTCATGCTTCCAGGGGCCCAAAACACAAGATTTATGGAATGGTTAAAAGTGCATGAAAATGGCCAATTTACTCACTCTGAGTTCTCAAAAAGGGTTTCCTCACCCTGGGAAGTTAATTAAATACCATTTGGAGGCATTTAATGTTCGAGCAAAAACGGCTGATTTTCGACAAAAGAGATAACACCCCCCCCATTACGTCATGCTTCAGAAATGTGGAAAATGGTCAGTTTTCAAATGTTTTATTTTTGAACGTCAGTTCACATTTGAAGGTGGATCATCAGTGTTAGAGCTAAAATTAGCATGTTTAAAGTGATTTTCACGCTTCCAGGGGCTCGGGAAGTTAATGAAATACCATTTGGAGGCATTTAATGTTCGAGCAAAAACGGCTGATTTTCGACAAAAGAGATAACACCCCCCCATTACGTCATGCTTCAGAAATGTGGAAAATGGTTCGTTTTCAAATGTTTTATTTTTGAACGTCAGTTCACATTTGTAGGTGGATCATCAGTGTTAGAGCTAAAATTAGCATGTTTAAAGTGATTTTCATGCTTCCAGGGGCCCAAAACACAAGATTTATGGAATGGTTAAAAGTGCATGAAAATGGCCAATTTACTCACTCTGAGTTCTCAAAAAGGGTTTCTTCACCCCGGGAAGTTAATTAAATACCATTTGGAGGCATTTAATGTTCGAGCAAAAACGGCTGATTTTCGACAAAAGAGATAACACCCCCCCATTACGTCATGCTTCAGAAATGTGGAAAATGGTCCGTTTTCAAATGTTTTATTTTTGAACGTCAGTTCACATTTGTAGGTGGATCATCAGTGTTAGAGCTAAAATTAGCATGTTTAAAGTGATTTTCATGCTTCCAGGGGCTCGGGAAGTGAAATAAATACCATTTGGAGGCATATAATGTTCGAGCAAAAACGGCTGATTTTCGACAAAAGAGATAACACCCCCCCCATTACGTCATGCTTCAGAAATGTGGAAAATGGTCCGTTTTCAAATGTTTTATTTTTGAACGTCAGTTCACATTTGTAGGTGGATCATCAGTGTTAGAGCTAAAATTAGCATGTTTAAAGTGATTTTCATGCTTCCAGGGGCCCAAAACACAAGATTTATGGAATGGTTAAAAGTGCATGAAAATGGCCAATTTACTCACTCTGAGTTCTCAAAAAGGGTTTCTTCACCCCGGGAAGTTAATTAAATACCATTTGGAGGCATTTAATGTTCGAGCAAAAACGGCTGATTTTCGACAAAAGAGATAACACCCCCCCATTACGTCATGCTTCAGAAATGTGGAAAATGGTCCGTTTTCAAATGTTTTATTTTTGAACGTCAGTTCACATTTGTAGGTGGATCATCAGTGTTAGAGCTAAAATTAGCATGTTTAAAGTGATTTTCATGCTTCCAGGGGCTTGGGAAGTTAATTAAATACCATTTGGAGGCATTTAATGTTCGAGCAAAAACGGCTGATTTTCGACAAAAGAGATAACACCCCCCCATTACGTCATGCTTCAGAAATGTGGAAAATGGTCCGTTTTCAAATGTTTTATTTTTGAACGTCAGTTCACATTTGTAGGTGGATCATCAGTGTTAGAGCTAAAATTAGCATGTTTAAAGTGATTTTCATGCTTCCAGGGGCTCGGGAAGTTAATTAAATACCATTTGGAGGCATTTAATGTTCGAGCAAAAACGGCTGATTTTCGACAAAAGAGATAACACCCCCCCATTACGTCATGCTTCAGAAATGTGGAAAATGGTCCGTTTTCAAATGTTTTATTTTTGAACGTCAGTTCACATTTGTAGGTGGATCATCAGTGTTAGAGCTAAAATTAGCATGTTTAAAGTGATTTTCATGCTTCCAGGGGCCCAAAACACAAGATTTATGGAATGGTTAAAAGTGCATGAAAATGGCCAATTTACTCACTCTGAGTTCTCAAAAAGGGTTTCTTCACCCCGGGAAGTTAATTAAATACCATTTGGAGGCATTTAATGTTCGAGCAAAAACGGCTGATTTTCGACAAAAGAGATAACACCCCCCCATTACGTCATGCTTCAGAAATGTGGAAAATGGTCCGTTTTCAAATGTTTTATTTTTGAACGTCAGTTCACATTTGTAGGTGGATCATCAGTGTTAGAGCTAAAATTAGCATGTTTAAAGTGATTTTCATGCTTCCAGGGGCTCGGGAAGTTAATTAAATACCATTTGAAGGCATTTAATGTTCGAGCAAAAACGGCTGATTTTCGACAAAAGAGATAACACCCCCCCATTACGTCATGCTTCAGAAATGTGGAAAATGGTCCGTTTTCAAATGTTTTATTTTTGAACGTCAGTTCACATTTGTAGGTGGATCATCAGTGTTAGAGCTAAAATTAGCATGTTTAAAGTGATTTTCATGCTTCCAGGGGCCCAAAACACAAGATTTATGGAATGGTTAAAAGTGCATGAAAATGGCCAATTTACTCACTCTGAGTTCTCAAAAAGGGTTTCTTCACCCCGGGAAGTTAATTAAATACCATTTGGAGGCATTTAATGTTCGAGCAAAAACGGCTGATTTTCGACAAAAGAGATAACACCCCCCCATTACGTCATGCTTCAGAAATGTGGAAAATGGTCCATTTTCAAATGTTTTATTTTTGAACGTCAGTTCACATTTGTAGGTGGATCATCAGTGTTAGAGCTAAAATTAGCATGTTTAAAGTGATTTTCATGCTTCCAGGGGCTCGGGAAGTTAATTAAATACCATTTGGAGGCATTTAATGTTCGAGCAAAAACGGCTGATTTTCGACAAAAGAGATAACACCCCCCCATTACGTCATGCTTCAGAAATGTGGAAAATGGTCCGTTTTCAAATGTTTTATTTTTGAACGTCAGTTCACATTTGTAGGTGGATCATCAGTGTTAGAGCTAAAATTAGCATGTTTAAAGTGATTTTCATGCTTCCAGGGGCTTGGGAAGTTAATTAAATACCATTTGGAGGCATTTAATGTTCGAGCAAAAACGGCTGATTTTCGACAAAAGAGATAACACCCCCCCATTACATCATGCTTCAGAAATGTGGAAAATGGTCCGTTTTCAAATGTTTTATTTTTAAACGTCAGTTCACATTTGTAGGTGGATCATCAGTGTTAGAGCTAAAATTAGCATGTTTAAAGTGATTTTCATGCTTCCAGGGGCTCGGGAAGTTAATTAAATACCATTTGGAGGCATTTAATGTTCGAGCAAAAACGGCTGATTTTCGACAAAAGAGATAACACCCCCCCATTTCGTCATGCTTCAGAAATGTGGAAAATGGTCCGTTTTCAAATGTTTTATTTTTGAACGTCAGTTCACATTTGTAGGTGGATCATCAGTGTTAGAGCTAAAATTAGCATGTTTAAAGTGATTTTCATGCTTCCAGGGGCTCGGGAAGTTAATTAAATACCATTTGGAGGCATTTAATGTTCGAGCAAAAACAGCTGATTTTCGACAAAAGAGATAACACCCCCCCATTACGTCATGCTTCAGAAATGTGGAAAATGGTCCGTTTTCAAATGTTTTATTTTTGAACGTCAGTTCACATTTGTAGGTGGATCATCAGTGTTAGAGCTAAAATTAGCATGTTTAAAGGGATTTTCATGCTTCCAGGGGCCCAAAACACAAGATTTATGGAATGGTTAAAAGTGCATGAAAATGGCCAATTTACTCACTCTGAGTTCTCAAAAAGGGTTTCTTCACCCCGGGAAGTTAATTAAATACCATTTGGAGGCATTTAATGTTCGAGCAAAAACGGCTGATTTTCGACAAAAGAGATAACACCCCCCCATTACGTCATGCTTCAGAAATGTGGAAAATGGTCCGTTTTCAAATGTTTTATTTTTGAACGTCAGTTCACATTTGTAGGTGGATCATCAGTGTTAGAGCTAAAATTAGCATGTTTAAAGTGATTTTCATGCTTCCAGGGGCCCAAAACACAAGATTAATGGAATGGTTAAAAGTGCATGAAAATGGCCAATTTACTCACTCTGAGTTCTCAAAAAGGGTTTCTTCACCCCGGGAAGTGAAATAAATACCATTTGGAGGCATTTAATGTTCGAGCAAAAACGGCTGATTTTCGACAAAAGAGATAACACCCCCCCATTACGTCATGCTTCAGAAATGTGGAAAATGGTCCGTTTTCAAATGTTTTATTTTTGAACGTCAGTTCACATTTGTAGGTGGATCATCAGTGTTAGAGCTAAAATTAGCATGTTTAAAGTGATTTTCATGCTTCCAGGGGCTCGGGAAGTTAATTAAATACCATTTGGAGGCATTTAATGTTCGAGCAAAAACGGCTGATTTTCGACAAAAGAGATAACACCCCCCCCATTACGTCATGCTTCAGAAATGTGGAAAATGGTCCGTTTTCAAATGTTTTATTTTTGAACGTCAGTTCACATTTGTAGGTGGATCATCAGTGTTAGAGCTAAAATTAGCATGTTTAAAGTGATTTTCATGCTTCCAGGGGCTCGGGAAGTTAATTAAATACCATTTGGAGGCATTTAATGTTCGAGAAAAAACAGCTGATTTTCGACAAAAGAGATAACACCCCCCCATTACGTCATGCTTCAGAAATGTGGAAAATGGTCCGTTTTCAAATGTTTTATTTTTGAACGTCAGTTCACATTTGTAGGTGGATCATCAGTGTTAGAGCTAAAATTAGCATGTTTAAAGTGATTTTCATGCTTCCAGGGGCTCGGGAAGTGAAATAAATACCATTTGGAGGCATTTAATGTTCGAGCAAAAACGGCTGATTTTCGACAAAAGAGATAACACCCCCCCATTACGTCATGCTTCAGAAATGTAGAAAATGGTCCGTTTTCAAATGTTTTATTTTTGAACGTCAGTTCACATTTGTAGGTGGATCATCAGTGTTAGAGCTAAAATTAGCATGTTTAAAGTGATTTTCATGCTTCCAGGGGCTCGGGAAGTTAATTAAATACCATTTGGAGGCATTTAATGTTCGAGCAAAATCGGCTGATTTTCAACAAAAGAGATAACACCCCCCCCATTACGTCATGCTTCAGAAATGTGGAAAATGGTCCGTTTTCAAATGTTTTATTTTTGAACGTCAGTTCACATTTGTAGGTGGATCATCAGTGTTAGAGCTAAAATTAGCATGTTTAAAGTGATTTTCATGCTTCCAGGGGCTCGGGAAGTTAATTAAATACCATTTGGAGGCATTTAATGTTCGAGCAAAAACGGCTGATTTTCGACAAAAGAGATAACACCCCCCCATTACGTCATGCTTCAGAAATGTGGAAAATGGTCCGTTTTCAAATGTTTTATTTTTGAACGTCAGTTCACATTTGTAGGTGGATCATCAGTGTTAGAGCTAAAATTAGCATGTTTAAAGTGATTTTCATGCTTCCAGGGGCCCAAAACACAAGATTTATGGAATGGTTAAAAGTGCATGAAAATGGCCAATTTACTCACTCTGAGTTCTCAAAAAGGGTTTCTTCACCCCGGGAAGTTAATTAAATACCATTTGGAGGCATTTAATGTTCGAGCAAAAACGGCTGATTTTCGACAAAAGAGATAACACCCCCCCATTACGTCATGCTTCAGAAATGTGGAAAATGGTCCGTTTTCAAATGTTTTATTTTTGAACGTCAGTTCACATTTGTAGGTGGATCATCAGTGTTAGAGCTAAAATTAGCATGTTTAAAGTGATTTTCATGCTTCCAGGGGCTCGGGAAGTTAATTAAATATCATTTGGAGGCATTTAATGTTCGAGCAAAAACGGCTGATTTTCGACAAAAGAGATCACACCCCCCCATTACGTCATGCTTCAGAAATGTGGAAAATGGTCCGTTTTCAAATGTTTTATTTTTGAACGTCAGTTCACATTTGTAGGTGGATCATCAGTGTTAGAGCTAAAATTAGCATGTTTAAAGTGATTTTCATGCTTCCAGGGGCCCAAAACACAAGATTTATGGAATGGTTAAAAGTGCATGAAAATGGCCAATTTACTCACTCTGAGTTCTCAAAAAGGGTTTCTTCACCCCGGGAAGTTAATTAAATACCATTTGGAGGCATTTAATGTTCAAGCAAAAACGGCTGATTTTCGACAAAAGAGATAACACCCCCCCATTACATCATGCTTCAGAAATGTGGAAAATGGTCCGTTTTCAAATGTTTTATTTTTGAACGTCAGTTCACATTTGTAGGTGGATCATCAGTGTTAGAGCTAAAATTAGCATGTTTAAAGTGATTTTCATGCTTCCAGGGGCTCGGGAAGTTAATTAAATACCATTTGGAGGCATTTAATGTTCGAGCAAAAACGGCTGATTTTCGACAAAAGAGATAACACCCCCCCATTACGTCATGCTTCAGAAATGTGGAAAATGGTCCGTTTTCAAATGTTTTATTTTTGAACGTCAGTTCACATTTGTAGGTGGATCATCAGTGTTAGAGCTAAAATTAGCATGTTTAAAGTGTTTTTCATGCTTCCAGGGGCCCAAAACACAAGATTTATGGAATGGTTAAAAGTGCATGAAAATGGCCAATTTACTCACTCTGAGTTCTCAAAAAGGGTTTCTTCACCCCGGGAAGTTAATTAAATACCATTTGGAGGCATTTAATGTTCGAGCAAAAACGGCTGATTTTCGACAAAAGAGATAACACCCCCCCATTACGTCATGCTTCAGAAATGTGGAAAATGGTCCGTTTTCAAATGTTTTATTTTTGAACGTCAGTTCACATTTGTAGGTGGATCATCAGTGTTAGAGCTAAAATTAGCATGTTTAAAGTGATTTTCATGCTTCCAGGGGCCCAAAACACAAGATTAATGGAATGGTTAAAAGTGCATGAAAATGGCCAATTTACTCACTCTGAGTTCTCAAAAAGGGTTTCTTCACCTCGGGAAGTGAAATAAATACCATTTGGAGGCATTTAATGTTCGAGCAAAAACGGCTGATTTTCGACAAAAGAGATAACACCCCCCCATTACGTCATGCTTCAGAAATGTGGAAAATGGTCCGTTTTCAAATGTTTTATTTTTGAACGTCAGTTCACATTTGTAGGTGGATCATCAGTGTTAGAGCTAAAATTAGCATGTTTAAAGTGATTTTCATGCTTCCAGGGGCTCGGGAAGTTAATTAAATACCATTTGAAGGCATTTAATGTTTGAGCAAAAACGGCTGATTTTCGACAAAAGAGATAACACCCCCCCATTACGTCATGCTTCAGAAATGTGGAAAATGGTCCGTTTTCAAATGTTTTATTTTTGAACGTCAGTTCACATTTGTAGGTGGATCATCAGTGTTAGAGCTAAAATTAGCATGTTTAAAGTGATTTTCATGCTTCCAGGGGCCCAAAACACAAGATTTATGGAATGGTTAAAAGTGCATGAAAATGGCCAATTTACTCACTCTGAGTTCTCAAAAAGGGTTTCTTCACCCCGGGAAGTTAATTAAATACCATTTGGAGGCATTTAATGTTCGAGCAAAAACGGCTGATTTTCGACAAAAGAGATAACACCCCCCCATTACGTCATGCTTCAGAAATGTGGAAAATGGTCCATTTTCAAATGTTTTATTTTTGAACGTCAGTTCACATATGTAGGTGGATCATCAGTGTTAGAGCTAAAATTAGCATGTTTAAAGTGATTTTCATGCTTCCAGGGGCTCGGGAAGTTAATTAAATACCATTTGGAGGCATTTAATGTTCGAGCAAAAACGTCTGATTTTCGACAAAAGAGATAACACCCCCCCATTACGTCATGCTTCAGAAATGTGGAAAATGGTCCGTTTTCAAATGTTTTATTTTTGAACGTCAGTTCACATTTGTAGGTGGATCATCAGTGTTAGAGCTAAAATTAGCATGTTTAAAGTGATTTTCATGCTTCCAGGGGCTTGGGAAGTTAATTAAATACCATTTGGAGGCATTTAATGTTCGAGCAAAAACGGCTGATTTTCGACAAAAGAGATAACACCCCCCCATTACGTCATGCTTCAGAAATGTGGAAAATGGTCCGTTTTCAAATGTTTTATTTTTGAACGTCAGTTCACATTTGTAGGTGGATCATCAGTGTTAGAGCTAAAATTAGCATGTTTAAAGTGATTTTCATGCTTCCAGGGGCTCGGGAAGTTAATTAAATACCATTTGGAGGCATTTAATGTTCGAGCAAAAACGGCTGATTTTCGACAAAAAAGATAACACCCCCCCATTTCGTCATGCTTCAGAAATGTGGAAAATGGTCCGTTTATAAATGTTTTATTTTTGAACGTCAGTTCACATTTGTAGGTGGATCATCAGTGTTAGAGCTAAAATTAGCATGTTTAAAGTGATTTTCATGCTTCCAGGGGCTCGGGAAGTTAATTAAATACCATTTGGAGGCATTTAATGTTCGAGCAAAAACAGCTGATTTTCGACAAAAGAGATAACACCCCCCCATTACGTCATGCTTCAGAAATGTGGAAAATGGTCCGTTTTCAAATGTTTTATTTTTGAACGTCAGTTCACATTTGTAGGTGGATCATCAGTGTTAGAGCTAAAATTAGCATGTTTAAAGTGTTTTTCATGCTTCCAGGGGCCCAAAACACAAGATTTATGGAATGGTTAAAAGTGCATGAAAATGGCCAATTTACTCACTCTGAGTTCTCAAAAAGGGTTTCTTCACCCCGGGAAGTTAATTAAATACCATTTGGAGGCATTTAATGTTCGAGCAAAAACGGCTGATTTTCGACAAAAGAGATAACACCCCCCCATTACGTCATGCTTCAGAAATGTGGAAAATGGTCCGTTTTCAAATGTTTTATTTTTGAACGTCAGTTCACATTTGTAGGTGGATCATCAGTGTTAGAGCTAAAATTAGCATGTTTAAAGTGATTTTCATGCTTCCAGGGGCCCAAAACACAAGATTAATGGAATGGTTAAAAGTGCATGAAAATGGCCAATTTACTCACTCTGAGTTCTCAAAAAGGGTTTCTTCACCTCGGGAAGTGAAATAAATACCATTTGGAGGCATTTAATGTTCGAGCAAAAACGGCTGATTTTCGACAAAAGAGATAACACCCCCCCATTACGTCATGCTTCAGAAATGTGGAAAATGGTCCGTTTTCAAATGTTTTATTTTTGAACGTCAGTTCACATTTGTAGGTGGATCATCAGTGTTAGAGCTAAAATTAGCATGTTTAAAGTGATTTTCATGCTTCCAGGGGCTCGGGAAGTTAATTAAATACCATTTGAAGGCATTTAATGTTCGAGCAAAAACGGCTGATTTTCGACAAAAGAGATAACACCCCCCCATTACGTCATGCTTCAGAAATGTGGAAAATGGTCCGTTTTCAAATGTTTTATTTTTGAACGTCAGTTCACATTTGTAGGTGGATCATCAGTGTTAGAGCTAAAATTAGCATGTTTAAAGTGATTTTCATGCTTCCAGGGGCCCAAAACACAAGATTTATGGAATGGTTAAAAGTGCATGAAAATGGCCAATTTACTCACTCTGAGTTCTCAAAAAGGGTTTCTTCACCCCGGGAAGTTAATTAAATACCATTTGGAGGCATTTAATGTTCGAGCAAAAACGGCTGATTTTCGACAAAAGAGATAACACCCCCCCATTACGTCATGCTTCAGAAATGTGGAAAATGGTCCATTTTCAAATGTTTTATTTTTGAACGTCAGTTCACATTTGTAGGTGGATCATCAGTGTTAGAGCTAAAATTAGCATGTTTAAAGTGATTTTCATGCTTCCAGGGGCTCGGGAAGTTAATTAAATACCATTTGGAGGCATTTAATGTTCGAGCAAAAACGGCTGATTTTCGACAAAAGAGATAACACCCCCCCATTACGTCATGCTTCAGAAATGTGGAAAATGGTCCGTTTTCAAATGTTTTATTTTTGAACGTCAGTTCACATTTGTAGGTGGATCATCAGTGTTAGAGCTAAAATTAGCATGTTTAAAGTGATTTTCATGCTTCCAGGGGCTTGGGAAGTTAATTAAATACCATTTGGAGGCATTTAATGTTCGAGCAAAAACGGCTGATTTTCGACAAAAGAGATAACACCCCCCCATTACGTCATGCTTCAGAAATGTGGAAAATGGTCCGTTTTCAAATGTTTTATTTTTGAACGTCAGTTCACATTTGTAGGTGGATCATCAGTGTTAGAGCTAAAATTAGCATGTTTAAAGTGATTTTCATGCTTCCAGGGGCTCGGGAAGTTAATTAAATACCATGTGGAGGCATTTAATGTTCGAGCAAAAACGGCTGATTTTCGACAAAAAAGATAACACCCCCCCATTTCGTCATGCTTCAGAAATGTGGAAAATGGTCCGTTTTCAAATGTTTTATTTTTGAACGTCAGTTCACATTTGTAGGTGGATCATCAGTGTTAGAGCTAAAATTAGCATGTTTAAAGTGATTTTCATGCTTCCAGGGGCCCTAAACACAAGATTTATGGAATGGTTAAAAGTGCATGAAAATGGCCAATTTACTCACTCTGAGTTCTCAAAAAGGGTTTCTTCACCCCGGGAAGTTAATTAAATACCATTTGGAGGCATTTAATGTTCGAGCAAAAACGGCTGATTTTCGACAAAAGAGATAACACCCCCCCATTACGTCATGCTTCAGAAATGTGGAAAATGGTCCGTTTTCAAACGTTTTATTTTTGAACGTCAGTTCACATTTGTAGGTGGATCATCAGTGTTAGAGCTAAAATTAGCATGTTTAAAGTGATTTTCATGGTTCCAGGGGCCCAAAACACAAGATTTATGGAATGGTTAAAAGTGCATGAAAATGGCCAATTTACTCACTCTGAGTTCTCAAAAAGGGTTTCTTCACCCCGGGAAGTTAATTAAATACCATTTGGAGGCATTTAATGTTCGAGCAAAAACGGCTGATTTTCGACAAAAGAGATAACACCCCCCCATTACGTCATGCTTCAGAAATGTGGAAAATGGTCCGTTTTCAAATGTTTTATTTTTGAACGTCAGTTCTCATTTGTAGGTGGATCATCAGTGTTAGAGCTAAAATTAGCATGTTTAAAGTGATTTTCATGCTTCCAGGGGCTCGGGAAGTTAATTAAATACCATTTGGAGGCATTTGATGTTCGAGCAAAAACGGCTGATTTTCGACAAAAGAGATAACACCCCCCCATTACGTCATGCTTCAGAAATGTGGAAAATGGTCCGTTTTCAAATGTTTTATTTTTGAACGTCACTTCACATTTGTAGGTGGATCATCAGTGTTAGAGCTACAATTAGCATGTTTAAAGTGATTTTCATGCTTCCAGGGGCCCAAAACACAAGATTTATGGAATGGTTAAAAGTGCATGAAAATGGCCAATTTACTCACTCTGAGTTCTCAAAAAGGGTTCCTTCACCCCGGGAAGTTAATTAAATACCATTTGGAGGCATTTAATGTTCGAGCAAAAACGGCTGATTTTCGACAAAAGAGATAACACCCCCCCATTACGTCATGCTTCAGAAATGTGGAAAATGGTCCGTTTTCAAATGTTTTATTTTTGAACGTCAGTTCACATTTGTAGGTGGATGATCAGTGTTAGAGCTAAAATCAGCATGTTTAAAGTGATTTTCATGCTTCCAGGGGCTCGGGAAGTTAATTAAATACCATTTGGAGGCATTTAATGTTCGAGCAAAAACGGCTGATTTTCGACAAAAGAGATAACACCCCCCCATTACGTCATGCTTCAGAAATGTGGAAAATGGTCCGTTTTCAAATGTTTTATTTTTGAACGTCAGTTCACATTTGTAGGTGGATCATCAGTGTTAGAGCTAAAATTAGCATGTTTAAAGTGATTTTCATGCTTCCAGGGGCCCAAAACACAAGATTAATGGAATGGTTAAAAGTGCATGAAAATGGCCAATTTACTCACTCTGAGTTCTCAAAAAGGGTTTCTTCACCCCGGGAAGTGAAATAAATACCATTTGGAGGCATTTAATGTTCGAGCAAAAACGGCTGATTTTCGACAAAAGAGATAACACCCCCCCACTACGTCATGCTTCAGAAATGTGGAAAATGGTCCGTTTTCAAATGTTTTATTTTTGAACGTCAGTTCACATTTGTAGGTGGATCATCAGTGTTAGAGCTAAAATTAGCATGTTTAAAGTGATTTTCATGCTTCCAGGGGCTCGGGAAGTTAATTAAATACCATTTGGAGGCATTTAATGTTCGAGCAAAAACGGCTGATTTTCGACAAAAGAGATAACACCCCCCCATTACGTCATGCTTCAGAAATGTGGAAAATGGTCCGTTTTCAAATGTTTTATTTTTGAACGTCAGTTCACATTTGTAGGTGGATCATCAGTGTTAGAGCTAAAATTAGCATGTTTAAAGTGATTTTCATGCTTCCAGGGGCTCGGGAAGTGAAATAAATACCATTTGGAGGCATTTAATGTTCGAGCAAAAACGGCTGATTTTCGACAAAAGAGATAACACCCCCCCATTACATCATGCTTCAGAAATGTGGAAAATGGTCCGTTTTCAAATGTTTTATTTTTGAACGTCAGTTCACATTTGTAGGTGGATCATCAGTGTTAGAGCTAAAATTAGCATGTTTAAAGTGATTTTCATGCTTCCAGGGGCTCGGGAAGTTAATTAAATACCATTTGGAGGCATTTAATGTTCGAGCAAAAACGGCTGATTTTCGACAAAAGAGATAACACCCCCCCATTACGTCATGCTTCAGAAATGTGGAAAATGGTCCGTTTTCAAATGTTTTATTTTTGGACGTCAGTTCACATTTGTAGGTGGATCATCAGTGTTAGAGTTAAAATTAGCATGTTTAAAGTGATTTTCATGCTTCCAGGGGCTCGGGAAGTTAATTAAATACCATTTGGAGGCATTTAATGTTCGAGCAAAAACGGCTGATTTTCGACAAAAGAGATAACACCCCCCCCATTACGTCATGCTTCAGAAATGTGGAAAATGGTCCGTTTTCAAATGTTTTATTTTTGAACGTCAGTTCACATTTGTAGGTGGATCATCAGTGTTAGAGCTAAAATTAGCATGTTTAAAGTGATTTTCATGCTTTCAGGGGCCCAAAACACAAGATTTATGGAATGGTTAAAAGTGCATGAAAATGGCCAATTTACTCACTCTGAGTTCTCAAAAAGGGTTTCTTCACCCCGGGAAGTTAATTAAATACCATTTGGAGGCATTTAATGTTCGAGCAAAAACGGCTGATTTTCGACAAAAGAGATAACACCCCCCCATTACGTCATGTTTCAGAAATGTGGAAAATGGTCCGTTTTCAAATGTTTTATTTTTGAACGTCATTTCACATTTGTAGGTGGATCATCAGTGTTAGAGCTAAAATTAGCATGTTTAAAGTGATTTTCATGCTTCCAGGGGCTCGGGAAGTTAATTAAATACCATTTGGAGGCATTTAATGTTCGAGCAAAAACGGCTGATTTTCGACAAAAGAGATAACACCCCCCCATTACGTCATGCTTCAGAAATGTGGAAAATGGTCCGTTTTCAAATGTTTTATTTTTGAACGTCAGTTCACATTTGTAGGTGGATCATCAGTGTTAGAGCTAAAATTAGCATGCTTAAAGTGATTTTCATGCTTCCAGGGGCTCGGGAAGTGAAATAAATACCATTTGGAGGCATTTAATGTTCGAGCAAAAACGGCTGATTTTCGACAAAAGAGATAACACCCCCCCCATTACGTCATGCTTCAGAAATGTGGAAAATGGTCCGTTTTCAAATGTTTTATTTTTGAACGTCAGTTCACATTTGTAGGTGGATCATCAGTGTTAGAGCTAAAATTAGCATGTTTAAAGTGATTTTCATGCTTCCAGGGGCTCGGGAAGTTAATTAAATACCATTTGGAGGCATTTAATGTTCGAGCAAAAACGGCTGATTTTCGACAAAAGAGATAACACCCCCCCATTACGTCATGCTTCAGAAATGTGGAAAATGGTCCGTTTTCAAATGTTTTATTTTTGAACGTCAGTTCACATTTGTAGGTGGATCATCAGTGTTAGAGCTAAAATTAGCATGTTTAAAGTGATTTTCATGCTTCCAGGGGCCCAAAACACAAGATTAATGGAATGGTTAAAAGTGCATGAAAATGGCCAATTTACTAACTCTGAGTTCTCAAAAAG
Organism: Lissotriton vulgaris; assembly: GCF_964263255.1. Lineage (NCBI taxonomy): Eukaryota > Metazoa > Chordata > Amphibia > Caudata > Salamandridae > Lissotriton > Lissotriton vulgaris. Next base: position 470,709 of record NW_028252192.1, read on the forward strand.
GGTTTCTTCACCCCGGGAAGTGAAATAAATACCATTTGGAGGCATTTAATGTTCGAGCAAAAACGGCTGATTTTCGACAAAAGAGATAACACCCCCCCATTACGTCATGCTTCAGAAATGTGGAAAATGGTCAGTTTTCAAATGTTTTATTTTTGAACGTCAGTTCACATTTGTAGGTGGATCATAAGTGTTAGAGCTAAAATTAGCATGTTTAAAGTGATTTTCATGCTTCCAGGGGCTCGGGAAGTTAATTAAATACCATTTGGAGGCATTTAATGTTCGAGCAAAAACGGCTGATTTTCGACAAAAGAGATACCACCCCCCCCATTACGTCATGCTTCAGAAATGTGGAAAATGGTCTGTTTTCAAATGTTTATTTTTGAACGTCAGTTCACATTTGTAGGTGGATCATCAGTGTTAGAGCTAAAATTAGCATGTTTAAAGTGATTTTCATGCTTCCAGGGGCTCGGGAAGTTAATTAAATACCATTTGGAGGCATTTAATGTTCGAGCAAAAACGGCTGATTTTCGACAAAAGAGATAACACCCCCCCATTACGTCATGCTTCAGAAATGTGGAAAATGGTCCGTTTTCAAATGTTTTATTTTTGAACGTCATTTCACATTTGTAGGTGGGTCATCAGTGTTAGAGCTAAAATTAGCATGTTTAAAGTGATTTTCATGCTTCCAGGGGCTCGGGAAGTTAATTAAATACCATTTGGAGGCATTTAATGTTCGAGCAAAAACGGCTGATTTTCGACAAAAGACATAACACCCCCCCATTACGTCATGCTTCAGAAATGTGGAAAATGGTCCGTTTTCAAATGTTTTATTTTTGAACGTCAGTTCACATTTGTAGGTGGATCATCAGTGTTAGAGCTAAAATTAGCATGTTTAAAGTGATTTTCATGCTTCCAGGGGCCCAAAACACAAGATTTATGGAATGGTTAAAAGTGCATGAAAATGGCCAATTTACTCACTCTGAGTTCTCAAAAAGGGTTTCTTCACCCCGGGAAGTGAAATAAATACCATTTGGAGGCATTTAATGTTCGAGCAAAAACGGCTGATTTTCGACAAAAGAGATAACACCCCCCCATTACGTCATGCTTCAGAAATGTGGAAAATGGTCCGTTTTCAAATGTTTTATTTTTGAACGTCAGTTCACATTTGTAGGTGGATCATCAGTGTTAGAGCTAAAATTAGCATGTTTAAAGTGATTTTCATGCTTCCAGGGGCTCGGGAAGTTAATTAAATACCATTTGGAGGCATTTAATGTTCGAGCAAAAACGGCTGATTTTCGACAAAAGAGATAACACCCCCCCATTACGTCATGCTTCAGAAATGTGGAAAATGGTCCGTTTTCAAATGTTTTATTTTTGAATGTCAGTTCACATTTGTAGGTGGATCATCAGTGTTAGAGCTAAAATTAGCATGTTTAAAGTGATTTTTATGCTTCCAGGGGCTCGGGAAGTTAATTAAATACCATTTGGAGGCATTTAATGTTCGAGCAAAAACGGCTGATTTTCGACAAAAGAGATAACACCCCCCCATTACGTCATGCTTCAGAAATGTGGAAAATGGTCCGTTTTCAAATGTTTTATTTTTGAACGTCAGTTCACATTTGTAGGTGGATCATCAGTGTTAGAGCTAAAATTAGCATGTTAAAAGTGATTTTCATGCTTCCAGGGGCTCGGGAAGTGAAATAAATACCATTTGGAGGCATTTAATGTTCGAGCAAAAACGGCTGATTTTCGACAAAAGAGATAACACCCCCCCATTACGTCATGCTTCAGAAATGCGGAAAATGGTCCGTTTTCAAATGTTTTATTTTTGAACGTCAGTTCACATTTGTAGGTGGATCATCAGTGTTAGAGCTAAAATTAGCATGTTTAAAGTGATTTTCATGCTTCCAGGGGCTCGGGAAGTTAATTAAATACCATTTGGAGGCATTTAATGTTCGAGCAAAAACGGCTGATTTTCGACAAAAGAGATAACACCCCCCCATTACGTCATGCTTCAGAAATGTGGAAAATGGTCCGTTTTCAAATGTTTTATTTTTGAACGTCAGTTCACATTTGTAGGTGGATCATCAGTGTTAGAGCTAAAATTAGCATGTTTAAAGTGATTTTCATGCTTCCAGGGGCCCAAAACACAAGATTTATGGAATGGTTAAAAGTGCATGAAAATGGCCAATTTACTCACTCTGAGTTCTCAAAAAGGGTTTCTTCACCCCGGGAAGTGAAATAAATACCATTTGGAGGCATTTAATGTTCGAGCAAAAACGGCTGATTTTCGACAAAAGAGATAACACCCCCCCATTACGTCATGCTTCAGAAATGTGGAAAATGGTCCGTTTTCAAATGTTTTATTTTTGAACGTCAGTTCACATTTGAAGGTGGATCATCAGTGTTAGAGCTAAAATTAGCATGTTTAAAGTGATTTTCATGCTTCCAGGGGCTCAGGAAGTTAATTAAATACCATTTGGAGGCATTTAATGTTCGAGCAAAAACGGCTGATTTTCGACAAAAGAGATAACACCCCCCCATTACGTCATGCTTCAGAAATGTGGAAAATGGTCCGTTTTCAAATGTTTTATTTTTGAACGTCAGTTCACATTTGTAGGTGGATCATCAGTGTTAGAGCTAAAATTAGCATGTTTAAAGTGATTTTCATGCTTCCAGGGGCTCGGGAAGTTAATTAAATACCATTTGGAGGCATTTAATGTTCGAGCAAAAACGGCTGATTTTCGACAAAAGAGATAACACCCCCCCATTACGTCATGCTTCAGAAATGTGGAAAATGGTCCGTTTTCAAATGTTTTATTTTTGAACGTCAGTTCACATTTGAAGGTGGATCATCAGTGTTAGAGCTAAAATTAGCATGTTTAAAGTGATTTTCATGCTTCCAGGGGCCCAAAACACAAGATTAATGGAATGGGTAAAAGTGCATGAAAATGGCCAATTTACTCACTCTGAGTTCTCAAAAAGGGTTTCTTCACCCCGGGAAGTGAAATAAATACCATTTGGAGGCATTTAATGTTCGAGCAAAAACGGCTGATTTTCGACAAAAGAGATAACACCCCCCCATTACGTCATGCTTCAGAAATGTGGAAAATGGTCTGTTTTCAAATGTTTTATTTTTGAACGTCAGTTCACATTTGTAGGTGGATCATCAGTGTTAGAGCTAAAATTAGCATGTTTAAAGTGATTTTCATGCTTCCAGGGGCTCGGGAAGTTAATTAAATACCATTTGGAGGCATTTAATGTTCGAGCAAAAACGGCTGATTTTCGACAAAAGAGATAACACCCCCCCATTACGTCATGCTTCAGAAATGTGGAAAATGGTCCGTTTTCAAATGTTTTATTTTTGAACGTCAGTTCACATTTGTAGGTGGATCATCAGTGTTAGAGCTAAAATTAGCATGTTTAAAGTGATTTTCATGCTTCCAGGGGCCCAAAACACAAGATTTATGGAATGGTTAAAAGTGCATGAAAATGGCCAATTTACTCACTCTGAGTTCTCAAAAAGGGTTTCTTCACCCCGGGAAGTGAAATAAATACCATTTGGAGGCATTTAATGTTCGAGCAAAAACGGCTGATTTTCGACAAAAGAGATAACACCCCCCCATTACGTCATGCTTCAGAAATGTGGAAAATGGTCCGTTTTCAAATGTTTTATTTTTGAACGTCAGTTCACATTTGTAGGTGGATCATCAGTGTTAGAGCTAAAATTAGCATGTTTAAAGTGATTGTCATGCTTCCAGGGGCTCGGGAAGTTAATTAAATACCATTTGGAGGCATTTAATGTTCGAGCAAAAACGGCTGATTTTCGACAAAAGAGATAACACCCCCCCATTACGTCATGCTTCAGAAATGTGGAAAATGGTCCATTTTCAAATGTTTTATTTTTGAACGTCAGTTCACATTTGTAGGTGGATCATCAGTGTTAGAGCTAAAATTAGCATGTTTAAAGTGATTTTCATGCTTCCAGGGGCTCGGGAAGTTAATTAAATACCATTTGGAGGCATTTAATGTTCGAGCAAAAACGGCTGATTTTCGACAAAAGAGATAACACCCCCCCATTACGTCATGCTTCAGAAATGTGGAAAATGGTCCGTTTTCAAATGTTTTATTTTTGAACGTCAGTTCACATTTGTAGGTGGATCATCAGTGTTAGAGCTAAAATTAGCATGTTTAAAGTGATTTTCATGCTTCCAGGGGCCCAAAACACAAGATTTATGGAATGGTTAAAAGTGCATGAAAATGGCCAATTTACTCACTCTGAGTTCTCAAAAAGGGTTTCTTCACCCCGGGAAGTTAATTAAATACCATTTGGAGGCATTTAATGTTCGAGCAAAAACGGCTGATTTTCGACAAAAGAGATAACACCCCCCCATTACGTCATGCTTCAGAAATGTGGAAAATGGTCCGTTTTCAAATGTTTTATTTTTGAACGTCAGTTCACATTTGTAGGTGGATCATCAGTGTTGGAGCTAAAATGAGCATGTTTAAAGTGATTTTCATGCTTCCAGGGGCTCGGGAAGTTAATTAAATACCATTTGGAGGCATTTAATGTTCGAGCAAAAACGGCTGATTTTCGACAAAAGAGATAACACCCCCCCCCATTACGTCATGCTTCAGAAATGTGGAAAATGGTCCGTTTTCAAATGTTTTATTTTTGAACGTCAGTTCACATTTGTAGGTGGATCATCAGTGTTAGAGCTAAAATTAGCATGTTTAAAGTGATTTTCATGCTTCCAGGGGCCCAAAACACAAGATTTATGGAATGGTTAAAAGTGCATGAAAATGGCCAATTTACTCACTCTGAGTTCTCAAAAAGGGTTTCTTCACCCCGGGAAGTTAATTAAATACCATTCGGAGGCATTTAATGTTCGAGCAAAAACGGCTGATTTTCGACAAAAAAGATAACACCCCCCCATTACGTCATGCTTCAGAAATGTGGAAAATGGTCCGTTTTCAAATGTTTTATTTTTGAACGTCAGTTCACATTTGTAGGTGGATCATCAGTGTTAGAGCTAAAATTAGCATGTTTAAAGTGATTTTCATGCTTCCAGGGGCTCGGGAAGTTAATTAAATACCATTTGGAGGCATTTAATGTTCGAGCAAAAACGGCTGATTTTCGACAAAAGAGATAACACCCCCCCATTACGTCATGCTTCAGAAATGTGGAAAATGGTCCGTTTTCAAATGTTTTATTTTTGAACGTCAGTTCACATTTGTAGGTGGATCATCAGTGTTAGAGCTAAAATTAGCATGTTTAAAGTGATTTTCATGCTTCCAGGGGCCCAAAACACAAGATTAATGGAATGGTTAAAAGTGCATGAAAATGGCCAATTTACTCACTCTGAGTTCTCAAAAAGGGTTTCTTCACCCCGGGAAGTGAAATAAATACCATTTGGAGGCATTTAATGTTCGAGCAAAAACGGCTGATTTTCGACAAAAGAGATAACACCCCCCCATTACGTCATGCTTCAGAAATGTGGAAAATGGTCCGTTTTCAAATGTTTTATTTTTGAACGTCAGTTCACATTTGTAGGTGGATCATCAGTGTTAGAGCTAAAATCAGCATGTTTAAAGTGATTTTCATGCTTCCAGGGGCTCGGGAAGTTAATTAAATACCATTTGGAGGCATTTAATGTTCGAGCAAAAACGGCTGATTTTCGACAAAAGAGATAACACCCCCCCATTACGTCATGCTTCAGAAATGTGGAAAATGGTCCGTTTTCAAATGTTTTATTTTTGAACGTCAGTTCACATTTGTAGGTGGATCATCAGTGTTAGAGCTAAAATTAGCATGTTTAAAGTGATTTTCATGCTTTCAGGGGCCCAAAACACAAGATTTATGGAATGGTTAAAAGTGCATGAAAATGGCCAATTTACTCACTCTGAGTTCTCAAAAAGGGTTTCTTCACCCCGGGAAGTTAATTAAATACCATTTGGAGGCATTTAATGTTCGAGCAAAAACGGCTGATTTTCGACAAAAGAGATAACACCCCCCCATTACGTCATGTTTCAGAAATGTGGAAAATGGTCTGTTTTCAAATGTTTTATTTTTGAACGTCATTTCACATTTGTAGGTGGATCATCAGTGTTAGAGCTAAAATTAGCATGTTTAAAGTGATTTTCATGCTTCCAGGGGCTCGGGAAGTTAATTAAATACCATTTGGAGGCATTTAATGTTCGAGCAAAAACGGCTGATTTTCGACAAAAGAGATAACACCCCCCCATTACGTCATGCTTCAGAAATGTGGAAAATGGTCCGTTTTCAAATGTTTTATTTTTGAACGTCAGTTCACATTTGTAGGTGGATCATCAGTGTTAGAGCTAAAATTAGCATGTTTAAAGTGATTTTCATGCTTCCAGGGGCTCGGGAAGTGAAATAAATACCATTTGGAGGCATTTAATGTTCGAGCAAAAACGGCTGATTTTCGACAAAAGAGATAACACCCCCCCCATTACGTCATGCTTCAGAAATGTGGAAAATGGTCCGTTTTCAAATGTTTTATTTTTGAACGTCAGTTCACATTTGTAGGTGGATCATCAGTGTTAGAGCTAAAATTAGCATGTTTAAAGTGATTTTCATGCTTCCAGGGGCTCGGGAAGTTAATTAAATACCATTTGGAGGCATTTAATGTTCAAGCAAAAACGGCTGATTTTCGACAAAAGAGATAACACCCCCCCATTACGTCATGCTTCAGAAATGTGGAAAATGGTCCGTTTTCAAATGTTTTATTTTTGAACGTCAGTTCACATTTGTAGGTGGATCATCAGTGTTAGAGCTAAAATTAGCATGTTTAAAGTGATTTTCATGCTTCCAGGGGCCCAAAACACAAGATTAATGGAATGGTTAAAAGTGCATGAAAATGGCCAATTTACTAACTCTGAGTTCTCAAAAAGGGTTTCTTCACCCCGGGAAGTGAAATAAATACCATTTGGAGGCATTTAATGTTCGAGCAAAAACGGCTGATTTTCGACAAAAGAGATAACACCCCCCCATTACGTCATGCTTCAGAAATGTGGAAAATGGTCAGTTTTCAAATGTTTTATTTTTGAACGTCAGTTCACATTTGTAGGTGGATCATAAGTGTTAGAGCTAAAATTAGCATGTTTAAAGTGATTTTCATGCTTCCAGGGGCTCGGGAAGTTAATTAAATACCATTTGGAGGCATTTAATGTTCGAGCAAAAACGGCTGATTTTCGACAAAAGAGATACCACCCCCCCCATTACGTCATGCTTCAGAAATGTGGAAAATGGTCTGTTTTCAAATGTTTTATTTTTGAACGTCAGTTCACATTTGTAGGTGGATCATCAGTGTTAGAGCTAAAATTAGCATGTTTAAAGTGATTTTCATGCTTCCAGGGGCTCGGGAAGTTAATTAAATACCATTTGGAGGCATTTAATGTTCGAGCAAAAACGGCTGATTTTCGACAAAAGAGATAACACCCCCCCATTACGTCATGCTTCAGAAATGTGGAAAATGGTCCGTTTTCAAATGTTTTATTTTTGAACGTCATTTCACATTTGTAGGTGGGTCATCAGTGTTAGAGCTAAAATTAGCATGTTTAAAGTGATTTTCATGCTTCCAGGGGCTCGGGAAGTTAATTAAATACCATTTGGAGGCATTTAATGTTCGAGCAAAAACGGCTGATTTTCGACAAAAGAGATAACACCCCCCCATTACGTCATGCTTCAGAAATGTGGAAAATGGTCCGTTTTCAAATGTTTTATTTTTGAACGTCAGTTCACATTTGTAGGTGGATCATCAGTGTTAGAGCTAAAATTAGCATGTTTAAAGTGATTTTCATGCTTCCAGGGGCTCGGGAAGTTAATTAAATACCATTTGGAGGCATTTAATGTTCGAGCAAAAATGGCTGATTTTCGACAAAAGAGATAACACCCCCCCATTACGTCATGCTTCAGAAATGTGGAAAATGGTCCGTTTTCAAATGTTTTATTTTTGAACGTCAGTTCACATTTGTAGGTGGATCATCAGTGTTAGAGCTAAAATTAGCATGTTTAAAGTGATTTTCATGCTTCCAGGGGCCCAAAACACAAGATTTATGGAATGGTTAAAAGTGCATGAAAATGGCCAATTTACTCACTCTGAGTTCTCAAAAAGGGTTTCTTCACCCCGGGAAGTGAAATAAATACCATTTGGAGGCATTTAATGTTCGAGCAAAAACGGCTGATTTTCGACAAAAGAGATAACACCCCCCCATTACGTCATGCTTCAGAAATGTGGAAAATGGTCCGTTTTCAAATGTTTTATTTTTGAACGTCAGTTCACATTTGTAGGTGGATCATCAGTGTTAGAGCTAAAATTAGCATGTTTAAAGTGATTTTCATGCTTCCAGGGGCTCGGGAAGTTAATTAAATACCATTTGGAGGCATTTAATGTTCGAGCAAAAACGGCTGATTTTCGACAAAAGAGATAACACCCCCCCATTACGTCATGCTTCAGAAATGTGGAAAATGGTCCGTTTTCAAATGTTTTATTTTTGAATGTCAGTTCACATTTGTAGGTGGATCATCAGTGTTAGAGCTAAAATTAGCATGTTTAAAGTGATTTTCATGCTTCCAGGGGCTCGGGAAGTTAATTAAATACCATTTGGAGGCATTTAATGTTCGAGCAAAAACGGCTGATTTTCGACAAAAGAGATAACACCCCCCCATTACGTCATGCTTCAGAAATGTGGAAAATGGTCCGTTTTCAAATGTTTTATTTTTGAACGTCAGTTCACATTTGTAGGTGGATCATCAGTGTTAGAGCTAAAATTAGCATGTTAAAAGTGATTTTCATGCTTCCAGGGGCTCGGGAAGTGAAATAAATACCATTTGGAGGCATTTAATGTTCGAGCAAAAATGGCTGATTTTCGACAAAAGAGATAACACCCCCCCATTACGTCATGCTTCAGAAATGTGGAAAATGGTCCGTTTTCAAATGTTTTATTTTTGAACGTCAGTTCACATTTGTAGGTGGATCATCAGTGTTAGAGCTAAAATTAGCATGTTTAAAGTGATTTTCATGCTTCCAGGGGCTCGGGAAGTTAATTAAATACCATTTGGAGGCATTTAATGTTCGAGCAAAAACGGCTGATTTTCGACAAAAGAGATAACACCCCCCCATTACGTCATGCTTCAGAAATGTGGAAAATGGTCCGTTTTCAAATGTTTTATTTTTGAACGTCAGTTCACATTTGTAGGTGGATCATCAGTGTTAGAGCTAAAATTAGCATGTTTAAAGTGATTTTCATGCTTCCAGGGGCCCAAAACACAAGATTTATGGAATGGTTAAAAGTGCATGAAAATGGCCAATTTACTCACTCTGAGTTCTCAAAAAGGGTTTCTTCACCCCGGGAAGTGAAATAAATACCATTTGGAGGCATTTAATGTTCGAGCAAAAACGGCTGATTTTCGACAAAAGAGATAACACCCCCCCATTACGTCATGCTTCAGAAATGTGGAAAATGGTCCGTTTTCAAATGTTTTATTTTTGAACGTCAGTTCACATTTGAAGGTGGATCATCAGTGTTAGAGCTAAAATTAGCATGTTTAAAGTGATTTTCATGCTTCCAGGGGCTCAGGAAGTTAATTAAATACCATTTGGAGGCATTTAATGTTCGAGCAAAAACGGCTGATTTTCGACAAAAGAGATAACACCCCCCCATTACGTCATGCTTCAGAAATGTGGAAAATGGTCTGTTTTCAAATGTTTTATTTTTGAACGTCAGTTCACATTTGTAGGTGGATCATCAGTGTTAGAGCTAAAATTAGCATGTTTAAAGTGATTTTCATGCTTCCAGGGGCTCGGGAAGTTAATTAAATACCATTTGGAGGCATTTAATGTTCGAGCAAAAACGGCTGATTTTCGACAAAAGAGATAACACCCCCCCATTACGTCATGCTTCAGAAATGTGGAAAATGGTCCGTTTTCAAATGTTTTATTTTTGAACGTCAGTTCACATTTGTAGGTGGATCATCAGTGTTAGAGCTAAAATTAGCATGTTTAAAGTGATTTTCATGCTTCCAGGGGCCCAAAACACAAGATTTATGGAATGGTTAAAAGTGCATGAAAATGGCCAATTTACTCACTCTGAGTTCTCAAAAAGGGTTTCTTCACCCCGGGAAGTTAATTAAATACCATTTGGAGGCATTTAATGTTCGAGCAAAAACGGCTGATTTTCGACAAAAGAGATAACACCCCCCCATTACGTCATGTTTCAGAAATGTGGAAAATGGTCCGTTTTCAAATGTTTTATTTTTGAACGTCATTTCACATTTGTAGGTGGATCATCAGTGTTAGAGCTAAAATTAGCATGTTTAAAGTGATTTTCATGCTTCCAGGGGCTCGGGAAGTTAATTAAATACCATTTGGAGGCATTTAATGTTCGAGCAAAAACGGCTGATTTTCGACAAAAGAGATAACACCCCCCCATTACGTCATGCTTCAGAAATGTGGAAAATGGTCCGTTTTCAAATGTTTTATTTTTGAACGTCAGTTCACATTTGTAGGTGGATCATCAGTGTTAGAGCTAAAATTAGCATGTTTAAAGTGATTTTCATGCTTCCAGGGGCTCGGGAAGTGAAATAAATACCATTTGGAGGCATTTAATGTTCGAGCAAAAACGGCTGATTTTCGACAAAAGAGATAACACCCCCCCCATTACGTCATGCTTCAGAAATGTGGAAAATGGTCCGTTTTCAAATGTTTTATTTTTGAACGTCAGTTCACATTTGTAGGTGGATCATCAGTGTTAGAGCTAAAATTAGCATGTTTAAAGTGATTTTCATGCTTCCAGGGGCTCGGGAAGTTAATTAAATACCATTTGGAGGCATTTAATGTTCGAGCAAAAACGGCTGATTTTCGACAAAAGAGATAACACCCCCCCATTACGTCATGCTTCAGAAATGTGGAAAATGGTCCGTTTTCAAATGTTTTATTTTTGAACGTCAGTTCACATTTGTAGGTGGATCATCAGTGTTAGAGCTAAAATTAGCATGTTTAAAGTGATTTTCATGCTTCCAGGGGCCCAAAACACAAGATTAATGGAATGGTTAAAAGTGCATGAAAATGGCCAATTTACTAACTCTGAGTTCTCAAAAAGGGTTTCTTCACCCCGGGAAGTGAAATAAATACCATTTGGAGGCATTTAATGTTCGAGCAAAAACGGCTGATTTTCGACAAAAGAGATAACACCCCCCCATTACGTCATGCTTCAGAAATGTGGAAAATGGTCAGTTTTCAAATGTTTTATTTTTGAACGTCAGTTCACATTTGTAGGTGGATCATAAGTGTTAGAGCTAAAATTAGCATGTTTAAAGTGATTTTCATGCTTCCAGGGGCTCGGGAAGTTAATTAAATACCATTTGGAGGCATTTAATGTTCGAGCAAAAACGGCTGATTTTCGACAAAAGAGATACCACCCCCCCCATTACGTCATGCTTCAGAAATGTGGAAAATGGTCTGTTTTCAAATGTTTTATTTTTGAACGTCAGTTCACATTTGTAGGTGGATCATCAGTGTTAGAGCTAAAATTAGCATGTTTAAAGTGATTTTCATGCTTCCAGGGGCTCGGGAAGTTAATTAAATACCATTTGGAGGCATTTAATGTTCGAGCAAAAACGGCTGATTTTCGACAAAAGAGATAACACCCCCCCATTACGTCATGCTTCAGAAATGTGGAAAATGGTCCGTTTTCAAATGTTTTATTTTTGAACGTCATTTCACATTTGTAGGTGGGTCATCAGTGTTAGAGCTAAAATTAGCATGTTTAAAGTGATTTTCATGCTTCCAGGGGCTCGGGAAGTTAATTAAATACCATTTGGAGGCATTTAATGTTCGAGCAAAAACGGCTGATTTTCGACAAAAGAGATAACACCCCCCCATTACGTCATGCTTCAGAAATGTGGAAAATGGTCCGTTTTCAAATGTTTTATTTTTGAACGTCAGTTCACATTTGTAGGTGGATCATCAGTGTTAGAGCTAAAATTAGCATGTTTAAAGTGATTTTCATGCTTCCAGGGGCTCGGGAAGTTAATTAAATACCATTTGGAGGCATTTAATGTTCGAGCAAAAATGGCTGATTTTCGACAAAAGAGATAACACCCCCCCATTACGTCATGCTTCAGAAATGTGGAAAATGGTCCGTTTTCAAATGTTTTATTTTTGAACGTCAGTTCACATTTGTAGGTGGATCATCAGTGTTAGAGCTAAAATTAGCATGTTTAAAGTGATTTTCATGCTTCCAGGGGCCCAAAACACAAGATTTATGGAATGGTTAAAAGTGCATGAAAATGGCCAATTTACTCACTCTGAGTTCTCAAAAAGGGTTTCTTCACCCCGGGAAGTGAAATAAATACCATTTGGAGGCATTTAGTGTTCGAGCAAAAACGGCTGATTTTCGACAAAAGAGATAACACCCCCCCATTACGTCATGCTTCAGAAATGTGGAAAATGGTCCGTTTTCAAATGTTTTATTTTTGAACGTCAGTTCACATTTGTAGGTGGATCATCAGTGTTAGAGCTAAAATTAGCATGTTTAAAGTGATTTTCATGCTTCCAGGGGCTCGGGAAGTTAATTAAATACCATTTGGAGGCATTTAATGTTCGAGCAAAAACGGCTGATTTTCGACAAAAGAGATAACACCCCCCCATTACGTCATGCTTCAGAAATGTGGAAAATGGTCCGTTTTCAAATGTTTTATTTTTGAATGTCAGTTCACATTTGTAGGTGGATCATCAGTGTTAGAGCTAAAATTAGCATGTTTAAAGTGATTTTCATGCTTCCAGGGGCTCGGGAAGTTAATTAAATACCATTTGGAGGCATTTAATGTTCGAGCAAAAACGGCTGATTTTCGACAAAAGAGATAACACCCCCCCATTACGTCATGCTTCAGAAATGTGGAAAATGGTCCGTTTTCAAATGTTTTATTTTTGAACGTCAGTTCACATTTGTAGGTGGATCATCAGTGTTAGAGCTAAAATTAGCATGTTAAAAGTGATTTTCATGCTTCCAGGGGCTCGGGAAGTGAAATAAATACCATTTGGAGGCATTTAATGTTCGAGCAAAAATGGCTGATTTTCGACAAAAGAGATAACACCCCCCCATTACGTCATGCTTCAGAAATGTGGAAAATGGTCCGTTTTCAAATGTTTTATTTTTGAACGTCAGTTCACATTTGTAGGTGGATCATCAGTGTTAGAGCTAAAATTAGCATGTTTAAAGTGATTTTCATGCTTCCAGGGGCTCGGGAAGTTAATTAAATACCATTTGGAGGCATTTAATGTTCGAGCAAAAACGGCTGATTTTCGACAAAAGAGATAACACCCCCCCATTACGTCATGCTTCAGAAATGTGGAAAATGGTCCGTTTTCAAATGTTTTATTTTTGAACGTCAGTTCACATTTGTAGGTGGATCATCAGTGTTAGAGCTAAAATTAGCATGTTTAAAGTGATTTTCATGCTTCCAGGGGCCCAAAACACAAGATTTATGGAATGGTTAAAAGTGCATGAAAATGGCCAATTTACTCACTCTGAGTTCTCAAAAAGGGTTTCTTCACCCCGGGAAGTGAAATAAATACCATTTGGAGGCATTTAATGTTCGAGCAAAAACGGCTGATTTTCGACAAAAGAGATAACACCCCCCCATTACGTCATGCTTCAGAAATGTGGAAAATGGTCCGTTTTCAAATGTTTTATTTTTGAACGTCAGTTCACATTTGAAGGTGGATCATCAGTGTTAGAGCTAAAATTAGCATGTTTAAAGTGATTTTCATGCTTCCAGGGGCTCAGGAAGTTAATTAAATACCATTTGGAGGCATTTAATGTTCGAGCAAAAACGGCTGATTTTCGACAAAAGAGATAACACCCCCCCATTACGTCATGCTTCAGAAATGTGGAAAATGGTCTGTTTTCAAATGTTTTATTTTTGAACGTCAGTTCACATTTGTAGGTGGATCATCAGTGTTAGAGCTAAAATTAGCATGTTTAAAGTGATTTTCATGCTTCCAGGGGCTCGGGAAGTTAATTAAATACCATTTGGAGGCATTTAATGTTCGAGCAAAAACGGCTGATTTTCGACAAAAGAGATAACACCCCCCCATTACGTCATGCTTCAGAAATGTGGAAAATGGTCCGTTTTCAAATGTTTTATTTTTGAACGTCAGTTCACATTTGTAGGTGGATCATCAGTGTTAGAGCTAAAATTAGCATGTTTAAAGTGATTTTCATGCTTCCAGGGGCCCAAAACACAAGATTTATGGAATGGTTAAAAGTGCATGAAAATGGCCAATTTACTCACTCTGAGTTCTCAAAAAGGGTTTCTTCACCCCGGGAAGTGAAATAAATACCATTTGGAGGCATTTAATGTTCGAGCAAAAATGGCTGATTTTCAACAAAAGAGATAACACCCCCCCATTACGTCATGCTTCAGAAATGTGGAAAATGGTCCGTTTTCAAATGTTTTATTTTTGAACGTCAGTTTACATTTGTAGGTGGATCATCAGTGTAAGAGCTAAAATTAGCATGTTTAAAGTGATTGTCATGCTTCCAGGGGCTCGGGAAGTTAATTAAATACCATTTGGAGGCATTTAATGTTCGAGCAAAAACGGCTGATTTTCGACAAAAGAGATAACACCCCCCCATTACGTCATGCTTCAGAAATGTGGAAAATGGTCCATTTTCAAATGTTTTATTTTTGAACGTCAGTTCACATTTGTAGGTGGATCATCAGTGTTAGAGCTAAAATTAGCATGTTTAAAGTGATTTTCATGCTTCCAGGGGCTCGGGAAGTTAATTAAATACCATTTGGAGGCATTTAATGTTCGAGCAAAAACGGCTGATTTTCGACAAAAGAGATAACACCCCCCCATTACGTCATGCTTCAGAAATGTGGAAAATGGTCCGTTTTCAAATGTTTTATTTTTGAACGTCAGTTCACATTTGTAGGTGGATCATCAGTGTTAGAGCTAAAATTAGCATGTTTAAAGTGATTTTCATGCTTCCAGGGGCTCGGGAAGTGAAATAAATACCATTTGGAGGCATTTAATGTTCGAGCAAAAACGGCTGATTTTCGACAAAAGAGATAACACCCCCCCATCACGTCATGCTTCAGAAATGTGGAAAATGGTCCGTTTTCAAATGTTTTATTTTTGAACGTCAGTTCACATTTGTAGGTGGATCATCAGTGTTAGAGCTAAAATTAGCATGTTTAAAGTGATTTTCATGCTTCCAGGGGCCCAAAACACAAGATTTATGGAATGGTTAAAAGTGCATGAAAATGGCCAATTTACTCACTCTGAGTTCTCAAAAAGGGTTTCTTCACCCCGGGAAGTTAATTAAATACCATTTGGAGGCATTTAATGTTCGAGCAAAAACGGCTGATTTTCGACAAAAGAGATAACACCCCCCCATTACGTCATGCTTCAGAAATGTGGAAAATGGTCCGTTTTCAAATGTTTTATTTTTGAACGTCAGTTCACATTTGTAGGTGGATCATCAGTGTTGGAGCTAAAATGAGCATGTTTAAAGTGATTTTCATGCTTCCAGGGGCTCGGGAAGTTAATTAAATACCATTTGGAGGCATTTAATGTTCGAGCAAAAACGGCTGATTTTCGACAAAAGAGATAACACCCCCCCCATTACGTCATGCTTCAGAAATGTGGAAAATGGTCCGTTTTCAAATGTTTTATTTTTGAACGTCAGTTCACATTTGTAGGTGGATCATCAGTGTTAGAGCTAAAATTAGCATGTTTAAAGTGATTTTCATGCTTCCAGGGGCCCAAAACACAAGATTTATGGAATGGTTAAAAGTGCATGAAAATGGCCAATTTACTCACTCTGAGTTCTCAAAAAGGGTTTCTTCACCCCGGGAAGTTAATTAAATACCATTCGGAGGCATTTAATGTTCGAGCAAAAACGGCTGATTTTCGACAAAAGAGATAACACCCCCCCATTACGTCATGCTTCAGAAATGTGGAAAATGGTCCGTTTTCAAATGTTTTATTTTTGAACGTCAGTTCACATTTGTAGGTGGATCATCAGTGTTAGAGCTAAAATTAGCATGTTTAAAGTGATTTTCATGCTTCCAGGGGCTCGGGAAGTTAATTAAATACCATTTGGAGGCATTTAATGTTCGAGCAAAAACGGCTGATTTTCGACAAAAGAGATAACACCCCCTCATTACGTCATGCTTCAGAAATGTGGAAAATGGTCCGTTTTCAAATGTTTTATTTTTCAACGTCAGTTCACATTTGTAGGTGGATCATCAGTGTTAGAGCTAAAATTAGCATGTTTAAAGTGATTTTCATGCTTCCAGGGGCCCAAAACACAAGATTAATGGAATGGTTAAAAGTGCATGAAAATGGCCAATTTACTCACTCTGAGTTCTCAAAAAGGGTTTCTTCACCCCGGGAAGTGAAATAAATACCATTTGGAGGCATTTAATGTTCGAGCAAAAACGGCTGATTTTCGACAAAAGAGATAACACCCCCCCATTACGTCATGCTTCAGAAATGTGGAAAATGGTCAGTTTTCAAATGTTTTATTTTTGAACGTCAGTTCACATTTGTAGGTGGATCATCAGTGTTAGAGCTAAAATTAGCATGTTTAAAGTGATTTTCATGCTTCCAGGGGCTCGGGAAGTTAATTAAATACCATTTGGAGGCATTTAATGTTCGAGCAAAAACGGCTGATTTTCGACAAAAGAGATAACACCCCCCCATTACGTCATGCTTCAGAAATGTGGAAAATGGTCCGTTTTCAAATGTTTTATTTTTGAACGTCAGTTCACATTTGTAGGTGGATCATCAGTGTTAGAGCTAAAATTAGCATGTTTAAAGTGATTTTCATGCTTCCAGGGGCCCAAAACACAAGATTAATGGAATGGTTAAAAGTGCATGAAAATGGCCAATTTACTAACTCTGAGTTCTCAAAAAGGGTTTCTTCACCCCGGGAAGTGAAATAAATACCATTTGGAGGCATTTAATGTTCGAGCAAAAACGGCTGATTTTCGACAAAAAGAGATAACACCCCCCCATTACGTCATGCTTCAGAAATGTGGAAAATGGTCAGTTTTCAAATGTTTTATTTTTGAACGTCAGTTCACATTTGTAGGTGGATCATAAGTGTTAGAGCTAAAATTAGCATGTTTAAAGTGATTTTCATGCTTCCAGGGGCTCGGGAAGTTAATTAAATACCATTTGGAGGCATTTAATGTTCGAGCAAAAACGGCTGATTTTCGACAAAAGAGATACCACCCCCCCATTACGTCATGCTTCAGAAATGTGGAAAATGGTCTGTTTTCAAATGTTTTATTTTTGAACGTCAGTTCACATTTGTAGGTGGATCATCAGTGTTAGAGCTAAAATTAGCATGTTTAAAGTGATTTTCATGCTTCCAGGGGCTCGGGAAGTTAATTAAATACCATTTGGAGGCATTTAATGTTCGAGCAAAAACGGCTGATTTTCGACAAAAGAGATAACACCCCCCCATTACGTCATGCTTCAGAAATGTGGAAAATGGTCCGTTTTCAAATGTTTTATTTTTGAACGTCATTTCACATTTGTAGGTGGGTCATCAGTGTTAGAGCTAAAATTAGCATGTTTAAAGTGATTTTCATGCTTCCAGGGGCTCGGGAAGTTAATTAAATACCATTTGGAGGCATTTAATGTTCGAGCAAAAATGGCTGATTTTCGACAAAAGAGATAACACCCCCCCATTACGTCATGCTTCAGAAATGTGGAAAATGGTCCGTTTTCAAATGTTTTATTTTTGAACGTCAGTTCACATTTGTAGGTGGATCATCAGTGTTAGAGCTAAAATTAGCATGTTTAAAGTGATTTTCATGCTTCCAGGGGCCCAAAACACAAGATTTATGGAATGGTTAAAAGTGCATGAAAATGGCCAATTTACTCACTCTGAGTTCTCAAAAAGGGTTTCTTCACCCCGGGAAGTGAAATAAATACCATTTGGAGGCATTTAATGTTCGAGCAAAAACGGCTGATTTTCGACAAAAGAGATAACACCCCCCCATTACGTCATGCTTCAGAAATGTGGAAAATGGTCCGTTTTCAAATGTTTTATTTTTGAATGTCAGTTCACATTTGTAGGTGGATCATCAGTGTTAGAGCTAAAATTAGCATGTTTAAAGTGATTTTCATGCTTCCAGGGGCTCGGGAAGTTAATTAAATACCATTTGGAGGCATTTAATGTTCGAGCAAAAACGGCTGATTTTCGACAAAAGAGATAACACCCCCCCATTACGTCATGCTTCAGAAATGTGGAAAATGGTCCGTTTTCAAATGTTTTATTTTTGAACGTCAGTTCACATTTGTAGGTGGATCATCAGTGTTAGAGCTAAAATTAGCATGTTAAAAGTGATTTTCATGCTTCCAGGGGCTCGGGAAGTGAAATAAATACCATTTGGAGGCATTTAATGTTCGAGCAAAAACGGCTGATTTTCGACAAAAGAGATAACACCCCCCCATTACGTCATGCTTCAGAAATGTGGAAAATGGTCCGTTTTCAAATGTTTTATTTTTGAACGTCAGTTCACATTTGTAGGTGGATCATCAGTGTTAGAGCTAAAATTAGCATGTTTAAAGTGATTTTCATGCTTCCAGGGGCTCGGGAAGTTAATTAAATACCATTTGGAGGCATTTAATGTTCGAGCAAAAACGGCTGATTTTCGACAAAAGAGATAACACCCCCCCATTACGTCATGCTTCAGAAATGTGGAAAATGGTCCGTTTTCAAATGTTTTATTTTTGAACGTCAGTTCACATTTGTAGGTGGATCATCAGTGTTAGAGCTAAAATTAGCATGTTTAAAGTGATTTTCATGCTTCCAGGGGCCCAAAACACAAGATTTATGGAATGGTTAAAAGTGCATGAAAATGGCCAATTTACTCACTCTGAGTTCTCAAAAAGGGTTTCTTCACCCCGGGAAGTGAAATAAATACCATTTGGAGGCATTTAATGTTCGAGCAAAAACGGCTGATTTTCGACAAAAGAGATAACACCCCCCCATTACGTCATGCTTCAGAAATGTGGAAAATGGTCCGTTTTCAAATGTTTTATTTTTGAACGTCAGTTCACATTTGAAGGTGGATCATCAGTGTTAGAGCTAAAATTAGCATGTTTAAAGTGATTTTCATGCTTCCAGGGGCTCAGGAAGTTAATTAAATACCATTTGGAGGCATTTAATGTTCGAGCAAAAACGGCTGATTTTCGACAAAAGAGATAACACCCCCCCATTACGTCATGCTTCAGAAATGTGGAAAATGGTCCGTTTTCAAATGTTTTATTTTTGAACGTCAGTTCACATTTGTAGGTGGATCATCAGTGTTAGAGCTAAAATTAGCATGTTTAAAGTGATTTTCATGCTTCCAGGGGCTCGGGAAGTTAATTAAATACCATTTGGAGGCATTTAATGTTCGAGCAAAAACGGCTGATTTTCGACAAAAGAGATAACACCCCCCCATTACGTCATGCTTCAGAAATGTGGAAAATGGTCCGTTTTCAAATGTTTTATTTTTGAACGTCAGTTCACATTTGTAGGTGGATCATCAGTGTTAGAGCTAAAATTAGCATGTTTAAAGTGATTTTCATGCTTCCAGGGGCCCAAAACACAAGATTAATGGAATGGGTAAAAGTGCATGAAAATGGCCAATTTACTCACTCTGAGTTCTCAAAAAGGGTTTCTTCACCCCGGGAAGTGAAATAAATACCATTTGGAGGCATTTAATGTTCGAGCAAAAACGGCTGATTTTCGACAAAAGAGATAACACCCCCCCATTACGTCATGCTTCAGAAATGTGGAAAATGGTCTGTTTTCAAATGTTTTATTTTTGAACGTCAGTTCACATTTGTAGGTGGATCATCAGTGTTAGAGCTAAAATTAGCATGTTTAAAGTGATTTTCATGCTTCCAGGGGCTCGGGAAGTTAATTAAATACCATTTGGAGGCATTTAATGTTCGAGCAAAAACGGCTGATTTTCGACAAAAGAGATAACACCCCCCCATTACGTCATGCTTCAGAAATGTGGAAAATGGTCCGTTTTCAAATGTTTTATTTTTGAACGTCAGTTCACATTTGTAGGTGGATCATCAGTGTTAGAGCTAAAATTAGCATGTTTAAAGTGATTTTCATGCTTCCAGGGGCCCAAAACACAAGATTTATGGAATGGTTAAAAGTGCATGAAAATGGCCAATTTACTCACTCTGAGTTCTCAAAAAGGGTTTCTTCACCCCGGGAAGTGAAATAAATACCATTTGGAGGCATTTAATGTTCGAGCAAAAATGGCTGATTTTCAACAAAAGAGATAACACCCCCCCATTACGTCATGCTTCAGAAATGTGGAAAATGGTCCGTTTTCAAATGTTTTATTTTTGAACGTCAGTTCACATTTGTAGGTGGATCATCAGTGTTAGAGCTAAAATTAGCATGTTTAAAGTTATTGTCATGCTTCCAGGGGCTCGGGAAGTTAATTAAATACCATTTGGAGGCATTTAATGTTCGAGCAAAAACGGCTGATTTTCGACAAAAGAGATAACACCCCCCATTACGTCATGCTTCAGAAATGTGGAAAATGGTCCATTTTCAAATGTTTTATTTTTGAACGTCAGTTCACATTTGTAGGTGGATCATCAGTGTTAGAGCTAAAATTAGCATGTTTAAAGTGATTTTCATGCTTCCAGGGGCTCGGGAAGTTAATTAAATACCATTTGGAGGCATTTAATGTTCGAGCAAAAACGGCTGATTTTCGACAAAAGAGATAACACCCCCCCATTACGTCATGCTTCAGAAATGTGGAAAATGGTCCGTTTTCAAATGTTTTATTTTTGAACGTCAGTTCACATTTGTAGGTGGATCATCAGTGTTAGAGCTAAAATTAGCATGTTTAAAGTGATTTTCATGCTTCCAGGGGCTCGGGAAGTGAAATAAATACCATTTGGAGGCATTTAATGTTCGAGCAAAAACGGCTGATTTTCGACAAAAGAGATAACACCCCCCCATCACGTCATGCTTCAGAAATGTGGAAAATGGTCCGTTTTCAAATGTTTTATTTTTGAACGTCAGTTCACATTTGTAGGTGGATCATCAGTGTTAGAGCTAAAATTAGCATGTCTAAAGTGATTTTCATGCTTCCAGGGGCCCAAAACACAAGATTTATGGAATGGTTAAAAGTGCATGAAAATGGCCAATTTACTCACTCTGAGTTCTCAAAAAGGGTTTCTTCACCCCGGGAAGTTAATTAAATACCATTTGGAGGCATTTAATGTTCGAGCAAAAACGGCTGATTTTCGACAAAAGAGATAACACCCCCCCATTACGTCATGCTTCAGAAATGTGGAAAATGGTCCGTTTTCAAATGTTTTATTTTTGAACGTCAGTTCACATTTGTAGGTGGATCATCAGTGTTGGAGCTAAAATGAGCATGTTTAAAGTGATTTTCATGCTTCCAGGGGCTCGGGAAGTTAATTAAATACCATTTGGAGGCATTTAATGTTCGAGCAAAAACGGCTGATTTTCGACAAAAGAGATAACACCCCCCCCATTACGTCATGCTTCAGAAATGTGGAAAATGGTCCGTTTTCAAATGTTTTATTTTTGAACGTCAGTTCACATTTGTAGGTGGATCATCAGTGTTAGAGCTAAAATTAGCATGTTTAAAGTGATTTTCATGCTTCCAGGGGCCCAAAACACAAGATTTATGGAATGGTTAAAAGTGCATGAAAATGGCCAATTTACTCACTCTGAGTTCTCAAAAAGGGTTTCTTCACCCCGGGAAGTTAATTAAATACCATTCGGAGGCATTTAATGTTCGAGCAAAAACGGCTGATTTTCGACAAAAGAGATAACACCCCCCCATTACGTCATGCTTCAGAAATGTGGAAAATGGTCCGTTTTCAAATGTTTTATTTTTGAACGTCAGTTCACATTTGTAGGTGGATCATCAGTGTTAGAGCTAAAATTAGCATGTTTGAAGTGATTTTCATGCTTCCAGGGGCTCGGGAAGTTAATTAAATACCATTTGGAGGCATTTAATGTTCGAGCAAAAACGGCTGATTTTCGACAAAAGAGATAACACCCCCCCATTACGTCATGCTTCAGAAATGTGGAAAATGGTCCGTTTTCAAATGTTTTATTTTTGAACGTCAGTTCACATTTGTAGGTGGATCATCAGTGTTAGAGCTAAAATTAGCATGTTTAAAGTGATTTTCATGCTTCCAGGGGCCCAAAACACAAGATTAATGGAATGGTTAAAAGTGCATGAAAATGGCCAATTTACTCACTCTGAGTTCTCAAAAAGGGTTTCTTCACCCCGGGAAGTGAAATAAATACCATTTGGAGGCATTTAATGTTCGAGCAAAAACGGCTGATTTTCGACAAAAGAGATAACACCCCCCCATTACGTCATGCTTCAGAAATGTGGAAAATGGTCCGTTTTCAAATGTTTTATTTTTGAACGTCAGTTCACATTTGTAGGTGGATCATCAGTGTTAGAGCTAAAATTAGCATGTTTAAAGTGATTTTCATGCTTCCAGGGGCTCGGGAAGTTAATTAAATACCATTTGGAGGCATTTAATGTTCGAGCAAAAACGGCTGATTTTCGACAAAAGAGATAACACCCCCCCATTACGTCATGCTTCAGAAATGTGGAAAATGGTCCGTTTTCAAATGTTTTATTTTTGAACGTCAGTTCACATTTGTAGGTGGATCATCAGTGTTAGAGCTAAAATTAGCATGTTTAAAGTGATTTTCATGCTTCCAGGGGCCCAAAACACAAGATTAATGGAATGGTTAAAAGTGCATGAAAATGGCCAATTTACTCACTCTGAGTTCTCAAAAAGGGTTTCTTCACCCCGGGAAGTGAAATAAATACCATTTGGAGGCATTTAATGTTCGAGCAAAAACGGCTGATTTTCGACAAAAGAGATAACACCCCCCCATTACGTCATGCTTCAGAAATGTGGAAAATGGTCCGTTTTCAAATGTTTTATTTTTGAACGTCAGTTCACATTTGTAGGTGGATCATCAGTGTTAGAGCTAAAATTAGCATGTTTAAAGTGATTTTCATGCTTCCAGGGGCTCGGGAAGTTAATTAAATACCATTTGGAGGCATTTAATGTTCGAGCAAAAACGGCTGATTTTCGACAAAAGAGATAACACCCCCCCATTACGTCATGCTTCAGAAATGTGGAAAATGGTCCGTTTTCAAATGTTTTATTTTTGAACGTCAGTTCACATTTGTAGGTGGATCATCAGTGTTAGAGCTAAAATTAGCATGTTTAAAGTGATTTTCATGCTTCCAGGGGCTCGGGAAGTTAATTAAATACCATTTGGAAGGCATTTAATGTTCGAGCAAAAACGGCTGATTTTCGACAAAAGAGATAACACCCCCCCATTACGTCATGCTTCAGAAATGTGGAAAATGGTCCGTTTTCAAATGTTTTATTTTTGAACGTCAGTTCACATTTGTAGGTGGATCATCAGTGTTAGAGTTAAAATTAGCATGTTTAAAGTGATTTTCATGCTTCCAGGGGCTCGGGAAGTTAATTAAATACCATTTGGAGGCATTTAATGTTCGAGCAAAAACGGCTGATTTTCGACAAAAGAGATAACACCCCCCCATTACGTCATGCTTCAGAAATGTGGAAAATGGTCCGTTTTCAAATGTTTTATTTTTGAACGTCAGTTCACATTTGTAGGTGGATCATCAGTGTTAGAGCTAAAATTAGCATGTTTAAAGTGATTTTCATGCTTTCAGGGGCCCAAAACACAAGATTTATGGAATGGTTAAAAGTGCATGAAAATGGCCAATTTACTCACTCTGAGTTCTCAAAAAGGGTTTCTTCACCCCGGGAAGTTAATTAAATACCATTTGGAGGCATTTAATGTTCGAGCAAAAACGGCTGATTTTCGACAAAAGAGATAACACCCCCCCATTACGTCATGCTTCAGAAATGTGGAAAATGGTCCGTTTTCAAATGTTTTATTTTTGAACGTCAGTTCACATTTGTAGGTGGATCATCAGTGTTAGAGCTAAAATTAGCATGTTTAAAGTGATTTTCATGCTTCCAGGGGCTCGGGAAGTTAATTAAATACCATTTGTAGGCATTTAATGTTCGAGCAAAAACGGCTGATTTTCGACAAAAGAGATTACACCCCCCCATTACGTCATGCTTCAGAAATGTGGAAAATGGTCCGTTTTCAAATGTTTTATTTTTGAACGTCAGTTCACATTTGTAGGTGGATCATCAGTGTTAGAGCTAAAATTAGCATGTTTAAAGTGATTTTCATGCTTCCAGGGGCCCAAAACACAAGATTTATGGAATGGGTAAAAGTGCATGAAAATGGCCAATTTACTCACTCTGAGTTCTCAAAAAGGGTTTCTTCACCCTGGGAAGTTAATTAAATACCATTTGGAGGCATTTAATGTTCGAGCAAAAACGGCTGATTTTCGACAAAAGAGATAACACCCCCCCATTACGTCATGCTTCAGAAATGTGGAAAATGGTCCGTTTTCAAATGTTTTATTTTTGAACGTCATTTCACATTTGTAGGTGGATCATCAGTGTTAGAGCTAAAATTAGCATGTTTAAAGTGATTTTCATGCTTCCAGGGGCTCGGGAAGTTAATTAAATACCATTTGGAGGCATTTAATGTTCGAGCAAAAACGGCTGATTTTCGACAAAAGAGATAACACCCCCCCATTACGTCATGCTTCAGAAATGTGGAAAATGGTCCGTTTTCAAATGTTTTATTTTTGAACGTCAGTTCACATTTGTAGGTGGATCATCAGTGTTAGAGCTAAAATTAGCATGTTTAAAGTGATTTTCATGCTTCCAGGGGCCCAAAACACAAGATTAATGGAATGGTTAAAAGTGCATGAAAATGGCCAATTTACTCACTCTGAGTTCTCAAAAAGGGTTTCTTCACCCCGGGAAGTGAAATAAATACCATTTGGAGGCATTTAATGTTCGAGCAAAAACGGCTGATTTTCGACAAAAGAGATAACACCCCCCCATTACGTCATGCTTCAGAAATGTGGAAAATGGTCCGTTTTCAAATGTTTTATTTTTGAACGTCAGTTCACATTTGTAGGTGGATCATCAGTGTTAGAGCTAAAATTAGCATGTTTAAAGTGATTTTCATGCTTCCAGGGGCTCGGGAAGTTAATTAAATACCATTTGGAGGCATTTAATGTTCGAGCAAAAACGGCTGATTTTCGACAAAAGAGATAACACCCCCCCATTACGTCATGCTTCAGAAATGTGGAAAATGGTCCGTTTTCAAATGTTTTATTTTTGAACGTCAGTTCACATTTGTAGGTGGATCATCAGTGTTAGAGCTAAAATTAGCATGTTTAAAGTGATTTTCATGCTTCCAGGGGCCCAAAACACAAGATTAATGGAATGGTTAAAAGTGCATGAAAATGGCCAATTTACTCACTCTGAGTTCTCAAAAAGGGTTTCTTCACCCCGGGAAGTGAAATAAATACCATTTGGAGGCATTTAATGTTCGAGCAAAAACGGCTGATTTTCGACAAAAGAGATAACACCCCCCCATTACGTCATGCTTCAGAAATGTGGAAAATGGTCCGTTTTCAAATGTTTTATTTTTGAACGTCAGTTCACATTTGTAGGTGGATCATCAGTGTTAGAGCTAAAATTAGCATGTTTAAAGTGATTTTCATGCTTCCAGGGGCTCGGGAAGTTAATTAAATACCATTTGGAGGCATTTAATGTTCGAGCAAAAACGGCTGATTTTCGACAAAAGAGATAACACCCCCCCATTACGTCATGCTTCAGAAATGTGGAAAATGGTCCGTTTTCAAATGTTTTATTTTTGAACGTCAGTTCACATTTGTAGGTGGATCATCAGTGTTAGAGCTAAAATTAGCATGTTTAAAGTGATTTTCATGCTTCCAGGGGCTCGGGAAGTTAATTAAATACCATTTGGAAGGCATTTAATGTTCGAGCAAAAACGGCTGATTTTCGACAAAAGAGATAACACCCCCCCATTACGTCATGCTTCAGAAATGTGGAAAATGGTCCGTTTTCAAATGTTTTATTTTTGAACGTCAGTTCACATTTGTAGGTGGATCATCAGTGTTAGAGTTAAAATTAGCATGTTTAAAGTGATTTTCATGCTTCCAGGGGCTCGGGAAGTTAATTAAATACCATTTGGAGGCATTTAATGTTCGAGCAAAAACGGCTGATTTTCGACAAAAGAGATAACACCCCCCCCATTACGTCATGCTTCAGAAATGTGGAAAATGGTCCGTTTTCAAATGTTTTATTTTTGAACGTCAGTTCACATTTGTAGGTGGATCATCAGTGTTAGAGCTAAAATTAGCATGTTTAAAGTGATTTTCATGCTTTCAGGGGCCCAAAACACAAGATTTATGGAATGGTTAAAAGTGCATGAAAATGGCCAATTTACTCACTCTGAGTTCTCAAAAAGGGTTTCTTCACCCCGGGAAGTTAATTAAATACCATTTGGAGGCATTTAATGTTCGAGCAAAAACGGCTGATTTTCGACAAAAGAGATAACACCCCCCCATTACGTCATGCTTCAGAAATGTGGAAAATGGTCCGTTTTCAAATGTTTTATTTTTGAACGTCAGTTCACATTTGTAGGTGGATCATCAGTGTTAGAGCTAAAATTAGCATGTTTAAAGTGATTTTCATGCTTCCAGGGGCTCGGGAAGTTAATTAAATACCATTTGTAGGCATTTAATGTTCGAGCAAAAACGGCTGATTTTCGACAAAAGAGATTACACCCCCCCATTACGTCATGCTTCAGAAATGTGGAAAATGGTCCGTTTTCAAATGTTTTATTTTTGAACGTCAGTTCACATTTGTAGGTGGATCATCAGTGTTAGAGCTAAAATTAGCATGTTTAAAGTGATTTTCATGCTTCCAGGGGCCCAAAACACAAGATTTATGGAATGGGTAAAAGTGCATGAAAATGGCCAATTTACTCACTCTGAGTTCTCAAAAAGGGTTTCTTCACCCTGGGAAGTTAATTAAATACCATTTGGAGGCATTTAATGTTCGAGCAAAAACGGCTGATTTTCGACAAAAGAGATAACACCCCCCCATTACGTCATGCTTCAGAAATGTGGAAAATGGTCCGTTTTCAAATGTTTTATTTTTGAACGTCATTTCACATTTGTAGGTGGATCATCAGTGTTAGAGCTAAAATTAGCATGTTTAAAGTGATTTTCATGCTTCCAGGGGCTCGGGAAGTTAATTAAATACCATTTGGAGGCATTTAATGTTCGAGCAAAAACGGCTGATTTTCGACAAAAGAGATAACACCCCCCCATTACGTCATGCTTCAGAAATGTGGAAAATGGTCCGTTTTCAAATGTTTTATTTTTGAACGTCAGTTCACATTTGTAGGTGGATCATCAGTGTTAGAGCTAAAATTAGCATGTTTAAAGTGATTTTCATGCTTCCAGGGGCTCGGGAAGTGAAATAAATACCATTTGGAGGCATTTAATGTTCGAGCAAAAACGGCTGATTTTCGACAAAAGAGATAACACCCCCCCTTTACGTCATGCTTCAGAAATGTGGAAAATGGTCCGTTTTCAAATGTTTTATTTTTGAACGTCAGTTCACATTTGTAGGTGGATCATCAGTGTTAGAGCTAAAATTAGCATGTTTAAAGTGATTTTCATGCTTCCAGGGGCTCGGGAAGTTAATTAAATACCATTTGGAGGCATTTAATGTTCGAGCAAAAACGGCTGATTTTCGACAAAAGAGATAACACCCCCCATTACGTCATGCTTCAGAAATGTGGAAAATGGTCCGTTTTCAAATGTTTTATTTTTGAACGTCAGTTCACATTTGTAGGTGGATCATCAGTGTTAGAGCTAAAATTAGCATGTTTAAAGTGATTTTCATGCTTCCATGGGCCCAAAACACAAGATTAATGGAATGGTTAAAAGTGCATGAAAATGGCCAATTTACTAACTCTGAGTTCTCAAAAAGGGTTTCTTCACCCCGGGAAGTGAAATAAATACCATTTGGAGGCATTTAATGTTCGAGCAAAAACGGCTGATTTTCGACAAAAGAGATAACACCCCCCCCTTACGTCATGCTTCAGAAATGTGGAAAATGGTCCGTTTTCAAATGTTTTATTTTTGAACGTCAGTTCACATTTGTAGGTGGATCATAAGTGTTAGAGCTAAAATTAGCATGTTTAAAGTGATTTTCATGCTTCCAGGGGCTCGGGAAGTTAATTAAATACCATTTGGAGGCATTTAATGTTCGAGCAAAAACGGCTGATTTTCGACAAAAGAGATAACACCCCCCCCATTACGTCATGCTTCAGAAATGTGGAAAATGGTCCGTTTTCAAATGTTTTATTTTTGAACGTCAGTTCACATTTGTAGGTGGATCATCAGTGTTAGAGCTAAAATTAGCATGTTTAAAGTGATTTTCATGCTTCCAGGGGCTCGGGAAGTTAATTAAATACCATTTGGAGGCATTTAATGTTCGAGCAAAAACGGCTGATTTTCGACAAAAGAGATAACACCCCCCCATTACGTCATGCTTCAGAAATGTGGAAAATGGTCCGTTTTCAAATGTTTTATTTTTGAACGTCAGTTCACATTTGTAGGTGGGTCATCAGTGTTAGAGCTAAAATTAGCATGTTTAAAGTGATTTTCATGCTTCCAGGGGCTCGGGAAGTTAATTAAATACCATTTGGAGGCATTTAATGTTCGAGCAAAAACTGCTGATTTTCGACAAAAGAGATAACACCCCCCCATTAAGTCATGCTTCAGAAATGTGGAAAATGGTCCGTTTTCAAATGTTTTATTTTTGAACGTCAGTTCACATTTGTAGGTGGATCATCAGTGTTAGAGCTAAAATTAGCATGTTTAAAGTGATTTTCATGCTTCCAGGGGCTCGGGGAGTTAATTAAATACCATTTGGAGGCATTTAATGTTCGAGCAAAAACGGCTGATTTTCGACAAAAGAGATAACACCCCCCCATTACGTCATGCTTCAGAAATGTGGAAAATGGTCCGTTTTCAAATGTTTTATTTTTGAACGTCAGTTCACATTTGTAGGTGGATCATCAGTGTTAGAGCTAAAATTAGCATGTTTAAAGTGATTTTCATGCTTCCAGGGGCTCGGGAAGTTAATTAAATACCATTTGGAGGCATTTAATGTTCGAGCAAAAACGGCTGATTTTCGACAAAAGAGATAACACCCCCCCATTACGTCATGCTTCAGAAATGTGGAAAATGGTCCGTTTTCAAATGTTTTATTTTTGAACGTCAGTTCACATTTGTAGGTGGGTCATCAGTGTTAGAGCTAAAATTAGCATGTTTAAAGTGATTTTCATGCTTCCAGGGGCTCGGGAAGTTAATTAAATACCATTTGGAGGCATTTAATGTTCGAGCAAAAACTGCTGATTTTCGACAAAAGAGATAACACCCCCCCATTAAGTCATGCTTCAGAAATGTGGAAAATGGTCCGTTTTCAAATGTTTTATTTTTGAACGTCAGTTCACATTTGTAGGTGGATCATCAGTGTTAGAGCTAAAATTAGCATGTTTAAAGTGATTTTCATGCTTCCAGGGGCTCGGGGAGTTAATTAAATACCATTTGGAGGCATTTAATGTTCGAGCAAAAACGGCTGATTTTCGACAAAAGAGATAACACCCCCCCATTACGTCATGCTTCAGAAATGTGGAAAATGGTCCGTTTTCAAATGTTTTATTTTTGAACGTCAGTTCACATTTGTAGGTGGATCATCAGTGTTAGAGCTAAAATTAGCATGTTTAAAGTGATTTTCATGCTTTCAGGGGCCCAAAACACAAGATTTATGGAATGGTTAAAAGTGCATGAAAATGGCCAATTTACTCACTCTGAGTTCTCAAAAAGGGTTTCTTCACCCCGGGAAGTTAATTAAATACCATTTGGAGGCATTTAATGTTCGAGCAAAAACGGCTGATTTTCGACAAAAGAGATAACACCCCCCCATTACGTCATGCTTCAGAAATGTGGAAAATGGTCCGTTTTCAAATGTTTTATTTTTGAACGTCAGTTCACATTTGTAGGTGGATCATCAGTGTTAGAGCTAAAATTAGCATGTTTAAAGTGATTTTCATGCTTCCAGGGGCTCGGGAAGTTAATTAAATACCATTTGTAGGCATTTAATGTTCGAGCAAAAACGGCTGATTTTCGACAAAAGAGATTACACCCCCCCATTACGTCATGCTTCAGAAATGTGGAAAATGGTCCGTTTTCAAATGTTTTATTTTTGAACGTCAGTTCACATTTGTAGGTGGATCATCAGTGTTAGAGCTAAAATTAGCATGTTTAAAGTGATTTTCATGCTTCCAGGGGCCCAAAACACAAGATTTATGGAATGGGTAAAAGTGCATGAAAATGGCCAATTTACTCACTCTGAGTTCTCAAAAAGGGTTTCTTCACCCTGGGAAGTTAATTAAATACCATTTGGAGGCATTTAATGTTCGAGCAAAAACGGCTGATTTTCGACAAAAGAGATAACACCCCCCCATTACGTCATGCTTCAGAAATGTGGAAAATGGTCCGTTTTCAAATGTTTTATTTTTGAACGTCATTTCACATTTGTAGGTGGATCATCAGTGTTAGAGCTAAAATTAGCATGTTTAAAGTGATTTTCATGCTTCCAGGGGCTCGGGAAGTTAATTAAATACCATTTGGAGGCATTTAATGTTCGAGCAAAAACGGCTGATTTTCGACAAAAGAGATAACACCCCCCCATTACGTCATGCTTCAGAAATGTGGAAAATGGTCCGTTTTCAAATGTTTTATTTTTGAACGTCAGTTCACATTTGTAGGTGGATCATCAGTGTTAGAGCTAAAATTAGCATGTTTAAAGTGATTTTCATGCTTCCAGGGGCCCAAAACACAAGATTAATGGAATGGTTAAAAGTGCATGAAAATGGCCAATTTACTCACTCTGAGTTCTCAAAAAGGGTTTCTTCACCCCGGGAAGTGAAATAAATACCATTTGGAGGCATTTAATGTTCGAGCAAAAACGGCTGATTTTCGACAAAAGAGATAACACCCCCCCATTACGTCATGCTTCAGAAATGTGGAAAATGGTCCGTTTTCAAATGTTTTATTTTTGAACGTCAGTTCACATTTGTAGGTGGATCATCAGTGTTAGAGCTAAAATTAGCATGTTTAAAGTGATTTTCATGCTTCCAGGGGCTCGGGAAGTTAATTAAATACCATTTGGAGGCATTTAATGTTCGAGCAAAAACGGCTGATTTTCGACAAAAGAGATAACACCCCCCCATTACGTCATGCTTCAGAAATGTGGAAAATGGTCCGTTTTCAAATGTTTCATTTTTGAACGTCAGTTCACATTTGTAGGTGGATCATCAGTGTTAGAGCTAAAATTAGCATGTTTAAAGTGATTTTCATGCTTCCAGGGGCCCAAAACACAAGATTAATGGAATGGTTAAAAGTGCATGAAAATGGCCAATTTACTCACTCTGAGTTCTCAAAAAGGGTTTCTTCACCCCGGGAAGTGAAATAAATACCATTTGGAGGCATTTAATGTTCGAGCAAAAACGGCTGATTTTCGACAAAAGAGATAACACCCCCCCATTACGTCATGCTTCAGAAATGTGGAAAATGGTCCGTTTTCAAATGTTTTATTTTTGAACGTCAGTTCACATTTGTAGGTGGATCATCAGTGTTAGAGCTAAAATTAGCATGTTTAAAGTGATTTTCATGCTTCCAGGGGCTCGGGAAGTTAATTAAATACCATTTGGAGGCATTTAATGTTCGAGCAAAAACGGCTGATTTTCGACAAAAGAGATAACACCCCCCCATTACGTCATGCTTCAGAAATGTGGAAAATGGTCCGTTTTCAAATGTTTTATTTTTGAACGTCAGTTCACATTTGTAGGTGGATCATCAGTGTTAGAGCTAAAATTAGCATGTTTAAAGTGATTTTCATGCTTCCAGGGGCTCGGGAAGTTAATTAAATACCATTTGGAAGGCATTTAATGTTCGAGCATAAACGGCTGATTTTCGACAAAAGAGATAACACCCCCCCATTACGTCATGCTTCAGAAATGTGGAAAATGGTCCGTTTTCAAATGTTTTATTTTTGAACGTCAGTTCACATTTGTAGGTGGATCATCAGTGTTAGAGTTAAAATTAGCATGTTTAAAGTGATTTTCATGCTTCCAGGGGCTCGGGAAGTTAATTAAATACCATTTGGAGGCATTTAATGTTCGAGCAAAAACGGCTGATTTTCGACAAAAGAGATAACACCCCCCCATTACGTCATGCTTCAGAAATGTGGAAAATGGTCCGTTTTCAAATGTTTTATTTTTGAACGTCAGTTCACATTTGTAGGTGGATCATCAGTGTTAGAGCTAAAATTAGCATGTTTAAAGTGATTTTCATGCTTTCAGGGGCCCAAAACACAAGATTTATGGAATGGTTAAAAGTGCATGAAAATGGCCAATTTACTCACTCTGAGTTCTCAAAAAGGGTTTCTTCACCCCGGGAAGTTAATTAAATACCATTTGGAGGCATTTAATGTTCGAGCAAAAACGGCTGATTTTCGACAAAAGAGATAACACCCCCCCATTACGTCATGCTTCAGAAATGTGGAAAATGGTCCGTTTTCAAATGTTTTATTTTTGAACGTCAGTTCACATTTGTAGGTGGATCATCAGTGTTAGAGCTAAAATTAGCATGTTTAAAGTGATTTTCATGCTTCCAGGGGCTCGGGAAGTTAATTAAATACCATTTGTAGGCATTTAATGTTCGAGCAAAAACGGCTGATTTTCGACAAAAGAGATTACACCCCCCCATTACGTCATGCTTCAGAAATGTGGAAAATGGTCCGTTTTCAAATGTTTTATTTTTGAACGTCAGTTCACATTTGTAGGTGGATCATCAGTGTTAGAGCTAAAATTAGCATGTTTAAAGTGATTTTCATGCTTCCAGGGGCCCAAAACACAAGATTTATGGAATGGGTAAAAGTGCATGAAAATGGCCAATTTACTCACTCTGAGTTCTCAAAAAGGGTTTCTTCACCCTGGGAAGTTAATTAAATACCATTTGGAGGCATTTAATGTTCGAGCAAAAACGGCTGATTTTCGACAAAAGAGATAACACCCCCCCATTACGTCATGCTTCAGAAATGTGGAAAATGGTCCGTTTTCAAATGTTTTATTTTTGAACGTCATTTCACATTTGTAGGTGGATCATCAGTGTTAGAGCTAAAATTAGCATGTTTAAAGTGATTTTCATGCTTCCAGGGGCTCGGGAAGTTAATTAAATACCATTTGGAGGCATTTAATGTTCGAGCAAAAACGGCTGATTTTCGACAAAAGAGATAACACCCCCCCATTACGTCATGCTTCAGAAATGTGGAAAATGGTCCGTTTTCAAATGTTTTATTTTTGAACGTCAGTTCACATTTGTAGGTGGATCATCAGTGTTAGAGCTAAAATTAGCATGTTTAAAGTGATTTTCATGCTTCCAGGGGCTCGGGAAGTGAAATAAATACCATTTGGAGGCATTTAATGTTCGAGCAAAAACGGCTGATTTTCGACAAAAGAGATAACACCCCCCCTTTACGTCATGCTTCAGAAATGTGGAAAATGGTCCGTTTTCAAATGTTTTATTTTTGAACGTCAGTTCACATTTGTAGGTGGATCATCAGTGTTAGAGCTAAAATTAGCATGTTTAAAGTGATTTTCATGCTTCCAGGGGCTCGGGAAGTTAATTAAATACCATTTGGAGGCATTTAATGTTCGAGCAAAAACGGCTGATTTTCGACAAAAGAGATAACACCCCCCATTACGTCATGCTTCAGAAATGTGGAAAATGGTCCGTTTTCAAATGTTTTATTTTTGAACGTCAGTTCACATTTGTAGGTGGATCATCAGTGTTAGAGCTAAAATTAGCATGTTTAAAGTGATTTTCATGCTTCCATGGGCCCAAAACACAAGATTAATGGAATGGTTAAAAGTGCATGAAAATGGCCAATTTACTAACTCTGAGTTCTCAAAAAGGGTTTCTTCACCCCGGGAAGTGAAATAAATACCATTTGGAGGCATTTAATGTTCGAGCAAAAACGGCTGATTTTCGACAAAAGAGATAACACCCCCCCCTTACGTCATGCTTCAGAAATGTGGAAAATGGTCCGTTTTCAAATGTTTTATTTTTGAACGTCAGTTCACATTTGTAGGTGGATCATAAGTGTTAGAGCTAAAATTAGCATGTTTAAAGTGATTTTCATGCTTCCAGGGGCTCGGGAAGTTAATTAAATACCATTTGGAGGCATTTAATGTTCGAGCAAAAACGGCTGATTTTCGACAAAAGAGATAACACCCCCCCCATTACGTCATGCTTCAGAAATGTGGAAAATGGTCCGTTTTCAAATGTTTTATTTTTGAACGTCAGTTCACATTTGTAGGTGGATCATCAGTGTTAGAGCTAAAATTAGCATGTTTAAAGTGATTTTCATGCTTCCAGGGGCTCGGGAAGTTAATTAAATACCATTTGGAGGCATTTAATGTTCGAGCAAAAACGGCTGATTTTCGACAAAAGAGATAACACCCCCCCATTACGTCATGCTTCAGAAATGTGGAAAATGGTCCGTTTTCAAATGTTTTATTTTTGAACGTCAGTTCACATTTGTAGGTGGGTCATCAGTGTTAGAGCTAAAATTAGCATGTTTAAAGTGATTTTCATGCTTCCAGGGGCTCGGGAAGTTAATTAAATACCATTTGGAGGCATTTAATGTTCGAGCAAAAACTGCTGATTTTCGACAAAAGAGATAACACCCCCCCATTAAGTCATGCTTCAGAAATGTGGAAAATGGTCCGTTTTCAAATGTTTTATTTTTGAACGTCAGTTCACATTTGTAGGTGGATCATCAGTGTTAGAGCTAAAATTAGCATGTTTAAAGTGATTTTCATGCTTCCAGGGGCTCGGGGAGTTAATTAAATACCATTTGGAGGCATTTAATGTTCGAGCAAAAACGGCTGATTTTCGACAAAAGAGATAACACCCCCCCATTACGTCATGCTTCAGAAATGTGGAAAATGGTCCGTTTTCAAATGTTTTATTTTTGAACGTCAGTTCACATTTGTAGGTGGATCATCAGTGTTAGAGCTAAAATTAGCATGTTTAAAGTGATTTTCATGCTTCCAGGGGCCCAAAACACAAGATTTATGGAATGGTTAAAAGTGCATGAAAATGGCCAATTTACTCACTCTGAGTTCTCAAAAAGGGTTTCTTCACCCCGGGAAGTGAAATAAATACCATTTGGAGGCATTTAATGTTCGAGCAAAAACGGCTGATTTTCGACAAAAGAGATAACACCCCCCCATTACGTCATGCTTCAGAAATGTGGAAAAGGGTCCGTTTTCAAATGTTTTATTTTTGAACGTCAGTTCACATTTGTAGGTGGATCATCAGTGTTAGAGCTAAAATTAGCATGTTTAAAGTGATTTTCATGCTTCCAGGGGCTCGGGAAGTTAATTAAATACCATTTGGAGGCATTTAATGTTCGAGCAAAAACGGCTGATTTTCGACAAAAGAGATAACACCCCCCCATTACGTCATGCTTCAGAAATGTGGAAAATGGTCCGTTTTCAAATGTTTTATTTTTGAATGTCAGTTCACATTTGTAGGTGGATCATCAGTGTTAGAGCTAAAATTAGCATGTTTAAAGTTATTTTCATGCTTCCAGGGGCTCGGGAAGTTAATTAAATACCATTTGGAGGCATTTAATGTTCGAGCAAAAACGGCTGATTTTCGACAAAAGAGATAACACCCCCCCATTACGTCATGCTTCAGAAATGTGGAAAATGGTCCGTTTTCAAATGTTTTATTTTTGAACGTCAGTTCACATTTGTAGGTGGATCATCAGTGTTAGAGCTAAAATTAGCATGTTTAAAGTGATTTTCATGCTTCCAGGGGCTCGGGAAGTGAAATAAATACCATTTGGAGGCATTTAATGTTCGAGCAAAAACGGCTGATTTTCGACAAAAGAGATAACACCCCCCCATTACGTCATGCTTCAGAAATGTGGAAAATGGTCCGTTTTCAAATGTTTTATTTTTGAACGTCAGTTCACATTTGTAGGTGGATCATCAGTGTTAGAGCTAAAATTAGCATGTTTAAAGTGATTTTCATGCTTCCAGGGGCTCGGGAAGTTAATTAAATACCATTTGGAGGCATTTAATGTTCGAGCAAAAATGGCTGATTTTCGACAAAAGAGATAACACCCCCCCATTACGTCATGCTTCAGAAATGTGGAAAATGGTCCGTTTTCAAATGTTTTATTTTTGAACGTCAGTTCACATTTGTAGGTGGATCATCAGTGTTAGAGCTAAAATTAGCATGTTCAAAGTGATTTTCATGCTTCCAGGGGCCCAAAACACAAGATTTATGGAATGGTTAAAAGTGCATGAAAATGGCCAATTTACTCACTCTGAGTTCTCAAAAAGGGTTTCTTCACCCCGGGAAGTGAAATAAATACCATTTGGAGGCATTTAATGTTCGAGCAAAAACGGCTGATTTTCGACAAAAGAGATAACAACCCCCCATTACGTCATGCTTCAGAAATGTGGAAAATGGTCCGTTTTCAAATGTTTTATTTTTGAACATCAGTTCACATTTGTAGGTGGATCATCAGTGTTAGAGCTAAAATTAGCATGTTTAAAGTGATTTTCATGCTTCCAGGGGCTCGGGAAGTTAATTAAATACCATTTGGAGGCATTTAATGTTCGAGCAAAAACGGCTGATTTTCGACAAAAGAGATAACACCCCCCCATTACGTCATGCTTCAGAAATGTGGAAAATGGTCCGTTTTCAAATGTTTTATTTTTGAACGTCAGTTCACATTTGTAGGTGGATCATCAGTGTTAGAGCTAAAATTAGCATGTTTAAAGTGATTTTCATGCTTCCAGGGGCTCGGGAAGTTAATTAAATACCATTTGGAGGCATTTAATGTTCGAGCAAAAACGGCTGATTTTCGACAAAAGAGATAACACCCCCCATTACGTCATGCTTCAGAAATGTGGAAAATGGTCCGTTTTCAAATGTTTTATTTTTGAACGTCAGTTCACATTTGTAGGTGGATCATCAGTGTTAGAGCTAAAATTAGCATGTTTAAAGTGATTTTCATGCTTCCAGGGGCCCAAAACACAAGATTAATGGAATGGGTAAAAGTGCATGAAAATGGCCAATTTACTCACTCTGAGTTCTCAAAAAGGGTTTCTTCACCCCGGGAAGTGAAATAAATACCATTTGGAGGCATTTAATGTTCGAGCAAAAACGGCTGATTTTCGACAAAAGAGATAACACCCCCCCATTACGTCATGCTTCAGAAATGTGGAAAATGGTCTGTTTTCAAATGTTTTATTTTTGAACGTCAGTTCACATTTGTAGGTGGATCATCAGTGTTAGAGCTAAAATTAGCATGTTTAAAGTGATTTTCATGCTTCCAGGGGCTCGGGAAGTTAATTAAATACCATTTGGAGGCATTTAATGTTCGAGCAAAAACGGCTGATTTTCGACAAAAGAGATAACACCCCCCCATTACGTCATGCTTCAGAAATGTGGAAAATGGTCCGTTTTCAAATGTTTTATTTTTGAACGTCAGTTCACATTTGTAGGTGGATCATCAGTGTTAGAGCTAAAATTAGCATGTTTAAAGTGATTTTCATGCTTCCAGGGGCTCGGGAAGTGAAATAAATACCATTTGGAGGCATTTAATGTTCGAGCAAAAACGGCTGATTTTCGACAAAAGAGATAACACCCCCCCATTACGTCATGCTTCAGAAATGTGGAAAATGGTCCGTTTTCAAATGTTTTATTTTTGAACGTCAGTTCACATTTGTAGGTGGATCATCAGTGTTAGAGCTAAAATTAGCATGTTTAAAGTGATTTTCATGCTTCCAGGGGCCCAAAACACAAGATTTATGGAATGGTTAAAAGTGCATGAAAATGGCCAATTTACTCACTCTGAGTTCTCAAAAAGGGTTTCTTCACCCCGGGAAGTTAATTAAATACCATTTGGAGGCATTTAATGTTCGAGCAAAAACGGCTGATTTTCGACAAAAGAGATAACACCCCCCCATTACGTCATGCTTCAGAAATGTGGAAAATGGTCCGTTTTCAAATGTTTTATTTTTGAACGTCAGTTCACATTTGTAGGTGGATCATCAGTGTTAGAGCTAAAATTAGCATGTTTAAAGTGATTTTCATGCTTCCAGGGGCTCGGGAAGTTAATTAAATACCATTTGGAGGCATTTAATGTTCGAGCAAAAACGGCTGATTTTCGACAAAAGAGATAACACCCCCCCCCATTACGTCATGCTTCAGAAATGTGGAAAATGGTCCGTTTTCAAATGTTTTATTTTTGAACGTCAGTTCACATTTGTAGGTGGATCATCAGTGTTAGAGCTAAAATTAGCATGTTTAAAGTGATTTTCATGCTTCCAGGGGCCCAAAACACAAGATTTATGGAATGGTTAAAAGTGCATGAAAATGGCCAATTTACTCACTCTGAGTTCTCAAAAAGGGTTTCTTCACCCCGGGAAGTTAATTAAATACCATTCGGAGGCATTTAATGTTCGAGCAAAAACGGCTGATTTTCGACAAAAGAGATAACACCCCCCCATTACGTCATGCTTCAGAAATGTGGAAAATGGTCCGTTTTCAAATGTTTTATTTTTGAACGTCAGTTCACATTTGTAGGTGGATCATCAGTGTTAGAGCTAAAATTAGCATGTTTAAAGTGATTTTCATGCTTCCAGGGGCTCGGGAAGTTAATTAAATACCATTTGGAGGCATTTAATGTTCGAGCAAAAACGGCTGATTTTCGACAAAAGAGATAACACCCCCCCATTACGTCATGCTTCAGAAATGTGGAAAATGGTCCGTTTTCAAATGTTTTATTTTTGAACGTCAGTTCACATTTGTAGGTGGATCATCAGTGTTAGAGCTAAAATTTGCATGTTTAAAGTGATTTTCATGCTTCCAGGGGCCCAAAACACAAGATTTATGGAATGGTTAAAAGTGCATGAAAATGGCCAATTTACTCACTCTGAGTTCTCAAAAAGGGTTTCTTCACCCCGGGAAGTGAAATAAATACCATTTGGAGGCATTTAATGTTCGAGCAAAAACGGCTGATTTTCGACAAAAGAGATAACACCCCCCCATTACGTCATGCTTCAGAAATGTGGAAAATGGTCCGTTTTCAAATGTTTTATTTTTGAACGTCAGTTCACATTTGTAGGTGGATCATCAGTGTTAGAGCTAAAATTAGCATGTTTAAAGTGATTTTCATGCTTCCAGGGGCTCGGGAAGTTAATTAAATACCATTTGGAGGCATTTAATGTTCGAGCAAAAACGGCTGATTTTCGACAAAAGAGATAACACCCCCCCCATTACGTCATGCTTCAGAAATGTGGAAAATGGTCCGTTTTCAAATGTTTTATTTTTGAACGTCACTTCACATTTGTAGGTGGATCATCAGTGTTAGAGCTAAAATTAGCATGTTTAAAGTGATTTTCATGCTTCCAGGGGCTCGGGAAGTTAATTAAATACCATTTGGAGGCATTTAATGTTCGAGCAAAAACGGCTGATTTTCGACAAAAGAGATAACACCCCCCCATTAAGTCATGCTTCAGAAATGTGGAAAATGGTCCGTTTTCAAATGTTTTATTTTTGAACGTCAGTTCACATTTGTAGGTGGATCATCAGTGTTAGAGCTAAAATTAGCATGTTTAAAGTGATTTTCATGCTTCCAGGGGCTCGGGAAGTTAATTAAATACCATTTGGAGGCATTTAATGTTCGAGCAAAAACGGCTGATTTTCGACAAAAGAGATAACACCCCCCCATTACGTCATGCTTCAGAAATGTGGAAAATGGTCCGTTTTCAAATGTTTTATTTTTGAACGTCAGTTCACATTTGTAGGTGGATCATCAGTGTTAGAGCTAAAATTAGCATGTTTAAAGTGATTTTCATGCTTCCAGGGGCCCAAAACACAAGATTTATGGAATGGTTAAAAGTGCATGAAAATGGCCAATTTACTCACTCTGAGTTCTCAAAAAGGGTTTCTTCACCCCGGGAAGTGAAATAAATACCATTTGGAGGCATTTAATGTTCGAGCAAAAACGGCTGATTTTCGACAAAAGAGATAACACCCCCCCATTACGTCATGCTTCAGAAATGTGGAAAATGGTCCGTTTTCAAATGTTTTATTTTTGAACGTCAGTTCACATTTGTAGGTGGATCATCAGTGTTAGAGCTGAAATTAGCATGTTTAAAGTGATTTTCATGCTTCCAGGGGCTCGGGAAGTTAATTAAATACCATTTGGAGGCATTTAATGTTCGAGCAAAAACGGCTGATTTTCGACAAAAGAGATAACACCCCCCCATTACGTCATGCTTCAGAAATGTGGAAAATGGTCCGTTTTCAAATGTTTTATTTTTGAATGTCAGTTCACATTTGTAGGTGGATCATCAGTGTTAGAGCTAAAATTAGCATGTTTAAAGTGATTTTCATGCTTCCAGGGGCTCGGGAAGTTAATTAAATACCATTTGGAGGCATTTAATGTTCGAGCAAAAACGGCTGATTTTCGACAAAAGAGATAACACCCCCCCATTACGTCATGCTTCAGAAATGTGGAAAATGGTCCGTTTTCAAATGTTTTATTTTTGAACGTCAGTTCACATTTGTAGGTGGATCATCAGTGTTAGAGCTAAAATTAGCATGTTTAAAGTGATTTTCATGCTTCCAGGGGCTCGGGAAGTGAAATAAATACCATTTGGAGGCATTTAATGTTCGAGCAAAAACGGCTGATTTTCGACAAAAGAGATAACACCCCCCATTACGTCATGCTTCAGAAATGTGGAAAATGGTCCGTTTTCAAATGTTTTATTTTTGAACGTCAGTTCACATTTGTAGGTGGATCATCAGTGTTAGAGCTAAAATTAGCATGTTTAAAGTGATTTTCATGCTTCCAGGGGCCCAAAACACAAGATTAATGGAATGGGTAAAAGTGCATGAAAATGGCCAATTTACTCACTCTGAGTTCTCAAAAAGGGTTTCTTCACCCCGGGAAGTGAAATAAATACCATTTGGAGGCATTTAATGTTCGAGCAAAAACGGCCGATTTTCGACAAAAGAGATAACACCCCCCATTACGTCATGCTTCAGAAATGTGGAAAATGGTCCGTTTTCAAATGTTTTATTTTTGAACGTCAGTTCACATTTGTAGGTGGATCATCAGTGTTAGAGCTAAAATTAGCATGTTTAAAGTGATTTTCATGCTTCCAGGGGCTCGGGAAGTTAATTAAATACCATTTGGAGGCATTTAATGTTCGAGCAAAAACGGCTGATTTTCGACAAAAGAGATAACACCCCCCCATTACGTCATGCTTCAGAAATGTGGAAAATGGTCCGTTTTCAAATGTTTTATTTTTGAACGTCAGTTCACATTTGTAGGTGGATCATCAGTGTTAGAGCTAAAATTAGCATGTTTAAAGTGATTTTCATGCTTCCAGGGGCTCGGGAAGTTAATTAAATACCATTTGGAGGCATTTAATGTTCGAGCAAAAACGGCTGATTTTCGACAAAAGAGATAACACCCCCCATTACGTCATGCTTCAGAAATGTGGAAAATGGTCCGTTTTCAAATGTTTTATTTTTGAACGTCAGTTCACATTTGTAGGTGGATCATCAGTGTTAGAGCTAAAATTAGCATGTTTAAAGTGATTTTCATGCTTCCAGGGGCCCAAAACACAAGATTAATGGAATGGGTAAAAGTGCATGAAAATGGCCAATTTACTCACTCTGAGTTCTCAAAAAGGGTTTCTTCACCCCGGGAAGTGAAATAAATACCATTTGGAGGCATTTAATGTTCGAGCAAAAACGGCTGATTTTCGACAAAAGAGATAACACCCCCCCATTACGTCATGCTTCAGAAATGTGGAAAATGGTCTGTTTTCAAATGTTTTATTTTTGAACGTCAGTTCACATTTGTAGGTGGATCATCAGTGTTAGAGCTAAAATTAGCATGTTTAAAGTGATTTTCATGCTTCCAGGGGCTCGGGAAGTTAATTAAATACCATTTGGAGGCATTTAATGTTCGAGCAAAAACGGCTGATTTTCGACAAAAGAGATAACACCCCCCCATTACGTCATGCTTCAGAAATGTGGAAAATGGTCCGTTTTCAAATGTTTTATTTTTGAACGTCAGTTCACATTTGTAGGTGGATCATCAGTGTTAGAGCTAAAATTAGCATGTTTAAAGTGATTTTCATGCTTCCAGGGGCTCGGGAAGTGAAATAAATACCATTTGGAGGCATTTAATGTTCGAGCAAAAACGGCTGATTTTCGACAAAAGAGATAACACCCCCCCATTACGTCATGCTTCAGAAATGTGGAAAATGGTCCGTTTTCAAATGTTTTATTTTTGAACGTCAGTTCACATTTGTAGGTGGATCATCAGTGTTAGAGCTAAAATTAGCATGTTTAAAGTGATTTTCATGCTTCCAGGGGCCCAAAACACAAGATTTATGGAATGGTTAAAAGTGCATGAAAATGGCCAATTTACTCACTCTGAGTTCTCAAAAAGGGTTTCTTCACCCCGGGAAGTTAATTAAATACCATTTGGAGGCATTTAATGTTCGAGCAAAAACGGCTGATTTTCGACAAAAAAGATAACACCCCCCCATTACGTCATGCTTCAGAAATGTGGAAAATGGTCCGTTATCAAATGTTTTATTTTTGAACGTCAGTTCACATTTGTAGGTGGATCATCAGTGTTAGAGCTAAAATTAGCATGTTTAAAGTGATTTTCATGCTTCCAGGGGCTCGGGAAGTTAATTAAATACCATTTGGAGGCATTTAATGTTCGAGCAAAAACGGCTGATTTTCGACAAAAGAGATAACACCCCCCCCCATTACGTCATGCTTCAGAAATGTGGAAAATGGTCCGTTTTCAAATGTTTTATTTTTGAACGTCAGTTCACATTTGTAGGTGGATCATCAGTGTTAGAGCTAAAATTAGCATGTTTAAAGTGATTTTCATGCTTCCAGGGGCCCAAAA
Organism: Lissotriton vulgaris; assembly: GCF_964263255.1. NCBI lineage: Eukaryota > Metazoa > Chordata > Amphibia > Caudata > Salamandridae > Lissotriton > Lissotriton vulgaris. The sequence goes on from NW_028252192.1 coordinate 513,854, forward strand.
CACAAGATTTATGGAATGGTTAAAAGTGCATGAAAATGGCCAATTTACTCACTCTGAGTTCTCAAAAAGGGTTTCTTCACCCCGGGAAGTTAATTAAATACCATTCGGAGGCATTTAATGTTCGAGCAAAAACGGCTGATTTTCGACAAAAGAGATAACACCCCCCCATTACGTCATGCTTCAGAAATGTGGAAAATGGTCCGTTTTCAAATGTTTTATTTTTGAACGTCAGTTCACATTTGTAGGTGGATCATCAGTGTTAGAGCTAAAATTAGCATGTTTAAAGTGATTTTCATGCTTCCAGGGGCTCGGGAAGTTAATTAAATACCATTTGGAGGCATTTAATGTTCGAGCAAAAACGGCTGATTTTCGACAAAAGAGATAACACCCCCCCATTACGTCATGCTTCAGAAATGTGGAAAATGGTCCGTTTTCAAATGTTTTATTTTTGAACGTCAGTTCACATTTGTAGGTGGATCATCAGTGTTAGAGCTAAAATTAGCATGTTTAAAGTGATTTTCATGCTTCCAGGGGCCCAAAACACAAGATTTATGGAATGGTTAAAAGTGCATGAAAATGGCCAATTTACTCACTCTGAGTTCTCAAAAAGGGTTTCTTCACCCCGGGAAGTGAAATAAATACCATTTGGAGGCATTTAATGTTCGAGCAAAAACGGCTGATTTTCGACAAAAGAGATAACACCCCCCCATTACGTCATGCTTCAGAAATGTGGAAAATGGTCCGTTTTCAAATGTTTTATTTTTGAACGTCAGTTCACATTTGTAGGTGGATCATCAGTGTTAGAGCTAAAATTAGCATGTTTAAAGTGATTTTCATGCTTCCAGGGGCTCGGGAAGTTAATTAAATACCATTTGGAGGCATTTAATGTTCGAGCAAAAACGGCTGATTTTCGACAAAAGAGATAACACCCCCCCATTACGTCATGCTTCAGAAATGTGGAAAATGGTCCATTTTCAAATGTTTTATTTTTGAACGTCAGTTCACATTTGTAGGTGGATCATCAGTGTTAGAGCTAAAATTAGCATGTTTAAAGTGATTTTCATGCTTCCAGGGGCCCAAAACACAAGATTTATGGAATGGTTAAAAGTGCATGAAAATGGCCAATTTACTCACTCTGAGTTCTCAAAAAGGGTTTCTTCACCCCGGGAAGTTAATTAAATACCATTTGGAGGCATTTAATGTTCGAGCAAAAATGGCTGATTTTCGACAAAAGAGATAACACCCCCCCATTACGTCATGCTTCAGAAATGTGGAAAATGGTCCGTTTTCAAATGTTTTATTTTTGAACGTCAGTTCACATTTGTAGGTGGATCATCAGTGTTAGAGCTAAAATTAGCATGTTTAAAGTGATTTTCATGCTTCCAGGGGCCCAAAACACAAGATTAATGGAATGGTTAAAAGTGCATGAAAATGGCCAATTTACTCACTCTGAGTTCTCAAAAAGGGTTTCTTCGCCCCGGGAAGTGAAATAAATACCATTTGGAGGCATTTAATGTTCGAGCAAAAACGGCTGATTTTCGACAAAAGAGATAACACCCCCCCATTACGTCATGCTTCAGAAATGTGGAAAATGGTCCGTTTTCAAATGTTTTATTTTTGAACGTCAGTTCACATTTGTAGGTGGATCATCAGTGTTAGAGCTAAAATTAGCATGTTTAAAGTGATTTTCATGCTTCCAGGGGCTCGGGAAGTTAATTAAATACCATTTGGAGGCATTTAATGTTCGAGCAAAAACGCCTGATTTTCGACAAAAGAGATAACACCCCCCCATTACGTCATGCTTCAGAAATGTGGAAAATGGTCTGTTTTCAAATGTTTTATTTTTGAACGTCAGTTCACATTTGTAGGTGGATCATCAGTGTTAGAGCTAAAATTAGCATGTTTAAAGTGATTTTCATGCTTCCAGGGGCTCGGGAAGTTAATTAAATACCATTTGGAGGCATTTAATGTTCGAGCAAAAACGGCTGATTTTCGACAAAAGAGATAACACCCCCCCATTACGTCATGCTTCAGAAATGTGGAAAATGGTCCGTTTTCAAATGTTTTATTCTTGAACGTCAGTTCACATTTGTAGGTGGATCATCAGTGTTAGAGCTAAAATTAGCATGTTTAAAGGGATTTTCATGCTTCCAGGGGCTCGGGAAGTGAAATAAATACCATTTGGAGGCATTTAATGTTCGAGCAAAAACGGCTGATTTTCGACAAAAGAGATAACACCCCCCCATTACGTCATGCTTCAGAAATGTGGAAAATGGCCTGTTTTCAAATGTTTTATTTTTGAACGTCAGTTCACATTTGTAGGTGGATCATCAGTGTTAGAGCTAAAATGAGCATGTTTAAAGTGATTTTCATGCTTCCAGGGGCTCGGGAAGTGAAATAAATACCATTTGGAGGCATTTAATGTTCGAGCAAAAACGGCTGATTTTCGACAAAAGAGATAACACCCCCCCATTACGTCATGCTTCAGAAATGTGGAAAATGGTCCGTTTTCAAATGTTTTATTTTTGAACGTCAGTTCACATTTGTAGGTGGATCATCAGTGTTAGAGCTAAAATTAGCATGTTTAAAGTGATTTTCATGCTTCCAGGGGCTCGGGGAGTTAATTAAATACCATTTGGAGGCATTTAATGTTCGAGCAAAAACGGCTGATTTTCGACAAAAGAGATAACACCCCCCCATTACGTCATGCTTCAGAAATGTGGAAAATGGTCCGTTTTCAAATGTTTTATTTTTGAACGTCAGTTCACATTTGTAGGTGGATCATCAGTGTTAGAGCTAAAATTAGCATGTTTAAAGTGATTTTCATGCTTCCAGGGGCCCAAAACACAAGATTAATGGAATGGGTAAAAGTGCATGAAAATGGCCAATTTACTCACTCTGAGTTCTCAAAAAGGGTTTCTTCACCCCGGGAAGTGAAATAAATACAATTTGGAGGCATTTAATGTTCGAGCAAAAACGGCTGATTTTCGACAAAAGAGATAACACCCCCCCATTACGTCATGCTTCAGAAATGTGGAAAATGGTCTGTTTTCAAATGTTTTATTTTTGAACGTCAGTTCACATTTGTAGGTGGATCATCAGTGTTAGAGCTAAAATTAGCATGTTTAAAGTGATTTTCATGCTTCCAGGGGCTCGGGAAGTTAATTAAATACCATTTGGAGGCATTTAATGTTCGAGCAAAAACGGCTGATTTTCGACAAAAGAGATAACACCCCCCCATTACGTCATGCTTCAGAAATGTGGAAAATGGTCCGTTTTCAAATGTTTTATTTTTGAACGTCAGTTCACATTTGTAGGTGGATCATCAGTGTTAGAGCTAAAATTAGCATGTTTAAAGTGATTTTCATGCTTCCAGGGGCTCGGGAAGTGAAATAAATACCATTTGGAGGCATTTAATGTTCGAGCAAAAACGGCTGATTTTCGACAAAAGAGATAACACCCCCCCATTACGTCATGCTTCAGAAATGTGGAAAATGGTCCGTTTTCAAATGTTTTATTTTTGAACGTCAGTTCACATTTGTAGGTGGATCATCAGTGTTAGAGCTAAAATTAGCATGTTTAAAGTGATTTTCATGCTTCCAGGGGCCCAAAACACAAGATTTATGGAATGGTTAAAAGTGCATGAAAATGGCCAATTTACTCACTCTGAGTTCTCAAAAAGGGTTTCTTCACCCCGGGAAGTTAATTAAATACCATTTGGAGGCATTTAATGTTCGAGCAAAAACGGCTGATTTTCGACAAAAGAGATAACACCCCCCCATTACGTCATGCTTCAGAAATGTGGAAAATGGTCCGTTTTCAAATGTTTTATTTTTGAACGTCAGTTCACATTTGTAGGTGGATCATCAGTGTTAGAGCTAAAATTAGCATGTTTAAAGTGATTTTCATGCTTCCAGGGGCTCGGGAAGTTAATTAAATACCATTTGGAGGCATTTAATGTTCGAGCAAAAACGGCTGATTTTCGACAAAAGAGATAACACCCCCCCCCATTACGTCATGCTTCAGAAATGTGGAAAATGGTCCGTTTTCAAATGTTTTATTTTTGAACGTCAGTTCACATTTGTAGGTGGATCATCAGTGTTAGAGCTAAAATTAGCATGTTTAAAGTGATTTTCATGCTTCCAGGGGCCCAAAACACAAGATTTATGGAATGGTTAAAAGTGCATGAAAATGGCCAATTTACTCACTCTGAGTTCTCAAAAAGGGTTTCTTCACCCCGGGAAGTTAATTAAATACCATTCGGAGGCATTTAATGTTCGAGCAAAAACGGCTGATTTTCGACAAAAGAGATAACACCCCCCCATTACGTCATGCTTCAGAAATGTGGAAAATGGTCCGTTTTCAAATGTTTTATTTTTGAACGTCAGTTCACATTTGTAGGTGGATCATCAGTGTTAGAGCTAAAATTAGCATGTTTAAAGTGATTTTCATGCTTCCAGGGGCTCGGGAAGTTAATTAAATACCATTTGGAGGCATTTAATGTTCGAGCAAAAACGGCTGATTTTCGACAAAAGAGATAACACCCCCCCATTACGTCATGCTTCAGAAATGTGGAAAATGGTCCGTTTTCAAATGTTTTATTTTTGAACGTCAGTTCACATTTGTAGGTGGATCATCAGTGTTAGAGCTAAAATTAGCATGTTTAAAGTGATTTTCATGCTTCCAGGGGCCCAAAACACAAGATTTATGGAATGGTTAAAAGTGCATGAAAATGGCCAATTTACTCACTCTGAGTTCTCAAAAAGGGTTTTTTCACCCCGGGAAGTGAAATAAATACCATTTGGAGGCATTTAATGTTCGAGCAAAAACGGCTGATTTTCGACAAAAGAGATAACACCCCCCCATTACGTCATGCTTCAGAAATGTGGAAAATGGTCCGTTTTCAAATGTTTTATTTTTGAACGTCAGTTCACATTTGTAGGTGGATCATCAGTGTTAGAGCTAAAATTAGCATGTTTAAAGTGATTTTCATGCTTCCAGGGGCTCGGGAAGTTAATTAAATACCATTTGGAGGCATTTAATGTTCGAGCAAAAACGGCTGATTTTCGACAAAAGAGATAACACCCCCCCCATTACGTCATGCTTCAGAAATGTGGAAAATGGTCCATTTTCAAATGTTTTATTTTTGAACGTCAGTTCACATTTGTAGGTGGATCATCAGTGTTAGAGCTAAAATTAGCATGTTTAAAGTGATTTTCATGCTTCCAGGGGCCCAAAACACAAGATTTATGGAATGGTTAAAAGTGCATGAAAATGGCCAATTTACTCACTCTGAGTTCTCAAAAAGGGTTTCTTCACCCCGGGAAGTTAATTAAATACCATTTGGAGGCATTTAATGTTCGAGCAAAAACGGCTGATTTTTGACAAAAGAGATAACACCCCCCCATTACGTCATGCTTCAGAAATGTGGAAAATGGCCCGTTTTCAAATGTTTTATTTTTGAACGTCAGTTCACATTTGTAGGTGGATCATCAGTGTTAGAGCTAAAATTAGCATGTTTAAAGTGATTTTCATGCTTCCAGGGGCCCAAAACACAAGATTAATGGAATGGTTAAAAGTGCATGAAAATGGCCAATTTACTCACTCTGAGTTCTCAAAAAGGGTTTCTTCGCCCCGGGAAGTGAAATAAATACCATTTGGAGGCATTTAATGTTCGAGCAAAAACGGCTGATTTTCGACAAAAGAGATAACACCCCCCCATTACGTCATGCTTCAGAAATGTGGAAAATGGTCCGTTTTCAAATGTTTTATTTTTGAACGTCAGTTCACATTTGTAGGTGGATCATCAGTGTTAGAGCTAAAATTAGCATGTTTAAAGTGATTTTCATGCTTCCAGGGGCTCGGGAAGTTAATTAAATACCATTTGGAGGCATTTAATGTTCGAGCAAAAACGCCTGATTTTCGACAAAAGAGATAACACCCCCCCATTACGTCATGCTTCAGAAATGTGGAAAATGGTCTGTTTTCAAATGTTTTATTTTTGAACGTCAGTTCACATTTGTAGGTGGATCATCAGTGTTAGAGCTAAAATTAGCATGTTTAAAGTGATTTTCATGCTTCCAGGGGCTCGGGAAGTTAATTAAATACCATTTGGAGGCATTTAATGTTCGAGCAAAAACGGCTGATTTTCGACAAAAGAGATAACACCCCCCCATTACGTCATGCTTCAGAAATGTGGAAAATGGTCCGTTTTCAAATGTTTTATTTTTGAACGCCAGTTCACATTTGTAGGTGGATCATCAGTGTTAGAGCTAAAATTAGCATGTTTAAAGTGATTTTCATGCTTCCAGGGGCTCGGGAAGTGAAATAAATACCATTTGGAGGCATTTAATGTTCGAGCAAAAACGGCTGATTTTCGACAAAAGAGATAACACCCCCCCATTACGTCATGCTTCAGAAATGTGGAAAATGGTCCGTTCTCAAATGTTTTATTTTTGAACGTCAGTTCACATTTGTAGGTGGATCATCAGTGTTAGAGCTAAAATTAGCATGTTTAAAGTGATTTTCATGCTTCCAGGGGCCCAAAACACAAGATTTATGGAATGGTTAAAAGTGCATGAAAATGGCCAATTTACTCACTCTGAGTTCTCAAAAAGGGTTTCTTCACCCCGGGAAGTTAATTAAATACCATTTGGAGGCATTTAATGTTCGAGCAAAAACGGCTGATTTTCGACAAAAGAGATAACACCCCCCCATTACGTCATGCTTCAGAAATTTGGAAAATGGTCCGTTTTCAAATGTTTTATTTTTGAACGTCAGTTCACATTTGTAGGTGGATCATCAGTGTTAGAGCTAAAATTAGCATGTTTAAAGTGATTTTCATGCTTCCAGGGGCTCGGGAAGTTAATTAAATACCATTTGGAGGCATTTAATGTTCGAGCAAAAACTGCTGATTTTCGACAAAAGAGATAACACCCCCCCCATTACGTCATGCTTCAGAAATGTGGAAAATGGTCCGTTTTCAAATGTTTTATTTTTGAACGTCAGTTCACATTTGTAGGTGGATCATCAGTGTTAGAGCTAAAATTAGCATGTTTAAAGTGATTTTCATGCTTCCAGGGGCCCAAAACACAAGATTTATGGAATGGTTAAAAGTGCATGAAAATGGCCAATTTACTCACTCTGAGTTCTCAAAAAGGGTTTCTTCACCCCGGGAAGTTAATTAAATACCATTTGGAGGCATTTAATGTTCGAGCAAAAACGGCTGATTTTCGACAAAAGAGATAACACCCCCCCATTACGTCATGCTTCAGAAATGTGGAAAATGGTCCGTTTTCAAATGTTTTATTTTTGAACGTCAGTTCACATTTGTAGGTGGATCATCAGTGTTAGAGCTAAAATTAGCATGTTTAAAGTGATTTTCATGCTTCCAGGGGCTCGGGAAGTTAATTAAATACCATTTGGAGGCATTTAATGTTCGAGCAAAAACGGCTGATTTTCGACAAAAGAGATAACACCCCCCCATTACGTCATGCTTCAGAAATGTGGAAAATGGTCCGTTTTCAAATGTTTTATTTTTGAACGTCAGTTCACATTTGTAGGTGGATCATCAGTGTTAGAGCTAAAATTAGCATGTTTAAAGTGATTTTCATGCTTCCAGGGGCCCAAAACACAAGATTTATGGAATGGTTAAAAGTGCATGAAAATGGCCAATTTACTCACTCTGAGTTCTCAAAAAGGGTTTCTTCACCCCTGGAAGTTAATTAAATACCATTTGGAGGCATTTAATGTTCAAGCAAAAACGGCTGATTTTCGACAAAAGAGATAACACCCCCCCATTACGTCATGCTTCAGAAATGTGGAAAATGGTCCGTTTTCAAATGTTTTATTTTTGAACGTCAGTTCACATTTGTAGGTGGATCATCGGTGTTAGAGCTAAAATTAGCATGTTTAAAGTGATTTTCATGCTTCCAGGGGCTCGGGAAGTTAATTAAATACCATTTGGAGGCATTTAATGTTCGAGCAAAAACGGCTGATTTTCGACAAAAGAGATAACACCCCCCCATTACGTCATGCTTCAGAAATGTGGAAAATGGTCCATTTTCAAATGTTTTATTTTTGAACGTCAGTTCACATTTGTAGGTGGATCATCAGTGTTAGAGCTAAAATTAGCATGTTTAAAGTGATTTTCATGCTTCCAGGGGCCCAAAACACAAGATTAATGGAATGGTTAAAAGTGCATGAAAATGGCCAATTTACTCACTCTGAGTTCTCAAAAAGGGTTTCTTCGCCCCGGGAAGTGAATTAAATACCATTTGGAGGCATTTAATGTTCGAGCAAAAACGGCTGATTTTCGACAAAAGAGATAACACCCCCCCATTACGTCATGCTTCAGAAATGTGGAAAATGGTCCGTTTTCAAATGTTTTATTTTTGAACGTCAGTTCACATTTGTAGGTGGATCATCAGTGTTAGAGCTAAAATTAGCATGTTTAAAGTGATTTTCATGCTTCCAGGGGCTCGGGAAGTTAATTAAATACCATTTGGAGGCATTTAATGTTCGAGCAAAAACGGCTGATTTTCGACAAAAGAGATAACACCCCCCCATTACGTCATGCTTCAGAAATGTGGAAAATGGTCCGTGTTCAAATGTTTTATTTTTGAACGTCAGTTCACATTTGTAGGTGGATCATCAGTGTTAGAGCTAAAATTAGCATGTTTAAAGTGATTTTCATGCTTCCAGGGGCCCAAAACACAAGATTTATGGAATGGTTAAAAGTGCATGAAAATGGCCAATTTACTCACTCTGAGTTCTCAAAAAGGGTTTCTTCACCCCGGGAAGTTAATTAAATACCATTTGGAGGCATTTAATGTTCGAGCAAAAACGGCTGATTTTCGACAAAAGAGATAACACCCCCCCATTACGTCATGCTTCAGAAATGTGGAAAATGGTCCGTTTTCAAATGTTTTATTTTTGAACGTCAGTTCACATTTGTAGGTGGATCATCAGTGTTAGAGCTAAAATTAGCATGTTTAAAGTGATTTTCATGCTTCCAGGGGCTCGGGAAGTTAATTAAATACCATTTGGAGGCATTTAATGTTCGAGCAAAAACGGCTGATTTTCGACAAAAGAGATAACACCCCCCCATTACGTCATGCTTCAGAAATGTGGAAAATGGTCCGTTTTCAAATGTTTTATTTTTGAACGTCAGTTCACATTTGTAGGTGGATCATCAGTGTTAGAGCTAAAATTAGCATGTTTAAAGTGATTTTCATGCTTCCAGGGGCTCGGGAAGTTAATTAAATACCATTTGGAGGCATTTAATGTTCGAGCAAAAACGCCTGATTTTCGACAAAAGAGATAACACCCCCCCATTACGTCATGCTTCAGAAATGTGGAAAATGGTCTGTTTTCAAATGCTTTATTTTTGAACGTCAGTTCACATTTGTAGGTGGATCATCAGTGTTAGAGCTAAAATTAGCATGTTTAAAGTGATTTTCATGCTTCCAGGGGCTCGGGAAGTTAATTAAATACCATTTGGAGGCATTTAATGTTCGAGCAAAAACGGCTGATTTTCGACAAAAGAGATAACACCCCCCCATTACGTCATGCTTCAGAAATGTGGAAAATGGTCCGTTTTCAAAAGTTTTATTTTTGAACGTCAGTTCACATTTGTAGGTGGATCATCAGTGTTAGAGCTAAAATTAGCATGTTTAAAGTGATTTTCATGCTTCCAGGGGCTCGGGAAGTGAAATAAATACCATTTGGAGGCATTTAATGTTCGAGCAAAAATGGCTGATTTTCGACAAAAGAGATAACACCCCCCCATTACGTCATGCTTCAGAAATGTGGAAAATGGTCCGTTCTCAAATGTTTTATTTTTGAACGTCAGTTCACATTTGTAGGTGGATCATCAGTGTTAGAGCTAAAATTAGCATGTTTAAAGTGATTTTCATGCTTCAAGGGGCCCAAAACACAAGATTTATGGAATGGTTAAAAGTGCATGAAAATGGCCAATTTACTCACTCTGAGTTCTCAAAAAGGGTTTCTTCACCCCGGGAAGTTAATTAAATACCATTTGGAGGCATTTAATGTTAGAGCAAAAACGGCTGATTTTCGACAAAAGAGATAACACCCCCCCATTACGTCATGCTTCAGAAATGTGGAAAATGGTCCGTTTTCAAATGTTTTATTTTTGAACGTCAGTTCACATTTGTAGGTGGATCATCAGTGTTAGAGCTAAAATTAGCATGTTTAAAGTGATTTTCATGCTTCCACGGGCTCGGGAAGTTAATTAAATACCATTTGGAGGCATTTAATGTTCGAGCAAAAACGGCTGATTTTCGACAAAAGAGATAACACCCCCCCCATTACGTCATGCTTCAGAAATGTGGAAAATGGTCCGTTTTCAAATGTTTTATTTTTGAACGTCAGTTCACATTTGTAGGTGGATCATCAGTGTTAGAGCTAAAATTAGCATGTTTAAAGTGATTTTCATGCTTCCAGGGGCCCAAAACACAAGATTTATGGAATGGTTAAAAGTGCATGAAAATGGCCAATTTACTCACTCTGAGTTCTCAAAAAGGGTTTCTTCACCCCGGGAAGTTAATTAAATACCATTTGGAGGCATTTAATGTTCGAGCAAAAACGGCTGATTTTCGACAAAAGAGATAACACCCCCCCATTACGTCATGCTTCAGAAATGTGGAAAATGGTCCGTTTTCAAATGTTTTATTTTTGAACGTCAGTTCACATTTGTAGGTGGATCATCAGTGTTAGAGCTAAAATTAGCATGTTTAAAGTGATTTTCATGCTTCCAGGGGCTCGGGAAGTTAATTAAATACCATTTGGAGGCATTTAATGTTCGAGCAAAAACGGCTGATTTTCGACAAAAGAGATAACACCCCCCCATTACGTCATGCTTCAGAAATGTGGAAAATGGTCCGTTTTCAAATGTTTTATTTTTGAACGTCAGTTCACATTTGTAGGTGGATCATCAGTGTTAGAGCTAAAATTAGCATGTTTAAAGTGATTTTCATGCTTCCAGGGGCCCAATACACAAGATTTATGGAATGGTTAAAAGTGCATGAAAATGGCCAATTTACTCACTCTGAGTTCTCAAAAAGGGTTTCTTCACCCCGGGAAGTTAATTAAATACCATTTGGAGGCATTTAATGTTCGAGCAAAAACGGCTGATTTTCGACAAAAGAGATAACACCCCCCCATTACGTCATGCTTCAGAAATGTGGAAAATGGTCCGTTTTCAAATGTTTTATTTTTGAACGTCAGTTCACATTTGTAGGTGGATCATCAGTGTTAGAGCTAAAATTAGCATGTTTAAAGTGATTTTCATGCTTCCAGGGGCTCGGGAAGTTAATTAAATACCATTTGGAGGCATTTAATGTTTGAGCAAAAACGGCTGATTTTCGACAAAAGAGATAACACCCCCCCATTACGTCATGCTTCAGAAATGTGGAAAATGGTCCGTTTTCAAATGTTTTATTTTTGAACGTCAGTTCACATTTGTAGGTGGATCATCAGTGTTAGAGCTAAAATTAGCATGTTTAAAGTGATTTTCATGCTTCCAGGGGCCCAAAACACAAGATTTATGGAATGGTTAAAAGTGCATGAAATTGGCCAATTTACTCACTCTGAGTTCTCAAAAAGGGTTTCTTCACCCCGGGAAGTGAAATAAATACCATTTGGAGGCATTTAATGTTCGAGCAAAAACGGCTGATTTTCGACAAAAGAGATAACACCCCCCCATTACGTCATGCTTCAGAAATGTGGAAAATGGTCCGTTTTCAAATGTTTTATTTTTGAACGTCAGTTCACATTTGTAGGTGGATCATCAGTGTTAGAGCTAAAATTAGCATATTTAAAGTGATTTTCATGCTTCCAGGGGCTCGGGAAGTTAATTAAATACCATTTGGAGGCATTTAATGTTCGAGCAAAAACGGCTGATTTTCGACAAAAGAGATAACACCCCCCCATTACGTCATGCTTCAGAAATGTGGAAAATGGTCCGTTTTCAAATGTTTTATTTTTGAACGTCAGTTCACATTTGTAGGTGGATCATCAGTGTTAGAGCTAAAATTAGCATGTTTAAAGTGATTTTCATGCTTCCAGGGGCCCAAAACACAAGATTAATGGAATGGTTAAAAGTGCATGAAAATGGCCAATTTACTCACTCTGAGTTCTCAAAAAGGGTTTCTTCACCCCGGGAAGTGAAATAAATACCATTTGGAGGCATTTAATGTTCGAGCAAAAACGGCTGATTTTCGACAAAAGAGATAACACCCCCCCATTACGTCATGCTTCAGAAATGTGGAAAATGGTCTGTTTTCAAATGTTTTATTTTTGAACGTCAGTTCACATTTGTAGGTGGATCATCAGTGTTAGAGCTAAAATTAGCATGTTTAAAGTGATTTTCATGCTTCCAGGGGCTCGGGAAGTGAAATAAATACCATTTGGAGGCATTTAATGTTCGAGCAAAAACGGCTGATTTTCGACAAAAGAGATAACACCCCCCATTACGTCATGCTTCAGAAATGTGGAAAATGGTCCGTTTTCAAATGTTTTATTTTTGAACGTCAGTTCACATTTGTAGGTGGATCATCAGTGTTAGAGCTAAAATTAGCATGTTTAAAGTGATTTTCATGCTTCCAGGGGCTCGGGAAGTTAATTAAATACCATTTGGAGGCATTTAATGTTCGAGCAAAAACGGCTGATTTTCGACAAAAGAGATAACACCCCCCCATTACGTCATGCTTCAGAAATGTGGAAAATGGTCCGTTTTCAAATGTTTTATTTTTGAACGTCAGTTCACATTTGTAGGTGGATCATCAGTGTTAGAGCTAAAATTAGCATGTTTAAAGTGATTTTCATGCTTCCAGGGGCCCAAAACACAAGATTTATGGAATGGTTAAAAGTGCATGAAAATGGCCAATTTACTCACTCTGAGTTCTCAAAAAGGGTTTCTTCACCCCGGGAAGTGAAATAAATACCATTTGGAGGCATTTAATGTTCGAGCAAAAACGGCTGATTTTCGACAAAAGAGATAACACCCCCCCATTACGTCATGCTTCAGAAATGTGGAAAATGGTCCGTTTTCAAATGTTTTATTTTTGAACGTCAGTTCACATTTGTAGGTGGATCATCAGTGTTAGAGCTAAAATTAGCATGTTTAAAGTGATTTTCATGCTTCCAGGGGCTCGGGAAGTTAATTAAATACCATTTGGAGGCATTTAATGTTCGAGCAAAAACGGCTGATTTTCGACAAAAGAGATAACACCCCCCCATTACGTCATGCTTCAGTAATGTGGAAAATGGTCCGTTTTCAAATGTTTTATTTTTGAACGTCAGTTCACATTTGTAGGTGGATCATCAGTGTTAGAGCTAAAATTAGCATGTTTAAAGTGATTTTCATGCTTCCAGTGGCTCGGCAAGTTAATTAAATACCATTTGGAGGCATTTAATATTCGAGCAAAAACGGCTGATTTTCGACAAAAGAGATAACACCCCCCCATTACGTCATGCTTCAGAAATGTGGAAAATGGTCCGTTTTCAAATGTTTTATTTTTGAACGTCAGTTCACATTTGTAGGTGGATCATCAGTGTTAGAGCTAAAATTAGCATGTTTAAAGTGATTTTCATGCTTCCAGGGGCCCAAAACACAAGATTAATGGAATGGGTAAAAGTGCATGAAAATGGCCAATTTACTCACTCTGAGTTCTCAAAAAGGGTTTCTTCACCCCGGGAAGTGAAATAAATACCATTTGGAGGCATTTAATGTTCGAGCAAAAACGGCTGATTTTCGACAAAAGAGATAACACCCCCCCATTACGTCATGCTTCAGAAATGTGGAAAATGGTCTGTTTTCAAATGTTTTATTTTTGAACGTCAGTTCACATTTGTAGGTGGATCATCAGTGTTAGAGCTAAAATTAGCATGTTTAAAGTGATTTTCATGCTTCCAGGGGCTCGGGAAGTTAATTAAATACCATTTGGAGGCATTTAATGTTCGAGCAAAAATGGCTGATTTTCGACAAAAGAGATAACACCCCCCCATTACGTCATGCTTCAGAAATGTGGAAAATGGTCCGTTTTCAAATGTTTTATTTTTGAACGTCAGTTCACATTTGTAGGTGGATCATCAGTGTTAGAGCTAAAATTAGCATGTTTAAAGTGATTTTCATGCTTCCAGGGGCCCAAAACACAAGATTTATGGAATGGTTAAAAGTGCATGAAAATGGCTAATTTACTCACTCTGAGTTCTCAAAAAGGGTTTCTTCACCCCGGGAAGTTAATTAAATACCATTTAGAGGCATTTAATGTTCGAGCAAAAACGGCTGATTTTCGACAAAAGAGATAACACCCCCCCATTACGTCATGCTTCAGAAATGTGGAAAATGGTCCGTTTTCAAATGTTTTATTTTTGAACGTCAGTTCACATTTGTAGGTGGATCATCAGTGTTAGAGCTAAAATTAGCATGTTTAAAGTGATTTTCATGCTTCCAGGGGCTCGGGAAGTGAAATAAATACCATTTGGAGGCATTTAATGTTCAAGCAAAAACGGCTGATTTTCGACAAAAGAGATAACACCCCCCCATTACGTCATGCTTCAGAAATGTGGAAAATGGTCCGTTTTCAAATGTTTTATTTTTGAACGTCAGTTCACATTTGTAGGTGGATCATCAGTGTTAGAGCTAAAATTAGCATGTTTAAAGTGATTTTCATGCTTCCAGGGGCTCGGGAAGTGAAATAAATACCATTTGGAGGCATTTAATGTTCAAGCAAAAACGGCTGATTTTCGACAAAAGAGATAACACCCCCCCATTACGTCATGCTTCAGAAATGTGGAAAATGGTCCGTTTTCAAATGTTTTATTTTTGAACGTCAGTTCACATTTGTAGGTGGATCATCAGTGTTAGAGCTAAAATTAGCATGTTTAAAGTGATTTTCATGCTTCCAGGGGCTCGGGAAGTTAATTAAATACCATTTGGAGGCATTTAATGTTCGAGCAAAAACGGCTGATTTTCGACAAAAGAGATAACACCCCCCCATTACGTCATGCTTCAGAAATGTGGAAAATGGTCCGTTTTCAAATGTTTTAGTTTTGAACGTCAGTTAACATATGTAGGTGGATCATCAGTGTTAGAGCTAAAATTAGCATGTTTAAAGTGATTTTCATGCTTCCAGGGGCCCAAAACACAAGATTAATGGAATGGTTAAAAGTGCATGAAAATGGCCAATTTACTCACTCTGAGTTCTCAAAAAGGGTTTCTTCACCCCGGGAAGTGAAATAAATACCATTTGGAGGCATTTAATGTTCGAGCAAAAACGGCTGATTTTCGACAAAAGAGATAACACCCCCCCCATTACGTCATGCTTCAGAAATGTGGAAAATGGTCCGTTTTCAAATGTTTTATTTTTGAACGTCAGTTCACATTTGTAGGTGGATCATCAGTGTTAGAGCTAAAATTAGCATGTTTAAAGTGATTTTCATGCTTCCAGGGGCTCGGGAAGTTAATTAAATACCATTTGGAGGCATTTAATGTTCGAGCAAAAACGGCTGATTTATCGACAAAAGAGATAACACCCCCCCATTACGTCATGCTTCAGAAATGTGGAAAATGGTCCGTTTTCAAATGTTTTATTTTTGAACGTCAGTTCACATTTGTAGGTGGATCATCAGTGTTAGAGCTAAAATTAGCATGTTTAAAGTGATTTTCATGCTTCCAGGGGCTCGGGAAGTGAAATAAATACCATTTGGAGGCATTTAATGTTCGAGCAAAAACGGCTGATTTTCGACAAAAGAGATAACACCCCCCCATTACGTCATGCTTCAGAAATGGGGAAAATGGTCCGTTTTCAAATGTTTTATTTTTGAACGTCAGTTCACATTTGTAGGTGGATCATCAGTGTTAGAGCTAAAATTAGCATGTTTAAAGTGATTTTCATGCTTCCAGGGGCTCGGGAAGTTAATTAAATACCATTTGGAGTCATTTAATGTTCGAGCAAAAACGGCTGATTTTCGACAAAAGAGATAACACCCCCCCATTACGTCATGCTTCAGAAATGTGGAAAATGGTCCGTTTTCAAATGTTTTATTTTGAACGTCAGTTCACATTTGTAGGTGGATCATCAGTGTTAGAGCTAAAATTAGCATGTTTAAAGTGATTTTCATGCTTCCAGGGGCCCAAAACACAAGATTAATGGAATGGGTAAAAGTGCATGAAAATGGCCAATTTACTCACTCTGAGTTCTCAAAAAGGGTTTCTTCACCCCGGGAAGTGAAATAAATACCATTTGGAGGCATTTAATGTTCGAGCAAAAACGGCTGATTTTCGACAAAAGAGATAACACCCCCCCATTACGTCATGCTTCAGAAATGTGGAAAATGGTCCGTTTTCAAATGTTTTATTTTTGAACGTCAGTCCACATTTGTAGGTGGATCATCAGTGTTAGAGCTAAAATTAGCATGTTTAAAGTGATTTTCATGCTTCCAGGGGCTTGGGAAGTTAATTAAATACCATTTGGAGGCATTTAATGTTCGAGCAAAAACGGCTGATTTTCGACAAAAGAGATAACACCCCCCCATTACGTCATGCTTCAGAAATGTGGAAAATGGTCCGTTTTCAAATGTTTTATTTTTGAACGTCAGTTCACATTTGTAGGTGGATCATCAGTGTTAGAGCTAAAATTAGCATGTTTAAAGTGATTTTCATGCTTCCAGGGGCCCAAAACACAAGATTTATGGAATGGTTAAAAGTGCATGAAAATGGCCAATTTACTCACTCTGAGTTCTCAAAAAGGGTTTCTTCACCCCGGGAAGTTAATTAAATACCATTTGGAGGCATTTAATGTTCGAGCAAAAACGGCTGATTTTCGACAAAAGAGATAACACCCCCCCATTACGTCATGCTTCAGAAATGTGGAAAATGGTCCGTTTTCAAATGTTTTATTTTTGAACGTCAGTTCACATTTGTAGGTGGATCATCAGTGTTAGAGCTAAAATTAGCATGTTTAAAGTGATTTTCATGCTTCCAGGGGCTCGGGAAGTTAATTAAATACCATTTGGAGGCATTTAATGTTCGAGCAAAAACGGCTGATTTTCGACAAAAGAGATAACACCCCCCCATTACGTCATGCTTCAGAAATGTGGAAAATGGTCCGTTTTCAAATGTTTTATTTTTGAACGTCAGTTCACATTTGTAGGTGGATCATCAGTGTTAGAGCTAAAATTAGCATGTTTAAAGTGATTTTCATGCTTCCAGGGGCTCGGGAAGTGAAATAAATACCATTTGGAGGCATTTAATGTTCGAGCAAAAACGGCTGATTTTCGACAAAAGAGATAACACCCCCCCATTACGTCATGCTTCAGAAATGTGGAAAATGGTCCGTTTTCAAATGTTTTATTTTTGAACGTCAGTTCACATTTGTAGGTGGATCATCAGTGTTAGAGCTAAAATCAGCATGTTTAAAGTGATTTTCATGCTTCCAGGGGCCCAAAACACAAGATTTATGGAATGGTTAAAAGTGCATGAAAATGGCCAATTTACTCACTCTGAGTTCTCAAAAAGGGTTTCTTCACCCCGGGAAGTTAATTAAATACCATTTGGAGGCATTTAATGTTCGAGCAAAAACGGCTGATTTTCGACAAAAGAGATAACACCCCCCCATTACGTCATGCTTCAGAAATGTGGAAAATGGTCCGTTTTCAAATGTTTTATTTTTGAACGTCAGTTCACATTTGTAGGTGGATCATCAGTGTTAGAGCTAAAATTAGCATGTTTAAAGTGATTTTCATGCTTCCAGGGGCTCGGGAAGTTAATTAAATACCATTTGGAGGCATTTAATGTTCGAGCAAAAACGGCTGATTTTCGACAAAAGAGATAACACCCCCCCATTACGTCATGCTTCAGAAATGTGGAAAATGGTCCGTTTTCAAATGTTTTATTTTTGAACGTCAGTTCACATTTGTAGGTGGATCATCAGTGTTAGAGCTAAAATTAGCATGTTTAAAGTGATTTTCATGCTTCCAGGGGCCCAAAACACAAGATTTATGGAATGGTTAAAAGTGCATGAAAATGGCCAATTTACTCACTCTGAGTTCTCAAAAAGGGTTTCTTCACCCCTGGAAGTTAATTAAATACCATTTGGAGGCATTTAATGTTCAAGCAAAAACGGCTGATTTTCGACAAAAGAGATAACACCCCCCCATTACGTCATGCTTCAGAAATGTGGAAAATGGTCCGTTTTCAAATGTTTTATTTTTGAACGTCAGTTCACATTTGTAGGTGGATCATCGGTGTTAGAGCTAAAATTAGCATGTTTAAAGTGATTTTCATGCTTCCAGGGGCTCGGGAAGTTAATTAAATACCATTTGGAGGCATTTAATGTTCGAGCAAAAACGGCTGATTTTCGACAAAAGAGATAACACCCCCCCATTACGTCATGCTTCAGAAATGTGGAAAATGGTCCATTTTCAAATGTTTTATTTTTGAACGTCAGTTCACATTTGTAGGTGGATCATCAGTGTTAGAGCTAAAATTAGCATGTTTAAAGTGATTTTCATGCTTCCAGGGGCCCAAAACACAAGATTAATGGAATGGTTAAAAGTGCATGAAAATGGCCAATTTACTCACTCTGAGTTCTCAAAAAGGGTTTCTTCGCCCCGGGAAGTGAATTAAATACCATTTGGAGGCATTTAATGTTCGAGCAAAAACGGCTGATTTTCGACAAAAGAGATAACACCCCCCCATTACGTCATGCTTCAGAAATGTGGAAAATGGTCCGTTTTCAAATGTTTTATTTTTGAACGTCAGTTCACATTTGTAGGTGGATCATCAGTGTTAGAGCTAAAATTAGCATGTTTAAAGTGATTTTCATGCTTCCAGGGGCTCGGGAAGTTAATTAAATACCATTTGGAGGCATTTAATGTTCGAGCAAAAACGGCTGATTTTCGACAAAAGAGATAACACCCCCCCATTACGTCATGCTTCAGAAATGTGGAAAATGGTCCGTGTTCAAATGTTTTATTTTTGAACGTCAGTTCACATTTGTAGGTGGATCATCAGTGTTAGAGCTAAAATTAGCATGTTTAAAGTGATTTTCATGCTTCCAGGGGCCCAAAACACAAGATTTATGGAATGGTTAAAAGTGCATGAAAATGGCCAATTTACTCACTCTGAGTTCTCAAAAAGGGTTTCTTCACCCCGGGAAGTTAATTAAATACCATTTGGAGGCATTTAATGTTCGAGCAAAAACGGCTGATTTTCGACAAAAGAGATAACACCCCCCCATTACGTCATGCTTCAGAAATGTGGAAAATGGTCCGTTTTCAAATGTTTTATTTTTGAACGTCAGTTCACATTTGTAGGTGGATCATCAGTGTTAGAGCTAAAATTAGCATGTTTAAAGTGATTTTCATGCTTCCAGGGGCTCGGGAAGTTAATTAAATACCATTTGGAGGCATTTAATGTTCGAGCAAAAACGGCTGATTTTCGACAAAAGAGATAACACCCCCCCATTACGTCATGCTTCAGAAATGTGGAAAATGGTCCGTTTTCAAATGTTTTATTTTTGAACGTCAGTTCACATTTGTAGGTGGATCATCAGTGTTAGAGCTAAAATTAGCATGTTTAAAGTGATTTTCATGCTTCCAGGGGCTCGGGAAGTTAATTAAATACCATTTGGAGGCATTTAATGTTCGAGCAAAAACGCCTGATTTTCGACAAAAGAGATAACACCCCCCCATTACGTCATGCTTCAGAAATGTGGAAAATGGTCTGTTTTCAAATGCTTTATTTTTGAACGTCAGTTCACATTTGTAGGTGGATCATCAGTGTTAGAGCTAAAATTAGCATGTTTAAAGTGATTTTCATGCTTCCAGGGGCTCGGGAAGTTAATTAAATACCATTTGGAGGCATTTAATGTTCGAGCAAAAACGGCTGATTTTCGACAAAAGAGATAACACCCCCCCATTACGTCATGCTTCAGAAATGTGGAAAATGGTCCGTTTTCAAAAGTTTTATTTTTGAACGTCAGTTCACATTTGTAGGTGGATCATCAGTGTTAGAGCTAAAATTAGCATGTTTAAAGTGATTTTCATGCTTCCAGGGGCTCGGGAAGTGAAATAAATACCATTTGGAGGCATTTAATGTTCGAGCAAAAACGGCTGATTTTCGACAAAAGAGATAACACCCCCCCATTACGTCATGCTTCAGAAATGTGGAAAATGGTCCGTTCTCAAATGTTTTATTTTTGAACGTCAGTTCACATTTGTAGGTGGATCATCAGTGTTAGAGCTAAAATTAGCATGTTTAAAGTGATTTTCATGCTTCAAGGGGCCCAAAACACAAGATTTATGGAATGGTTAAAAGTGCATGAAAATGGCCAATTTACTCACTCTGAGTTCTCAAAAAGGGTTTCTTCACCCCGGGAAGTTAATTAAATACCATTTGGAGGCATTTAATGTTAGAGCAAAAACGGCTGATTTTCGACAAAAGAGATAACACCCCCCCATTACGTCATGCTTCAGAAATGTGGAAAATGGTCCGTTTTCAAATGTTTTATTTTTGAACGTCAGTTCACATTTGTAGGTGGATCATCAGTGTTAGAGCTAAAATTAGCATGTTTAAAGTGATTTTCATGCTTCCACGGGCTCGGGAAGTTAATTAAATACCATTTGGAGGCATTTAATGTTCGAGCAAAAACGGCTGATTTTCGACAAAAGAGATAACACCCCCCCCATTACGTCATGCTTCAGAAATGTGGAAAATGGTCCGTTTTCAAATGTTTTATTTTTGAACGTCAGTTCACATTTGTAGGTGGATCATCAGTGTTAGAGCTAAAATTAGCATGTTTAAAGTGATTTTCATGCTTCCAGGGGCCCAAAACACAAGATTTATGGAATGGTTAAAAGTGCATGAAAATGGCCAATTTACTCACTCTGAGTTCTCAAAAAGGGTTTCTTCACCCAGGGAAGTTAATTAAATACCATTTGGAGGCATTTAATGTTCGAGCAAAAACGGCTGATTTTCGACAAAAGAGATAACACCCCCCCATTACGTCATGCTTCAGAAATGTGGAAAATGGTCCGTTTTCAAATGTTTTATTTTTGAACGTCAGTTCACATTTGTAGGTGGATCATCAGTGTTAGAGCTAAAATTAGCATGTTTAAAGTGATTTTCATGCTTCCAGGGGCTCGGGAAGTTAATTAAATACCATTTGGAGGCATTTAATGTTCGAGCAAAAACGGCTGATTTTCGACAAAAGAGATAACACCCCCCCATTACGTCATGCTTCAGAAATGTGGAAAATGGTCCGTTTTCAAATGTTTTATTTTTGAACGTCAGTTCACATTTGTAGGTGGATCATCAGTGTTAGAGCTAAAATTAGCATGTTTAAAGTGATTTTCATGCTTCCAGGGGCCCAATACACAAGATTTATGGAATGGTTAAAAGTGCATGAAAATGGCCAATTTACTCACTCTGAGTTCTCAAAAAGGGTTTCTTCACCCCGGGAAGTTAATTAAATACCATTTGGAGGCATTTAATGTTCGAGCAAAAACGGCTGATTTTCGACAAAAGAGATAACACCCCCCCATTACGTCATGCTTCAGAAATGTGGAAAATGGTCCGTTTTCAAATGTTTTATTTTTGAACGTCAGTTCACATTTGTAGGTGGATCATCAGTGTTAGAGCTAAAATTAGCATGTTTAAAGTGATTTTCATGCTTCCAGGGGCTCGGGAAGTTAATTAAATACCATTTGGAGGCATTTAATGTTTGAGCAAAAACGGCTGATTTTCGACAAAAGAGATAACACCCCCCCATTACGTCATGCTTCAGAAATGTGGAAAATGGTCCGTTTTCAAATGTTTTATTTTTGAACGTCAGTTCACATTTGTAGGTGGATCATCAGTGTTAGAGCTAAAATTAGCATGTTTAAAGTGATTTTCATGCTTCCAGGGGCCCAAAACACAAGATTTATGGAATGGTTAAAAGTGCATGAAATTGGCCAATTTACTCACTCTGAGTTCTCAAAAAGGGTTTCTTCACCCCGGGAAGTGAAATAAATACCATTTGGAGGCATTTAATGTTCGAGCAAAAACGGCTGATTTTCGACAAAAGAGATAACACCCCCCCATTACGTCATGCTTCAGAAATGTGGAAAATGGTCCGTTTTCAAATGTTTTATTTTTGAACGTCAGTTCACATTTGTAGGTGGATCATCAGTGTTAGAGCTAAAATTAGCATATTTAAAGTGATTTTCATGCTTCCAGGGGCTCGGGAAGTTAATTAAATACCATTTGGAGGCATTTAATGTTCGAGCAAAAACGGCTGATTTTCGACAAAAGAGATAACACCCCCCCATTACGTCATGCTTCAGAAATGTGGAAAATGGTCCGTTTTCAAATGTTTTATTTTTGAACGTCAGTTCACATTTGTAGGTGGATCATCAGTGTTAGAGCTAAAATTAGCATGTTTAAAGTGATTTTCATGCTTCCAGGGGCCCAAAACACAAGATTAATGGAATGGTTAAAAGTGCATGAAAATGGCCAATTTACTCACTCTGAGTTCTCAAAAAGGGTTTCTTCACCCCGGGAAGTGAAATAAATACCATTTGGAGGCATTTAATGTTCGAGCAAAAACGGCTGATTTTCGACAAAAGAGATAACACCCCCCCATTACGTCATGCTTCAGAAATGTGGAAAATGGTCTGTTTTCAAATGTTTTATTTTTGAACGTCAGTTCACATTTGTAGGTGGATCATCAGTGTTAGAGCTAAAATTAGCATGTTTAAAGTGATTTTCATGCTTCCAGGGGCTCGGGAAGTGAAATAAATACCATTTGGAGGCATTTAATGTTCGAGCAAAAACGGCTGATTTTCGACAAAAGAGATAACACCCCCCCATTACGTCATGCTTCAGAAATGTGGAAAATGGTCCGTTTTCAAATGTTTTATTTTTGAACGTCAGTTCACATTTGTAGGTGGATCATCAGTGTTAGAGCTAAAATTAGCATGTTTAAAGTGATTTTCATGCTTCCAGGGGCTCGGGAAGTTAATTAAATACCATTTGGAGGCATTTAATGTTCGAGCAAAAACGGCTGATTTTCGACAAAAGAGATAACACCCCCCCATTACGTCATGCTTCAGAAATGTGGAAAATGGTCCGTTTTCAAATGTTTTATTTTTGAACGTCAGTTCACATTTGTAGGTGGATCATCAGTGTTAGAGCTAAAATTAGCATGTTTAAAGTGATTTTCATGCTTCCAGGGGCCCAAAACACAAGATTTATGGAATGGTTAAAAGTGCATGAAAATGGCCAATTTACTCACTCTGAGTTCTCAAAAAGGGTTTCTTCACCCCGGGAAGTGAAATAAATACCATTTGGAGGCATTTAATGTTCGAGCAAAAACGGCTGATTTTCGACAAAAGAGATAACACCCCCCCATTACGTCATGCTTCAGAAATGTGGAAAATGGTCCGTTTTCAAATGTTTTATTTTTGAACGTCAGTTCACATTTGTAGGTGGATCATCAGTGTTAGAGCTAAAATTAGCATGTTTAAAGTGATTTTCATGCTTCCAGGGGCTCGGGAAGTTAATTAAATACCATTTGGAGGCATTTAATGTTCGAGCAAAAACGGCTGATTTTCGACAAAAGAGATAACACCCCCCCATTACGTCATGCTTCAGTAATGTGGAAAATGGTCCGTTTTCAAATGTTTTATTTTTGAACGTCAGTTCACATTTGTAGGTGGATCATCAGTGTTAGAGCTAAAATTAGCATGTTTAAAGTGATTTTCATGCTTCCAGTGGCTCGGCAAGTTAATTAAATACCATTTGGAGGCATTTAATATTCGAGCAAAAACGGCTGATTTTCGACAAAAGAGATAACACCCCCCCATTACGTCATGCTTCAGAAATGTGGAAAATGGTCCGTTTTCAAATGTTTTATTTTTGAACGTCAGTTCACATTTGTAGGTGGATCATCAGTGTTAGAGCTAAAATTAGCATGTTTAAAGTGATTTTCATGCTTCCAGGGGCCCAAAACACAAGATTAATGGAATGGGTAAAAGTGCATGAAAATGGCCAATTTACTCACTCTGAGTTCTCAAAAAGGGTTTCTTCACCCCGGGAAGTGAAATAAATACCATTTGGAGGCATTTAATGTTCGAGCAAAAACGGCTGATTTTCGACAAAAGAGATAACACCCCCCCATTACGTCATGCTTCAGAAATGTGGAAAATGGTCTGTTTTCAAATGTTTTATTTTTGAACGTCAGTTCACATTTGTAGGTGGATCATCAGTGTTAGAGCTAAAATTAGCATGTTTAAAGTGATTTTCATGCTTCCAGGGGCTCGGGAAGTTAATTAAATACCATTTGGAGGCATTTAATGTTCGAGCAAAAATGGCTGATTTTCGACAAAAGAGATAACACCCCCCCATTACGTCATGCTTCAGAAATGTGGAAAATGGTCCGTTTTCAAATGTTTTATTTTTGAACGTCAGTTCACATTTGTAGGTGGATCATCAGTGTTAGAGCTAAAATTAGCATGTTTAAAGTGATTTTCATGCTTCCAGGGGCCCAAAACACAAGATTTATGGAATGGTTAAAAGTGCATGAAAATGGCTAATTTACTCACTCTGAGTTCTCAAAAAGGGTTTCTTCACCCCGGGAAGTTAATTAAATACCATTTAGAGGCATTTAATGTTCGAGCAAAAACGGCTGATTTTCGACAAAAGAGATAACACCCCCCCATTACGTCATGCTTCAGAAATGTGGAAAATGGTCCGTTTTCAAATGTTTTATTTTTGAACGTCAGTTCACATTTGTAGGTGGATCATCAGTGTTAGAGCTAAAATTAGCATGTTTAAAGTGATTTTCATGCTTCCAGGGGCTCGGGAAGTGAAATAAATACCATTTGGAGGCATTTAATGTTCAAGCAAAAACGGCTGATTTTCGACAAAAGAGATAACACCCCCCCATTACGTCATGCTTCAGAAATGTGGAAAATGGTCCGTTTTCAAATGTTTTATTTTTGAACGTCAGTTCACATTTGTAGGTGGATCATCAGTGTTAGAGCTAAAATTAGCATGTTTAAAGTGATTTTCATGCTTCCAGGGGCTCGGGAAGTGAAATAAATACCATTTGGAGGCATTTAATGTTCAAGCAAAAACGGCTGATTTTCGACAAAAGAGATAACACCCCCCCATTACGTCATGCTTCAGAAATGTGGAAAATGGTCCGTTTTCAAATGTTTTATTTTTGAACGTCAGTTCACATTTGTAGGTGGATCATCAGTGTTAGAGCTAAAATTAGCATGTTTAAAGTGATTTTCATGCTTCCAGGGGCTCGGGAAGTTAATTAAATACCATTTGGAGGCATTTAATGTTCGAGCAAAAACGGCTGATTTTCGACAAAAGAGATAACACCCCCCCATTACGTCATGCTTCAGAAATGTGGAAAATGGTCCGTTTTCAAATGTTTTAGTTTTGAACGTCAGTTAACATATGTAGGTGGATCATCAGTGTTAGAGCTAAAATTAGCATGTTTAAAGTGATTTTCATGCTTCCAGGGGCCCAAAACACAAGATTAATGGAATGGTTAAAAGTGCATGAAAATGGCCAATTTACTCACTCTGAGTTCTCAAAAAGGGTTTCTTCACCCCGGGAAGTGAAATAAATACCATTTGGAGGCATTTAATGTTCGAGCAAAAACGGCTGATTTTCGACAAAAGAGATAACACCCCCCCCATTACGTCATGCTTCAGAAATGTGGAAAATGGTCCGTTTTCAAATGTTTTATTTTTGAACGTCAGTTCACATTTGTAGGTGGATCATCAGTGTTAGAGCTAAAATTAGCATGTTTAAAGTGATTTTCATGCTTCCAGGGGCTCGGGAAGTTAATTAAATACCATTTGGAGGCATTTAATGTTCGAGCAAAAACGGCTGATTTATCGACAAAAGAGATAACACCCCCCCATTACGTCATGCTTCAGAAATGTGGAAAATGGTCCGTTTTCAAATGTTTTATTTTTGAACGTCAGTTCACATTTGTAGGTGGATCATCAGTGTTAGAGCTAAAATTAGCATGTTTAAAGTGATTTTCATGCTTCCAGGGGCTCGGGAAGTGAAATAAATACCATTTGGAGGCATTTAATGTTCGAGCAAAAACGGCTGATTTTCGACAAAAGAGATAACACCCCCCCATTACGTCATGCTTCAGAAATGGGGAAAATGGTCCGTTTTCAAATGTTTTATTTTTGAACGTCAGTTCACATTTGTAGGTGGATCATCAGTGTTAGAGCTAAAATTAGCATGTTTAAAGTGATTTTCATGCTTCCAGGGGCTCGGGAAGTTAATTAAATACCATTTGGAGGCATTTAATGTTCGAGCAAAAACGGCTGATTTTCGACAAAAGAGATAACACCCCCCCATTACGTCATGCTTCAGAAATGTGGAAAATGGTCCGTTTTCAAATGTTTTATTTTGAACGTCAGTTCACATTTGTAGGTGGATCATCAGTGTTAGAGCTAAAATTAGCATGTTTAAAGTGATTTTCATGCTTCCAGGGGCCCAAAACACAAGATTAATGGAATGGGTAAAAGTGCATGAAAATGGCCAATTTACTCACTCTGAGTTCTCAAAAAGGGTTTCTTCACCCCGGGAAGTGAAATAAATACCATTTGGAGGCATTTAATGTTCGAGCAAAAACGGCTGATTTTCGACAAAAGAGATAACACCCCCCCATTACGTCATGCTTCAGAAATGTGGAAAATGGTCCGTTTTCAAATGTTTTATTTTTGAACGTCAGTCCACATTTGTAGGTGGATCATCAGTGTTAGAGCTAAAATTAGCATGTTTAAAGTGATTTTCATGCTTCCAGGGGCTTGGGAAGTTAATTAAATACCATTTGGAGGCATTTAATGTTCGAGCAAAAACGGCTGATTTTCGACAAAAGAGATAACACCCCCCCATTACGTCATGCTTCAGAAATGTGGAAAATGGTCCGTTTTCAAATGTTTTATTTTTGAACGTCAGTTCACATTTGTAGGTGGATCATCAGTGTTAGAGCTAAAATTAGCATGTTTAAAGTGATTTTCATGCTTCCAGGGGCCCAAAACACAAGATTTATGGAATGGTTAAAAGTGCATGAAAATGGCCAATTTACTCACTCTGAGTTCTCAAAAAGGGTTTCTTCACCCCGGGAAGTTAATTAAATACCATTTGGAGGCATTTAATGTTCGAGCAAAAACGGCTGATTTTCGACAAAAGAGATAACACCCCCCCATTACGTCATGCTTCAGAAATGTGGAAAATGGTCCGTTTTCAAATGTTTTATTTTTGAACGTCAGTTCACATTTGTAGGTGGATCATCAGTGTTAGAGCTAAAATTAGCATGTTTAAAGTGATTTTCATGCTTCCAGGGGCTCGGGAAGTTAATTAAATACCATTTGGAGGCATTTAATGTTCGAGCAAAAACGGCTGATTTTCGACAAAAGAGATAACACCCCCCCATTACGTCATGCTTCAGAAATGTGGAAAATGGTCCGTTTTCAAATGTTTTATTTTTGAACGTCAGTTCACATTTGTAGGTGGATCATCAGTGTTAGAGCTAAAATTAGCATGTTTAAAGTGATTTTCATGCTTCCAGGGGCTCGGGAAGTGAAATAAATACCATTTGGAGGCATTTAATGTTCGAGCAAAAACGGCTGATTTTCGACAAAAGAGATAACACCCCCCCATTACGTCATGCTTCAGAAATGTGGAAAATGGTCCGTTTTCAAATGTTTTATTTTTGAACGTCAGTTCACATTTGTAGGTGGATCATCAGTGTTAGAGCTAAAATCAGCATGTTTAAAGTGATTTTCATGCTTCCAGGGGCCCAAAACACAAGATTTATGGAATGGTTAAAAGTGCATGAAAATGGCCAATTTACTCACTCTGAGTTCTCAAAAAGGGTTTCTTCACCCCGGGAAGTTAATTAAATACCATTTGGAGGCATTTAATGTTCGAGCAAAAACGGCTGATTTTCGACAAAAGAGATAACACCCCCCCATTACGTCATGCTTCAGAAATGTGGAAAATGGTCCGTTTTCAAATGTTTTATTTTTGAACGTCAGTTCACATTTGTAGGTGGATCATCAGTGTTAGAGCTAAAATTAGCATGTTTAAAGTGATTTTCATGCTTCCAGGGGCTCGGGAAGTTAATTAAATACCATTTGGAGGCATTTAATGTTCGAGCAAAAACGGCTGATTTTCGACAAAAGAGATAACACCCCCCCATTACGTCATGCTTCAGAAATGTGGAAAATGGTCCGTTTTCAAATGTTTTATTTTTGAACGTCAGTTCACATTTGTAGGTGGATCATCAGTGTTAGAGCTAAAATTAGCATGTTTAAAGTGATTTTCATGCTTCCAGGGGCTCGGGAAGTGAAATAAATACCATTTGGAGGCATTTAATGTTCGAGCAAAAACGGCTGATTTTCGACAAAAGAGATAACACCCCCCCATTACAGCATGCTTCAGAAATGTGGAAAATGGTCCGTTTTCAAATGTTTTATTTTTGAACGTCAGTTCACATTTGTAGGTGGATCATCAGTGTTAGAGCTAAAATTAGCATGTTTAAAGTGATTTTCATGCTTCCAGGGGCTCGGGAAGTTAATTAAATACCATTTGGAGGCATTTAATGTTCGAGCAAAAACGGCTGATTTTCGACAAAAGAGATAACACCCCCCCATTACGTCATGCTTCAGAAATGTGGAAAATGGTCCGTTTTCAAATGTTTTATTTTTGAACGTCAGTTCACATTTGTAGGTGGATCATCAGTGTTAGAGCTAAAATTAGCATGTTTAAAGTGATTTTCATGCTTCCAGGGGCCCAAAACACAAGATTAATGGAATGGTTAAAAGTGCATGAAAATGGCCAATTTACTCACTCTGAGTTCTCAAAAAGGGTTTCTTCGCCCCGGGAAGTGAAATAAATACCATTTGGAGGCATTTAATGTTCGAGCAAAAACGGCTGATTTTCGACAAAAGAGATAACACCCCCCCATTACATCATGCTTCAGAAATGTGGAAAATGGTCCGTTTTCAAATGTTTTATTTTTGAACGTCAGTTCACATTTGTAGGTGGATCATCAGTGTTAGAGCTAAAATTAGCATGTTTAAAGTGATTTTCATGCTTCCAGGGGCTCGGGAAGTTAATTAAATACCATTTGGAGGCATTTAATGTTCGAGCAAAAACGCCTGATTTTCGACAAAAGAGATAACACCCCCCCATTACGTCATGCTTCAGAAATGTGGAAAATGGTCTGTTTTCAAATGTTTTATTTTTGAACGTCAGTTCACATTTGTAGGTGGATCATCAGTGTTAGAGCTAAAATTAGCATGTTTAAAGTGATTTTCATGCTTCCAGGGGCTCGGGAAGTTAATTAAATACCATTTGGAGGCATTTAATGTTCGAGCAAAAACGGCTGATTTTCGACAAAAGAGATAACACCCCCCCATTACGTCATGCTTCAGAAATGTGGAAAATGGTCCGTTTTCAAATGTTTTATTTTTGAACGTCAGTTCACATTTGTAGGTGGATCATCAGTGTTAGAGCTAAAATTAGCATGTTTAAAGTGATTTTCATGCTTCCAGGGGCTCGGGAAGTGAAATAAATACCATTTAGAGGCATTTAATGTTCGAGCAAAAACGGCTGATTTTCGACAAAAGAGATAACACCCCCCCATTACGTCATGCTTCAGAAATGTGGAAAATGGTCCGTTCTCAAATGTTTTATTTTTGAACGTCAGTTCACATTTGTAGGTGGATCATCAGTGTTAGAGCTAAAATTAGCATGTTTAAAGTGATTTTCATGCTTCCAGGGGCCCAAAACACAAGATTTATGGAATGGTTAAAAGTGCATGAAAATGGCCAATTTACTCACTCTGAGTTCTCAAAAAGGGTTTCTTCACCCCGGGAAGTTAATTAAATACCATTTGGAGGCATTTAATGTTCGAGCAAAAACGGCTGATTTTCGACAAAAGAGATAACACCCCCCCATTACGTCATGCTTCAGAAATTTGGAAAATGGTCCGTTTTCAAATGTTTTATTTTTGAACGTCAGTTCACATTTGTAGGTGGATCATCAGTGTTAGAGCTAAAATTAGCATGTTTAAAGTGATTTTCATGCTTCCAGGGGCTCGGGAAGTTAATTAAATACCATTTGGAGGCATTTAATGTTCGAGCAAAAACGGCTGATTTTCGACAAAAGAGATAACACCCCCCCCATTACGTCATGCTTCAGAAATGTGGAAAATGGTCCGTTTTCAAATGTTTTATTTTTGAACGTCAGTTCACATTTGTAGGTGGATCATCAGTGTTAGAGCTAAAATTAGCATGTTTAAAGTGATTTTCATGCTTCCAGGGGCCCAAAACACAAGATTTATGGAATGGTTAAAAGTGCATGAAAATGGCCAATTTACTCACTCTGAGTTCTCAAAAAGGGTTTCTTCACCCCGGGAAGTTAATTAAATACCATTTGGAGGCATTTAATGTTCGAGCAAAAACGGCTGATTTTCGACAAAAGAGATAACACCCCCCCATTACGTCATGCTTCAGAAATGTGGAAAATGGTCCGTTTTCAAATGTTTTATTTTTGAACGTCAGTTCACATTTGTAGGTGGATCATCAGTGTTAGAGCTAAAATTAGCATGTTTAAAGTGATTTTCATGCTTCCAGGGGCTCGGGAAGTTAATTAAATACCATTTGGAGGCATTTAATGTTCGAGCAAAAACGGCTGATTTTCGACAAAAGAGATAACACCCCCCCATTACGTCATGCTTCAGAAATGTGGAAAATGGTCCGTTTTCAAATGTTTTATTTTTGAACGTCAGTTCACATTTGTAGGTGGATCATCAGTGTTAGAGCTAAAATTAGCATGTTTAAAGTGATTTTCATGCTTCCAGGGGCCCAAAACACAAGATTTATGGAATGGTTAAAAGTGCATGAAAATGGCCAATTTACTCACTCTGAGTTCTCAAAAAGGGTTTCTTCACCCCGGGAAGTTAATTAAATACCATTTGGAGGCATTTAATGTTCGAGCAAAAACGGCTGATTTTCGACAAAAGAGATAACACCCCCCCATTACGTCATGCTTCAGAAATGTGGAAAATGGTCCGTTTTCAAATGTTTTATTTTTGAACGTCAGTTCACATTTGTAGGTGGATCATCAGTGTTAGAGCTAAAATTAGCATGTTTAAAGTGATTTTCATGCTTCCAGCGGCTCGGGAAGTTAATTAAATACCATTTGGAGGCATTTAATGTTCGAGCAAAAACGGCTGATTTTCGACAAAAGAGATAACACCCCCCCATTACGTCATGCTTCAGAAATGTGGAAAATGGTCCGTTTTCAAATGTTTTATTTTTGAACGTCAGTTCACATTTGTAGGTGGATCATCAGTGTTAGAGCTAAAATTAGCATGTTTAAAGTGATTTTCATGCTTCCAGGGGCTCGGGAAGTGAAATAAATACCATTTGGAGGCATTTAATGTTCAAGCAAAAACGGCTGATTTTCGACAAAAGAGATAACACCCCCCCATTACGTCATGCTTCAGAAATGTGGAAAATGGTCCGTTTTCAAATGTTTTATTTTTGAACGTCAGTTCACATTTGTAGGTGGATCATCAGTGTTAGAGCTAAAATTAGCATGTTTAAAGTGATTTTCATGCTTCCAGGGGCTTGGGAAGTTAATTAAATACCATTTGGAGGCATTTAATGTTCGAGCAAAAACGGCTGATTTTCGACAAAAGAGATAACACCCCCCTATTACGTCATGCTTCAGAAATGTGGAAAATGGTCCGTTTTCAAATGTTTTAGTTTTGAACGTCAGTTAACATATGTAGGTGGATCATCAGTGTTAGAGCTAAAATTAGCATGTTTAAAGTGATTTTCATGCTTCCAGGGGCCCAAAACACAAGATTAATGGAATGGTTAAAAGTGCATGAAAATGGCCAATTTACTCACTCTGAGTTCTCAAAAAGGGTTTCTTCACCCCGGGAAGTGAAATAAATACCATTTGGAGGCATTTAATGTTCGAGCAAAAACGGCTGATTTTCGACAAAAGAGATAACACCCCCCCATTACGTCATGCTTCAGAAATGTGGAAAATGGTCCGTTTTCAAATGTTTTATTTTTGAACGTCAGTTCACATTTGTAGGTGGATCATCAGTGTTAGAGCTAAAATTAGCATGTTTAAAGTGATTTTCATGCTTCCAGGGGCTCGGGAAGTGAAATAAATACCATTTGGAGGCATTTAATGTTCGAGCAAAAACGGCTGATTTTCGACTAAAGAGATAACACCCCCCCATTACGTCATGCTTCAGAAATGTGGAAAATGGTCCGTTTTCAAATGTTTTATTTTTGAACGTCAGTTCACATTTGTAGGTGGATCATCAGTGTTAGAGCTAAAATTAGCATGTTTAAAGTGATTTTCATGCTTCCAGGGGCTCGGGAAGTTAATTAAATACCATTTGGAGGCATTTAATGTTCGAGCAAAAACGGCTGATTTATCGACAAAAGAGATAACACCCCCCCATTACGTCATGCTTCAGAAATGTGGAAAATGGTCCGTTTTCAAATGTTTTATTTTTGAACGTCAGTTCACATTTGTAGGTGGATCATCAGTGTTAGAGCTAAAATTAGCATGTTTAAAGTGATTTTCATGCTTCCAGGGGCTCGGGAAGTGAAATAAATACCATTTGGAGGCATTTAATGTTCGAGCAAAAACGGCTGATTTTCGACAAAAGAGATAACACCCCCCCATTACGTCATGCTTCAGAAATGGGGAAAATGGTCCGTTTTCAAATGTTTTATTTTTGAACGTCAGTTCACATTTGTAGGTGGATCATCAGTGTTAGAGCTAAAATTAGCATGTTTAAAGTGATTTTCATGCTTCCAGGGGCTCGGGAAGTTAATTAAATACCATTTGGAGGCATTTAATGTTCGAGCAAAAACGGCTGATTTTCGACAAAAGAGATAACACCCCCCCATTACGTCATGCTTCAGAAATGTGGAAAATGGTCCGTTTTCAAATGTTTTATTTTGAACGTCAGTTCACATTTGTAGGTGGATCATCAGTGTTAGAGCTAAAATTAGCATGTTTAAAGTGATTTTCATGCTTCCAGGGGCCCAAAACACAAGATTAATGGAATGGGTAAAAGTGCATGAAAATGGCCAATTTACTCACTCTGAGTTCTCAAAAAGGGTTTCTTCACCCCGGGAAGTGAAATAAATACCATTTGGAGGCATTTAATGTTCGAGCAAAAACGGCTGATTTTCGACAAAAGAGATAACACCCCCCCATTACGTCATGCTTCAGAAATGTGGAAAATGGTCCGTTTTCAAATGTTTTATTTTTGAACGTCAGTCCACATTTGTAGGTGGATCATCAGTGTTAGAGCTAAAATTAGCATGTTTAAAGTGATTTTCATGCTTCCAGGGGCTTGGGAAGTTAATTAAATACCATTTGGAGGCATTTAATGTTCGAGCAAAAACGGCTGATTTTCGACAAAAGAGATAACACCCCCCCATTACGTCATGCTTTAGAAATGTGGAAAATGGTCCGTTTTCAAATGTTTTATTTTTGAACGTCAGTTCACATTTGTAGGTGGATCATCAGTGTTAGAGCTAAAATTAGCATGTTTAAAGTGATTTTCATGCTTCCAGGGGCTCGGGAAGTTAATTAAATACCATTTGGAGGCATTTAATGTTCGAGCAAAAACGGCTGATTTTCGACAAAAGAGATAACACCCCCCCATTACGTCATGCTTCAGAAATGTGGAAAATGGTCCGTTTTCAAATGTTTTATTTTTGAACGTCAGTTCACATTTGTAGGTGGATCATCAGTGTTAGAGCTAAAATTAGCATGTTTAAAGTGATTTTCATGCTTCCAGGGGCTCGGGAAGTGAAATAAATACCATTTGGAGGCATTTAATGTTCGAGCAAAAACGGCTGATTTTCGACAAAAGAGATAACACCCCCCCATTACGTCATGCTTCAGAAATGTGGAAAATGGTCCGTTTTCAAATGTTTTATTTTTGAACGTCAGTTCACATTTGTAGGTGGATCATCAGTGTTAGAGCTAAAATTAGCATGTTTAAAGTGATTTTCATGCTTCCAGGGGCCCAAAACACAAGATTTATGGAATGGTTAAAAGTGCATGAAAATGGCCAATTTACTCACTCTGAGTTCTCAAAAAGGGTTTCTTCACCCCGGGAAGTTAATTAAATACCATTTGGAGGCATTTAATGTTCGAGCAAAAACGGCTGATTTTCGACAAAAGAGATGACACCCCCCCATTACGTCATGCTTCAGAAATGTGGAAAATGGTCCGTTTTCAAATGTTTTATTTTTGAACGTCAGTTCACATTTGTAGGTGGATCATCAGTGTTAGAGCTAAAATTAGCATGTTTAAAGTGATTTTCATGCTTCCAGGGGCTCGGGAAGTTAATTAAATACCATTTGGAGGCATTTAATGTTCGAGCAAAAACGGCTGATTTTCGACAAAAGAGATAACACCCCCCCATTACGTCATGCTTCAGAAATGTGGAAAATGGTCCGTTTTCAAATGTTTTATTTTTGAACGTCAGTTCACATTTGTAGGTGGATCATCAGTGTTAGAGCTAAAATTAGCATGTTTAAAGTGATTTTCATGCTTCCAGGGGCTCGGGAAGTGAAATAAATACCATTTGGAGGCATTTAATGTTCGAGCAAAAACGGCTGATTTTCGACAAAAGAGATAACACCCCCCCATTACAGCATGCTTCAGAAATGTGGAAAATGGTCCGTTTTCAAATGTTTTATTTTTGAACGTCAGTTCACATTTGTAGGTGGATCATCAGTGTTAGAGCTAAAATTAGCATGTTTAAAGTGATTTTCATGCTTCCAGGGGCTCGGGAAGTTAATTAAATACCATTTGGAGGCATTTAATGTTCGAGCAAAAACGGCTGATTTTCGACAAAAGAGATAACACCCCCCCATTACGTCATGCTTCAGAAATGTGGAAAATGGTCCGTTTTCAAATGTTT
The DNA here is from genome assembly GCF_964263255.1 of Lissotriton vulgaris. Classification (NCBI taxonomy): domain Eukaryota; kingdom Metazoa; phylum Chordata; class Amphibia; order Caudata; family Salamandridae; genus Lissotriton; species Lissotriton vulgaris. Next base: position 548,899 of record NW_028252192.1, read on the forward strand.
TATTTTTGAACGTCAGTTCACATTTGTAGGTGGATCATCAGTGTTAGAGCTAAAATTAGCATGTTTAAAGTGATTTTCATGCTTCCAGGGGCTCGGGAAGTTAATTAAATACCATTTGGAGGCATTTAATGTTCGAGCAAAAACGCCTGATTTTCGACAAAAGAGATAACACCCCCCCATTACGTCATGCTTCAGAAATGTGGAAAATGGTCTGTTTTCAAATGTTTTATTTTTGAACGTCAGTTCACATTTGTAGGTGGATCATCAGTGTTAGAGCTAAAATTAGCATGTTTAAAGTGATTTTCATGCTTCCAGGGGCTCGGGAAGTTAATTAAATACCATTTGGAGGCATTTAATGTTCGAGCAAAAACGGCTGATTTTCGACAAAAGAGATAACACCCCCCCATTACGTCATGCTTCAGAAATGTGGAAAATGGTCCGTTTTCAAATGTTTTATTTTTGAACGTCAGTTCACATTTGTAGGTGGATCATCAGTGTTAGAGCTAAAATTAGCATGTTTAAAGTGATTTTCATGCTTCCAGGGGCTCGGGAAGTGAAATAAATACCATTTGGAGGCATTTAATGTTCGAGCAAAAACGGCTGATTTTCGACTAAAGAGATAACACCCCCCCATTACGTCATGCTTCAGAAATGTGGAAAATGGTCCGTTTTCAAATGTTTTATTTTTGAACGTCAGTTCACATTTGTAGGTGGATCATCAGTGTTAGAGCTAAAATTAGCATGTTTAAAGTGATTTTCATGCTTCCAGGGGCTCGGGAAGTTAATTAAATACCATTTGGAGGCATTTAATGTTCGAGCAAAAACGGCTGATTTATCGACAAAAGAGATAACACCCCCCCATTACGTCATGCTTCAGAAATGTGGAAAATGGTCCGTTTTCAAATGTTTTATTTTTGAACGTCAGTTCACATTTGTAGGTGGATCATCAGTGTTAGAGCTAAAATTAGCATGTTTAAAGTGATTTTCATGCTTCCAGGGGCTCGGGAAGTGAAATAAATACCATTTGGAGGCATTTAATGTTCGAGCAAAAACGGCTGATTTTCGACAAAAGAGATAACACCCCCCCATTACGTCATGCTTCAGAAATGGGGAAAATGGTCCGTTTTCAAATGTTTTATTTTTGAACGTCAGTTCACATTTGTAGGTGGATCATCAGTGTTAGAGCTAAAATTAGCATGTTTAAAGTGATTTTCATGCTTCCAGGGGCTCGGGAAGTTAATTAAATACCATTTGGAGGCATTTAATGTTCGAGCAAAAACGGCTGATTTTCGACAAAAGAGATAACACCCCCCCATTACGTCATGCTTCAGAAATGTGGAAAATGGTCCGTTTTCAAATGTTTTAGTTTTGAACGTCAGTTAACATATGTAGGTGGATCATCAGTGTTAGAGCTAAAATTAGCATGTTTAAAGTGATTTTCATGCTTCCAGGGGCCCAAAACACAAGATTAATGGAATGGTTAAAAGTGCATGAAAATGGCCAATTTACTCACTCTGAGTTCTCAAAAAGGGTTTCTTCACCCCGGGAAGTGAAATAAATACCATTTGGAGGCATTTAATGTTCGAGCAAAAACGGCTGATTTTCGACAAAAGAGATAACACCCCCCCCATTACGTCATGCTTCAGAAATGTGGAAAATGGTCCGTTTTCAAATGTTTTATTTTTGAACGTCAGTTCACATTTGTAGGTGGATCATCAGTGTTAGAGCTAAAATTAGCATGTTTAAAGTGATTTTCATGCTTCCAGGGGCTCGGGAAGTTAATTAAATACCATTTGGAGGCATTTAATGTTCGAGCAAAAACGGCTGATTTATCGACAAAAGAGATAACACCCCCCCATTACGTCATGCTTCAGAAATGTGGAAAATGGTCCGTTTTCAAATGTTTTATTTTTGAACGTCAGTTCACATTTGTAGGTGGATCATCAGTGTTAGAGCTAAAATTAGCATGTTTAAAGTGATTTTCATGCTTCCAGGGGCTCGGGAAGTGAAATAAATACCATTTGGAGGCATTTAATGTTCGAGCAAAAACGGCTGATTTTCGACAAAAGAGATAACACCCCCCCATTACGTCATGCTTCAGAAATGGGGAAAATGGTCCGTTTTCAAATGTTTTATTTTTGAACGTCAGTTCACATTTGTAGGTGGATCATCAGTGTTAGAGCTAAAATTAGCATGTTTAAAGTGATTTTCATGCTTCCAGGGGCTCGGGAAGTTAATTAAATACCATTTGGAGGCATTTAATGTTCGAGCAAAAACGGCTGATTTTCGACAAAAGAGATAACACCCCCCCATTACGTCATGCTTCAGAAATGTGGAAAATGGTCCGTTTTCAAATGTTTTATTTTGAACGTCAGTTCACATTTGTAGGTGGATCATCAGTGTTAGAGCTAACATTAGCATGTTTAAAGTGATTTTCATGCTTCCAGGGGCCCAAAACACAAGATTAATGGAATGGGTAAAAGTGCATGAAAATGGCCAATTTACTCACTCTGAGTTCTCAAAAAGGGTTTCTTCACCCCGGGAAGTGAAATAAATACCATTTGGAGGCATTTAATGTTCGAGCAAAAACGGCTGATTTTCGACAAAAGAGATAACACCCCCCCATTACGTCATGCTTCAGAAATGTGGAAAATGGTCCGTTTTCAAATGTTTTATTTTTGAACGTCAGTCCACATTTGTAGGTGGATCATCAGTGTTAGAGCTAAAATTAGCATGTTTAAAGTGATTTTCATGCTTCCAGGGGCTTGGGAAGTTAATTAAAAACCATTTGGAGGCATTTAATGTTCGAGCAAAAACGGCTGATTTTCGACAAAAGAGATAACACCCCCCCATTACGTCATGCTTCAGAAATGTGGAAAATGGTCCGTTTTCAAATGTTTTATTTTTGAACGTCAGTTCACATTTGTAGGTGGATCATCAGTGTTAGAGCTAAAATTAGCATGTTTAAAGTGATTTTCATGCTTCCAGGGGCCCAAAACACAAGATTTATGGAATGGTTAAAAGTGCATGAAAATGGCCAATTTACTCACTCTGAGTTCTCAAAAAGGGTTTCTTCACCCCGGGAAGTTAATTAAATACCATTTGGAGGCATTTAATGTTCGAGCAAAAACGGCTGATTTTCGACAAAAGAGATAACACCCCCCCATTACGTCATGCTTCAGAAATGTGGAAAATGGTCCGTTTTCAAATGTTTTATTTTTGAACGTCAGTTCACATTTGTAGGTGGATCATCAGTGTTAGAGCTAAAATTAGCATGTTTAAAGTGATTTTCATGCTTCCAGGGGCTCGGGAAGTTAATTAAATACCATTTGGAGGCATTTAATGTTCGAGCAAAAACGGCTGATTTTCGACAAAAGAGATAACACCCCCCCATTACGTCATGCTTCAGAAATGTGGAAAATGGTCCGTTTTCAAATGTTTTATTTTTGAACGTCAGTTCACATTTGTAGGTGGATCATCAGTGTTAGAGCTAAAATTAGCATGTTTAAAGTGATTTTCATGCTTCCAGGGGCTCGGGAAGTGAAATAAATACCATTTGGAGGCATTTAATGTTCGAGCAAAAACGGCTGATTTTCGACAAAAGAGATAACACCCCCCCATTACGTCATGCTTCAGAAATGTGGAAAATGGTCCGTTTTCAAATGTTTTATTTTTGAACGTCAGTTCACATTTGTAGGTGGATCATCAGTGTTAGAGCTAAAATCAGCATGTTTAAAGTGATTTTCATGCTTCCAGGGGCCCAAAACACAAGATTTATGGAATGGTTAAAAGTGCATGAAAATGGCCAATTTACTCACTCTGAGTTCTCAAAAAGGGTTTCTTCACCCCGGGAAGTTAATTAAATACCATTTGGAGGCATTTAATGTTCGAGCAAAAACGGCTGATTTTCGACAAAAGAGATAACACCCCCCCATTACGTCATGCTTCAGAAATGTGGAAAATGGTCCGTTTTCAAATGTTTTATTTTTGAACGTCAGTTCACATTTGTAGGTGGATCATCAGTGTTAGAGCTAAAATTAGCATGTTTAAAGTGATTTTCATGCTTCCAGGGGCTCGGGAAGTTAATTAAATACCATTTGGAGGCATTTAATGTTCGAGCAAAAACGGCTGATTTTCGACAAAAGAGATAACACCCCCCCATTACGTCATGCTTCAGAAATGTGGAAAATGGTCCGTTTTCAAATGTTTTATTTTTGAACGTCAGTTCACATTTGTAGGTGGATCATCAGTGTTAGAGCTAAAATTAGCATGTTTAAAGTGATTTTCATGCTTCCAGGGGCTCGGGAAGTGAAATAAATACCATTTGGAGGCATTTAATGTTCGAGCAAAAACGGCTGATTTTCGACAAAAGAGATAACACCCCCCCATTACAGCATGCTTCAGAAATGTGGAAAATGGTCCGTTTTCAAATGTTTTATTTTTGAACGTCAGTTCACATTTGTAGGTGGATCATCAGTGTTAGAGCTAAAATTAGCATGTTTAAAGTGATTTTCATGCTTCCAGGGGCTCGGGAAGTTAATTAAATACCATTTGGAGGCATTTAATGTTCGAGCAAAAACGGCTGATTTTCGACAAAAGAGATAACACCCCCCCATTACGTCATGCTTCAGAAATGTGGAAAATGGTCCGTTTTCAAATGTTTTATTTTTGAACGTCAGTTCACATTTGTAGGTGGATCATCAGTGTTAGAGCTAAAATTAGCATGTTTAAAGTGATTTTCATGCTTCCAGGGGCTCGGGAAGTGAAATAAATACCATTTGGAGGCATTTAATGTTCGAGCAAAAACGGCTGATTTTCGACAAAAGAGATAACACCCCCCCATTACGTCATGCTTCAGAAATGTGGAAAATGGTCCGTTTTCAAATGTTTTATTTTTGAACGTCAGTTCACATTTGTAGGTGGATCATCAGTGTTAGAGCTAAAATCAGCATGTTTAAAGTGATTTTCATGCTTCCAGGGGCCCAAAACACAAGATTTATGGAATGGTTAAAAGTGCATGAAAATGGCCAATTTACTCACTCTGAGTTCTCAAAAAGGGTTTCTTCACCCCGGGAAGTTAATTAAATACCATTTGGAGGCATTTAATGTTCGAGCAAAAACGGCTGATTTTCGACAAAAGAGATAACACCCCCCCATTACGTCATGCTTCAGAAATGTGGAAAATGGTCCGTTTTCAAATGTTTTATTTTTGAACGTCAGTTCACATTTGTAGGTGGATCATCAGTGTTAGAGCTAAAATTAGCATGTTTAAAGTGATTTTCATGCTTCCAGGGGCTCGGGAAGTTAATTAAATACCATTTGGAGGCATTTAATGTTCGAGCAAAAACGGCTGATTTTCGACAAAAGAGATAACACCCCCCCATTACGTCATGCTTCAGAAATGTGGAAAATGGTCCGTTTTCAAATGTTTTATTTTTGAACGTCAGTTCACATTTGTAGGTGGATCATCAGTGTTAGAGCTAAAATTAGCATGTTTAAAGTGATTTTCATGCTTCCAGGGGCTCGGGAAGTTAATTAAATACCATTTGGAGGCATTTAATGTTCGAGCAAAAACGGCTGATTTATCGACAAAAGAGATAACACCCCCCCATTACGTCATGCTTCAGAAATGTGGAAAATGGTCCGTTTTCAAATGTTTTATTTTTGAACGTCAGTTCACATTTGTAGGTGGATCATCAGTGTTAGAGCTAAAATTAGCATGTTTAAAGTGATTTTCATGCTTCCAGGGGCTCGGGAAGTGAAATAAATACCATTTGGAGGCATTTAATGTTCGAGCAAAAACGGCTGATTTTCGACAAAAGAGATAACACCCCCCCATTACGTCATGCTTCAGAAATGGGGAAAATGGTCCGTTTTCAAATGTTTTATTTTTGAACGTCAGTTCACATTTGTAGGTGGATCATCAGTGTTAGAGCTAAAATTAGCATGTTTAAAGTGATTTTCATGCTTCCAGGGGCTCGGGAAGTTAATTAAATACCATTTGGAGGCATTTAATGTTCGAGCAAAAACGGCTGATTTTCGACAAAAGAGATAACACCCCCCCATTACGTCATGCTTCAGAAATGTGGAAAATGGTCCGTTTTCAAATGTTTTAGTTTTGAACGTCAGTTAACATATGTAGGTGGATCATCAGTGTTAGAGCTAAAATTAGCATGTTTAAAGTGATTTTCATGCTTCCAGGGGCCCAAAACACAAGATTAATGGAATGGTTAAAAGTGCATGAAAATGGCCAATTTACTCACTCTGAGTTCTCAAAAAGGGTTTCTTCACCCCGGGAAGTGAAATAAATACCATTTGGAGGCATTTAATGTTCGAGCAAAAACGGCTGATTTTCGACAAAAGAGATAACACCCCCCCCATTACGTCATGCTTCAGAAATGTGGAAAATGGTCCGTTTTCAAATGTTTTATTTTTGAACGTCAGTTCACATTTGTAGGTGGATCATCAGTGTTAGAGCTAAAATTAGCATGTTTAAAGTGATTTTCATGCTTCCAGGGGCTCGGGAAGTTAATTAAATACCATTTGGAGGCATTTAATGTTCGAGCAAAAACGGCTGATTTATCGACAAAAGAGATAACACCCCCCCATTACGTCATGCTTCAGAAATGTGGAAAATGGTCCGTTTTCAAATGTTTTATTTTTGAACGTCAGTTCACATTTGTAGGTGGATCATCAGTGTTAGAGCTAAAATTAGCATGTTTAAAGTGATTTTCATGCTTCCAGGGGCTCGGGAAGTGAAATAAATACCATTTGGAGGCATTTAATGTTCGAGCAAAAACGGCTGATTTTCGACAAAAGAGATAACACCCCCCCATTACGTCATGCTTCAGAAATGGGGAAAATGGTCCGTTTTCAAATGTTTTATTTTTGAACGTCAGTTCACATTTGTAGGTGGATCATCAGTGTTAGAGCTAAAATTAGCATGTTTAAAGTGATTTTCATGCTTCCAGGGGCTCGGGAAGTTAATTAAATACCATTTGGAGGCATTTAATGTTCGAGCAAAAACGGCTGATTTTCGACAAAAGAGATAACACCCCCCCATTACGTCATGCTTCAGAAATGTGGAAAATGGTCCGTTTTCAAATGTTTTATTTTGAACGTCAGTTCACATTTGTAGGTGGATCATCAGTGTTAGAGCTAACATTAGCATGTTTAAAGTGATTTTCATGCTTCCAGGGGCCCAAAACACAAGATTAATGGAATGGCTAAAAGTGCATGAAAATGGCCAATTTACTCACTCTGAGTTCTCAAAAAGGGTTTCTTCACCCCGGGAAGTGAAATAAATACCATTTGGAGGCATTTAATGTTCGAGCAAAAACGGCTGATTTTCGACAAAAGAGATAACACCCCCCCATTACGTCATGCTTCAGAAATGTGGAAAATGGTCCGTTTTCAAATGTTTTATTTTTGAACGTCAGTCCACATTTGTAGGTGGATCATCAGTGTTAGAGCTAAAATTAGCATGTTTAAAGTGATTTTCATGCTTCCAGGGGCTTGGGAAGTTAATTAAAAACCATTTGGAGGCATTTAATGTTCGAGCAAAAACGGCTGATTTTCGACAAAAGAGATAACACCCCCCCATTACGTCATGCTTCAGAAATGTGGAAAATGGTCCGTTTTCAAATGTTTTATTTTTGAACGTCAGTTCACATTTGTAGGTGGATCATCAGTGTTAGAGCTAAAATTAGCATGTTTAAAGTGATTTTCATGCTTCCAGGGGCCCAAAACACAAGATTTATGGAATGGTTAAAAGTGCATGAAAATGGCCAATTTACTCACTCTGAGTTCTCAAAAAGGGTTTCTTCACCCCGGGAAGTTAATTAAATACCATTTGGAGGCATTTAATGTTCGAGCAAAAACGGCTGATTTTCGACAAAAGAGATAACACCCCCCCATTACGTCATGCTTCAGAAATGTGGAAAATGGTCCGTTTTCAAATGTTTTATTTTTGAACGTCAGTTCACATTTGTAGGTGGATCATCAGTGTTAGAGCTAAAATTAGCATGTTTAAAGTGATTTTCATGCTTCCAGGGGCTCGGGAAGTTAATTAAATACCATTTGGAGGCATTTAATGTTCGAGCAAAAACGGCTGATTTTCGACAAAAGAGATAACACCCCCCCATTACGTCATGCTTCAGAAATGTGGAAAATGGTCCGTTTTCAAATGTTTTATTTTTGAACGTCAGTTCACATTTGTAGGTGGATCATCAGTGTTAGAGCTAAAATTAGCATGTTTAAAGTGATTTTCATGCTTCCAGGGGCTCGGGAAGTGAAATAAATACCATTTGGAGGCATTTAATGTTCGAGCAAAAACGGCTGATTTTCGACAAAAGAGATAACACCCCCCCATTACGTCATGCTTCAGAAATGTGGAAAATGGTCCGTTTTCAAATGTTTTATTTTTGAACGTCAGTTCACATTTGTAGGTGGATCATCAGTGTTAGAGCTAAAATCAGCATGTTTAAAGTGATTTTCATGCTTCCAGGGGCCCAAAACACAAGATTTATGGAATGGTTAAAAGTGCATGAAAATGGCCAATTTACTCACTCTGAGTTCTCAAAAAGGGTTTCTTCACCCCGGGAAGTTAATTAAATACCATTTGGAGGCATTTAATGTTCGAGCAAAAACGGCTGATTTTCGACAAAAGAGATAACACCCCCCCATTACGTCATGCTTCAGAAATGTGGAAAATGGTCCGTTTTCAAATGTTTTATTTTTGAACGTCAGTTCACATTTGTAGGTGGATCATCAGTGTTAGAGCTAAAATTAGCATGTTTAAAGTGATTTTCATGCTTCCAGGGGCTCGGGAAGTTAATTAAATACCATTTGGAGGCATTTAATGTTCGAGCAAAAACGGCTGATTTTCGACAAAAGAGATAACACCCCCCCATTACGTCATGCTTCAGAAATGTGGAAAATGGTCCGTTTTCAAATGTTTTATTTTTGAACGTCAGTTCACATTTGTAGGTGGATCATCAGTGTTAGAGCTAAAATTAGCATGTTTAAAGTGATTTTCATGCTTCCAGGGGCTCGGGAAGTGAAATAAATACCATTTGGAGGCATTTAATGTTCGAGCAAAAACGGCTGATTTTCGACAAAAGAGATAACACCCCCCCATTACAGCATGCTTCAGAAATGTGGAAAATGGTCCGTTTTCAAATGTTTTATTTTTGAACGTCAGTTCACATTTGTAGGTGGATCATCAGTGTTAGAGCTAAAATTAGCATGTTTAAAGTGATTTTCATGCTTCCAGGGGCTCGGGAAGTTAATTAAATACCATTTGGAGGCATTTAATGTTCGAGCAAAAACGGCTGATTTTCGACAAAAGAGATAACACCCCCCCATTACGTCATGCTTCAGAAATGTGGAAAATGGTCCGTTTTCAAATGTTTTATTTTTGAACGTCAGTTCACATTTGTAGGTGGATCATCAGTGTTAGAGCTAAAATTAGCATGTTTAAAGTGATTTTCATGCTTCCAGGGGCTCGGGAAGTGAAATAAATACCATTTGGAGGCATTTAATGTTCGAGCAAAAACGGCTGATTTTCGACAAAAGAGATAACACCCCCCCATTACGTCATGCTTCAGAAATGTGGAAAATGGTCCGTTTTCAAATGTTTTATTTTTGAACGTCAGTTCACATTTGTAGGTGGATCATCAGTGTTAGAGCTAAAATCAGCATGTTTAAAGTGATTTTCATGCTTCCAGGGGCCCAAAACACAAGATTTATGGAATGGTTAAAAGTGCATGAAAATGGCCAATTTACTCACTCTGAGTTCTCAAAAAGGGTTTCTTCACCCCGGGAAGTTAATTAAATACCATTTGGAGGCATTTAATGTTCGAGCAAAAACGGCTGATTTTCGACAAAAGAGATAACACCCCCCCATTACGTCATGCTTCAGAAATGTGGAAAATGGTCCGTTTTCAAATGTTTTATTTTTGAACGTCAGTTCACATTTGTAGGTGGATCATCAGTGTTAGAGCTAAAATTAGCATGTTTAAAGTGATTTTCATGCTTCCAGGGGCTCGGGAAGTTAATTAAATACCATTTGGAGGCATTTAATGTTCGAGCAAAAACGGCTGATTTTCGACAAAAGAGATAACACCCCCCCATTACGTCATGCTTCAGAAATGTGGAAAATGGTCCGTTTTCAAATGTTTTATTTTTGAACGTCAGTTCACATTTGTAGGTGGATCATCAGTGTTAGAGCTAAAATTAGCATGTTTAAAGTGATTTTCATGCTTCCAGGGGCTCGGGAAGTGAAATAAATACCATTTGGAGGCATTTAATGTTCGAGCAAAAACGGCTGATTTTCGACAAAAGAGATAACACCCCCCCATTACAGCATGCTTCAGAAATGTGGAAAATGGTCCGTTTTCAAATGTTTTATTTTTGAACGTCAGTTCACATTTGTAGGTGGATCATCAGTGTTAGAGCTAAAATTAGCATGTTTAAAGTGATTTTCATGCTTCCAGGGGCTCGGGAAGTTAATTAAATACCATTTGGAGGCATTTAATGTTCGAGCAAAAACGGCTGATTTTCGACAAAAGAGATAACACCCCCCCATTACGTCATGCTTCAGAAATGTGGAAAATGGTCCGTTTTCAAATGTTTTATTTTTGAACGTCAGTTCACATTTGTAGGTGGATCATCAGTGTTAGAGCTAAAATTAGCATGTTTAAAGTGATTTTCATGCTTCCAGGGGCCCAAAACACAAGATTAATGGAATGGTTAAAAGTGCATGAAAATGGCCAATTTACTCACTCTGAGTTCTCAAAAAGGGTTTCTTCGCCCCGGGAAGTGAAATAAATACCATTTGGAGGCATTTAATGTTCGAGCAAAAACGGCTGATTTTCGACAAAAGAGATAACACCCCCCCATTACGTCATGCTTCAGAAATGTGGAAAATGGTCCGTTTTCAAATGTTTTATTTTTGAACGTCAGTTCACATTTGTAGGTGGATCATCAGTGTTAGAGCTAAAATTAGCATGTTTAAAGTGATTTTCATGCTTCCAGGGGCTCGGGAAGTTAATTAAATACCATTTGGAGGCATTTAATGTTCGAGCAAAAACGCCTGATTTTCGACAAAAGAGATAACACCCCCCCATTACGTCATGCTTCAGAAATGTGGAAAATGGTCTGTTTTCAAATGTTTTATTTTTGAACGTCAGTTCACATTTGTAGGTGGATCATCAGTGTTAGAGCTAAAATTAGCATGTTTAAAGTGATTTTCATGCTTCCAGGGGCTCGGGAAGTTAATTAAATACCATTTGGAGGCATTTAATGTTCGAGCAAAAACGGCTGATTTTCGACAAAAGAGATAACACCCCCCCATTACGTCATGCTTCAGAAATGTGGAAAATGGTCCGTTTTCAAATGTTTTATTTTTGAACGTCAGTTCACATTTGTAGGTGGATCATCAGTGTTAGAGCTAAAATTAGCATGTTTAAAGTGATTTTCATGCTTCCAGGGGCTCGGGAAGTGAAATAAATACCATTTAGAGGCATTTAATGTTCGAGCAAAAACGGCTGATTTTCGACAAAAGAGATAACACCCCCCCATTACGTCATGCTTCAGAAATGTGGAAAATGGTCCGTTCTCAAATGTTTTATTTTTGAACGTCAGTTCACATTTGTAGGTGGATCATCAGTGTTAGAGCTAAAATTAGCATGTTTAAAGTGATTTTCATGCTTCCAGGGGCCCAAAACACAAGATTTATGGAATGGTTAAAAGTGCATGAAAATGGCCAATTTACTCACTCTGAGTTCTCAAAAAGGGTTTCTTCACCCCGGGAAGTTAATTAAATACCATTTGGAGGCATTTAATGTTCGAGCAAAAACGGCTGATTTTCGACAAAAGAGATAACACCCCCCCATTACGTCATGCTTCAGAAATTTGGAAAATGGTCCGTTTTCAAATGTTTTATTTTTGAACGTCAGTTCACATTTGTAGGTGGATCATCAGTGTTAGAGCTAAAATTAGCATGTTTAAAGTGATTTTCATGCTTCCAGGGGCTCGGGAAGTTAATTAAATACCATTTGGAGGCATTTAATGTTCGAGCAAAAACGGCTGATTTTCGACAAAAGAGATAACACCCCCCCCATTACGTCATGCTTCAGAAATGTGGAAAATGGTCCGTTTTCAAATGTTTTATTTTTGAACGTCAGTTCACATTTGTAGGTGGATCATCAGTGTTAGAGCTAAAATTAGCATGTTTAAAGTGATTTTCATGCTTCCAGGGGCCCAAAACACAAGATTTATGGAATGGTTAAAAGTGCATGAAAATGGCCAATTTACTCACTCTGAGTTCTCAAAAAGGGTTTCTTCACCCCGGGAAGTTAATTAAATACCATTTGGAGGCATTTAATGTTCGAGCAAAAACGGCTGATTTTCGACAAAAGAGATAACACCCCCCCATTACGTCATGCTTCAGAAATGTGGAAAATGGTCCGTTTTCAAATGTTTTATTTTTGAACGTCAGTTCACATTTGTAGGTGGATCATCAGTGTTAGAGCTAAAATTAGCATGTTTAAAGTGATTTTCATGCTTCCAGGGGCTCGGGAAGTTAATTAAATACCATTTGGAGGCATTTAATGTTCGAGCAAAAACGGCTGATTTTCGACAAAAGAGATAACACCCCCCCATTACGTCATGCTTCAGAAATGTGGAAAATGGTCCGTTTTCAAATGTTTTATTTTTGAACGTCAGTTCACATTTGTAGGTGGATCATCAGTGTTAGAGCTAAAATTAGCATGTTTAAAGTGATTTTCATGCTTCCAGGGGCCCAAAACACAAGATTTATGGAATGGTTAAAAGTGCATGAAAATGGCCAATTTACTCACTCTGAGTTCTCAAAAAGGGTTTCTTCACCCCGGGAAGTTAATTAAATACCATTTGGAGGCATTTAATGTTCGAGCAAAAACGGCTGATTTTCGACAAAAGAGATAACACCCCCCCATTACGTCATGCTTCAGAAATGTGGAAAATGGTCCGTTTTCAAATGTTTTATTTTTGAACGTCAGTTCACATTTGTAGGTGGATCATCAGTGTTAGAGCTAAAATTGGCATGTTTAAAGTGATTTTCATGCTTCCAGCGGCTCGGGAAGTTAATTAAATACCATTTGGAGGCATTTAATGTTCGAGCAAAAACGGCTGATTTTCGACAAAAGAGATAACACCCCCCCATTACGTCATGCTTCAGAAATGTGGAAAATGGTCCGTTTTCAAATGTTTTATTTTTGAACGTCAGTTCACATTTGTAGGTGGATCATCAGTGTTAGAGCTAAAATTAGCATGTTTAAAGTGATTTTCATGCTTCCAGGGGCTCGGGAAGTGAAATAAATACCATTTGGAGGCATTTAATGTTCAAGCAAAAACGGCTGATTTTCGACAAAAGAGATAACACCCCCCCATTACGTCATGCTTCAGAAATGTGGAAAATGGTCCGTTTTCAAATGTTTTATTTTTGAACGTCAGTTCACATTTGTAGGTGGATCATCAGTGTTAGAGCTAAAATTAGCATGTTTAAAGTGATTTTCATGCTTCCAGGGGCTTGGGAAGTTAATTAAATAACATTTGGAGGCATTTAATGTTCGAGCAAAAACGGCTGATTTTCGACAAAAGAGATAACACCCCCCCATTACGTCATGCTTCAGAAATGTGGAAAATGGTCCGTTTTCAAATGTTTTAGTTTTGAACGTCAGTTAACATATGTAGGTGGATCATCAGTGTTAGAGCTAAAATTAGCATGTTTAAAGTGATTTTCATGCTTCCAGGGGCCCAAAACACAAGATTAATGGAATGGTTAAAAGTGCATGAAAATGGCCAATTTACTCACTCTGAGTTCTCAAAAAGGGTTTCTTCACCCCGGGAAGTGAAATAAATACCATTTGGAGGCATTTAATGTTCGAGCAAAAACGGCTGATTTTCGACAAAAGAGATAACACCCCCCCATTACGTCATGCTTCAGAAATGTGGAAAATGGTCCGTTTTCAAATGTTTTATTTTTGAACGTCAGTTCACATTTGTAGGTGGATCATCAGTGTTAGAGCTAAAATTAGCATGTTTAAAGTGATTTTCATGCTTCCAGGGGCTCGGGAAGTGAAATAAATACCATTTGGAGGCATTTAATGTTCGAGCAAAAACGGCTGATTTTCGACTAAAGAGATAACACCCCCCCATTACGTCATGCTTCAGAAATGTGGAAAATGGTCCGTTTTCAAATGTTTTATTTTTGAACGTCAGTTCACATTTGTAGGTGGATCATCAGTGTTAGAGCTAAAATTAGCATGTTTAAAGTGATTTTCATGCTTCCAGGGGCTCGGGAAGTTAATTAAATACCATTTGGAGGCATTTAATGTTCGAGCAAAAACGGCTGATTTATCGACAAAAGAGATAACACCCCCCCATTACGTCATGCTTCAGAAATGTGGAAAATGGTCCGTTTTCAAATGTTTTATTTTTGAACGTCAGTTCACATTTGTAGGTGGATCATCAGTGTTAGAGCTAAAATTAGCATGTTTAAAGTGATTTTCATGCTTCCAGGGGCTCGGGAAGTGAAATAAATACCATTTGGAGGCATTTAATGTTCGAGCAAAAACGGCTGATTTTCGACAAAAGAGATAACACCCCCCCATTACGTCATGCTTCAGAAATGGGGAAAATGGTCCGTTTTCAAATGTTTTATTTTTGAACGTCAGTTCACATTTGTAGGTGGATCATCAGTGTTAGAGCTAAAATTAGCATGTTTAAAGTGATTTTCATGCTTCCAGGGGCTCGGGAAGTTAATTAAATACCATTTGGAGGCATTTAATGTTCGAGCAAAAACGGCTGATTTTCGACAAAAGAGATAACACCCCCCCATTACGTCATGCTTCAGAAATGTGGAAAATGGTCCGTTTTCAAACGTTTTATTTTGAACGTCAGTTCACATTTGTAGGTGGATCATCAGTGTTAGAGCTAAAATTAGCATGTTTAAAGTGATTTTCATGCTTCCAGGGGCCCAAAACACAAGATTAATGGAATGGGTAAAAGTGCATGAAAATGGCCAATTTACTCACTCTGAGTTCTCAAAAAGGGTTTCTTCACCCCGGGAAGTGAAATAAATACCATTTGGAGGCATTTAATGTTCGAGCAAAAACGGCTGATTTTCGACAAAAGAGATAACACCCCCCCCATTACGTCATGCTTCAGAAATGTGGAAAATGGTCCGTTTTCAAATGTTTTATTTTTGAACGTCAGTCCACATTTGTAGGTGGATCATCAGTGTTAGAGCTAAAATTAGCATGTTTAAAGTGATTTTCATGCTTCCAGGGGCTTGGGAAGTTAATTAAATACCATTTGGAGGCATTTAATGTTCGAGCAAAAACGGCTGATTTTCGACAAAAGAGATAACACCCCCCCATTACGTCATGCTTCAGAACTGTGGAAAATGGTCCGTTTTCAAATGTTTTATTTTTGAACGTCAGTTCACATTTGTAGGTGGATCATCAGTGTTAGAGCTAAAATTAGCATGTTTAAAGTGATTTTCATGCTTCCAGGGGCTCGGGAAGTTAATTAAATACCATTTGGAGGCATTTAATGTTCGAGCAAAAACGGCTGATTTTCGACAAAAGAGATAACACCCCCCCATTACGTCATGCTTCAGAAATGTGGAAAATGGTCCGTTTTCAAATGTTTTATTTTTGAACGTCAGTTCACATTTGTAGGTGGATCATCAGTGTTAGAGCTAAAATTAGCATGTTTAAAGTGATTTTCATGCTTCCAGGGGCTCGGGAAGTGAAATAAATACCATTTGGAGGCATTTAATGTTCGAGCAAAAACGGCTGATTTTCGACAAAAGAGATAACACCCCCCCATTACGTCATGCTTCAGAAATGTGGAAAATGGTCCGTTTTCAAATGTTTTATTTTTGAACGTCAGTTCACATTTGTAGGTGGATCATCAGTGTTAGAGCTAAAATTAGCATGTTTAAAGTGATTTTCATGCTTCCAGGGGCCCAAAACACAAGATTTATGGAATGGTTAAAAGTGCATGAAAATGGCCAATTTACTCACTCTGAGTTCTCAAAAAGGGTTTCTTCACCCCGGGAAGTTAATTAAATACCATTTGGAGGCATTTAATGTTCGAGCAAAAACGGCTGATTTTCGACAAAAGAGATGACACCCCCCCATTACGTCATGCTTCAGAAATGTGGAAAATGGTCCGTTTTCAAATGTTTTATTTTTGAACGTCAGTTCACATTTGTAGGTGGATCATCAGTGTTAGAGCTAAAATTAGCATGTTTAAAGTGATTTTCATGCTTCCAGGGGCTCGGGAAGTTAATTAAATACCATTTGGAGGCATTTAATGTTCGAGCAAAAACGGCTGATTTTCGACAAAAGAGATAACACCCCCCCATTACGTCATGCTTCAGAAATGTGGAAAATGGTCCGTTTTCAAATGTTTTATTTTTGAACGTCAGTTCACATTTGTAGGTGGATCATCAGTGTTAGAGCTAAAATTAGCATGTTTAAAGTGATTTTCATGCTTCCAGGGGCTCGGGAAGTGAAATAAATACCATTTGGAGGCATTTAATGTTCGAGCAAAAACGGCTGATTTTCGACAAAAGAGATAACACCCCCCCATTACAGCATGCTTCAGAAATGTGGAAAATGGTCCGTTTTCAAATGTTTTATTTTTGAACGTCAGTTCACATTTGTAGGTGGATCATCAGTGTTAGAGCTAAAATTAGCATGTTTAAAGTGATTTTCATGCTTCCAGGGGCTCGGGAAGTTAATTAAATACCATTTGGAGGCATTTAATGTTCGAGCAAAAACGGCTGATTTTCGACAAAAGAGATAACACCCCCCCATTACGTCATGCTTCAGAAATGTGGAAAATGGTCCGTTTTCAAATGTTTTATTTTTGAACGTCAGTTCACATTTGTAGGTGGATCATCAGTGTTAGAGCTAAAATTAGCATGTTTAAAGTGATTTTCATGCTTCCAGGGGCTCGGGAAGTTAATTAAATACCATTTGGAGGCATTTAATGTTCGAGCAAAAACGCCTGATTTTCGACAAAAGAGATAACACCCCCCCATTACGTCATGCTTCAGAAATGTGGAAAATGGTCTGTTTTCAAATGTTTTATTTTTGAACGTCAGTTCACATTTGTAGGTGGATCATCAGTGTTAGAGCTAAAATTAGCATGTTTAAAGTGATTTTCATGCTTCCAGGGGCTCGGGAAGTTAATTAAATACCATTTGGAGGCATTTAATGTTCGAGCAAAAACGGCTGATTTTCGACAAAAGAGATAACACCCCCCCATTACGTCATGCTTCAGAAATGTGGAAAATGGTCCGTTTTCAAATGTTTTATTTTTGAACGTCAGTTCACATTTGTAGGTGGATCATCAGTGTTAGAGCTAAAATTAGCATGTTTAAAGTGATTTTCATGCTTCCAGGGGCTCGGGAAGTGAAATAAATACCATTTGGAGGCATTTAATGTTCGAGCAAAAACGGCTGATTTTCGACTAAAGAGATAACACCCCCCCATTACGTCATGCTTCAGAAATGTGGAAAATGGTCCGTTTTCAAATGTTTTATTTTTGAACGTCAGTTCACATTTGTAGGTGGATCATCAGTGTTAGAGCTAAAATTAGCATGTTTAAAGTGATTTTCATGCTTCCAGGGGCTCGGGAAGTTAATTAAATACCATTTGGAGGCATTTAATGTTCAAGCAAAAACGGCTGATTTATCGACAAAAGAGATAACACCCCCCCATTACGTCATGCTTCAGAAATGTGGAAAATGGTCCGTTTTCAAATGTTTTATTTTTGAACGTCAGTTCACATTTGTAGGTGGATCATCAGTGTTAGAGCTAAAATTAGCATGTTTAAAGTGATTTTCATGCTTCCAGGGGCTCGGGAAGTGAAATAAATACCATTTGGAGGCATTTAATGTTCGAGCAAAAACGGCTGATTTTCGACAAAAGAGATAACACCCCCCCATTACGTCATGCTTCAGAAATGGGGAAAATGGTCCGTTTTCAAATGTTTTATTTTTGAACGTCAGTTCACATTTGTAGGTGGATCATCAGTGTTAGAGCTAAAATTAGCATGTTTAAAGTGATTTTCATGCTTCCAGGGGCTCGGGAAGTTAATTAAATACCATTTGGAGGCATTTAATGTTCGAGCAAAAACGGCTGATTTTCGACAAAAGAGATAACACCCCCCCATTACGTCATGCTTCAGAAATGTGGAAAATGGTCCGTTTTCAAATGTTTTATTTTGAACGTCAGTTCACATTTGTAGGTGGATCATCAGTGTTAGAGCTAAAATTAGCATGTTTAAAGTGATTTTCATGCTTCCAGGGGCCCAAAACACAAGATTAATGGAATGGGTAAAAGTGCATGAAAATGGCCAATTTACTCACTCTGAGTTCTCAAAAAGGGTTTCTTCACCCCGGGAAGTGAAATAAATACCATTTGGAGGCATTTAATGTTCGAGCAAAAACGGCTGATTTTCGACAAAAGAGATAACACCCCCCCATTACGTCATGCTTCAGAAATGTGGAAAATGGTCCGTTTTCAAATGTTTTATTTTTGAACGTCAGTCCACATTTGTAGGTGGATCATCAGTGTTAGAGCTAAAATTAGCATGTTTAAAGTGATTTTCATGCTTCCAGGGGCTTGGGAAGTTAATTAAATACCATTTGGAGGCATTTAATGTTCGAGCAAAAACGGCTGATTTTCGACAAAAGAGATAACACCCCCCCATTACGTCATGCTTCAGAAATGTGGAAAATGGTCCGTTTTCAAATGTTTTATTTTTGAACGTCAGTTCACATTTGTAGGTGGATCATCAGTGTTAGAGCTAAAATTAGCATGTTTAAAGTGATTTTCATGCTTCCAGGGGCCCAAAACACAAGATTTATGGAATGGTTAAAAGTGCATGAAAATGGCCAATTTACTCACTCTGAGTTCTCAAAAAGGGTTTCTTCACCCCGGGAAGTTAATTAAATACCATTTGGAGGCATTTAATGTTCGAGCAAAAACGGCTGATTTTCGACAAAAGAGATAACACCCCCCCATTACGTCATGCTTCAGAAATGTGGAAAATGGTCCGTTTTCAAATGTTTTATTTTTGAACGTCAGTTCACATTTGTAGGTGGATCATCAGTGTTAGAGCTAAAATTAGCATGTTTAAAGTGATTTTCATGCTTCCAGGGGCTCGGGAAGTTAATTAAATACCATTTGGAGGCATTTAATGTTCGAGCAAAAACGGCTGATTTTCGACAAAAGAGATAACACCCCCCCATTACGTCATGCTTCAGAAATGTGGAAAATGGTCCGTTTTCAAATGTTTTATTTTTGAACGTCAGTTCACATTTGTAGGTGGATCATCAGTGTTAGAGCTAAAATTAGCATGTTTAAAGTGATTTTCATGCTTCCAGGGGCTCGGGAAGTGAAATAAATACCATTTGGAGGCATTTAATGTTCGAGCAAAAATGGCTGATTTTCGACAAAAGAGATAACACCCCCCCATTACGTCATGCTTCAGAAATGTGGAAAATGGTCCGTTTTCAAATGTTTTATTTTTGAACGTCAGTTCACATTTGTAGGTGGATCATCAGTGTTAGAGCTAAAATTAGCATGTTTAAAGTGATTTTCATGCTTCCAGGGGCCCAAAACACAAGATTTATGGAATGGTTAAAAGTGCATGAAAATGGCCAATTTACTCACTCTGAGTTCTCAAAAAGGGTTTCTTCACCCCGGGAAGTTAATTAAATACCATTTGGAGGCATTTAATGTTCGAGCAAAAACGGCTGATTTTCGACAAAAGAGATAACACCCCCCCATTACGTCATGCTTCAGAAATGTGGAAAATGGTCCGTTTTCAAATGTTTTATTTTTGAACGTCAGTTCACATTTGTAGGTGGATCATCAGTGTTAGAGCTAAAATTAGCATGTTTAAAGTGATTTTCATGCTTCCAGGGGCTCGGGAAGTTAATTAAATACCATTTGGAGGCATTTAATGTTCGAGCAAAAACGGCTGATTTTCGACAAAAGAGATAACACCCCCCCATTACGTCATGCTTCAGAAATGTGGAAAATGGTCCGTTTTCAAATGTTTTATTTTTGAACGTCAGTTCACATTTGTAGGTGGATCATCAGTGTTAGAGCTAAAATTAGCATGTTTAAAGTGATTTTCATGCTTCCAGGGGCTCGGGAAGTGAAATAAATACCATTTGGAGGCATTTAATGTTCGAGCAAAAACGGCTGATTTTCGACAAAAGAGATAACACCCCCCCATTACAGCATGCTTCAGAAATGTGGAAAATGGTCCGTTTTCAAATGTTTTATTTTTGAACGTCAGTTCACATTTGTAGGTGGATCATCAGTGTTAGAGCTAAAATTAGCATGTTTAAAGTGATTTTCATGCTTCCAGGGGCTCGGGAAGTTAATTAAATACCATTTGGAGGCATTTAATGTTCGAGCAAAAACGGCTGATTTTCGACAAAAGAGATAACACCCCCCCATTACGTCATGCTTCAGAAATGTGGAAAATGGTCCGTTTTCAAATGTTTTATTTTTGAACGTCAGTTCACATTTGTAGGTGGATCATCAGTGTTAGAGCTAAAATTAGCATGTTTAAAGTGATTTTCATGCTTCCAGGGGCCCAAAACACAAGATTAATGGAATGGTTAAAAGTGCATGAAAATGGCCAATTTACTCACTCTGAGTTCTCAAAAAGGGTTTCTTCGCCCCGGGAAGTGAAATAAATACCATTTGGAGGCATTTAATGTTCGAGCAAAAACGGCTGATTTTCGAAAAAAAGAGATAACACCCCCCCATTACGTCATGCTTCAGAAATGTGGAAAATGGTCCGTTTTCAAATGTTTTATTTTTGAACGTCAGTTCACATTTGTAGGTGGATCATCAGTGTTAGAGCTAAAATTAGCATGTTTAAAGTGATTTTCATGCTTCCAGGGGCTCGGGAAGTTAATTAAATACCATTTGGAGGCATTTAATGTTCGAGCAAAAACGCCTGATTTTCGACAAAAGAGATAACACCCCCCCATTACGTCATGCTTCAGAAATGTGGAAAATGGTCTGTTTTCAAATGTTTTATTTTTGAACGTCAGTTCACATTTGTAGGTGGATCATCAGTGTTAGAGCTAAAATTAGCATGTTTAAAGTGATTTTCATGCTTCCAGGGGCTCGGGAAGTTAAATAAATACCATTTGGAGGCATTTAATGTTCGAGCAAAAACGGCTGATTTTCGACAAAAGAGATAACACCCCCCCATTACGTCATGCTTCAGAAATGTGGAAAATGGTCCGTTCTCAAATGTTTTATTTTTGAACGTCAGTTCACATTTGTAGGTGGATCATCAGTGTTAGAGCTAAAATTAGCATGTTTAAAGTGATTTTCATGCTTCCAGGGGCTCGGGAAGTGAAATAAATACCATTTGGAGGCATTTAATGTTCGAGCAAAAACGGCTGATTTTCGACAAAAGAGATAACACCCCCCCATTACGTCATGCTTCAGAAATGTGGAAAATGGTCCGTTCTCAAATGTTTTATTTTTGAACGTCAGTTCACATTTGTAGGTGGATCATCAGTGTTAGAGCTAAAATTAGCATGTTTAAAGTGATTTTCATGCTTCCAGGGGCCCAAAACACAAGATTTATGGAATGGTTAAAAGTGCATGAAAATGGCCAATTTACTCACTCTGAGTTCTCAAAAAGGGTTTCTTCACCCCGGGAAGGTAATTAAATACCATTTGGAGGCATTTAATGTTCGAGCAAAAACGGCTGATTTTCGACAAAAGAGATAACACCCCCCCATTACGTCATGCTTCAGAAATTTGGAAAATGGTCCGTTTTCAAATGTTTTATTTTTGAACGTCAGTTCACATTTGTAGTTGGATCATCAGTGTTAGAGCTAAAATTAGCATGTTTAAAGTGATTTTCATGCTTCCAGGGGCTCGGGAAGTTAATTAAATACCATTTGGAGGCATTTAATGTTCGAGCAAAAACGGCTGATTTTCGACAAAAGAGATAACACCCCCCCCATTACGTCATGCTTCAGAAATGTGGAAAATGGTCCGTTTTCAAATGTTTTATTTTTGAACGTCAGTTCACATTTGTAGGTGGATCATCAGTGTTAGAGCTAAAATTAGCATGTTTAAAGTGATTTTCATGCTTCCAGGGGCCCAAAACACAAGATTTATGGAATGGTTAAAAGTGCATGAAAATGGCCAATTTACTCACTCTGAGTTCTCAAAAAGGGTTTCTTCACCCCGGGAAGTTAATTAAATACCATTTGGAGGCATTTAATGTTCGAGCAAAAACAGCTGATTTTCGACAAAAGAGATAACACCCCCCCATTACGTCATGCTTCAGAAATGTGGAAAATGGTCCGTTTTCAAATGTTTTATTTTTGAACGTCAGTTCACATTTGTAGGTGGATCATCAGTGTTAGAGCTAAAATTAGCATGTTTAAAGTGATTTTCATGCTTCCAGGGGCTCGGGAAGTTAATTAAATACCATTTGGAGGCATTTAATGTTCGAGCAAAAACGGCTGATTTTCGACAAAAGAGATAACACCCCCCCATTACGTCATGCTTCAGAAATGTGGAAAATGGTCCGTTTTCAAATGTTTTATTTTTGAACGTCAGTTCACATTTGTAGGTGGATCATCAGTGTTAGAGCTAAAATTAGCATGTTTAAAGTGATTTTCATGCTTCCAGGGGCCCAAAACACAAGATTTATGGAATGGTTAAAAGTGCATGAAAATGGCCAATTTACTCACTCTGAGTTCTCAAAAAGGGTTTCTTCACCCCGGGAAGTTAATTAAATACCATTTGGAGGCATTTAATGTTCGAGCAAAAACGGCTGATTTTCGACAAAAGAGATAACACCCCCCCATTACGTCATGCTTCAGAAATGTGGAAAATGGTCCGTTTTCAAATGTTTTATTTTTGAACGTCAGTTCACATTTGTAGGTGGATCATCAGTGTTAGAGCTAAAATTAGCATGTTTAAAGTGATTTTCATGCTTCCAGGGGCTCGGGAAGTTAATTAAATACTATTTGGAGGCATTTAATGTTCGAGCAAAAACGGCTGATTTTCGACAAAAGAGATAACACCCCCCCATTACGTCATGCTTCAGAAATGTGGAAAATGGTCCGTGTTCAAATGTTTTATTTTTGAACGTCAGTTCACATTTGTAGGTGGATCATCAGTGTTAGAGCTAAAATTAGCATGTTTAAAGTGATTTTCATGCTTCCAGGGGCCAAAAACACAAGATTTATGGAATGGTTAAAAGTGCATGAAAATGGCCAATTTACTCACTCTGAGTTCTCAAAAAGGGTTTCTTCACCCCGGGAAGTTAATTAAATACCATTTGGAGGCATTTAATGTTCGAGCAAAAACGGCTGATTTTCGACAAAAGAGATAACACCCCCCCATTACGTCATGCTTCAGAAATGTGGAAAATGGTCCGTTTTCAAATGTTTTATTTTTGAACGTCAGTTCACATTTGTAGGTGGATCATCAGTGTTAGAGCTAAAATTAGCATGTTTAAAGTGATTTTCATGCTTCCAGGGGCTCGGGAAGTTAATTAAATACCATTTGGAGGCATTTAATGTTCGAGCAAAAACGGCTGATTTTCGACAAAAGAGATAACACCCCCCCATTACGTCATGCTTCAGAAATGTGGAAAATGGTCCGTTTTCAAATGTTTTATTTTTGAACGTCAGTTCACATTTGTAGGTGGATCATCAGTGTTAGAGCTAAAATTAGCATGTTTAAAGTGATTTTCATGCTTCCAGGGGCTCGGGAAGTTAATTAAATACCATTTGGAGGCATTTAAAGTTCAAGCAAAAACGCCTGATTTTCGACAAAAGAGATAACACCCCCCCCATTACGTCATGCTTCAGAAATGTGGAAAATGGTCTGTTTTCAAATGCTTTATTTTTGAACGTCAGTTCACATTTGTAGGTGGATCATCAGTGTTAGAGCTAAAATTAGCATGTTTAAAGTGATTTTCATGCTTCCAGGGGCTCGGGAAGTTAATTAAATACCATTTGGAGGCATTTAATGTTCGAGCAAAAACGGCTGATTTTCGACAAAAGAGATAACACCCCCCCATTACGTCATGCTTCAGAAATGTGGAAAATGGTCCGTTTTCAAATGTTTTATTTTTGAACGTCAGTTCACATTTGTAGGTGGATCATCAGTGTTAGAGCTAAAATTAGCATGTTTAAAGTGATTTTCATGCTTCCAGGGGCTCGGGAAGTGAAATAAATACCATTTGGAGGCATTTAATGTTCGAGCAAAAACGGCTGATTTTCGACAAAAGAGATAACACCCCCCCATTACGTCATGCTTCAGAAATGTGGAAAATGGTCCGTTCTCAAATGTTTTATTTTTGAACGTCAGTTCATATTTGTAGGTGGATCATCAGTGTTAGAGCTAAAATTAGCATGTTTAAAGTGATTTTCATGCTTCCAGGGGCCCAAAACACAAGATTTATGGAATGGTTAAAAGTGCATGAAAATGGCCAATTTACTCACTCTGAGTTCTCAAAAAGGGTTTCTTCACCCCGGGAAGTTAATTAAATACCATTTGGAGGCATTTAATGTTCGAGCAAAAACGGCTGATTTTCGACAAAAGAGATAACACCCCCCCATTACGTCATGCTTCAGAAATGTGGAAAATGGTCCGTTTTCAAATGTTTTATTTTTGAACGTCAGTTCACATTTGTAGGTGGATCATCAGTGTTAGAGCTAAAATTAGCATGTTTAAAGTGATTTTCATGCTTCCAGGGGCTCGGGAAGTTAATTAAATACCATTTGGAGGCATTTAATGTTCGAGCAAAAACGGCTGATTTTCGACAAAAGAGATAACACCCCCCCCATTACGTCATGCTTCAGAAATGTGGAAAATGGTCCGTTTTCAAATGTTTTATTTTTGAACGTCAGTTCACATTTGTAGGTGGATCATCAGTGTTAGAGCTAAAATTAGCATGTTTAAAGTGATTTTCATGCTTCCAGGGGCCCAAAACACAAGATTTATGGAATGGTTAAAAGTGCATGAAAATGGCCAATTTACTCACTCTGAGTTCTCAAAAAGGGTTTCTTCACCCCGGGAAGTTAATTAAATACCATTTGGAGGCATTTAATGTTCGAGCAAAAACGGCTGATTTTCGACAAAAGAGATAACACCCCCCCATTACGTCATGCTTCAGAAATGTGGAAAATGGTCCGTTTTCAAATGTTTTATTTTTGAACGTCAGTTCACATTTGTAGGTGGATCATCAGTGTTAGAGCTAAAATTAGCATGTTTAAAGTGATTTTCATGCTTCCAGGGGCTCGGGAAGTTAATTAAATACCATTTGGAGGCATTTAATGTTCGAGCAAAAACGGCTGATTTTCGACAAAAGAGATAACACCCCCCCATTACGTCATGCTTCAGAAATGTGGAAAATGGTCCGTTTTCAAATGTTTTATTTTTGAACGTCAGTTCACATTTGTAGGTGGATCATCAGTGTTAGAGCTAAAATTAGCATGTTTAAAGTGATTTTCATGCTTCCAGGGGCCCAAAACACAAGATTTATGGAATGGTTAAAAGTGCATGAAAATGGCCAATTTACTCACTCTGAGTTCTCAAAAAGGGTTTCTTCACCCCGGGAAGTTAATTAAATACCATTTGGAGGCATTTAATGTTCGAGCAAAAACGGCTGATTTTCGACAAAAGAGATAACACCCCCCCATTACGTCATGCTTCAGAAATGTGGAAAATGGTCCGTTTTCAAATGTTTTATTTTTGAACGTCAGTTCACATTTGTAGGTGGATCATCAGTGTTAGAGCTAAAATTAGCATGTTTAAAGTGATTTTCATGCTTCCAGGGGCTCGGGAAGTTAATTAAATACCATTTGGAGGCATTTAATGTTTGAGCAAAAACGGCTGATTTTCGACAAAAGAGATAACACCCCCCCATTACGTCATGCTTCAGAAATGTGGAAAATGGTCCGTTTTCAAATGTTTTATTTTTGAACGTGAGTTCACATTTGTAGGTGGATCATCAGTGTTAGAGCTAAAATTAGCATGTTTAAAGTGATTTTCATGCTTCCAGGGGCTCGGGAAGTTAATTAAATACCATTTGGAGGCATTTAATGTTCGAGCAAAAACGGCTGATTTTCGACAAAAGAGATAACACCCCCCCATTACGTCATGCTTCAGAAATGTGGAAAATGGTCCGTTTTCAAATGTTTTATTTTTGAACGTCAGTTCACATTTGTAGGTGGATCATCAGTGTTAGAGCTAAAATTAGCATGTTTAAAGTGATTTTCATGCTTCCAGGGGCTCGGGAAGTTAATTAAATACCATTTGGAGGCATTTAATGTTCGAGCAAAAACGCCTGATTTTCGACAAAAGAGATAACACCCCCCCATTACGTCATGCTTCAGAAATGTGGAAAATGGTCTGTTTTCAAATGTTTTATTTTTGAACGTCAGTTCACATTTGTAGGTGGATCATCAGTGTTAGAGCTAAAATTAGCATGTTTAAAGTGATTTTCATGCTTCCAGGGGCTCGGGAAGTTAAATAAATACCATTTGGAGGCATTTAATGTTCGAGCAAAAACGGCTGATTTTCGACAAAAGAGATAACACCCCCCCCATTACGTCATGCTTCAGAAATGTGGAAAATGGTCCGTTTTCAAATGTTTTATTTTTGAACGTCAGTTCACATTTGTAGGTGGATCATCAGTGTTAGAGCTAAAATTAGCATGTTTAAAGTGATTTTCATGCTTCCAGGGGCCCAAAACACAAGATTTATGGAATGGTTAAAAGTGCATGAAAATGGCCAATTTACTCACTCTGAGTTCTCAAAAAGGGTTTCTTCACCCCGGGAAGTTAATTAAATACCATTTGGAGGCATTTAATGTTCGAGCAAAAACAGCTGATTTTCGACAAAAGAGATAACACCCCCCCATTACGTCATGCTTCAGAAATGTGGAAAATGGTCCGTTTTCAAATGTTTTATTTTTGAACGTCAGTTCACATTTGTAGGTGGATCATCAGTGTTAGAGCTAAAATTAGCATGTTTAAAGTGATTTTCATGCTTCCAGGGGCTCGGGAAGTTAATTAAATACCATTTGGAGGCATTTAATGTTCGAGCAAAAACGGCTGATTTTCGACAAAAGAGATAACACCCCCCCATTACGTCATGCTTCAGAAATGTGGAAAATGGTCCGTTTTCAAATGTTTTATTTTTGAACGTCAGTTCACATTTGTAGGTGGATCATCAGTGTTAGAGCTAAAATTAGCATGTTTAAAGTGATTTTCATGCTTCCAGGGGCCCAAAACACAAGATTTATGGAATGGTTAAAAGTGCATGAAAATGGCCAATTTACTCACTCTGAGTTCTCAAAAAGGGTTTCTTCACCCCGGGAAGTTAATTAAATACCATTTGGAGGCATTTAATGTTCGAGCAAAAACGGCTGATTTTCGACAAAAGAGATAACACCCCCCCATTACGTCATGCTTCAGAAATGTGGAAAATGGTCCGTTTTCAAATGTTTTATTTTTGAACGTCAGTTCACATTTGTAGGTGGATCATCAGTGTTAGAGCTAAAATTAGCATGTTTAAAGTGATTTTCATGCTTCCAGGGGCTCGGGAAGTTAATTAAATACTATTTGGAGGCATTTAATGTTCGAGCAAAAACGGCTGATTTTCGACAAAAGAGATAACACCCCCCCATTACGTCATGCTTCAGAAATGTGGAAAATGGTCCGTGTTCAAATGTTTTATTTTTGAACGTCAGTTCACATTTGTAGGTGGATCATCAGTGTTAGAGCTAAAATTAGCATGTTTAAAGTGATTTTCATGCTTCCAGGGGCCAAAAACACAAGATTTATGGAATGGTTAAAAGTGCATGAAAATGGCCAATTTACTCACTCTGAGTTCTCAAAAAGGGTTTCTTCACCCCGGGAAGTTAATTAAATACCATTTGGAGGCATTTAATGTTCGAGCAAAAACGGCTGATTTTCGACAAAAGAGATAACACCCCCCCATTACGTCATGCTTCAGAAATGTGGAAAATGGTCCGTTTTCAAATGTTTTATTTTTGAACGTCAGTTCACATTTGTAGGTGGATCATCAGTGTTAGAGCTAAAATTAGCATGTTTAAAGTGATTTTCATGCTTCCAGGGGCTCGGGAAGTTAATTAAATACCATTTGGAGGCATTTAATGTTCGAGCAAAAACGGCTGATTTTCGACAAAAGAGATAACACCCCCCCATTACGTCATGCTTCAGAAATGTGGAAAATGGTCCGTTTTCAAATGTTTTATTTTTGAACGTCAGTTCACATTTGTAGGTGGATCATCAGTGTTAGAGCTAAAATTAGCATGTTTAAAGTGATTTTCATGCTTCCAGGGGCTCGGGAAGTTAATTAAATACCATTTGGAGGCATTTAAAGTTCAAGCAAAAACGCCTGATTTTCGACAAAAGAGATAACACCCCCCCCATTACGTCATGCTTCAGAAATGTGGAAAATGGTCTGTTTTCAAATGCTTTATTTTTGAACGTCAGTTCACATTTGTAGGTGGATCATCAGTGTTAGAGCTAAAATTAGCATGTTTAAAGTGATTTTCATGCTTCCAGGGGCTCGGGAAGTTAATTAAATACCATTTGGAGGCATTTAATGTTCGAGCAAAAACGGCTGATTTTCGACAAAAGAGATAACACCCCCCCATTACGTCATGCTTCAGAAATGTGGAAAATGGTCCGTTTTCAAATGTTTTATTTTTGAACGTCAGTTCACATTTGTAGGTGGATCATCAGTGTTAGAGCTAAAATTAGCATGTTTAAAGTGATTTTCATGCTTCCAGGGGCTCGGGAAGTGAAATAAATACCATTTGGAGGCATTTAATGTTCGAGCAAAAACGGCTGATTTTCGACAAAAGAGATAACACCCCCCCATTACGTCATGCTTCAGAAATGTGGAAAATGGTCCGTTCTCAAATGTTTTATTTTTGAACGTCAGTTCATATTTGTAGGTGGATCATCAGTGTTAGAGCTAAAATTAGCATGTTTAAAGTGATTTTCATGCTTCCAGGGGCCCAAAACACAAGATTTATGGAATGGTTAAAAGTGCATGAAAATGGCCAATTTACTCACTCTGAGTTCTCAAAAAGGGTTTCTTCACCCCGGGAAGTTAATTAAATACCATTTGGAGGCATTTAATGTTCGAGCAAAAACGGCTGATTTTCGACAAAAGAGATAACACCCCCCCATTACGTCATGCTTCAGAAATGTGGAAAATGGTCCGTTTTCAAATGTTTTATTTTTGAACGTCAGTTCACATTTGTAGGTGGATCATCAGTGTTAGAGCTAAAATTAGCATGTTTAAAGTGATTTTCATGCTTCCAGGGGCTCGGGAAGTTAATTAAATACCATTTGGAGGCATTTAATGTTCGAGCAAAAACGGCTGATTTTCGACAAAAGAGATAACACCCCCCCCATTACGTCATGCTTCAGAAATGTGGAAAATGGTCCGTTTTCAAATGTTTTATTTTTGAACGTCAGTTCACATTTGTAGGTGGATCATCAGTGTTAGAGCTAAAATTAGCATGTTTAAAGTGATTTTCATGCTTCCAGGGGCCCAAAACACAAGATTTATGGAATGGTTAAAAGTGCATGAAAATGGCCAATTTACTCACTCTGAGTTCTCAAAAAGGGTTTCTTCACCCCGGGAAGTTAATTAAATACCATTTGGAGGCATTTAATGTTCGAGCAAAAACGGCTGATTTTCGACAAAAGAGATAACACCCCCCCATTACGTCATGCTTCAGAAATGTGGAAAATGGTCCGTTTTCAAATGTTTTATTTTTGAACGTCAGTTCACATTTGTAGGTGGATCATCAGTGTTAGAGCTAAAATTAGCATGTTTAAAGTGATTTTCATGCTTCCAGGGGCTCGGGAAGTTAATTAAATACCATTTGGAGGCATTTAATGTTCGAGCAAAAACGGCTGATTTTCGACAAAAGAGATAACACCCCCCCATTACGTCATGCTTCAGAAATGTGGAAAATGGTCCGTTTTCAAATGTTTTATTTTTGAACGTCAGTTCACATTTGTAGGTGGATCATCAGTGTTAGAGCTAAAATTAGCATGTTTAAAGTGATTTTCATGCTTCCAGGGGCCCAAAACACAAGATTTATGGAATGGTTAAAAGTGCATGAAAATGGCCAATTTACTCACTCTGAGTTCTCAAAAAGGGTTTCTTCACCCCGGGAAGTTAA
Organism: Lissotriton vulgaris; assembly: GCF_964263255.1. Taxonomy (NCBI): domain Eukaryota; kingdom Metazoa; phylum Chordata; class Amphibia; order Caudata; family Salamandridae; genus Lissotriton; species Lissotriton vulgaris. The sequence continues at coordinate 579,214 of NW_028252192.1, forward strand.
TTAAATACCATTTGGAGGCATTTAATGTTCGAGCAAAAACGGCTGATTTTCGACAAAAGAGATAACACCCCCCCATTACGTCATGCTTCAGAAATGTGGAAAATGGTCCGTTTTCAAATGTTTTATTTTTGAACGTCAGTTCACATTTGTAGGTGGATCATCAGTGTTAGAGCTAAAATTAGCATGTTTAAAGTGATTTTCATGCTTCCAGGGGCTCGGGAAGTTAATTAAATACCATTTGGAGGCATTTAATGTTTGAGCAAAAACGGCTGATTTTCGACAAAAGAGATAACACCCCCCCATTACGTCATGCTTCAGAAATGTGGAAAATGGTCCGTTTTCAAATGTTTTATTTTTGAACGTGAGTTCACATTTGTAGGTGGATCATCAGTGTTAGAGCTAAAATTAGCATGTTTAAAGTGATTTTCATGCTTCCAGGGGCTCGGGAAGTTAATTAAATACCATTTGGAGGCATTTAATGTTCGAGCAAAAACGGCTGATTTTCGACAAAAGAGATAACACCCCCCCATTACGTCATGCTTCAGAAATGTGGAAAATGGTCCGTTTTCAAATGTTTTATTTTTGAACGTCAGTTCACATTTGTAGGTGGATCATCAGTGTTAGAGCTAAAATTAGCATGTTTAAAGTGATTTTCATGCTTCCAGGGGCTCGGGAAGTTAATTAAATACCATTTGGAGGCATTTAATGTTCGAGCAAAAACGCCTGATTTTCGACAAAAGAGATAACACCCCCCCATTACGTCATGCTTCAGAAATGTGGAAAATGGTCTGTTTTCAAATGTTTTATTTTTGAACGTCAGTTCACATTTGTAGGTGGATCATCAGTGTTAGAGCTAAAATTAGCATGTTTAAAGTGATTTTCATGCTTCCAGGGGCTCGGGAAGTTAAATAAATACCATTTGGAGGCATTTAATGTTCGAGCAAAAACGGCTGATTTTCGACAAAAGAGATAACACCCCCCCATTACGTCATGCTTCAGAAATGTGGAAAATGGTCCGTTTTCAAATGTTTTATTTTTGAACGTCAGTTCACATTTGTAGGTGGATCATCAGTGTTAGAGCTAAAATTAGCATGTTTAAAGTGATTTTCATGCTTCCAGGGGCTCGGGAAGTGAAATAAATACCATTTGGAGGCATTTAATGTTCGAGCAAAAACGGCTGATTTTCGACAAAAGAGATAACACCCCCCCATTACGTCATGCTTCAGAAATGTGGAAAATGGTCCGTTCTCAAATGTTTTATTTTTGAACGTCAGTTCACATTTGTAGGTGGATCATCAGTGTTAGAGCTAAAATTAGCATGTTTAAAGTGATTTTCATGCTTCCAGGGGCCCAAAACACAAGATTTATGGAATGGTTAAAAGTGCATGAAAATGGCCAATTTACTCACTCTGAGTTCTCAAAAAGGGTTTCTTCACCCCGGGAAGGTAATTAAATACCATTTGGAGGCATTTAATGTTCGAGCAAAAACGGCTGATTTTCGACAAAAGAGATAACACCCCCCCATTACGTCATGCTTCAGAAATTTGGAAAATGGTCCGTTTTCAAATGTTTTATTTTTGAACGTCAGTTCACATTTGTAGGTGGATCATCAGTGTTAGAGCTAAAATTAGCATGTTTAAAGTGATTTTCATGCTTCCAGGGGCTCGGGAAGTTAATTAAATACCATTTGGAGGCATTTAATGTTCGAGCAAAAACGGCTGATTTTCGACAAAAGAGATAACACCCCCCCCATTACGTCATGCTTCAGAAATGTGGAAAATGGTCCGTTTTCAAATGTTTTATTTTTGAACGTCAGTTCACATTTGTAGGTGGATCATCAGTGTTAGAGCTAAAATTAGCATGTTTAAAGTGATTTTCATGCTTCCAGGGGCCCAAAACACAAGATTTATGGAATGGTTAAAAGTGCATGAAAATGGCCAATTTACTCACTCTGAGTTCTCAAAAAGGGTTTCTTCACCCCGGGAAGTTAATTAAATACCATTTGGAGGCATTTAATGTTCGAGCAAAAACGGCTGATTTTCGACAAAAGAGATAACACCCCCCCATTACGTCATGCTTCAGAAATGTGGAAAATGGTCCGTTTTCAAATGTTTTATTTTTGAACGTCAGTTCACATTTGTAGGTGGATCATCAGTGTTAGAGCTAAAATTAGCATGTTTAAAGTGATTTTCATGCTTCCAGGGGCTCGGGAAGTTAATTAAATACCATTTGGAGGCATTTAATGTTCGAGCAAAAACGGCTGATTTTCGACAAAAGAGATAACACCCCCCCATTACGTCATGCTTCAGAAATGTGGAAAATGGTCCGTTCTCAAATGTTTTATTTTTGAACGTCAGTTCACATTTGTAGGTGGATCATCAGTGTTAGAGCTAAAATTAGCATGTTTAAAGTGATTTTCATGCTTCCAGGGGCCCAAAACACAAGATTTATGGAATGGTTAAAAGTGCATGAAAATGGCCAATTTACTCACTCTGAGTTCTCAAAAAGGGTTTCTTCACCCCGGGAAGTTAATTAAATACCATTTGGAGGCATTTAATGTTCGAGCAAAAACGGCTGATTTTCGACAAAAGAGATAACACCCCCCCATTACGTCATGCTTCAGAAATTTGGAAAATGGTCCGTTTTCAAATGTTTTATTTTTGAACGTCAGTTCACATTTGTAGGTGGATCATCAGTGTTAGAGCTAAAATTAGCATGTTTAAAGTGATTTTCATGCTTCCAGCGGCTCGGGAAGTTAATTAAATACCATTTGGAGGCATTTAATGTTCGAGCAAAAACGGCTGATTTTCGACAAAAGAGATAACACCCCCCCATTACGTCATGCTTCAGAAATGTGGAAAATGGTCCATTTTCAAATGTTTTATTTTTGAACGTCAGTTCACATTTGTAGGTGGATCATCAGTGTTAGAGCTAAAATTAGCATGTTTAAAGTGATTTTCATGCTTCCAGGGGCCCAAAACACAAGATTAATGGAATGGTTAAAAGTGCATGAAAATGGCCAATTTACTCACTCTGAGTTCTCAAAAAGGGTTTCTTCGCCCCGGGAAGTGAATTAAATACCATTTGGAGGCATTTAATGTTCGAGCAAAAACGGCTGATTTTCGACTAAAGAGATAACACCCCCCCATTACGTCATGCTTCAGAAATGTGGAAAATGGTCCGTTTTCAAATGTTTTATTTTTGAACGTCAGTTCACATTTGTAGGTGGATCATCAGTGTTAGAGCTAAAATTAGCATGTTTAAAGTGATTTTCATGCTTCCAGGGGCTCGGGAAGTTAATTAAATACCATTTGGAGGCATTTAATGTTCGAGCAAAAACGGCTGATTTATCGACAAAAGAGATAACACCCCCCCATTACGTCATGCTTCAGAAATGTGGAAAATGGTCCGTTTTCAAATGTTTTATTTTTGAACGTCAGTTCACATTTGTAGGTGGATCATCAGTGTTAGAGCTAAAATTAGCATGTTTAAAGTGATTTTCATGCTTCCAGGGGCTCGGGAAGTGAAATAAATACCATTTGGAGGCATTTAATGTTCGAGCAAAAACGGCTGATTTTCGACAAAAGAGATAACACCCCCCCATTACGTCATGCTTCAGAAATGGGGAAAATGGTCCGTTTTCAAATGTTTTATTTTTGAACGTCAGTTCACATTTGTAGGTGGATCATCAGTGTTAGAGCTAAAATTAGCATGTTTAAAGTGATTTTCATGCTTCCAGGGGCTCGGGAAGTTAATTAAATACCATTTGGAGGCATTTAATGTTCGAGCAAAAACGGCTGATTTTCGACAAAAGAGATAACACCCCCCCATTACGTCATGCTTCAGAAATGTGGAAAATGGTCCGTTTTCAAATGTTTTATTTTGAACGTCAGTTCACATTTGTAGGTGGATCATCAGTGTTAGAGCTAAAATTAGCATTTTAAAGTGATTTTCATGCTTCCAGGGGCCCAAAACACAAGATTAATGGAATGGGTAAAAGTGCATGAAAATGGCCAATTTACTCACTCTGAGTTCTCAAAAAGGGTTTCTTCACCCCGGGAAGTGAAATAAATACCATTTGGAGGCATTTAATGTTCGAGCAAAAACGGCTGATTTTCGACAAAAGAGATAACACCCCCCCATTACGTCATGCTTCAGAAATGTGGAAAATGGTCCGTTTTCAAATGTTTTATTTTTGAACGTCAGTCCACATTTGTAGGTGGATCATCAGTGTTAGAGCTAAAATTAGCATGTTTAAAGTGATTTTCATGCTTCCAGGGGCTTGGGAAGTTAATTAAATACCATTTGGAGGCATTTAATGTTCGAGCAAAAACGGCTGATTTTCGACAAAAGAGATAACACCCCCCCATTACGTCATGCTTCAGAAATGTGGAAAATGGTCCGTTTTCAAATGTTTTATTTTTGAACGTCAGTTCACATTTGTAGGTGGATCATCAGTGTTAGAGCTAAAATTAGCATGTTTAAAGTGATTTTCATGCTTCCAGGGGCTCGGGAAGTTAATTAAATACCATTTGGAGGCATTTAATGTTCGAGCAAAAACGGCTGATTTTCGACAAAAGAGATAACACCCCCCCATTACGTCATGCTTCAGAAATGTGGAAAATGGTCCGTTTTCAAATGTTTTATTTTTGAACGTCAGTTCACATTTGTAGGTGGATCATCAGTGTTAGAGCTAAAATTAGCATGTTTAAAGTGATTTTCATGCTTCCAGGGGCTCGGGAAGTGAAATAAATACCATTTGGAGGCATTTAATGTTCGAGCAAAAACGGCTGATTTTCGACAAAAGAGATAACACCCCCCCATTACGTCATGCTTCAGAAATGTGGAAAATGGTCCGTTTTCAAATGTTTTATTTTTGAACGTCAGTTCACATTTGTAGGTGGATCATCAGTGTTAGAGCTAAAATTAGCATGTTTAAAGTGATTTTCATGCTTCCAGGGGCCCAAAACACAAGATTTATGGAATGGTTAAAAGTGCATGAAAATGGCCAATTTACTCACTCTGAGTTCTCAAAAAGGGTTTCTTCACCCCGGGAAGTTAATTAAATACCATTTGGAGGCATTTAATGTTCGAGCAAAAACGGCTGATTTTCGACAAAAGAGATGACACCCCCCCATTACGTCATGCTTCAGAAATGTGGAAAATGGTCCGTTTTCAAATGTTTTATTTTTGAACGTCAGTTCACATTTGTAGGTGGATCATCAGTGTTAGAGCTAAAATTAGCATGTTTAAAGTGATTTTCATGCTTCCAGGGGCTCGGGAAGTTAATTAAATACCATTTGGAGGCATTTAATGTTCGAGCAAAAACGGCTGATTTTCTACAAAAGAGATAACACCCCCCCATTACGTCATGCTTCAGAAATGTGGAAAATGGTCCGTTTTCAAATGTTTTATTTTTGAACGTCAGTTCACATTTGTAGGTGGATCATCAGTGTTAGAGCTAAAATTAGCATGTTTAAAGTGATTTTCATGCTTCCAGGGGCTCGGGAAGTGAAATAAATACCATTTGGAGGCATTTAATGTTCGAGCAAAAACGGCTGATTTTCGACAAAAGAGATAACACCCCCCCATTACAGCATGCTTCAGAAATGTGGAAAATGGTCCGTTTTCAAATGTTTTATTTTTGAACGTCAGTTCACATTTGTAGGTGGATCATCAGTGTTAGAGCTAAAATTAGCATGTTTAAAGTGATTTTCATGCTTCCAGGGGCTCGGGAAGTTAATTAAATACCATTTGGAGGCATTTAATGTTCGAGCAAAAACGGCTGATTTTCGACAAAAGAGATAACACCCCCCCATTACGTCATGCTTCAGAAATGTGGAAAATGGTCCGTTTTCAAATGTTTTATTTTTGAACGTCAGTTCACATTTGTAGGTGGATCATCAGTGTTAGAGCTAAAATTAGCATGTTTAAAGTGATTTTCATGCTTCCAGGGGCTCGGGAAGTTAATTAAATACCATTTGGAGGCATTTAATGTTCGAGCAAAAACGCCTGATTTTCGACAAAAGAGATAACACCCCCCCATTACGTCATGCTTCAGAAATGTGGAAAATGGTCTGTTTTCAAATGTTTTATTTTTGAACGTCAGTTCACATTTGTAGGTGGATCATCAGTGTTAGAGCTAAAATTAGCATGTTTAAAGTGATTTTCATGCTTCCAGGGGCTCGGGAAGTTAATTAAATACCATTTGGAGGCATTTAATGTTCGAGCAAAAACGGCTGATTTTCGACAAAAGAGATAACACCCCCCCATTACGTCATGCTTCAGAAATGTGGAAAATGGTCCGTTTTCAAATGTTTTATTTTTGAACGTCAGTTCACATTTGTAGGTGGATCATCAGTGTTAGAGCTAAAATTAGCATGTTTAAAGTGATTTTCATGCTTCCAGGGGCTCGGGAAGTGAAATAAATACCATTTGGAGGCATTTAATGTTCGAGCAAAAACGGCTGATTTTCGACTAAAGAGATAACACCCCCCCATTACGTCATGCTTCAGAAATGTGGAAAATGGTCCGTTTTCAAATGTTTTATTTTTGAACGTCAGTTCACATTTGTAGGTGGATCATCAGTGTTAGAGCTAAAATTAGCATGTTTAAAGTGATTTTCATGCTTCCAGGGGCTCGGGAAGTTAATTAAATACCATTTGGAGGCATTTAATGTTCGAGCAAAAACGGCTGATTTATCGACAAAAGAGATAACACCCCCCCATTACGTCATGCTTCAGAAATGTGGAAAATGGTCCGTTTTCAAATGTTTTATTTTTGAACGTCAGTTCACATTTGTAGGTGGATCATCAGTGTTAGAGCTAAAATTAGCATGTTTAAAGTGATTTTCATGCTTCCAGGGGCTCGGGAAGTGAAATAAATACCATTTGGAGGCATTTAATGTTCGAGCAAAAACGGCTGATTTTCGACAAAAGAGATAACACCCCCCCATTACGTCATGCTTCAGAAATGGGGAAAATGGTCCGTTTTCAAATGTTTTATTTTTGAACGTCAGTTCACATTTGTAGGTGGATCATCAGTGTTAGAGCTAAAATTAGCATGTTTAAAGTGATTTTCATGCTTCCAGGGGCTCGGGAAGTTAATTAAATACCATTGGAGGCATTTAATGTTCGAGCAAAAACGGCTGATTTTCGACAAAAGAGATAACACCCCCCCATTACGTCATGCTTCAGAAATGTGGAAAATGGTCCGTTTTCAAATGTTTTATTTTGAACGTCAGTTCACATTTGTAGGTGGATCATCAGTGTTAGAGCTAAAATTAGCATGTTTAAAGTGATTTTCATGCTTCCAGGGGCCCAAAACACAAGATTAATGGAATGGGTAAAAGTGCATGAAAATGGCCAATTTACTCACTCTGAGTTCTCAAAAAGGGTTAATTCACCCCGGGAAGTGAAATAAATACCATTTGGAGGCATTTAATGTTCGAGCAAAAACGGCTGATTTTCGACAAAAGAGATAACACCCCCCCATTACGTCATGCTTCAGAAATGTGGAAAATGGTCCGTTTTCAAATGTTTTATTTTTGAACGTCAGTCCACATTTGTAGGTGGATCATCAGTGTTAGAGCTAAAATTAGCATGTTTAAAGTGATTTTCATGCTTCCAGGGGCTTGGGAAGTTAATTAAATACCATTTGGAGGCATTTAATGTTCGAGCAAAAACGGCTGATTTTCGACAAAAGAGATAACACCCCCCCATTACGTCATGCTTCAGAAATGTGGAAAATGGTCCGTTTTCAAATGTTTTATTTTTGAACGTCAGTTCACATTTGTAGGTGGATCATCAGTGTTAGAGCTAAAATTAGCATGTTTAAAGTGATTTTCATGCTTCCAGGGGCCCAAAACACAAGATTTATGGAATGGTTAAAAGTGCATGAAAATGGCCAATTTACTCACTCTGAGTTCTCAAAAAGGGTTTCTTCACCCCGGGAAGTTAATTAAATACCATTTGGAGGCATTTAATGTTCGAGCAAAAACGGCTGATTTTCGACAAAAGAGATAACACCCCCCCATTACGTCATGCTTCAGAAATGTGGAAAATGGTCCGTTTTCAAATGTTTTATTTTTGAACGTCAGTTCACATTTGTAGGTGGATCATCAGTGTTAGAGCTAAAATTAGCATGTTTAAAGTGATTTTCATGCTTCCAGGGGCTCGGGAAGTTAATTAAATACCATTTGGAGGCATTTAATGTTCGAGCAAAAACGGCTGATTTTCGACAAAAGAGATAACACCCCCCCATTACGTCATGCTTCAGAAATGTGGAAAATGGTCCGTTTTCAAATGTTTTATTTTTGAACGTCAGTTCACATTTGTAGGTGGATCATCAGTGTTAGAGCTAAAATTAGCATGTTTAAAGTGATTTTCATGCTTCCAGGGGCTCGGGAAGTGAAATAAATACCATTTGGAGGCATTTAATGTTCGAGCAAAAATGGCTGATTTTCGACAAAAGAGATAACACCCCCCCATTACGTCATGCTTCAGAAATGTGGAAAATGGTCCGTTTTCAAATGTTTTATTTTTGAACGTCAGTTCACATTTGTAGGTGGATCATCAGTGTTAGAGCTAAAATTAGCATGTTTAAAGTGATTTTCATGCTTCCAGGGGCCCAAAACACAAGATTTATGGAATGGTTAAAAGTGCATGAAAATGGCCAATTTACTCACTCTGAGTTCTCAAAAAGGGTTTCTTCACCCCGGGAAGTTAATTAAATACCATTTGGAGGCATTTAATGTTCGAGCAAAAACGGCTGATTTTCGACAAAAGAGATAACACCCCCCCATTACGTCATGCTTCAGAAATGTGGAAAATGGTCCGTTTTCAAATGTTTTATTTTTGAACGTCAGTTCACATTTGTAGGTGGATCATCAGTGTTAGAGCTAAAATTAGCATGTTTAAAGTGATTTTCATGCTTCCAGGGGCTCGGGAAGTTAATTAAATACCATTTGGAGGCATTTAATGTTCGAGCAAAAACGGCTGATTTTCGACAAAAGAGATAACACCCCCCCATTACGTCATGCTTCAGAAATGTGGAAAATGGTCCGTTTTCAAATGTTTTATTTTTGAACGTCAGTTCACATTTGTAGGTGGATCATCAGTGTTAGAGCTAAAATTAGCATGTTTAAAGTGATTTTCATGCTTCCAGGGGCTCGGGAAGTGAAATAAATACCATTTGGAGGCATTTAATGTTCGAGCAAAAACGGCTGATTTTCGACAAAAGAGATAACACCCCCCCATTACGTCATGCTTCAGAAATGTGGAAAATGGTCCGTTTTCAAATGTTTTATTTTTGAACGTCAGTTCACATTTGTAGGTGGATCATCAGTGTTAGAGCTAAAATTAGCATGTTTAAAGTGATTTTCATGCTTCCAGGGGCTCGGGAAGTGAAATAAATACCATTTGGAGGCATTTAATGTTCGAGCAAAAACGGCTGATTTTCGACAAAAGAGATAACACCCCCCCATTACAGCATGCTTCAGAAATGTGGAAAATGGTCCGTTTTCAAATGTTTTATTTTTGAACGTCAGTTCACATTTGTAGGTGGATCATCAGTGTTAGAGCTAAAATTAGCATGTTTAAAGTGATTTTCATGCTTCCAGGGGCTCGGGAAGTTAATTAAATACCATTTGGAGGCATTTAATGTTCGAGCAAAAACGGCTGATTTTCGACAAAAGAGATAACACCCCCCCATTACGTCATGCTTCAGAAATGTGGAAAATGGTCCGTTTTCAAATGTTTTATTTTTGAACGTCAGTTCACATTTGTAGGTGGATCATCAGTGTTAGAGCTAAAATTAGCATGTTTAAAGTGATTTTCATGCTTCCAGGGGCCCAAAACACAAGATTAATGGAATGGTTAAAAGTGCATGAAAATGGCCAATTTACTCACTCTGAGTTCTCAAAAAGGGTTTCTTCGCCCCGGGAAGTGAAATAAATACCATTTGGAGGCATTTAATGTTCGAGCAAAAACGGCTGATTTTCGAAAAAAAGAGATAACACCCCCCCATTACGTCATGCTTCAGAAATGTGGAAAATGGTCCGTTTTCAAATGTTTTATTTTTGAACGTCAGTTCACATTTGTAGGTGGATCATCAGTGTTAGAGCTAAAATTAGCATGTTTAAAGTGATTTTCATGCTTCCAGGGGCTCGGGAAGTTAATTAAATACCATTTGGAGGCATTTAATGTTCGAGCAAAAACGCCTGATTTTCGACAAAAGAGATAACACCCCCCCATTACGTCATGCTTCAGAAATGTGGAAAATGGTCTGTTTTCAAATGTTTTATTTTTGAACGTCAGTTCACATTTGTAGGTGGATCATCAGTGTTAGAGCTAAAATTAGCATGTTTAAAGTGATTTTCATGCTTCCAGGGGCTCGGGAAGTTAAATAAATACCATTTGGAGGCATTTAATGTTCGAGCAAAAACGGCTGATTTTCGACAAAAGAGATAACACCCCCCCATTACGTCATGCTTCAGAAATGTGGAAAATGGTCCGTTTTCAAATGTTTTATTTTTGAACGTCAGTTCACATTTGTAGGTGGATCATCAGTGTTAGAGCTAAAATTAGCATGTTTAAAGTGATTTTCATGCTTCCAGGGGCTCGGGAAGTGAAATAAATACCATTTGGAGGCATTTAATGTTCGAGCAAAAACGGCTGATTTTCGACAAAAGAGATAACACCCCCCCATTACGTCATGCTTCAGAAATGTGGAAAATGGTCCGTTCTCAAATGTTTTATTTTTGAACGTCAGTTCACATTTGTAGGTGGATCATCAGTGTTAGAGCTAAAATTAGCATGTTTAAAGTGATTTTCATGCTTCCAGGGGCCCAAAACACAAGATTTATGGAATGGTTAAAAGTGCATGAAAATGGCCAATTTACTCACTCTGAGTTCTCAAAAAGGGTTTCTTCACCCCGGGAAGGTAATTAAATACCATTTGGAGGCATTTAATGTTCGAGCAAAAACGGCTGATTTTCGACAAAAGAGATAACACCCCCCCATTACGTCATGCTTCAGAAATTTGGAAAATGGTCCGTTTTCAAATGTTTTATTTTTGAACGTCAGTTCACATTTGTAGGTGGATCATCAGTGTTAGAGCTAAAATTAGCATGTTTAAAGTGATTTTCATGCTTCCAGGGGCTCGGGAAGTTAATTAAATACCATTTGGAGGCATTTAATGTTCGAGCAAAAACGGCTGATTTTCGACAAAAGAGATAACACCCCCCCCATTACGTCATGCTTCAGAAATGTGGAAAATGGTCCGTTTTCAAATGTTTTATTTTTGAACGTCAGTTCACATTTGTAGGTGGATCATCAGTGTTAGAGCTAAAATTAGCATGTTTAAAGTGATTTTCATGCTTCCAGGGGCCCAAAACACAAGATTTATGGAATGGTTAAAAGTGCATGAAAATGGCCAATTTACTCACTCTGAGTTCTCAAAAAGGGTTTCTTCACCCCGGGAAGTTAATTAAATACCATTTGGAGGCATTTAATGTTCGAGCAAAAACAGCTGATTTTCGACAAAAGAGATAACACCCCCCCATTACGTCATGCTTCAGAAATGTGGAAAATGGTCCGTTTTCAAATGTTTTATTTTTGAACGTCAGTTCACATTTGTAGGTGGATCATCAGTGTTAGAGCTAAAATTAGCATGTTTAAAGTGATTTTCATGCTTCCAGGGGCTCGGGAAGTTAATTAAATACCATTTGGAGGCATTTAATGTTCGAGCAAAAACGGCTGATTTTCGACAAAAGAGATAACACCCCCCCATTACGTCATGCTTCAGAAATGTGGAAAATGGTCCGTTTTCAAATGTTTTATTTTTGAACGTCAGTTCACATTTGTAGGTGGATCATCAGTGTTAGAGCTAAAATTAGCATGTTTAAAGTGATTTTCATGCTTCCAGGGGCCCAAAACACAAGATTTATGGAATGGTTAAAAGTGCATGAAAATGGCCAATTTACTCACTCTGAGTTCTCAAAAAGGGTTTCTTCACCCCGGGAAGTTAATTAAATACCATTTGGAGGCATTTAATGTTCGAGCAAAAACGGCTGATTTTCGACAAAAGAGATAACACCCCCCCATTACGTCATGCTTCAGAAATGTGGAAAATGGTCCGTTTTCAAATGTTTTATTTTTGAACGTCAGTTCACATTTGTAGGTGGATCGTCAGTGTTAGAGCTAAAATTAGCATGTTTAAAGTGATTTTCATGCTTCCAGCGGCTCGGGAAGTTAATTAAATACCATTTGGAGGCATTTAATGTTCGAGCAAAAACGGCTGATTTTCGACAAAAGAGATAACACCCCCCCATTACGTCATGCTTCAGAAATGTGGAAAATGGTCCATTTTCAAATGTTTTATTTTTGAACGTCAGTTCACATTTGTAGGTGGATCATCAGTGTTAGAGCTAAAATTAGCATGTTTAAAGTGATTTTCATGCTTCCAGGGGCCCAAAACACAAGATTAATGGAATGGTTAAAAGTGCATGAAAATGGCCAATTTACTCACTCTGAGTTCTCAAAAAGGGTTTCTTCGCCCCGGGAAGTGAATTAAATACCATTTGGAGGCATTTAATGTTCGAGCAAAAACGGCTGATTTTCGACAAAAGAGATAACACCCCCCCATTACGTCATGCTTCAGAAATGTGGAAAATGGTCCGTTTTCAAATGTTTTATTTTTGAACGTCAGTTCACATTTGTAGGTGGATCATCAGTGTTAGAGCTAAAATTAGCATGTTTAAAGTGATTTTCATGCTTCCAGGGGCTCGGGAAGTTAATTAAATACTATTTGGAGGCATTTAATGTTCGAGCAAAAACGGCTGATTTTCGACAAAAGAGATAACACCCCCCCATTACGTCATGCTTCAGAAATGTGGAAAATGGTCCGTGTTCAAATGTTTTATTTTTGAACGTCAGTTCACATTTGTAGGTGGATCATCAGTGTTAGAGCTAAAATTAGCATGTTTAAAGTGATTTTCATGCTTCCAGGGGCCCAAAACACAAGATTTATGGAATGGTTAAAAGTGCATGAAAATGGCCAATTTACTCACTCTGAGTTCTCAAAAAGGGTTTCTTCACCCCGGGAAGTTAATTAAATACCATTTGGAGGCATTTAATGTTCGAGCAAAAACGGCTGATTTTCGACAAAAGAGATAACACCCCCCCATTACGTCATGCTTCAGAAATGTGGAAAATGGTCCGTTTTCAAATGTTTTATTTTTGAACGTCAGTTCACATTTGTAGGTGGATCATCAGTGTTAGAGCTAAAATTAGCATGTTTAAAGTGATTTTCATGCTTCCAGGGGCTCGGGAAGTTAATTAAATACCATTTGGAGGCATTTAATGTTCGAGCAAAAACGGCTGATTTTCGACAAAAGAGATAACACCCCCCCATTACGTCATGCTTCAGAAATGTGGAAAATGGTCCGTTTTCAAATGTTTTATTTTTGAACGTCAGTTCACATTTGTAGGTGGATCATCAGTGTTAGAGCTAAAATTAGCATGTTTAAAGTGATTTTCATGCTTCCAGGGGCTCGGGAAGTGAAATAAATACCATTTGGAGGCATTTAATGTTCGAGCAAAAACGGCTGATTTTCGACAAAAGAGATAACACCCCCCCATTACGTCATGCTTCAGAAATGTGGAAAATGGTCCGTTCTCAAATGTTTTATTTTTGAACGTCAGTTCATATTTGTAGGTGGATCATCAGTGTTAGAGCTAAAATTAGCATGTTTAAAGTGATTTTCATGCTTCCAGGGGCCCAAAACACAAGATTTATGGAATGGTTAAAAGTGCATGAAAATGGCCAATTTACTCACTCTGAGTTCTCAAAAAGGGTTTCTTCACCCCGGGAAGTTAATTAAATACCATTTGGAGGCATTTAATGTTCGAGCAAAAACGGCTGATTTTCGACAAAAGAGATAACACCCCCCCATTACGTCATGCTTCAGAAATGTGGAAAATGGTCCGTTTTCAAATGTTTTATTTTTGAACGTCAGTTCACATTTGTAGGTGGATCATCAGTGTTAGAGCTAAAATTAGCATGTTTAAAGTGATTTTCATGCTTCCAGGGGCTCGGGAAGTTAATTAAATACCATTTGGAGGCATTTAATGTTCGAGCAAAAACGGCTGATTTTCGACAAAAGAGATAACACCCCCCCCATTACGTCATGCTTCAGAAATGTGGAAAATGGTCCGTTTTCAAATGTTTTATTTTTGAACGTCAGTTCACATTTGTAGGTGGATCATCAGTGTTAGAGCTAAAATTAGCATGTTTAAAGTGATTTTCATGCTTCCAGGGGCCCAAAACACAAGATTTATGGAATGGTTAAAAGTGCATGAAAATGGCCAATTTACTCACTCTGAGTTCTCAAAAAGGGTTTCTTCACCCCGGGAAGTTAATTAAATACCATTTGGAGGCATTTAATGTTCGAGCAAAAACGGCTGATTTTCGACAAAAGAGATAACACCCCCCCATTACGTCATGCTTCAGAAATGTGGAAAATGGTCCGTTTTCAAATGTTTTATTTTTGAACGTCAGTTCACATTTGTAGGTGGATCATCAGTGTTAGAGCTAAAATTAGCATGTTTAAAGTGATTTTCATGCTTCCAGGGGCTCGGGAAGTTAATTAAATACCATTTGGAGGCATTTAATGTTCGAGCAAAAACGGCTGATTTTCGACAAAAGAGATAACACCCCCCCATTACGTCATGCTTCAGAAATGTGGAAAATGGTCCGTTTTCAAATGTTTTATTTTTGAACGTCAGTTCACATTTGTAGGTGGATCATCAGTGTTAGAGCTAAAATTAGCATGTTTAAAGTGATTTTCATGCTTCCAGGGGCCCAAAACACAAGATTTATGGAATGGTTAAAAGTGCATGAAAATGGCCAATTTACTCACTCTGAGTTCTCAAAAAGGGTTTCTTCACCCCGGGAAGTTAATTAAATACCATTTGGAGGCATTTAATGTTCGAGCAAAAACGGCTGATTTTCGACAAAAGAGATAACACCCCCCCATTACGTCATGCTTCAGAAATGTGGAAAATGGTCCGTTTTCAAATGTTTTATTTTTGAACGTCAGTTCACATTTGTAGGTGGATCATCAGTGTTAGAGCTAAAATTAGCATGTTTAAAGTGATTTTCATGCTTCCAGGGGCTCGGGAAGTTAATTAAATACCATTTGGAGGCATTTAATGTTTGAGCAAAAACGGCTGATTTTCGACAAAAGAGATAACACCCCCCCATTACGTCATGCTTCAGAAATGTGGAAAATGGTCCGTTTTCAAATGTTTTATTTTTGAACGTGAGTTCACATTTGTAGGTGGATCATCAGTGTTAGAGCTAAAATTAGCATGTTTAAAGTGATTTTCATGCTTCCAGGGGCTCGGGAAGTTAATTAAATACCATTTGGAGGCATTTAATGTTCGAGCAAAAACGGCTGATTTTCGACAAAAGAGATAACACCCCCCCATTACGTCATGCTTCAGAAATGTGGAAAATGGTCCGTTTTCAAATGTTTTATTTTTGAACGTCAGTTCACATTTGTAGGTGGATCATCAGTGTTAGAGCTAAAATTAGCATGTTTAAAGTGATTTTCATGCTTCCAGGGGCTCGGGAAGTTAATTAAATACCATTTGGAGGCATTTAATGTTCGAGCAAAAACGCCTGATTTTCGACAAAAGAGATAACACCCCCCCATTACGTCATGCTTCAGAAATGTGGAAAATGGTCTGTTTTCAAATGTTTTATTTTTGAACGTCAGTTCACATTTGTAGGTGGATCATCAGTGTTAGAGCTAAAATTAGCATGTTTAAAGTGATTTTCATGCTTCCAGGGGCTCGGGAAGTTAAATAAATACCATTTGGAGGCATTTAATGTTCGAGCAAAAACGGCTGATTTTCGACAAAAGAGATAACACCCCCCCATTACGTCATGCTTCAGAAATGTGGAAAATGGTCCGTTTTCAAATGTTTTATTTTTGAACGTCAGTTCACATTTGTAGGTGGATCATCAGTGTTAGAGCTAAAATTAGCATGTTTAAAGTGATTTTCATGCTTCCAGGGGCTCGGGAAGTGAAATAAATACCATTTGGAGGCATTTAATGTTCGAGCAAAAACGGCTGATTTTCGACAAAAGAGATAACACCCCCCCATTACGTCATGCTTCAGAAATGTGGAAAATGGTCCGTTCTCAAATGTTTTATTTTTGAACGTCAGTTCACATTTGTAGGTG
Organism: Lissotriton vulgaris; assembly: GCF_964263255.1. NCBI lineage: Eukaryota > Metazoa > Chordata > Amphibia > Caudata > Salamandridae > Lissotriton > Lissotriton vulgaris. The sequence goes on from NW_028252192.1 coordinate 595,465, forward strand.
GATCATCAGTGTTAGAGCTAAAATTAGCATGTTTAAAGTGATTTTCATGCTTCCAGGGGCCCAAAACACAAGATTTATGGAATGGTTAAAAGTGCATGAAAATGGCCAATTTACTCACTCTGAGTTCTCAAAAAGGGTTTCTTCACCCCGGGAAGGTAATTAAATACCATTTGGAGGCATTTAATGTTCGAGCAAAAACGGCTGATTTTCGACAAAAGAGATAACACCCCCCCATTACGTCATGCTTCAGAAATTTGGAAAATGGTCCGTTTTCAAATGTTTTATTTTTGAACGTCAGTTCACATTTGTAGGTGGATCATCAGTGTTAGAGCTAAAATTAGCATGTTTAAAGTGATTTTCATGCTTCCAGGGGCTCGGGAAGTTAATTAAATACCATTTGGAGGCATTTAATGTTCGAGCAAAAACGGCTGATTTTCGACAAAAGAGATAACACCCCCCCCATTACGTCATGCTTCAGAAATGTGGAAAATGGTCCGTTTTCAAATGTTTTATTTTTGAACGTCAGTTCACATTTGTAGGTGGATCATCAGTGTTAGAGCTAAAATTAGCATGTTTAAAGTGATTTTCATGCTTCCAGGGGCCCAAAACACAAGATTTATGGAATGGTTAAAAGTGCATGAAAATGGCCAATTTACTCACTCTGAGTTCTCAAAAAGGGTTTCTTCACCCCGGGAAGTTAATTAAATACCATTTGGAGGCATTTAATGTTCGAGCAAAAACGGCTGATTTTCGACAAAAGAGATAACACCCCCCCATTACGTCATGCTTCAGAAATGTGGAAAATGGTCCGTTTTCAAATGTTTTATTTTTGAACGTCAGTTCACATTTGTAGGTGGATCATCAGTGTTAGAGCTAAAATTAGCATGTTTAAAGTGATTTTCATGCTTCCAGGGGCTCGGGAAGTTAATTAAATACCATTTGGAGGCATTTAATGTTCGAGCAAAAACGGCTGATTTTCGACAAAAGAGATAACACCCCCCCATTACGTCATGCTTCAGAAATGTGGAAAATGGTCCGTTCTCAAATGTTTTATTTTTGAACGTCAGTTCACATTTGTAGGTGGATCATCAGTGTTAGAGCTAAAATTAGCATGTTTAAAGTGATTTTCATGCTTCCAGGGGCCCAAAACACAAGATTTATGGAATGGTTAAAAGTGCATGAAAATGGCCAATTTACTCACTCTGAGTTCTCAAAAAGGGTTTCTTCACCCCGGGAAGTTAATTAAATACCATTTGGAGGCATTTAATGTTCGAGCAAAAATGGCTGATTTTCGACAAAAGAGATAACACCCCCCCATTACGTCATGCTTCAGAAATGTGGAAAATGGTCCGTTTTCAAATGTTTTATTTTTGAACGTCAGTTCACATTTGTAGGTGGATCATCAGTGTTAGAGCTAAAATTAGCATGTTTAAAGTGATTTTCATGCTTCCAGCGGCTCGGGAAGTTAATTAAATACCATTTGGAGGCATTTAATGTTCGAGCAAAAACGGCTGATTTTCGACAAAAGAGATAACACCCCCCCATTACGTCATGCTTCAGAAATGTGGAAAATGGTCCATTTTCAAATGTTTTATTTTTGAACGTCAGTTCACATTTGTAGGTGGATCATCAGTGTTAGAGCTAAAATTAGCATGTTTAAAGTGATTTTCATGCTTCCAGGGGCCCAAAACACAAGATTAATGGAATGGTTAAAAGTGCATGAAAATGGCCAATTTACTCACTCTGAGTTCTCAAAAAGGGTTTCTTCGCCCCGGGAAGTGAATTAAATACCATTTGGAGGCATTTAATGTTCGAGCAAAAACGGCTGATTTTCGACAAAAGAGATAACACCCCCCCATTACGTCATGCTTCAGAAATGTGGAAAATGGTCCGTTTTCAAATGTTTTATTTTTGAACGTCAGTTCACATTTGTAGGTGGATCATCAGTGTTAGAGCTAAAATTAGCATGTTTAAAGTGATTTTCATGCTTCCAGGGGCTCGGGAAGTTAATTAAATACCATTTGGAGGCATTTAATGTTCGAGCAAAAACGGCTGATTTTCGACAAAAGAGATAACACCCCCCCATTACGTCATGCTTCAGAAATGTGGAAAATGGTCCGTGTTCAAATGTTTTATTTTTGAACGTCAGTTCACATTTGTAGGTGGATCATCAGTGTTAGAGCTAAAATTAGCATGTTTAAAGTGATTTTCATGCTTCCAGGGGCCCAAAACACAAGATTTATGGAATGGTTAAAAGTGCATGAAAATGGCCAATTTACTCACTCTGAGTTCTCAAAAAGGGTTTCTTCACCCCGGGAAGTTAATTAAATACCATTTGGAGGCATTTAATGTTCGAGCAAAAACGGCTGATTTTCGACAAAAGAGATAACACCCCCCCATTACGTCATGCTTCAGAAATGTGGAAAATGGTCCGTTTTCAAATGTTTTATTTTTGAACGTCAGTTCACATTTGTAGGTGGATCATCAGTGTTAGAGCTAAAATTAGCATGTTTAAAGTGATTTTCATGCTTCCAGGGGCTCGGGAAGTTAATTAAATACCATTTGGAGGCATTTAATGTTCGAGCAAAAACGGCTGATTTTCGACAAAAGAGATAACACCCCCCCATTACGTCATGCTTCAGAAATGTGGAAAATGGTCCGTTTTCAAATGTTTTATTTTTGAACGTCAGTTCACATTTGTAGGTGGATCATCAGTGTTAGAGCTAAAATTAGCATGTTTAAAGTGATTTTCATGCTTCCAGGGGCTCGGGAAGTTAATTAAATACCATTTGGAGGCATTTAAAGTTCAAGCAAAAACGCCTGATTTTCGACAAAAGAGATAACACCCCCCCATTACGTCATGCTTCAGAAATGTGGAAAATGGTCTGTTTTCAAATGCTTTATTTTTGAACGTCAGTTCACATTTGTAGGTGGATCATCAGTGTTAGAGCTAAAATTAGCATGTTTAAAGTGATTTTCATGCTTCCAGGGGCTCGGGAAGTTAATTAAATACCATTTGGAGGCATTTAATGTTCGAGCAAAAACGGCTGATTTTCGACAAAAGAGATAACACCCCCCCATTACGTCATGCTTCAGAAATGTGGAAAATGGTCCGTTTTCAAATGTTTTATTTTTGAACGTCAGTTCACATTTGTAGGTGGATCATCAGTGTTAGAGCTAAAATTAGCATGTTTAAAGTGATTTTCATGCTTCCAGGGGCTCGGGAAGTGAAATAAATACCATTTGATGGCATTTAATGTTCGAGCAAAAACGGCTGATTTTCGACAAAAGAGATAACACCCCCCCATTACGTCATGCTTCAGAAATGTGGAAAATGGTCCGTTCTCAAATGTTTTATTTTTGAACGTCAGTTCATATTTGTAGGTGGATCATCAGTGTTAGAGCTAAAATTAGCATGTTTAAAGTGATTTTCATGCTTCCAGGGGCCCAAAACACAAGATTTATGGAATGGTTAAAAGTGCATGAAAATGGCCAATTTACTCACTCTGAATTCTCAAAAAGGGTTTCTTCACCCCGGGAAGTTAATTAAATACCATTTGGAGGCATTTAATGTTCGAGCAAAAACGGCTGATTTTCGACAAAAGAGATAACACCCCCCCATTACGTCATGCTTCAGAAATGTGGAAAATGGTCCGTTTTCAAATGTTTTATTTTTGAACGTCAGTTCACATTTGTAGGTGGATCATCAGTGTTAGAGCTAAAATTAGCATGTTTAAAGTGATTTTCATGCTTCCAGGGGCTCGGGAAGTTAATTAAATACCATTTGGAGGCATTTAATGTTCGAGCAAAAACGGCTGATTTTCGACAAAAGAGATAACACCCCCCCCATTACGTCATGCTTCAGAAATGTGGAAAATGGTCCGTTTTCAAATGTTTTATTTTTGAACGTCAGTTCACATTTGTAGGTGGATCATCAGTGTTAGAGCTAAAATTAGCATGTTTAAAGTGATTTTCATGCTTCCAGGGGCCCAAAACACAAGATTTATGGAATGGTTAAAAGTGCATGAAAATGGCCAATTTACTCACTCTGAGTTCTCAAAAAGGGTTTCTTCACCCCGGGAAGTTAATTAAATACCATTTGGAGGCATTTAATGTTCGAGCAAAAACGGCTGATTTTCGACAAAAGAGATAACACCCCCCCATTACGTCATGCTTCAGAAATGTGGAAAATGGTCCGTTTTCAAATGTTTTATTTTTGAACGTCAGTTCACATTTGTAGGTGGATCATCAGTGTTAGAGCTAAAATTAGCATGTTTAAAGTGATTTTCATGCTTCCAGCGGCTCGGGAAGTTAATTAAATACCATTTGGAGGCATTTAATGTTCGAGCAAAAACGGCTGATTTTCGACAAAAGAGATAACACCCCCCCATTACGTCATGCTTCAGAAATGTGGAAAATGGTCCATTTTCAAATGTTTTATTTTTGAACGTCAGTTCACATTTGTAGGTGGATCATCAGTGTTAGAGCTAAAATTAGCATGTTTAAAGTGATTTTCATGCTTCCAGGGGCCCAAAACACAAGATTAATGGAATGGTTAAAAGTGCATGAAAATGGCCAATTTACTCACTCTGAGTTCTCAAAAAGGGTTTCTTCGCCCCGGGAAGTGAATTAAATACCATTTGGAGGCATTTAATGTTCGAGCAAAAACGGCTGATTTTCGACAAAAGAGATAACACCCCCCCATTACGTCATGCTTCAGAAATGTGGAAAATGGTCCGTTTTCAAATGTTTTATTTTTGAACGTCAGTTCACATTTGTAGGTGGATCATCAGTGTTAGAGCTAAAATTAGCATGTTTAAAGTGATTTTCATGCTTCCAGGGGCTCGGGAAGTTAATTAAATACTATTTGGAGGCATTTAATGTTCGAGCAAAAACGGCTGATTTTCGACAAAAGAGATAACACCCCCCCATTACGTCATGCTTCAGAAATGTGGAAAATGGTCCGTGTTCAAATGTTTTATTTTTGAACGTCAGTTCACATTTGTAGGTGGATCATCAGTGTTAGAGCTAAAATTAGCATGTTTAAAGTGATTTTCATGCTTCCAGGGGCCCAAAACACAAGATTTATGGAATGGTTAAAAGTGCATGAAAATGGCCAATTTACTCACTCTGAGTTCTCAAAAAGGGTTTCTTCACCCCGGGAAGTTAATTAAATACCATTTGGAGGCATTTAATGTTCGAGCAAAAACGGCTGATTTTCGACAAAAGAGATAACACCCCCCCATTACGTCATGCTTCAGAAATGTGGAAAATGGTCCGTTTTCAAATGTTTTATTTTTGAACGTCAGTTCACATTTGTAGGTGGATCATCAGTGTTAGAGCTAAAATTAGCATGTTTAAAGTGATTTTCATGCTTCCAGGGGCTCGGGAAGTTAATTAAATACCATTTGGAGGCATTTAATGTTCGAGCAAAAACGGCTGATTTTCGACAAAAGAGATAACACCCCCCCATTACGTCATGCTTCAGAAATGTGGAAAATGGTCCGTTTTCAAATGTTTTATTTTTGAACGTCAGTTCACATTTGTAGGTGGATCATCAGTGTTAGAGCTAAAATTAGCATGTTTAAAGTGATTTTCATGCTTCCAGGGGCTCGGGAAGTTAATTAAATACCATTTGGAGGCATTTAATGTTCGAGCAAAAACGGCTGATTTTCGACAAAAGAGATAACACCCCCCCATTACGTCATGCTTCAGAAATGTGGAAAATGGTCCGTTTTCAAATGTTTTATTTTTGAACGTCAGTTCACATTTGTAGGTGGATCATCAGTGTTAGAGCTAAAATTAGCATGTTTAAAGTGATTTTCATGCTTCCAGGGGCTCGGGAAGTGTAATAAATACCATTTGGAGGCATTTAATGTTCGAGCAAAAACGGCTGATTTTCGACAAAAGAGATAACACCCCCCCATTACGTCATGCTTCAGAAATGTGGAAAATGGTCCGTTTTCAAATGTTTTATTTTTGAACGTCAGTTCACATTTGTAGGTGGATCATCAGTGTTAGAGCTAAAATTAGCATGTTTAAAGTGATTTTCATGCTTCCAGGGGCTCGGGAAGTTAATTAAATACCATTTGGAGGCATTTAATGTTCGAGCAAAAACGGCTGATTTTCGACAAAAGAGATAACACCCCCCCATTACGTCATGCTTCAGAAATGTGGAAAATGGTCCGTTTTCAAATGTTTTATTTTTGAACGTCAGTTCACATTTGTAGGTGGATCATCAGTGTTAGAGCTAAAATTAGCATGTTTAAAGTGATTTTCATGCTTCCAGGGGCCCAAAACACAAGATTTATGGAATGGTTAAAAGTGCATGAAAATGGCCAATTTACTCACTCTGAGTTCTCAAAAAGGGTTTCTTCACCCCGGGAAGTGAAATAAATACCATTTGGAGGCATTTAATGTTCGAGCAAAAACGGCTGATTTTCGACAAAAGAGATAACACCCCCCCATTACGTCATGCTTCAGAAATGTGGAAAATGGTCCGTTTTCAAATGTTTTATTTTTGAACGTCAGTTCACATTTGTAGGTGGATCATCAGTGTTAGAGCTAAAATTAGCATGTTTAAAGTGATTTTCATGCTTCCAGGGGCTCGGGAAGTTAATTAAATACCATTTGGAGGCATTTAATGTTCGAGCAAAAACGGCTGATTTTCGACAAAAGAGATAACACCCCCCCATTACGTCATGCTTCAGTAATGTGGAAAATGGTCCGTTTTCAAATGTTTTATTTTTGAACGTCAGTTCACATTTGTAGGTGGATCATCAGTGTTAGAGCTAAAATTAGCATGTTTAAAGTGATTTTCATGCTTCCAGGGGCTCGGCAAGTTAATTAAATACCATTTGGAGGCATTTAATGTTCGAGCAAAAACGGCTGATTTTCGACAAAAGAGATAACACCCCCCCATTACGTCATGCTTCAGAAATGTGGAAAATGGTCCGTTTTCAAATGTTTTATTTTTGAACGTCAGTTCACATTTGTAGGTGGATCATCAGTGTTAGAGCTAAAATTAGCATGTTTAAAGTGATTTTCATGCTTCCAGGGGCCCAAAACACAAGATTAATGGAATGGGTAAAAGTGCATGAAAATGGCCAATTTACTCACTCTGAGTTCTCAAAAAGGGTTTCTTCACCCCGGGAAGTGAAATAAATACCATTTGGAGGCATTTAATGTTCGAGCAAAAACGGCTGATTTTCGACAAAAGAGATAACACCCCCCCATTACGTCATGCTTCAGAAATGTGGAAAATGGTCTGTTTTCAAATGTTTTATTTTTGAACGTCAGTTCACATTTGTAGGTGGATCATCAGTGTTAGAGCTAAAATTAGCATGTTTAAAGTGATTTTCATGCTTCCAGGGGCTCGGGAAGTTAATTAAATACCATTTGGAGGCATTTAATGTTCGAGCAAAAACGGCTGATTTTCGACAAAAGAGATAACACCCCCCCATTACGTCATGCTTCAGAAATGTGGAAAATGGTCCGTTTTCAAATGTTTTATTTTTGAACCTCAGTTCACATTTGTAGGTGGATCATCAGTGTTAGAGCTAAAATTAGCATGTTTAAAGTGATTTTCATGCTTCCAGGGGCCCAAAACACAAGATTTATGGAATGGTTAAAAGTGCATGAAAATGGCTAATTTACTCACTCTGAGTTCTCAAAAAGGGTTTCTTCACCCCGGGAAGTTAATTAAATACCATTTAGAGGCATTTAATGTTCGAGCAAAAACGGCTGATTTTCGACAAAAGAGATAACACCCCCCCATTACGTCATGCTTCAGAAATGTGGAAAATGGTCCGTTTTCAAATGTTTTATTTTTGAACGTCAGTTCACATTTGTAGGTGGATCATCAGTGTTAGAGCTAAAATTAGCATGTTTAAAGTGATTTTCATGCTTCCAGGGGCTCGGGAAGTTAATTAAATACCATTTGGAGGCATTTAATGTTCGAGCAAAAACGGCTGATTTTCGACAAAAGAGATAACACCCCCCGATTACGTCATGCTTCAGAAATGTGGAAAATGGTCCGTTTTCAAATGTTTTATTTTTGAACGTCAGTTCACATTTGTAGGTGGATCATCAGTGTTAGAGCTAAAATTAGCATGTTTAAAGTGATTTTCATGCATCCAGGGGCTCGGGAAGTGAAATAAATACCATTTGGAGGCATTTAATGTTCAAGCAAAAACGGCTGATTTTCGACAAAAGAGATAACACCCCCCCATTACGTCATGCTTCAGAAATGTGGAAAATGGTCCGTTTTCAAATGTTTTATTTTTGAACGTCAGTTCACATTTGTAGGTGGATCATCAGTGTTAGAGCTAAAATTAGCATGTTTAAAGTGATTTTCATGCTTCCAGGGGCTCGGGAAGTTAATTAAATACCATTTGGAGGCATTTAATGTTCGAGCAAAAACGGCTGATTTTCGACAAAAGAGATAACACCCCCCCATTACGTCATGCTTCAGAAATGTGGAAAATGGTCCGTTTTCAAATGTTTTATTTTTGAACGTCAGTTAACATATGTAGGTGGATCATCAGTGTTAGAGCTAAAATTAGCATGTTTAAAGTGATTTTCATGCTTCCAGGGGCCCAAAACACAAGATTAATGGAATGGTTAAAAGTGCATGAAAATGGCCAATTTACTCACTCTGAGTTCTCAAAAAGGGTTTCTTCACCCCGGGAAGTGAAATAAATACCATTTGGAGGCATTTAATGTTCGAGCAAAAACGGCTGATTTTCGACAAAAGAGATAACACCCCCCCATTACGTCATGCTTCAGAAATGTGGAAAATGGTCCGTTTTCAAATGTTTTATTTTTGAACGTCAGTTCACATTTGTAGGTGGATCATCAGTGTTAGAGCTAAAATTAGCATGTTTAAAGTGATTTTCATGCTTCCAGGGGCTCGGGAAGTGAAATAAATACCATTTGGAGGCATTTAATGTTCGAGCAAAAACGGCTGATTTTCGACAAAAGAGATAACACCCCCCCATTACGTCATGCTTCAGAAATGTGGAAAATGGTCCGTTTTCAAATGTTTTATTTTTGAACGTCAGTTCACATTTGTAGGTGAATCATCAGTGTTAGAGCTAAAATTAGCATGTTTAAAGTGATTTTCATGCTTCCAGGGGCTCGGGAAGTTAATTAAATACCATTTGGAGGCATTTAATGTTCGAGCAAAAACGGCTGATTTATCGACAAAAGAGATAACACCCCCCCCATTACGTCATGCTTCAGAAATGTGGAAAATGGTCCGTTTTCAAATGTTTTATTTTTGAACGTCAGTTCACATTTGTAGGTGGATCATCAGTGTTAGAGCTAAAATTAGCATGTTTAAAGTGATTTTCATGCTTCCAGGGGCTCGGGAAGTGAAATAAATACCATTTGGAGGCATTTAATGTTCGAGCAAAAACGGCTGATTTTCGACAAAAGAGATAACACCCCCCCATTACGTCATGCTTCAGAAATGGGGAAAATGGTCCGTTTTCAAATGTTTTATTTTTGAACGTCAGTTCACATTTGTAGGTGGATCATCAGTGTTAGAGCTAAAATTAGCATGTTTAAAGTGATTTTCATGCTTCCAGGGGCTCGGGAAGTTAATTAAATACCATTTGGAGGCATTTAATGTTCGAGCAAAAACGGCTGATTTTCGACAAAAGAGATAACACCCCCCCATTACGTCATGCTTCAGAAATGTGGAAAATGGTCCGTTTTCAAATGTTTTATTTTGAACGTCAGTTCACATTTGTAGGTGGATCATCAGTGTTAGAGCTAAAATTAGCATGTTTAAAGTGATTTTCATGCTTCCAGGGGCCCAAAACACAAGATTAATGGAATGGTTAAAGTTGCATGAAAATGGCCAATTTACTCACTCTGAGTTCTCAAAAAGGGTTTCTTCACCCCGGGAAGTGAAATAAATACCATTTGGAGGCATTTAATGTTCGAGCAAAAACGGCTGATTTTCGACAAAAGAGATAACACCCCCCCATTACGTCATGCTTCAGAAATGTGGAAAATGGTCCGTTTTCAAATGTTTTATTTTTGAACGTCAGTTCACATTTGTAGGTGGATCATCAGTGTTAGAGCTAAAATTAGCATGTTTAAAGTGATTTTCATGCTTCCAGGGGCTTGGGAAGTTAATTAAATACCATTTGGAGGCATTTAATGTTCGAGCAAAAACGGCTGATTTTCGACAAAAGAGATAACACCCCCCCATTACGTCATGCTTCAGAAATGTGGAAAATGGTCCGTTTTCAAATGTTTTATTTTTGAACGTCAGTTCACATTTGTAGGTGGATCATCAGTGTTAGAGCTAAAATTAGCATGTTTAAAGTGATTTTCATGCTTCCAGGGGCCCAAAACACAAGATTTATGGAATGGTTAAAAGTGCATGAAAATGGCCAATTTACTCACTCTGAGTTCTCAAAAAGGGTTTCTTCACCCCGGGAAGTTAATTAAATACCATTTGGAGGCATTTAATGTTCGAGCAAAAACGGCTGATTTTCGACAAAAGAGATAACACCCCCCCATTACGTCATGCTTCAGAAATGTGGAAAATGGTCCGTTTTCAAATGTTTTATTTTTGAACGTCAGTTCACATTTGTAGGTGGATCATCAGTGTTAGAGCTAAAATTAGCATGTTTAAAGTGATTTTCATGCTTCCAGGGGCTCGGGAAGTTAATTAAATACCATTTGGAGGCATTTAATGTTCGAGCAAAAACGGCTGATTTTCGACAAAAGAGATAACACCCCCCCATTACGTCATGCTTCAGAAATGTGGAAAATGGTCCGTTTTCAAATGTTTTATTTTTGAACGTCAGTTCACATTTGTAGGTGGATCATCAGTGTTAGAGCTAAAATTAGCATGTTTAAAGTGATTTTCATGCTTCCAGGGGCTCGGGAAGTGAAATAAATACCATTTGGAGGCATTTAATGTTCGAGCAAAAACGGCTGATTTTCGACAAAAGAGATAACACCCCCCCATTACGTCATGCTTCAGAAATGTGGAAAATGGTCCATTTTCAAATGTTTTATTTTTGAACGTCAGTTCACATTTGTAGGTGGATCATCAGTGTTAGAGCTAAAATTAGCATGTTTAAAGTGATTTTCATGCTTCCAGGGGCCCAAAACACAAGGTTTATGGAATGGTTAAAAGTGCATGAAAATGGCCAATTTACTCACTCTGAGTTCTCAAAAAGGGTTTCTTCACCCCGGGAAGTTAATTAAATACCATTTGGAGGCATTTATTGTTCGAGCAAAAACGGCTGATTTTCGACAAAAGAGATAACACCCCCCCATTACGTCATGCTTCAGAAATGTGGAAAATGGTCCGTTTTCAAATGTTTTATTTTTGAACGTCAGTTCACATTTGTAGGTGGATCATCAGTGTTAGAGCTAAAATTAGCATTTTTAAAGTGATTTTCATGCTTCCAGGGGCTCGGGAAGTTAATTAAATACCATTTGGAGGCATTTAATGTTCGAGCAAAAACGGCTGATTTTCGACAAAAGAGATAACACCCCCCCATTACGTCATGCTTCAGAAATGTGGAAAATGGTCCGTTTTCAAATGTTTTATTTTTGAACGTCAGTTCACATTTGTAGGTGGATCATCAGTGTTAGAGCTAAAATTAGCATGTTTAAAGTGATTTTCATGCTTCCAGGGGCTCGGGAAGTGAAATAAATACCATTTGGAGGCATTTAATGTTCGAGCAAAAACGGCTGATTTTCGACAAAAGAGATAACACCCCCCCATTACAGCATGCTTCAGAAATGTGGAAAATGGTCCGTTTTCAAATGTTTTATTTTTGAACGTCAGTTCACATTTGTAGGTGGATCATCAGTGTTAGAGCTAAAATTAGCATGTTTAAAGTGATTTTCATGCTTCCAGGGGCTCGGGAAGTTAATTAAATACCATTTGGAGGCATTTATTGTTCGAGCAAAAACGGCTGATTTTCGACAAAAGAGATAACACCCCCCCATTACGTCATGCTTCAGAAATGTGGAAAATTGTCCGTTTTCAAATGTTTTATTTTTGAACGTCAGTTCACATTTGTAGGTGGATCATCAGTGTTAGAGCTAAAATTAGCATGTTTAAAGTGATTTTCATGCTTCCAGGGGCTCGGGAAGTGAAATAAATACCATTTGGAGGCATTTAATGTTCGAGCAAAAACGGCTGATTTTCGACAAAAGAGATAACACCCCCCCATTACGTCATGCTTCAGAAATGTGGAAAATGGTCCGTTTTCAAATGTTTTATTTTTGAACGTCAGTTCACATTTGTAGGTGGATTATCAGTGTTAGAGCTAAAATTAGCATGTTTAAAGTGATTTTCATGCTTCCAGGGGCCCAAAACACAAGATTTATGGAATGGTTAAAAGTGCATGAAAATGGCCAATTTACTCACTCTGAGTTCTCAAAAAGGGTTTCTTCACCCCGGGAAGTGAAATAAATACCATTTGGAGGCATTTAATGTTCAAGCAAAAACGGCTGATTTTCGACAAAAGAGATAACACCCCCCCATTACGTCATGCTTCAGAAATGTGGAAAATGGTCCGTTTTCAAATGTTTTATTTTTGAACGTCAGTTCACATTTGTAGGTGGATCATCAGTGTTAGAGCTAAAATTAGCATGTTTAAAGTGATTTTCATGCTTCCAGGGGCTCGGGAAGTTAATTAAATACCATTTGGAGGCATTTAATGTTCGAGCAAAAACGGCTGATTTTCGACAAAAGAGATAACACCCCCCCATTACGTCATGCTTCAGAAATGTGGAAAATGGTCCATTTTCAAATGTTTTATTTTTGAACGTCAGTTCACATTTGTAGGTGGATCATCAGTGTTAGAGCTAAAATTAGCATGTTTAAAGTGATTTTCATGCTTCCAGGGGCCCAAAACACAAGATTTATGGAATGGTTAAAAGTGCATGAAAATGGCCAATTTACTCACTCTGAGTTCTAAAAAAGGGTTTCTTCACCCCGGGAAGTTAATTAAATACCATTTGGAGGCATTTAATGTTCGAGCAAAAACGGCTGATTTTCGACAAAAGAGATAACACCCCCCCATTACGTCATGCTTCAGAAATGTGGAAAATGGTCCGTTTTCAAATGTTTTATTTTTGAACGTCAGTTCTTATTTGTAGGTGGATCATCAGTGTTAGAGCTAAAATTAGCATGTTTAAAGTGATTTTCATGCTTCCAGGGGCCCAAAACACAAGATTAATGGAATGGTTAAAAGTGCATGAAAATGGCCAATTTACTCACTCTGAGTTCTCAAAAAGAGTTTCTTCACCCGGGAAGTGAAATAAATACCATTTGGAGGCATTTAATGTTCGAGCAAAAACGGCTGATTTTCGACAAAAGAGATAACACCCCCCCATTACGTCATGCTTCAGAAATGTGGAAAATGGTCCGTTTTCAAATGTTTTATTTTTGAACGTCAGTTCACATTTGTAGGTGGATCATCAGTGTTAGAGCTAAAATTAGCATGTTTAAAGTGATTTTCATGCTTCCAGGGGCTCAGGAAGTTAATTAAATACCATTTGGAGGCATTTAATGTTCGAGCAAAAACGGCTGATTTTCGACAAAAGAGATAACACCCCCCCATTACGTCATGCTTCAGAAATGTGGAAAATGGTCCGTTTTCAAATGTTTTATTTTTGAACGTCAGTTCACATTTGTAGGTGGATCATCAGTGTTAGAGCTAAAATTAGCATGTTTAAAGTGATTTTCATGCTTCCAGGGGCTCGGGAAGTGAAATAAATACCATTTGGAGGCATTTAATGTTCGAGCAAAAACGGCTGATTTTCGACAAAAGAGATAACACCCCCCCATTACGTCATGCTTCAGAAATGTGGAAAATGGTCCGTTTTCAAATGTTTTATTTTTGAACGTCAGTTCACATTTGTAGGTGGATCATCAGTGTTAGAGCTAAAATTAGCATGTTTAAAGTGATTTTCATGCTTCCAGGGGCCCAAAACACAAGGTTTATGGAATGGTTAAAAGTGCATGAAAATGGCCAATTTACTCACTCTGAGTTCTCAAAAAGGGTTTCTTCACCCCGGGAAGTTAATTAAATACCATTTGGAGGCATTTATTGTTCGAGCAAAAACGGCTGATTTTCGACAAAAGAGATAACACCCCCCCATTACGTCATGCTTCAGAAATGTGGAAAATGGTCCGTTTTCAAATGTTTTATTTTTGAACGTCAGTTCACATTTGTAGGTGGATCATCAGTGTTAGAGCTAAAATTAGCATTTTTAAAGTGATTTTCATGCTTCCAGGGGCTCGGGAAGTTAATTAAATACCATTTGGAGGCATTTAATGTTCGAGCAAAAACGGCTGATTTTCGACAAAAGAGATAACACCCCCCCATTACGTCATGCTTCAGAAATGTGGAAAATGGTCCGTTTTCAAATGTTTTATTTTTGAACGTCAGTTCACATTTGTAGGTGGATCATCAGTGTTAGAGCTAAAATTAGCATGTTTAAAGTGATTTTCATGCTTCCAGGGGCTCGGGAAGTGAAATAAATACCATTTGGAGGCATTTAATGTTCGAGCAAAAACGGCTGATTTTCGACAAAAGAGATAACACCCCCCCATTACAGCATGCTTCAGAAATGTGGAAAATGGTCCGTTTTCAAATGTTTTATTTTTGAACGTCAGTTCACATTTGTAGGTGGATCATCAGTGTTAGAGCTAAAATTAGCATGTTTAAAGTGATTTTCATGCTTCCAGGGGCTCGGGAAGTTAATTAAATACCATTTGGAGGCATTTATTGTTCGAGCAAAAACGGCTGATTTTCGACAAAAGAGATAACACCCCCCCATTACGTCATGCTTCAGAAATGTGGAAAATGGTCCGTTTTCAAATGTTTTATTTTTGAACGTCAGTTCACATTTGTAGGTGGATCATCAGTGTTAGAGCTAAAATTAGCATGTTTAAAGTGATTTTCATGCTTCCAGGGGCCCAAAACACAAGATTAATGGAATGGTTAAAAGTGCATGAAAATGGCCAATTTACTAACTCTGAGTTCTCAAAAAGGGTTTCTTCACCTCGGGAAGTGAAATAAATACCATTTGGAGGCATTTAATGTTCGAGCAAAAACGGCTGATTTTCGACAAAAGAGATAACACCCCCCCATTACGTCATGCTTCAGAAATGTGGAAAATGGTCCGTTTTCAAATGTTTTATTTTTGAACGTCAGTTCACATTTGTAGGTGGATCATCAGTGTTAGAGCTAAAATTAGCATGTTTAAAGTGATTTTCATGCTTCCAGGGGCTCGGGAAGTTAATTAAATACCATTTGGAGGCATTTAATGTTCGAGCAAAAACGGCTGATTTTCGACAAAAGAGATAACACCCCCCCCCCATTACGTCATGCTTCAGAAATGTGGAAAATGGTCCGTTTTCAAATGTTTTATTTTTGAACGTCAGTTCACATTTGTAGGTGGATCATCAGTGTTAGAGCTAAAATTAGCATGTTTAAAGTGATTTTCATGCTTCCAGGGGCTCGGGAAGTTAATTAAATACCATTTGGAGGCATTTAATGTTCGAGCAAAAACGGCTGATTTTCGACAAAAGAGATAACACCCCCCCATTACGTCATGCTTCAGAAATGTGGAAAATGGTCTGTTTTCAAATGTTTTATTTTTGAACGTCAGTTCACATTTGTAGGTGGATCATCAGTGTTAGAGCTAAAATTAGCATGTTTAAAGTGATTTTCATGCTTCCAGGGGCTCGGGAAGTTAATTAAATACCATTTGGAGGCATTTAATGTTCGAGCAAAAACGGCTGATTTTCGACAAAAGATATAACACCCCCCCATTACGTCATGCTTCAGAAATGTGGAAAATGGTCCGTTTTCAAATGTTTTATTTTTGAACGTCAGTTCTTATTTGTAGGTGGATCATCAGTGTTAGAGCTAAAATTAGCATGTTTAAAGTGATTTTCATGCTTCCAGGGGCCCAAAACACAAGATTAATGGAATGGTTAAAAGTGCATAAAAATGGCCAATTTACTCACTCTGAGTTCTCAAAAAGAGTTTCTTCACCCGGGAAGTGAAATAAATACCATTTGGAGGCATTTAATGTTCGAGCAAAAACGGCTGATTTTCGACAAAAGAGATAACACCCCCCCATTACGTCATGCTTCAGAAATGTGGAAAATGGTCCGTTTTCAAATGTTTTATTTTTGAACGTCAGTTCACATTTGTAGGTGGATCATCAGTGTTAGAGCTAAAATTAGCATGTTTAAAGTGATTTTCATGCTTCCAGGGGCTCGGGATGTTAATTAAATACCATTTGGAGGCATTTAATGTTCGAGCAAAAACGGCTGATTTTCGACAAAAGAGATAACACCCCCCCATTACGTCATGCTTCAGAAATGTGGAAAATGGTCCATTTTCAAATGTTTTATTTTTGAACGTCAGTTCACATTTGTAGGTGGATCATCAGTGTTAGAGCTAAAATTAGCATGTTTAAAGTGATTTTCATGCTTCCAGGGGCCCAAAACACAAGATTTATGGAATGGTTAAAAGTGCATGAAAATGGCCAATTTACTCACTCTGAGTTCTCAAAAAGGGTTTCTTCACCCCGGGAAGTTAATTAAATACCATTTGGAGGCATTTAATGTTCGAGCAAAAACGGCTGATTTTCGACAAAAGAGATAACACCCCCCCATTACGTCATGCTTCAGAAATGTGGAAAATGGTCCGTTTTCAAATGTTTTATTTTTGAACGTCAGTTCACATTTGTAGGTGGATCATCAGTGTTAGAGCTAAAATTAGCATGTTTAAAGTGATTTTCATGCTTCCAGGGGCTCGGGAAGTTAATTAAATACCATTTGGAGGCATTTAATGTTCGAGCAAAAACGGCTGATTTTCGACAAAAGAGATAACACCCCCCCATTACGTCATGCTTCAGAAATGTGGAAAATGGTCCGTTTTCAAATGTTTTATTTTTGAACGTCAGTTCACATTTGTAGGTGGATCATCAGTGTTAGAGCTAAAATTAGCATGTTTAAAGTGATTTTCATGCTTCCAGGGGCCCAAAACACAAGATTTATGGAATGGTTAAAAGTGCATGAAAATGGCCAATTTACTCACTCTGAGTTCTCAAAAAGGGTTTCTTCACCCCGGGAAGTTAATTAAATACCATTTGGAGGCATTTAATGTTCGAGCAAAAACGGCTGATTTTCGACAAAAGAGATAACACCCCCCCATTACGTCATGCTTCAGAAATGTGGAAAATGGTCCGTTTTCAAATGTTTTATTTTTGAACGTCAGTTCACATTTGTAGGCGGATCATCAGTGTTAGAGCTAAAATTAGCATGTTTAAAGTGATTTTCATGCTTCCAGGGGCTCGGGAAGTTAATTAAATACCATTTGGAGGCATTTAATGTTCGAGCAAAAACGGCTGATTTTCGACAAAAGAGATAACACCCCCCCCATTACGTCATGCTTCAGAAATGTGGAAAATGGTCCGTTTTCAAATGTTTTAATTTTTGAACGTCAGTTCACATTTGTAGGTGGATCATCAGTGTTAGAGCTAAAATTAGCATGTTTAAAGTGATTTTCATGCTTCCAGGGGCCCAAAACACAAGATTTATGGAATGGTTAAAAGTGCATGAAAATGGCTAATTTACTCACTCTGAGTTCTCAAAAAGGGTTTCTTCACCCCGGGAAGTTAATTAAATACCATTTGGAGGCATTTAATGTTCAAGCAAAAACGGCTGATTTTCGACAAAAGAGATAACACCCCCCCATTACGTCATGCTTCAGAAATGTGGAAAATGGTCAGTTTTCAAATGTTTTATTTTTGAACGTCAGTTCACATTTGTAGGTGGATCATCAGTGTTAGAGCTAAAATTAGCATGTTTAAAGTGATTTTCATGCTTCCAGGGGCTCGGGAAGTTAATTAAATACCATTTGGAGGCATTTAATGTTCGAGCAAAAACGGCTGATTTTCGACAAAAGAGATAACACCCCCCCATTACGTCATGCTTCAGAAATGTGGAAAATGGTCCGTTTTCAAATGTTTTATTTTTGAACGTCAGTTCACATTTGTAGGTGGATCATCAGTGTTAGAGCTAAAATTAGCATGTTTAAAGTGATTTTCATGCTTCCAGGGGCTCGGGAAGTTAATTAAATACCATTTGGAGGCATTTAATGTTCGAGCAAAAACGGCTGATTTTCGACAAAAGAGATAACACCCCCCCATTACGTCATGCTTCAGAAATGTGGAAAATGGTCCGTTTTCAAATGTTTTATTTTTGAACGTCAGTTCACATTTGTAGGTGGATCATCAGTGTTAGAGATAAAATTAGCATGTTTAAAGTGATTTTCATGCTTCCAGGGGCTCGGGAAGTGAAATAAATACCATTTGGAGGCATTTAATGTTCGAGCAAAAACGGCTGATTTTCGACAAAAGAGATAACACCCCCCCATTACGTCATGCTTCAGAAATGTGGAAAATGGTCCATTTTCAAATGTTTTATTTTTGAACGTCAGTTCACATTTGTAGGTGGATCATCAGTGTTAGAGCTAAAATTAGCATGTTTAAAGTGATTTTCATGCTTCCAGAGGCTCGGGAAGTTCATTAAATACCATTTGGAGGCATTTAATGTTCGAGCAAAAACGGCTGATTTTCGACAAAAGAGATAACACCCCCCCATTACGTCATGCTTCAGAAATGTGGAAAATGGTCCGTTTTCAAATGTTTTATTTTTGAACGTCAGTTCACATTTGTAGGTGGATCATCAGTGTTAGAGCTAAAATTGGCATGCTTAAAGTGATTTTCATGCTTCCAGGGGCTCGGGAAGTGAAATAAATACCATTTGGAGGCATTTAATGTTCGAGCAAAAACGGCTGATTTTCGACAAAAGAGATAACACCCCCCCATTACGTCATGCTTCAGAAATGTGGAAAATGGTCCGTTTTCAAATGTTTTATTTTTGAACGTCAGTTCACATTTGTAGGTGGATCATCAGTGTTAGAGCTAAAATTAGCATGTTTAAAGTGATTTTCATGCTTCCAGGGGCTCGGGAAGTTAATTAAATACCATTTGGAGGCATTTAATGTTCGAGCAAAAACGGCTGATTTTCGACAAAAGAGATAACACCGCCCCATTACGTCATGCTTCAGAAATGTGGAAAATGGTCCGTTTTCAAATGTTTTATTTTTGAACGTCAGTTCACATTTGTA
Source organism: Lissotriton vulgaris (assembly GCF_964263255.1). Classification (NCBI taxonomy): domain Eukaryota; kingdom Metazoa; phylum Chordata; class Amphibia; order Caudata; family Salamandridae; genus Lissotriton; species Lissotriton vulgaris. The sequence goes on from NW_028252192.1 coordinate 614,667, forward strand.
GGTGGATCATCAGTGTTAGAGCTAAAATTAGAATGTTTAAAGTGATTTTCATGCTTCCAGGGGCCCAAAACACAAGATTAATGGAATGGTTAAAAGTGCATGAAAATGGCCAATTTACTCACTCTGAGTTCTCAAAAAGGGTTTCTTCACCCCGGGAAGTGAAATAAATACCATTTGGAGGCATTTAATGTTCGAGCAAAAACGGCTGATTTTCGACAAAAGAGATAACACCCCCCCATTACGTCATGCTTCAGAAATGTGGAAAATGGTCCGTTTTCAAATGTTTTATTTTTGAACGTCAGTTCACATTTGTAGGTGGATCATCAGTGTTAGAGCTAAAATTAGCATGTTTAAAGTGATTTTCATGCTTCCAGGGGCTCGGGAAGTTAATTAAATACCATTTGGAGGCATTTAATGTTCGAGCAAAAACGGCTGATTTTCGACAAAAGAGATAACACCCCCCCATTACGTCATGCTTCAGAAATGTGGAAAATGGTCCGTTTTCAAATGTTTTATTTTTGAACGTCAGTTCACATTTGTAGGTGGATCATCAGTGTTAAAGCTAAAATTAGCATGTTTAAAGTGATTTTCATGCTTCCAGGGGCCCAAAACACAAGATTTATGGAATGGTTAAAAGTGCATGAAAATGGCCAATTTACTCACTCTGAGTTCTCAAAAAGGGTTTCTTCACCCCGGGAAGTTAATTAAATACCATTTGGAGGCATTTAATGTTCGAGCAAAAACGGCTGATTTTCGACAAAAGAGATAACACCCCCCCATTACGTCATGCTTCAGAAATGTGGAAAATGGTCCGTTTTCAAATGTTTTATTTTTGAACGTCAGTTCACATTTGTAGGTGGATCATCAGTGTTAGAGCTAAAATTAGCATGTTTAAAGTGATTTTCATGCTTCCAGGGGCTCGGGAAGTTAATTAAATACCATTTGGAGGCATTTAATGTTCGAGCAAAAACGGCTGATTTTCGACAAAAGAGATAACACCCCCCATTACGTCATGCTTCAGAAATGTGGAAAATGGTCCGTTTTCAAATGTTTTATTTTTGAACGTCAGTTCACATTTGTAGGTGGATCATCAGTGTTAGAGCTAAAATTAGCATGTTTAAAGTGATTTTCATGCTTCCAGGGGCCCAAAACACAAGATTTATGGAATGGTTAAAAGTGCATGAAAATGGCCAATTTACTCACTCTGAGTTCTCAAAAAGGGTTTCTTCACCCCGGGAAGTTAATTAAATACCATTTGGAGGCATTTAATGTTCGAGCAAAAACGGCTGATTTTCGACAAAAGAGATAACACCCCCCCATTACGTCATGCTTCAGAAATGTGGAAAATGGTCCGTTTTCAAATGTTTTATTTTTGAACGTCAGTTCACATTTGTAGGTGGATCATCAGTGTTAGAGCTAAAATTAGCATGTTTAAAGTGATTTTCATGCTTCCAGGGGCTCGGGAAGTTAATTAAATACCATTTGGAGGCATTTAATGTTCGAGCAAAAACGGCTGATTTTCGACAAAAGAGATAACACCCCCCCATTACGTCATGCTTCAGAAATGTGGAAAATGGTCCGTTTTCAAATGTTTTATTTTTGAACGTCAGTTCACATTTGTAGGTGGATCATCAGTGTTAGAGCTAAAATTAGCATGTTTAAAGTGATTTTCATGCTTCCAGGGGCTCGGGAAGTGAAATAAATACCATTTGGAGGCATTTAATGTTCGAGCAAAAACGGCTGATTTTCGACAAAAGAGATAACACCCCCCCATTACGTCATGCTTCAGAAATGTGGAAAATGGTCCGTTTTCAAATGTTTTATTTTTGAACGTCAGTTCACATTTGTAGGTGGATCATCAGTGTTAGAGCTAAAATTAGCATGTTTAAAGTGATTTTCATGCTTCCAGGGGCCCAAAACACAAGGTTTATGGAATGGTTAAAAGTGCATGAAAATGGCCAATTTACTCACTCTGAGTTCTCAAAAAGGGTTTCTTCACCCCGGGAAGTTAATTAAATACCATTTGGAGGCATTTATTGTTCGAGCAAAAACGGCTGATTTTCGACAAAAGAGATAACACCCCCCCATTACGTCATGCTTCAGAAATGTGGAAAATGGTCCGTTTTCAAATGTTTTATTTTTGAACGTCAGTTCACATTTGTAGGTGGATCATCAGTGTTAGAGCTAAAATTAGCATTTTTAAAGTGATTTTCATGCTTCCAGGGGCTCGGGAAGTTAATTAAATACCATTTGGAGGCATTTAATGTTCGAGCAAAAACGGCTGATTTTCGACAAAAGAGATAACACCCCCCCATTACGTCATGCTTCAGAAATGTGGAAAATGGTCCGTTTTCAAATGTTTTATTTTTGAACGTCAGTTCACATTTGTAGGTGGATCATCAGTGTTAGAGCTAAAATTAGCATGTTTAAAGTGATTTTCATGCTTCCAGGGGCTCGGGAAGTGAAATAAATACCATTTGGAGGCATTTAATGTTCGAGCAAAAACGGCTGATTTTCGACAAAAGAGATAACACCCCCCCATTACAGCATGCTTCAGAAATGTGGAAAATGGTCCGTTTTCAAATGTTTTATTTTTGAACGTCAGTTCACATTTGTAGGTGGATCATCAGTGTTAGAGCTAAAATTAGCATGTTTAAAGTGATTTTCATGCTTCCAGGGGCTCGGGAAGTTAATTAAATACCATTTGGAGGCATTTATTGTTCGAGCAAAAACGGCTGATTTTCGACAAAAGAGATAACACCCCCCCATTACGTCATGCTTCAGAAATGTGGAAAATGGTCCGTTTTCAAATGTTTTATTTTTGAACGTCAGTTCACATTTGTAGGTGGATCATCAGTGTTAGAGCTAAAATTAGCATGTTTAAAGTGATTTTCATGCTTCCAGGGGCCCAAAACACAAGATTAATGGAATGGTTAAAAGTGCATGAAAATGGCCAATTTACTAACTCTGAGTTCTCAAAAAGGGTTTCTTCACCTCGGGAAGTGAAATAAATACCATTTGGAGGCATTTAATGTTCGAGCAAAAACGGCTGATTTTCGACAAAAGAGATAACACCCCCCCATTACGTCATGCTTCAGAAATGTGGAAAATGGTCCGTTTTCAAATGTTTTATTTTTGAACGTCAGTTCACATTTGTAGGTGGATCATCAGTGTTAGAGCTAAAATTAGCATGTTTAAAGTGATTTTCATGCTTCCAGGGGCTCGGGAAGTTAATTAAATACCATTTGGAGGCATTTAATGTTCGAGCAAAAACGGCTGATTTTCGACAAAAGAGATAACACCCCCCCCCCCATTACGTCATGCTTCAGAAATGTGGAAAATGGTCCGTTTTCAAATGTTTTATTTTTGAACGTCAGTTCACATTTGTAGGTGGATCATCAGTGTTAGAGCTAAAATTAGCATGTTTAAAGTGATTTTCATGCTTCCAGGGGCTCGGGAAGTGAAATAAATACCATTTGGAGGCATTTAATGTTCGAGCAAAAACGGCTGATTTTCGACAAAAGAGATAACACCCCCCCATTACGTCATGCTTCAGAAATGTGGAAAATGGTCCGTTTTCAAATGTTTTATTTTTGAACGTCAGTTCACATTTGTAGGTGGATCATCAGTGTTAGAGCTAAAATTAGCATGTTTAAAGTGATTTTCATGCTTCCAGGGGCCCAAAACACAAGGTTTATGGAATGGTTAAAAGTGCATGAAAATGGCCAATTTACTCACTCTGAGTTCTCAAAAAGGGTTTCTTCACCCCGGGAAGTTAATTAAATACCATTTGGAGGCATTTATTGTTCGAGCAAAAACGGCTGATTTTCGACAAAAGAGATAACACCCCCCCATTACGTCATGCTTCAGAAATGTGGAAAATGGTCCGTTTTCAAATGTTTTATTTTTGAACGTCAGTTCACATTTGTAGGTGGATCATCAGTGTTAGAGCTAAAATTAGCATTTTTAAAGTGATTTTCATGCTTCCAGGGGCTCGGGAAGTTAATTAAATACCATTTGGAGGCATTTAATGTTCGAGCAAAAACGGCTGATTTTCGACAAAAGAGATAACACCCCCCCATTACGTCATGCTTCAGAAATGTGGAAAATGGTCCGTTTTCAAATGTTTTATTTTTGAACGTCAGTTCACATTTGTAGGTGGATCATCAGTGTTAGAGCTAAAATTAGCATGTTTAAAGTGATTTTCATGCTTCCAGGGGCTCGGGAAGTGAAATAAATACCATTTGGAGGCATTTAATGTTCGAGCAAAAACGGCTGATTTTCGACAAAAGAGATAACACCCCCCCATTACAGCATGCTTCAGAAATGTGGAAAATGGTCCGTTTTCAAATGTTTTATTTTTGAACGTCAGTTCACATTTGTAGGTGGATCATCAGTGTTAGAGCTAAAATTAGCATGTTTAAAGTGATTTTCATGCTTCCAGGGGCTCGGGAAGTTAATTAAATACCATTTGGAGGCATTTATTGTTCGAGCAAAAACGGCTGATTTTCGACAAAAGAGATAGCACCCCCCCATTACGTCATGCTTCAGAAATGTGGAAAATGGTCCGTTTTCAAATGTTTTATTTTTGAACGTCAGTTCACATTTGTAGGTGGATCATCAGTGTTAGAGCTAAAATTAGCATGTTTAAAGTGATTTTCATGCTTCCAGGGGCCCAAAACACAAGATTAATGGAATGGTTAAAAGTGCATGAAAATGGCCAATTTACTAACTCTGAGTTCTCAAAAAGGGTTTCTTCACCTCGGGAAGTGAAATAAATACCATTTGGAGGCATTTAATGTTCGAGCAAAAACGGCTGATTTTCGACAAAAGAGATAACACCCCCCCATTACGTCATGCTTCAGAAATGTGGAAAATGGTCCGTTTTCAAATGTTTTATTTTTGAACGTCAGTTCACATTTGTAGGTGGATCATCAGTGTTAGAGCTAAAATTAGCATGTTTAAAGTGATTTTCATGCTTCCAGGGGCTCGGGAAGTTAATTAAATACCATTTGGAGGCATTTAATGTTCGAGCAAAAACGGCTGATTTTCGACAAAAGAGATAACACCCCCCCCCCATTACGTCATGCTTCAGAAATGTGGAAAATGGTCCGTTTTCAAATGTTTTATTTTTGAACGTCAGTTCACATTTGTAGGTGGATCATCAGTGTTAGAGCTAAAATTAGCATGTTTAAAGTGATTTTCATGCTTCCAGGGGCTCGGGAAGTTAATTAAATACCATTTGGAGGCATTTAATGTTCGAGCAAAAACGGCTGATTTTCGACAAAAGAGATAACACCCCCCCATTACGTCATGCTTCAGAAATGTGGAAAATGGTCTGTTTTCAAATGTTTTATTTTTGAACGTCAGTTCACATTTGTAGGTGGATCATCAGTGTTAGAGCTAAAATTAGCATGTTTAAAGTGATTTTCATGCTTCCAGGGGCTCGGGAAGTGAAATAAATACCATTTGGAGGCATTTAATGTTCGAGCAAAAACGGCTGATTTTCGACAAAAGAGATAACACCCCCCCATTACGTCATGCTTCAGAAATGTGGAAAATGGTCCGTTTTCAAATGTTTTATTTTTGAACGTCAGTTCACATTTGTAGGTGGATTATCAGTGTTAGAGCTAAAATTAGCATGTTTAAAGTGATTTTCATGCTTCCAGGGGCCCAAAACACAAGATTTATGGAATGGTTAAAAGTGCATGAAAATGGCCAATTTACTCACTCTGAGTTCTCAAAAAGGGTTTCTTCACCCCGGGAAGTGAAATAAATACCATTTGGAGGCATTTAATGTTCAAGCAAAAACGGCTGATTTTCGACAAAAGAGATAACACCCCCCCATTACGTCATGCTTCAGAAATGTGGAAAATGGTCCGTTTTCAAATGTTTTATTTTTGAACGTCAGTTCACATTTGTAGGTGGATCATCAGTGTTAGAGCTAAAATTAGCATGTTTAAAGTGATTTTCATGCTTCCAGGGGCTCGGGAAGTTAATTAAATACCATTTGGAGGCATTTAATGTTCGAGCAAAAACGGCTGATTTTCGACAAAAGAGATAACACCCCCCCATTACGTCATGCTTCAGAAATGTGGAAAATGGTCCATTTTCAAATGTTTTATTTTTGAACGTCAGTTCACATTTGTAGGTGGATCATCAGTGTTAGAGCTAAAATTAGCATGTTTAAAGTGATTTTCATGCTTCCAGGGGCCCAAAACACAAGATTTATGGAATGGTTAAAAGTGCATGAAAATGGCCAATTTACTCACTCTGAGTTCTCAAAAAGGGTTTCTTCACCCCGGGAAGTTAATTAAATACCATTTGGAGGCATTTAATGTTCGAGCAAAAACGGCTGATTTTCGACAAAAGAGATAACACCCCCCCATTACGTCATGCTTCAGAAATGTGGAAAATGGTCCGTTTTCAAATGTTTTATTTTTGAACGTCAGTTCTTATTTGTAGGTGGATCATCAGTGTTAGAGCTAAAATTAGCATGTTTAAAGTGATTTTCATGCTTCCAGGGGCCCAAAACACAAGATTAATGGAATGGTTAAAAGTGCATGAAAATGGCCAATTTACTCACTCTGAGTTCTCAAAAAGAGTTTCTTCACCCGGGAAGTGAAATAAATACCATTTGGAGGCATTTAATGTTCGAGCAAAAACGGCTGATTTTCGACAAAAGAGATAACACCCCCCCATTACGTCATGCTTCAGAAATGTGGAAAATGGTCCGTTTTCAAATGTTTTATTTTTGAACGTCAGTTCACATTTTTAGGTGGATCATCAGTGTTAGAGCTAAAATTAGCATGTTTAAAGTGATTTTCATGCTTCCAGGGGCTCGGGAAGTTAATTAAATACCATTTGGAGGCATTTAATGTTCGAGCAAAAACGGCTGATTTTCGACAAAAGAGATAACACCCCCCCATTACGTCATGCTTCAGAAATGTGGAAAATGGTCCGTTTTCAAATGTTTTATTTTTGAACGTCAGTTCACATTTGTAGGTGGATCATCAGTGTTAGAGCTAAAATTAGCATGTTTAAAGTGATTTTCATGCTTCCAGGGGCTCGGGAAGTGAAATAAATACCATTTGGAGGCATTTAATGTTCGAGCAAAAACGGCTGATTTTCGACAAAAGAGATAACACCCCCCCATTACGTCATGCTTCAGAAATGTGGAAAATGGTCCGTTTTCAAATGTTTTATTTTTGAACGTCAGTTCACATTTGTAGGTGGATCATCAGTGTTAGAGCTAAAATTAGCATGTTTAAAGTGATTTTCATGCTTCCAGGGGCCCAAAACACAAGGTTTATGGAATGGTTAAAAGTGCATGAAAATGGCCAATTTACTCACTCTGAGTTCTCAAAAAGGGTTTCTTCACCCCGGGAAGTTAATTAAATACCATTTGGAGGCATTTATTGTTCGAGCAAAAACGGCTGATTTTCGACAAAAGAGATAACACCCCCCCATTACGTCATGCTTCAGAAATGTGGAAAATGGTCCGTTTTCAAATGTTTTATTTTTGAACGTCAGTTCACATTTGTAGGTGGATCATCAGTGTTAGAGCTAAAATTAGCATTTTTAAAGTGATTTTCATGCTTCCAGGGGCTCGGGAAGTTAATTAAATACCATTTGGAGGCATTTAATGTTCGAGCAAAAACGGCTGATTTTCGACAAAAGAGATAACACCCCCCCATTACGTCATGCTTCAGAAATGTGGAAAATGGTCCGTTTTCAAATGTTTTATTTTTGAACGTCAGTTCACATTTGTAGGTGGATCATCAGTGTTAGAGCTAAAATTAGCATGTTTAAAGTGATTTTCATGCTTCCAGGGGCTCGGGAAGTGAAATAAATACCATTTGGAGGCATTTAATGTTCGAGCAAAAACGGCTGATTTTCGACAAAAGAGATAACACCCCCCCATTACAGCATGCTTCAGAAATGTGGAAAATGGTCCGTTTTCAAATGTTTTATTTTTGAACGTCAGTTCACATTTGTAGGTGGATCATCAGTGTTAGAGCTAAAATTAGCATGTTTAAAGTGATTTTCATGCTTCCAGGGGCTCGGGAAGTTAATTAAATACCATTTGGAGGCATTTATTGTTCGAGCAAAAACGGCTGATTTTCGACAAAAGAGATAACACCCCCCCATTACGTCATGCTTCAGAAATGTGGAAAATGGTCCGTTTTCAAATGTTTTATTTTTGAACGTCAGTTCACATTTGTAGGTGGATCATCAGTGTTAGAGCTAAAATTAGCATGTTTAAAGTGATTTTCATGCTTCCAGGGGCCCAAAACACAAGATTAATGGAATGGTTAAAAGTGCATGAAAATGGCCAATTTACTAACTCTGAGTTCTCAAAAAGGGTTTCTTCACCTCGGGAAGTGAAATAAATACCATTTGGAGGCATTTAATGTTCGAGCAAAAACGGCTGATTTTCGACAAAAGAGATAACACCCCCCCATTACGTCATGCTTCAGAAATGTGGAAAATGGTCCGTTTTCAAATGTTTTATTTTTGAACGTCAGTTCACATTTGTAGGTGGATCATCAGTGTTAGAGCTAAAATTAGCATGTTTAAAGTGATTTTCATGCTTCCAGGGGCTCGGGAAGTTAATTAAATACCATTTGGAGGCATTTAATGTTCGAGCAAAAACGGCTGATTTTCGACAAAAGAGATAACCCCCCCCCCCATTACGTCATGCTTCAGAAATGTGGAAAATGGTCCGTTTTCAAATGTTTTATTTTTGAACGTCAGTTCACATTTGTAGGTGGATCATCAGTGTTAGAGCTAAAATTAGCATGTTTAAAGTGATTTTCATGCTTCCAGGGGCTCGGGAAGTTAATTAAATACCATTTGGAGGCATTTAATGTTCGAGCAAAAACGGCTGATTTTCGACAAAAGAGATAACACCCCCCCATTACGTCATGCTTCAGAAATGTGGAAAATGGTCTGTTTTCAAATGTTTTATTTTTGAACGTCAGTTCACATTTGTAGGTGGATCATCAGTGTTAGAGCTAAAATTAGCATGTTTAAAGTGATTTTCATGCTTCCAGGGGCTCGGGAAGTTAATTAAATACCATTTGGAGGCATTTAATGTTCGAGCAAAAACGGCTGATTTTCGACAAAAGAGATAACACCCCCCCATTACGTCATGCTTCAGAAATGTGGAAAATGGTCCGTTTTCAAATGTTTTATTTTTGAACGTCAGTTCTTATTTGTAGGTGGATCATCAGTGTTAGAGCTAAAATTAGCATGTTTAAAGTGATTTTCATGCTTCCAGGGGCCCAAAACACAAGATTAATGGAATGGTTAAAAGTGCATGAAAATGGCCAATTTACTCACTCTGAGTTCTCAAAAAGAGTTTCTTCACCCGGGAAGTGAAATAAATACCATTTGGAGGCATTTAATGTTCGAGCAAAAACGGCTGATTTTCGACAAAAGAGATAACACCCCCCCATTACGTCATGCTTCAGAAATGTGGAAAATGGTCCGTTTTCAAATGTTTTATTTTTGAACGTCAGTTCACATTTGTAGGTGGATCATCAGTGTTAGAGCTAAAATTAGCATGTTTAAAGTGATTTTCATGCTTCCAGGGGCTCGGGATGTTAATTAAATACCATTTGGAGGCATTTAATGTTCGAGCAAAAACGGCTGATTTTCGACAAAAGAGATAACACCCCCCCATTACGTCATGCTTCAGAAATGTGGAAAATGGTCCATTTTCAAATGTTTTATTTTTGAACGTCAGTTCACATTTGTAGGTGGATCATCAGTGTTAGAGCTAAAATTAGCATGTTTAAAGTGATTTTCATGCTTCCAGGGGCCCAAAACACAAGATTTATGGAATGGTTAAAAGTGCATGAAAATGGCCAATTTACTCACTCTGAGTTCTCAAAAAGGGTTTCTTCACCCCGGGAAGTTAATTAAATACCATTTGGAGGCATTTAATGTTCGAGCAAAAACGGCTGATTTTCGACAAAAGAGATAACACCCCCCCATTACGTCATGCTTCAGAAATGTGGAAAATGGTCCGTTTTCAAATGTTTTATTTTTGAACGTCAGTTCACATTTGTAGGTGGATCATCAGTGTTAGAGCTAAAATTAGCATGTTTAAAGTGATTTTCATGCTTCCAGGGGCTCGGGAAGTTAATTAAATACCATTTGGAGGCATTTAATGTTCGAGCAAAAACGGCTGATTTTCGACAAAAGAGATAACACCCCCCCATTACGTCATGCTTCAGAAATGTGGAAAATGGTCCGTTTTCAAATGTTTTATTTTTGAACGTCAGTTCACATTTGTAGGTGGATCATCAGTGTTAGAGCTAAAATTAGCATGTTTAAAGTGATTTTCATGCTTCCAGGGGCCCAAAACACAAGATTTATGGAATGGTTAAAAGTGCATGAAAATGGCCAATTTACTCACTCTGAGTTCTCAAAAAGGGTTTCTTCACCCCGGGAAGTTAATTAAATACCATTTGGAGGCATTTAATGTTCGAGCAAAAACGGCTGATTTTCGACAAAAGAGATAACACCCCCCCATTACGTCATGCTTCAGAAATGTGGAAAATGGTCCGTTTTCAAATGTTTTATTTTTGAACGTCAGTTCACATTTGTAGGCGGATCATCAGTGTTAGAGCTACAATTAGCATGTTTAAAGTGATTTTCATGCTTCCAGGGGCTCGGGAAGTTAATTAAATACCATTTGGAGGCATTTAATGTTCGAGCAAAAACGGCTGATTTTCGACAAAAGAGATAACACCCCCCCCATTACGTCATGCTTCAGAAATGTGGAAAATGGTCCGTTTTCAAATGTTTTAATTTTTGAACGTCAGTTCACATTTGTAGGTGGATCATCAGTGTTAGAGCTAAAATTAGCATGTTTAAAGTGATTTTCATGCTTCCAGGGGCCCAAAACACAAGATTTATGGAATGGTTAAAAGTGCATGAAAATGGCTAATTTACTCACTCTGAGTTCTCAAAAAGGGTTTCTTCACCCCGGGAAGTTAATTAAATACCATTTGGAGGCATTTAATGTTCAAGCAAAAACGGCTGATTTTCGACAAAAGAGATAACACCCCCCCATTACGTCATGCTTCAGAAATGTGGAAAATGGTCAGTTTTCAAATGTTTTATTTTTGAACGTCAGTTCACATTTGTAGGTGGATCATCAGTGTTAGAGCTAAAATTAGCATGTTTAAAGTGATTTTCATGCTTCCAGGGGCTCGGGAAGTTAATTAAATACCATTTGGAGGCATTTAATGTTCGAGCAAAAACGGCTGATTTTCGACAAAAGAGATAACACCCCCCCATTACGTCATGCTTCAGAAATGTGGAAAATGGTCCGTTTTCAAATGTTTTATTTTTGAACGTCAGTTCACATTTGTAGGTGGATCATCAGTGTTAGAGCTAAAATTAGCATGTTTAAAGTGATTTTCATTCTTCCAGGGGCTCGGGAAGTTAATTAAATACCATTTGGAGGCATTTAATGTTCGAGCAAAAACGGCTGATTTTCGACAAAAGAGATAACACCCCCCCATTACGTCATGCTTCAGAAATGTGGAAAATGGTCCGTTTTCAAATGTTTTATTTTTGAACGTCAGTTCACATTTGTAGGTGGATCCTCAATGTTAGAGCTAAAATTAGCATGTTTAAAGTGATTTTCATGCTTCCAGGGGCCCAAAACACAAGATTAATGGAATGGTTAAAAGTGCATGAAAATGGCCAATTTACTCACTCTGAGTTCTCAAAAAGGGTTTCTTCACCCCGGGAAGTGAAATAAATACCATTTGGAGGCATTTAATGTTCGAGCAAAAACGGCTGATTTTCGACAAAAGAGATAACACCCCCCCATTACGTCATGCTTCAGAAATGTGGAAAATGGTCCGTTTTCAAATGTTTTATTTTTGAACGTCAGTTCACATTTGTAGGTGGATCATCAGTGTTAGAGATAAAATTAGCATGTTTAAAGTGATTTTCATGCTTCCAGGGGCTCGGGAAGTGAAATAAATACCATTTGGAGGCATTTAATGTTCGAGCAAAAACGGCTGATTTTCGACAAAAGAGATAACACCCCCCCATTACGTCATGCTTCAGAAATGTGGAAAATGGTCCATTTTCAAATGTTTTATTTTTGAACGTCAGTTCACATTTGTAGGTGGATCATCAGTGTTAGAGCTAAAATTAGCATGTTTAAAGTGATTTTCATGCTTCCAGAGGCTCGGGAAGTTCATTAAATACCATTTGGAGGCATTTAATGTTCGAGCAAAAACGGCTGATTTTCGACAAAAGAGATAACACCCCCCCATTACGTCATGCTTCAGAAATGTGGAAAATGGTCTGTTTTCAAATGTTTTATTTTTGAACGTCAGTTCACATTTGTAGGTGGATCATCAGTGTTAGAGCTAAAATTAGCATGTTTAAAGTGATTTTCATGCTTCCAGGGGCTCGGGAAGTTAATTAAATACCATTTGGAGGCATTTAATGTTCGAGCAAAAACGGCTGATTTTCGACAAAAGAGATAACACCCCCCCATTACGTCATGCTTCAGAAATGTGGAAAATGGTCCGTTTTCAAATGTTTTATTTTTGAACGTCAGTTCACATTTGTAGGTGGATCATCAGTGTTAGAGCTAAAATTAGCATGTTTAAAGTGATTTTCATGCTTCCAGGGGCCCAAAACACAAGATTAATGGAATGGTTAAAAGTGCATGAAAATGGCCAATTTACTCACTCTGAGTTCTCAAAAAGAGTTTCTTCACCCGGGAAGTGAAATAAATACCATTTGGAGGCATTTAATGTTCGAGCAAAAACGGCTGATTTTCGACAAAAGAGATAACACCCCCCCATTACGTCATGCTTCAGAAATGTGGAAAATGGTCCGTTTTCAAATGTTTTATTTTTGAACGTCAGTTCACATTTGTAGGTGGATCATCAGTGTTAGAGCTAAAATTAGCATGTTTAAAGTGATTTTCATGCTTCCAGGGGCTCGGGATGTTAATTAAATACCATTTGGAGGCATTTAATGTTCGAGCAAAAACGGCTGATTTTCGACAAAAGAGATAACACCCCCCCATTACGTCATGCTTCAGAAATGTGGAAAATGGTCCATTTTCAAATGTTTTATTTTTGAACGTCAGTTCACATTTGTAGGTGGATCATCAGTGTTAGAGCTAAAATTAGCATGTTTAAAGTGATTTTCATGCTTCCAGGGGCCCAAAACACAAGATTTATGGAATGGTTAAAAGTGCATGAAAATGGCCAATTTACTCACTCTGAGTTCTCAAAAAGGGTTTCTTCACCCCGGGAAGTTAATTAAATACCATTTGGAGGCATTTAATGTTCGAGCAAAAACGGCTGATTTTCGACAAAAGAGATAACACCCCCCCATTACGTCATGCTTCAGAAATGTGGAAAATGGTCCGTTTTCAAATGTTTTATTTTTGAACGTCAGTTCACATTTGTAGGTGGATCATCAGTGTTAGAGCTAAAATTAGCATGTTTAAAGTGATTTTCATGCTTCCAGGGGCTCGGGAAGTTAATTAAATACCATTTGGAGGCATTTAATGTTCGAGCAAAAACGGCTGATTTTCGACAAAAGAGATAACACCCCCCCATTACGTCATGCTTCAGAAATGTGGAAAATGGTCCGTTTTCAAATGTTTTATTTTTGAACGTCAGTTCACATTTGTAGGTGGATCATCAGTGTTAGAGCTAAAATTAGCATGTTTAAAGTGATTTTCATGCTTCCAGGGGCCCAAAACACAAGATTTATGGAATGGTTAAAAGTGCATGAAAATGGCCAATTTACTCACTCTGAGTTCTCAAAAAGGGTTTCTTCACCCCGGGAAGTTAATTAAATACCATTTGGAGGCATTTAATGTTCGAGCAAAAACGGCTGATTTTCGACAAAAGAGATAACACCCCCCCATTACGTCATGCTTCAGAAATGTGGAAAATGGTCCGTTTTCAAATGTTTTATTTTTGAACGTCAGTTCACATTTGTAGGCGGATCATCAGTGTTAGAGCTACAATTAGCATGTTTAAAGTGATTTTCATGCTTCCAGGGGCTCGGGAAGTTAATTAAATACCATTTGGAGGCATTTAATGTTCGAGCAAAAACGGCTGATTTTCGACAAAAGAGATAACACCCCCCCCATTACGTCATGCTTCAGAAATGTGGAAAATGGTCCGTTTTCAAATGTTTTAATTTTTGAACGTCAGTTCACATTTGTAGGTGGATCATCAGTGTTAGAGCTAAAATTAGCATGTTTAAAGTGATTTTCATGCTTCCAGGGGCCCAAAACACAAGATTTATGGAATGGTTAAAAGTGCATGAAAATGGCTAATTTACTCACTCTGAGTTCTCAAAAAGGGTTTCTTCACCCCGGGAAGTTAATTAAATACCATTTGGAGGCATTTAATGTTCAAGCAAAAACGGCTGATTTTCGACAAAAGAGATAACACCCCCCCATTACGTCATGCTTCAGAAATGTGGAAAATGGTCAGTTTTCAAATGTTTTATTTTTGAACGTCAGTTCACATTTGTAGGTGGATCATCAGTGTTAGAGCTAAAATTAGCATGTTTAAAGTGATTTTCATGCTTCCAGGGGCTCGGGAAGTTAATTAAATACCATTTGGAGGCATTTAATGTTCGAGCAAAAACGGCTGATTTTCGACAAAAGAGATAACACCCCCCCATTACGTCATGCTTCAGAAATGTGGAAAATGGTCCGTTTTCAAATGTTTTATTTTTGAACGTCAGTTCACATTTGTAGGTGGATCATCAGTGTTAGAGCTAAAATTAGCATGTTTAAAGTGATTTTCATGCTTCCAGGGGCTCGGGAAGTTAATTAAATACCATTTGGAGGCATTTAATGTTCGAGCAAAAACGGCTGATTTTCGACAAAAGAGATAACACCCCCCCATTACGTCATGCTTCAGAAATGTGGAAAATGGTCCGTTTTCAAATGTTTTATTTTTGAACGTCAGTTCACATTTGTAGGTGGATCCTCAATGTTAGAGCTAAAATTAGCATGTTTAAAGTGATTTTCATGCTTCCAGGGGCCCAAAACACAAGATTAATGGAATGGTTAAAAGTGCATGAAAATGGCCAATTTACTCACTCTGAGTTCTCAAAAAGGGTTTCTTCACCCCGGGAAGTGAAATAAATACCATTTGGAGGCATTTAATGTTCGAGCAAAAACGGCTGATTTTCGACAAAAGAGATAACACCCCCCCATTACGTCATGCTTCAGAAATGTGGAAAATGGTCCGTTTTCAAATGTTTTATTTTTGAACGTCAGTTCACATTTGTAGGTGGATCATCAGTGTTAGAGATAAAATTAGCATGTTTAAAGTGATTTTCATGCTTCCAGGGGCTCGGGAAGTGAAATAAATACCATTTGGAGGCATTTAATGTTCGAGCAAAAACGGCTGATTTTCGACAAAAGAGATAACACCCCCCCATTACGTCATGCTTCAGAAATGTGGAAAATGGTCCATTTTCAAATGTTTTATTTTTGAACGTCAGTTCACATTTGTAGGTGGATCATCAGTGTTAGAGCTAAAATTAGCATGTTTAAAGTGATTTTCATGCTTCCAGAGGCTCGGGAAGTTCATTAAATACCATTTGGAGGCATTTAATGTTCGAGCAAAAACGGCTGATTTTCGACAAAAGAGATAACACCCCCCCATTACGTCATGCTTCAGAAATGTGGAAAATGGTCCGTTTTCAAATGTTTTATTTTTGAACGTCAGTTCACATTTGTAGGTGGATCATCAGTGTTAGAGCTAAAATTGGCATGCTTAAAGTGATTTTCATGCTTCCAGGGGCTCGGGAAGTGAAATAAATACCATTTGGAGGCATTTAATGTTCGAGCAAAAACGGCTGATTTTCGACAAAAGAGATAACACCCCCCCATTACGTCATGCTTCAGAAATGTGGAAAATGGTCCGTTTTCAAATGTTTTATTTTTGAACGTCAGTTCACATTTGTAGGTGGATCATCAGTGTTAGAGCTAAAATTAGCATGTTTAAAGTGATTTTCATGCTTCCAGGGGCTCGGGAAGTTAATTAAATACCATTTGGAGGCATTTAATGTTCGAGCAAAAACGGCTGATTTTCGACAAAAGAGATAACACCGCCCCATTACGTCATGCTTCAGAAATGTGGAAAATGGTCCGTTTTCAAATGTTTTATTTTTGAACGTCAGTTCACATTTGTAGGTGGATCATCAGTGTTAGAGCTAAAATTAGAATGTTTAAAGTGATTTTCATGCTTCCAGGGGCCCAAAACACAAGATTAATGGAATGGTTAAAAGTGCATGAAAATGGCCAATTTACTCACTCTGAGTTCTCAAAAAGGGTTTCTTCACCCCGGGAAGTGAAATAAATACCATTTGGAGGCATTTAATGTTCGAGCAAAAACGGCTGATTTTCGACAAAAGAGATAACACCCCCCCATTACGTCATGCTTCAGAAATGTGGAAAATGGTCCGTTTTCAAATGTTTTATTTTTGAACGTCAGTTCACATTTGTAGGTGGATCATCAGTGTTAGAGCTAAAATTAGCATGTTTAAAGTGATTTTCATGCTTCCAGGGGCTCGGGAAGTTAATTAAATACCATTTGGAGGCATTTAATGTTCGAGCAAAAACGGCTGATTTTCGACAAAAGAGATAACACCCCCCCATTACGTCATGCTTCAGAAATGTGGAAAATGGTCCGTTTTCAAATGTTTTATTTTTGAACGTCAGTTCACATTTGTAGGTGGATCATCAGTGTTAAAGCTAAAATTAGCATGTTTAAAGTGATTTTCATGCTTCCAGGGGCCCAAAACACAAGATTTATGGAATGGTTAAAAGTGCATGAAAATGGCCAATTTACTCACTCTGAGTCCTCAAAAAGGGTTTCTTCACCCCGGGAAGTTAATTAAATACCATTTGGAGGCATTTAATGTTCGAGCAAAAACGGCTGATTTTCGACAAAAGAGATAACACCCCCCCATTACGTCATGCTTCAGAAATGTGGAAAATGGTCCGTTTTCAAATGTTTTATTTTTGAACGTCAGTTCACATTTGTAGGTGGATCATCAGTGTTAGAGCTAAAATTAGCATGTTTAAAGTGATTTTCATGCTTCCAGGGGCTCGGGAAGTTAATTAAATACCATTTGGAGGCATTTAATGTTCGAGCAAAAACGGCTGATTTTCGACAAAAGAGATAACACCCCCCATTACGTCATGCTTCAGAAATGTGGAAAATGGTCCGTTTTCAAATGTTTTATTTTTGAACGTCAGTTCACATTTGTAGGTGGATCATCAGTGTTAGAGCTAAAATTAGCATGTTTAAAGTGATTTTCATGCTTCCAGGGGCCCAAAACACAAGATTTATGGAATGGTTAAAAGTGCATGAAAATGGCCAATTTACTCACTCTGAGTTCTCAAAAAGGGTTTCTTCACCCCGGAAAGTTAATTAAATACCATTTGGAGGCATTTAATGTTCGAGCAAAAACGGCTGATTTTCGACAAAAGAGATAACACCCCCCCATTACGTCATGCTTCAGAAATGTGGAAAATGGTCCGTTTTCAAATGTTTTATTTTTGAACGTCAGTTCACATTTGTAGGTGGATCATCAGTGTTAGAGCTAAAATTAGCATGTTTAAAGTGATTTTCATGCTTTCAGGGGCCCAAAACACAAGATTTATGGAATGGTTAAAAGTGCATGAAAATGGCCAATTTACTCACTCTGAGTTCTCAAAAAGGGTTTCTTCACCCCGGGAAGTTAATTAAATACCATTTGGAGGCATTTAATGTTCGAGCAAAAACGGCTGAAATTCGACAAAAGAGATAACACCCCCCCATTACGTCATGCTTCAGAAATGTGGAAAATGGTCCGTTTTCAAATGTTTTATTTTTGAACGTCAATTCACATTTGTAGGTGGATCATCAGTGTTAGAGCTAAAATTAGCATGTTTAAAGTGATTTTCATGCTTCCAGGGGCTCGGGAAGTTCATTAAATACCATTTGGAGGCATTTAATGTTCGAGCAAAAACGGCTGATTTTCGACAAAAGAGATAACACCCCCCCATTACGTCATGCTTCAGAAATGTGGAAAATGGTCCGTTTTCAAATGTTTTATTTTTGAACGTCAGTTCACATTTGTAGGTGGATCATCAGTGTTAGAGCTAAAATTGGCATGCTTAAAGTGATTTTCATGCTTCCAGGGGCTCGGGAAGTGAAATAAATACCATTTGGAGGCATTTAATGTTCGAGCAAAAACGGCTGATTTTCGACAAAAGAGATAACACCCCCCCATTACGTCATGCTTCAGAAATGTGGAAAATGGTCCGTTTTCAAATGTTTTATTTTTGAACGTCAGTTCACATTTGTAGGTGGATCATCAGTGTTAGAGCTAAAATTAGCATGTTTAAAGTGATTTTCATGCTTCCAGGGGCTCGGGAAGTTAATTAAATACCATTTGGAGGCATTTAATGTTCGAGCAAAAACGGCTGATTTTCGACAAAAGAGATAACACCGCCCCATTACGTCATGCTTCAGAAATGTGGAAAATGGTCCGTTTTCAAATGTTTTATTTTTGAACGTCAGTTCACATTTGTAGGTGGATCATCAGTGTTAGAGCTAAAATTAGAATGTTTAAAGTGATTTTCATGCTTCCAGGGGCTCAAAACACAAGATTAATGGAATGGTTAAAAGTGCATGAAAATGGCCAATTTACTCACTCTGAGTTCTCAAAAAGGGTTTCTTCACCCCGGGAAGTGAAATAAATACCATTTGGAGGCATTTAATGTTCGAGCAAAAACGGCTGATTTTCGACAAAAGAGATAACACCCCCCCATTACGTCATGCTTCAGAAATGTGGAAAATGGTCCGTTTTCAAATGTTTTATTTTTGAACGTCAGTTCACATTTGTAGGTGGATCATCAGTGTTAGAGCTAAAATTAGCATGTTTAAAGTGATTTTCATGCTTCCAGGGGCTCGGGAAGTTAATTAAATACCATTTGGAGGCATTTAATGTTCGAGCAAAAACGGTTGATTTTCGACAAAAGAGATAACACCCCCCCATTACGTCATGCTTCAGAAATGTGGAAAATGGTCAGTTTTCAAATGTTTTATTTTTGAACGTCAGTTCACATTTGTAGGTGGATCATCAGTGTTAAAGCTAAAATTAGCATGTTTAAAGTGATTTTCATGCTTCCAGGGGCCCAAAACACAAGATTTATGGAATGGTTAAAAGTGCATGAAAATGGCCAATTTACTCACTCTGAGTTCTCAAAAAGGGTTTCTTCACCCCGGGAAGTTAATTAAATACCATTTGGAGGCATTTAATGTTCGAGCAAAAACGGCTGATTTTCGACAAAAGAGATAACACCCCCCCATTACGTCATGCTTCAGAAATGTGGAAAATGGTCCGTTTTCAAATGTTTTATTTTTGAACGTCAGTTCACATTTGTAGGTGGATCATCAGTGTTAGAGCTAAAATTAGCATGTTTAAAGTGATTTTCATGCTTCCAGGGGCTCGGGAAGTTAATTAAATACCATTTGGAGGCATTTAATGTTCGAGCAAAAACGGCTGATTTTCGACAAAAGAGATAACACCCCCCATTACGTCATGCTTCAGAAATGTGGAAAATGGTCCGTTTTCAAATGTTTTATTTTTGAACGTCAGTTCACATTTGTAGGTGGATCATCAGTGTTAGAGCTAAAATTAGCATGTTTAAAGTGATTTTCATGCTTCCAGGGGCCCAAAACACAAGATTTATGGAATGGTTAAAAGTGCATGAAAATGGCCAATTTACTCACTCTGAGTTCTCAAAAAGGGTTTCTTCACCCCGGAAAGTTAATTAAATACCATTTGGAGGCATTTAATGTTCGAGCAAAAACGGCTGATTTTCGACAAAAGAGATAACACCCCCCCATTACGTCATGCTTCAGAAATGTGGAAAATGGTCCGTTTTCAAATGTTTTATTTTTGAACGTCAGTTCACATTTGTAGGTGGATCATCAGTGTTAGAGCTAAAATTAGCATGTTTAAAGTGATTTTCATGCTTTCAGGGGCCCAAAACACAAGATTTATGGAATGGTTAAAAGTGCATGAAAATGGCCAATTTACTCACTCTGAGTTCTCAAAAAGGGTTTCTTCACCCCGGGAAGTTAATTAAATACCATTTGGAGGCATTTAATGTTCGAGCAAAAACGGCTGAAATTCGACAAAAGAGATAACACCCCCCCATTACGTCATGCTTCAGAAATGTGGAAAATGGTCCGTTTTCAAATGTTTTATTTTTGAACGTCAATTCACATTTGTAGGTGGATCATCAGTGTTAGAGCTAAAATTAGCATGTTTAAAGTGATTTTCATGCTTCCAGGGGCCCAAAACACAAGATTTATGGAATGGTTAAAAGTGCATGAAAATGGCTAATTTACTCACTCTGAGTTCTCAAAAAGGGTTTCTTCACCACGGGAAGTTAATTAAATACCATTTGGAGGCATTTAATGTTCGAGCAAAAACGGCTGATTTTCGACAAAAGAGATAACACCCCCCCATTACGTCATGCTTCAGAAATGTGGAAAATGGTCCGTTTTCAAATGTTTTATTTTTGAACGTCAGTTCACATTTGTAGGTGGATCATCAGTGTTAGAGCTAAAATTAGCATGTTTAAAGTGATTTTCATGCTTCCAGGGGCTCGGGAAGTTAATTAAATACCATTTGGAGGCATTTAATGTTCGAGCAAAAACGGCTGATTTTCGACAAAAGAGATAACACCCCCCCATTACGTCATGCTTCAGAAATGTGGAAAATGGTCCGTTTTCAAATGTTTTATTTTTGAACGTCAGTTCACATTTGTAGGTGGATCATCAGTGTTAGAGCTAAAATTAGCATGTTTAAAGTGATTTTCATGCTTCCAGGGGCTCGGGAAGTGAAATAAATACCATTTGGAGGCATTTAATGTTCGAGCAAAAACGGCTGATTTTCGACAAAAGAGATAACACCCCCCCATTACGTCATGCTTCAGAAATGTGGAAAATGGTCCGTTTTCAAATGTTTTATTTTTGAACGTCAGTTCACATTTGTAGGTGGATCATCAATGTTAGAGCTAAAATTAGCATGTTTAAAGTGATTTTCATGCTTCCAGGGGCCCAAAACACAAGATTAATGGAATGGTTAAAAGTGCATGAAAATGGCCAATTTACTCACTCTGAGTTCTCAAAAAGGGTTTCTTCACCCCGGGAAGTGAAATAAATACCATTTGGAGGCATTTAATGTTCGAGCAAAAACGGCTGATTTTCGACAAAAGAGATAATACCCCCCCATTACGTCATGCTTAAGAAATGTGGAAAATGGTCCGTTTTCAAATGTTTTATTTTTGAACGTCAGTTCACATTTGTAGGTGGATCATCAGTGTTAGAGCTAAAATTAGCATGTTTAAAGTGATTTTCATGCTTCCAGGGGCTCGGGAAGTGAAATAAATACCATTTGGAGGCATTTAATGTTCGAGCAAAAACGGCTGATTTTCGACAAAAGAGATAACACCCCCCCATTACGTCATGCTTCAGAAATGTGGAAAATGGTCCGTTTTCAAATGTTTTATTTTTGAACGTCAGTTCACATTTGTAGGTGGATCATCAGTGTTAGAGCTAAAATTAGCATGTTTAAAGTGATTTTCATGCTTCCAGGGGCTCGGGAAGTTAATTAAATACCATTTGGAGGCATTTAATGTTCGAGCAAAAACGGCTGATTTTCGACAAAAGAGATAACACCCCCCCATTACGTCATGCTTCAGAAATGTGGAAAATGGTCCGTTTTCAAATGTTTTATTTTTGAACGTCAGTTCACATTTGTAGGTGGATCATCAGTGTTAGAGCTAAAATTAGCATGTTTAAAGTGATTTTCATGCTTCCAGGGGCCCAAAACACAAGATTAATGGAATGGTTAAAAGTGCATGAAAATGGCCAATTTACTCACTCTGAGTTCTCAAAAAGGGTTTCTTCACCCCGGGAAGTGAAATAAATACCATTTGGAGGCATTTAATGTTCGAGCAAAAACGGCTGATTTTCGACAAAAGAGATAACACCCCCCCATTACGTCATGCTTCAGAAATGTGGAAAATGGTCCGTTTTCAAATGTTTTATTTTTGAACGTCAGTTCACATTTGTAGGTGGATCATCAGTGTTAGAGCTAAAATTAGCATGTTTAAAGTGATTTTCATGCTTCCAGGGGCTCGGGAAGTTAATTAAATACCATTTGGAGGCATTTAATGTTCGAGCAAAAACGGCTGATTTTCGACAAAAGAGATAACACCCCCCCATTACGTCATGCTTCAGAAATGTGGAAAATGGTCCGTTTTCAAATGTTTTATTTTTGAACGTCAGTTCACATTTGTAGGTGGATCATCAGTGTTAGAGCTAAAATTAGCATGTTTAAAGTGATTTTCATGCTTCCAGGGGCTCGGGAAGTGAAATAAATACCATTTGGAGGCATTTAATGTTCGAGCAAAAACGGCTGATTTTCGACAAAAGAGATAACACCCCCCCATTACGTCATGCTTCAGAAATGTGGAAAATGGTCCGTTTTCAAATGTTTTATTTTTGAACGTCAGTTCACATTTGTAGGTGGATCATCAGTGTTAGAGCTAAAATTAGCATGTTTAAAGTGATTTTCATGCTTCCAGGGGCCCAAAACACAAGATTTATGGAATGGTTAAAAGTGCATGAAAATGGCCAATTTACTCACTCTGAGTTCTCAAAAAGGGTTTCTTCACCCCGGGAAGTTAATTAAATACCATTTGGAGGCATTTAATGTTCGAGCAAAAACGGCTGATTTTCGACAAAAGAGATAACACCCCCCCATTACGTCATGCTTCAGAAATGTGGAAAATGGTCCGTTTTCAAATGTTTTATTTTTGAACGTCAGTTCACATTTGTAGGTGGATCATCAGTGTTAGAGCTAAAATTAGCATGTTTAAAGTGATTTTCATGCTTCCAGGGACTCGGGAAGTGAAATAAATACCATTTGGAGGCATTTAATGTTCGAGCAAAAACGGCTGATTTTCGACAAAAGAGATAACACCCCCCCATTACGTCATGCTTCAGAAATGTGGAAAATGGTCCGTTTTCAAATGTTTTATTTTTGAACGTCAGTTCACATTTGTAGGTGGATCATCAGTGTTAGAGCTAAAATTAGCATGTTTAAAGTGATTTTCATGCTTCCAGGGGCTCGGGAAGTGAAATAAATACCATTTGGAGGCATTTAATGTTCGAGCAAAAACGGCTGATTTTCGACAAAAGAGATAACACCGCCCCATTACGTCATGCTTCAGAAATGTGGAAAATGGTCCGTTTTCAAATGTTTTATGAACGTCAGTTCACATTTGTAGGTGGATCATCAGTGTTAGAGCTAAAATTAGCATGTTTAAAGTGATTTTCATGCTTCCAGGGGCTCGGGAAGTTAATTAAATACCATTTGGAGGCATTTAATGTTCGAGCAAAAACGGCTGATTTTCGACAAAAGAGATAACACCCCCCCATTACGTCATGCTTCAGAAATGTGGAAAATGGTCCGTTTTCAAATGTTTTATTTTTGAACGTCAGTTCACATTTGTAGGTGGATCATCAGTGTTAGAGCTAAAATTAGCATGTTTAAAGTGATTTTCATGCTTCCAGGGGCCCAAAACACAAGATTTATGGAATGGTTAAAAGTGCATGAAAATGGCCAATTTACTCACTCTGAGTTCTCAAAAAGGGTTTCTTCACCCCGGGAAGTTAATTAAATACCATTTGGAGGCATTTAATGTTCGAGCAAAAACGGCTGATTTTCGACAAAAGAGATAACACCCCCCCATTACGTCATGCTTCAGAAATGCTGGAAAATGGTCCGTTTTCAAATGTTTTATTTTTGAACGTCAGTTCACATTTGTAGGTGGATCATCAGTGTTAGAGCTAAAATTAGCATGTTTAAAGTGATTTTCATGCTTTCAGGGGCCCAAAACACAAGATTTATGGAATGGTTAAAAGTGCATGAAAATGGCCAATTTACTCACTCTGAGTTCTCAAAAAGGGTTTCTTCACCCCGGGAAGTTAATTAAATACCATTTGGAGGCATTTAATGTTCGAGCAAAAACGGCTGAAATTCGACAAAAGAGATAACACCCCCCCATTACGTCATGCTTCAGAAATGTGGAAAATGGTCCGTTTTCAAATGTTTTATTTTTGAACGTCAATTCACATTTGTAGGTGGATCATCAGTGTTAGAGCTAAAATTAGCATGTTTAAAGTGATTTTCATGCTTCCAGGGGCTCGGGAAGTTAATTAAATACCATTTGGAGGCATTTAATGTTCGAGCAAAAATGGCTGATTTTCGACAAAAGAGATAACACCCTCCCATTACGTCATGCTTCAGAAATGTGGAAAATGGTCCGTTTTCAAATGTTTTATTTTTGAACGTCAGTTCACATTTGTAGGTGGATCATCAGTGTTAGAGCTAAAATTAGCATGTTTAAAGTGATTTTCATGCTTCCAGGGGCCCAAAACACAAGATTTATGGAATGGTTAAAAGTGCATGAAAATGGCTAATTTACTCACTCTGAGTTCTCAAAAAGGGTTTCTTCACCCCGGGAAGTTAATTAAATACCATTTGGAGGCATTTAATGTTCGAGCAAAAACGGCTGATTTTCGACAAAAGAGATAACACCCCCCCCATTACGTCATGCTTCAGAAATGTGGAAAATGGTCCGTTTTCAAATGTTTTATTTTTGAACGTCAGTTCACATTTGTAGGTGGATCATCAGTGTTAGAGCTAAAATTAGCATGTTTAAAGTGATTTTCATGCTTCCAGGGGCCCAAAACACAAGATTAATGGAATGGTTAAAAGTGCATGAAAATGGCCAATTTACTCACTCTGAGTTCTCAAAAAGAGTTTCTTCACCCCGGGAAGTGAAATAAATACCATTTGGAGGCATTTAATGTTCGAGCAAAAAACGGCTGATTTTCGACAAAAGAGATAACACCCCCCCCATTACGTCATGCTTCAGAAATGTGGAAAATGGTCCGTTTTCAAATGTTTTATTTTTGAACGTCAGTTCACATTTGTAGGTGGATCATCAGTGTTAGAGCTAAAATTAGCATGTTTAAAGTGATTTTCATGCTTCCAGGGGCTCGGATGTTAATTAAATACCATTTGGAGGCATTTAATGTTCGAGCAAAAAACGGCTGATTTTCGACAAAAGAGATAACACCCCCCCCATTACGTCATGCTTCAGAAATGTGGAAAATGGTCCGTTTTCAAATGTTTTATTTTGAACGTCAGTTCACATTTGTAGGTGGATCATCAGTGTTAGAGCTAAAATTAGCATGTTTAAAGTGATTTTCATGCTTCCAGGGGCCCAAAACACAAGATTTATGGAATGGTTAAAAGTGCATGAAAATGGCCAATTTACTCACTCTGAGTTCTCAAAAAGGGTTTCTTCACCCCGGGAAGTTAATTAAATACCATTTGGAGGCATTTAATGTTCGAGCAAAAACGGCTGATTTTCGACAAAAGAGATAACACCCCCCCCATTACGTCATGCTTCAGAAATGTGGAAAATGGTCCGTTTTCAAATGTTTTATTTTTGAACGTCAGTTCACATTTGTAGGTGGATCATCAGTGTTAGAGCTAAAATTAGCATGTTTAAAGTGATTTTCATGCTTCCAGGGGCTCTGGAAGTTAATTAAATACCATTTGGAGGCATTTAATGTTCGAGCAAAAACGGCTGATTTTCGACAAAAGAGATAACACCCCCCCATTACGTCATGCTTCAGAAATGTGGAAAATGGTCCGTTTTCAAATGTTTTATTTTTGAACGTCAGTTCACATTTGTAGGTGGATCATCAGTGTTAGAGCTAAAATTAGCATGTTTAAAGTGATTTTCATGCTTCCAGGGGCCCAAAACACAAGATTTATGGAATGGTTAAAAGTGCATGAAAATGGCCAATTTACTCACTCTGAGTTCTCAAAAAGGGTTTCTTCACCCCGGGAAGTTAATTAAATACCATTTGGAGGCATTTAATGTTCGAGCAAAAACGGCTGATTTTCGACAAAAGAGATAAACACCCCCCCATTACGTCATGCTTCAGAAATGTGGAAAATGGTCCGTTTTCAATGTTTTATTTTTGAACGTCAGTTCACATTTGTAGGTGGATCA
The DNA here is from genome assembly GCF_964263255.1 of Lissotriton vulgaris. NCBI lineage: Eukaryota > Metazoa > Chordata > Amphibia > Caudata > Salamandridae > Lissotriton > Lissotriton vulgaris. The sequence goes on from NW_028252192.1 coordinate 640,864, forward strand.
TCAGTGTTAGAGCTAAAATTAGCATGTTTAAAGTGATTTTCATGCTTCCAGGGGCCCAAAAACACAAGATTTATGGAATGGTTAAAAGTGCATGAAAATGGCCAATTTACTCACTCTGAGTTCTCAAAAAGGGTTTCTTCACCCCGGGAAGTTAATTAAATACCATTTGGAGGCATTTAATGTTCGAGCAAAAACGGCTGATTTTCGACAAAAGAGATAACACCCCCCCATTACGTCATGCTTCAGAAATGTGGAAAATGGTCCGTTTTCAAATGTTTTATTTTTGAACGTCAGTTCAGATTTGTAGGTGGATCATCAGTGTTAGAGCTAAAATTAGCATGTTTAAAGTGATTTTCATGCTTCCAGGGGCTCGGGAAGTTAATTAAATACCATTTGGAGGCATTTAATGTTCGAGCAAAAACGGCTGATTTTCGACAAAGAGATAACACCCCCCCATTACGTCATGCTTCAGAAATGTGGAAAATGGTCCGTTTTCAAATGTTTTATTTTTGAACGTCAGTTCACATTTGTAGGTGGATCATCAATGTTAGAGCTAAAATTAGCATGTTTAAAGTGATTTTCATGCTTCCAGGGGCCCAAAACACAAGATTAATGGAATGGTTAAAAGTGCATGAAAGTGGCCAATTTACTCACTCTGAGTTCTCAAAAAGGGTTTCTTCACCCCGGGAAGTGAAATAAATACCATTTGGAGGCATTTAATGTTCGAGCAAAAACGGCTGATTTTCGACAAAAGAGATAACACCCCCCCATTACGTCATGCTTCAGAAATGTGGAAAATGGTCCGTTTTCAAATGTTTTATTTTTGAACGTCAGTTCACATTTGTAGGTGGATCATCAGTGTTAGAGCTAAAATTAGCATGTTTAAAGTGATTTTCATGCTTCCAGAGGCTCGGGAAGTTAATTAAATACCATTTGGAGGCATTTAATGTTCGAGCAAAAACGGCTGATTTTCGACAAAAGAGATAACACCCCCCCATTACGTCATGCTTCAGAAATGTGGAAAATGGTCCGTTTTCAAATGTTTTATTTTTGAACGTCAGTTCACATTTGTAGGTGGATCATCAGTGTTAGAGCTAAAATTAGCATGTTTAAAGTGATTTTCATGCTTCCAGGGGCTCGGGAAGTGAAATAAATACCATTTGGAGGCATTTAATGTTCGAGCAAAAACGGCTGATTTTCGACAAAAGAGATAACACCCCCCCATTACGTCATGCTTCAGAAATGTGGAAAATGGTCCGTTTTCAAATGTTTTATTTTTGAACGTCAGTTCACATTTGTAGGTGGATCATCAGTGTTAGAGCTAAAATTAGCATGTTTAAAGTGATTTTCATGCTTCCAGGGGCTCGGGAAGTTAATTAAATACCATTTGGAGGCATTTAATGTTCGAGCAAAAACGGCTGATTTTCGACAAAAGAGATAACACCGCCCCATTACGTCATGCTTCAGAAATGTGGAAAATGGTCCGTTTTCAAATGTTTTATTTTTGAACGTCAGTTCACATTTGTAGGTGGATCATCAGTGTTAGAGCTAAAATTAGAATGTTTAAAGTGATTTTCATGCTTCCAGGGGCCCAAAACACAAGATTAATGGAATGGTTAAAAGTGCATGAAAATGGCCAATTTACTCACTCTGAGTTCTCAAAAAGGGTTTCTTCACCCCGGGAAGTGAAATAAATACCATTTGGAGGCATTTAATGTTCGAGCAAAAACGGCTGATTTTCGACAAAAGAGATAACACCCCCCCATTACGTCATGCTTCAGAAATGTGGAAAATGGTCCGTTTTCAAATGTTTTATTTTTGAACGTCAGTTCACATTTGTAGGTGGATCATCAGTGTTAGAGCTAAAATTAGCATGTTTAAAGTGATTTTCATGCTTCCAGGGGCTCGGGAAGTTAATTAAATACCATTTGGAGGCATTTAATGTTCGAGCAAAAACGGCTGATTTTCGACGAAAGAGATAACACCCCCCCATTACGTCATGCTTCAGAAATGTGGAAAATGGTCCGTTTTCAAATGTTTTATTTTTGAACGTCAGTTCACATTTGTAGGTGGATCATCAGTGTTAAAGCTAAAATTAGCATGTTTAAAGTGATTTTCATGCTTCCAGGGGCCCAAAACACAAGATTTATGGAATGGTTAAAAGTGCATGAAAATGGCCAATTTACTCACTCTGAGTTCTCAAAAAGGGTTTCTTCACCCCGGGAAGTTAATTAAATACCATTTGGAGGCATTTAATGTTCGAGCAAAAACGGCTGATTTTCGACAAAAGAGATAACACCCCCCCATTACGTCATGCTTCAGAAATGTGGAAAATGGTCCGTTTTCAAATGTTTTATTTTTGAACGTCAGTTCACATTTGTAGGTGGATCATCAGTGTTAGAGCTAAAATTAGCATGTTTAAAGTGATTTTCATGCTTCCAGGGGCTCGGGAAGTTAATTAAATACCATTTGGAGGCATTTAATGTTCGAGCAAAAACGGCTGATTTTCGACAAAAGAGATAACACCCCCCAATACGTCATGCTTCAGAAATGTGGAAAATGGTCCGTTTTCAAATGTTTTATTTTTGAACGTCAGTTCACATTTGTAGGTGGATCATCAGTGTTAGAGCTAAAATTAGCATGTTTAAAGTGATTTTCATGCTTCCAGGGGCCCAAAACACAAGATTTATGGAATGGTTAAAAGTGCATGAAAATGGCCAATTTACTCACTCTGAGTTCTCAAAAAGGGTTTCTTCACCCCGGGAAGTTAATTAAATACCATTTGGAGGCATTTAATGTTCGAGCAAAAACTGCTGATTTTCGACAAAAGAGATAACACCCCCCCATTACGTCATGCTTCAGAAATGTGGAAAATGGTCCGTTTTCAAATGTTTTATTTTTGAACGTCAGTTCACATTTGTAGGTGGATCATCAGTGTTAGAGCTAAAATTAGCATGTTTAAAGTGATTTTCATGCTTTCAGGTGCCCAAAACACAAGATTTATGGAATGGTTAAAAGTGCATGAAAATGGCCAATTTACTCCTTCTGAGTTCTCAAAAAGGGTTTCTTCACCCCGGGAAGTTAATTAAATACCATTTGGAGGCATTTAATGTTCGAGCAAAAACGGCTGAAATTCGACAAAAGAGATAACACCCCCCCATTACGTCATGCTTCAGAAATGTGGAAAATGGTCCGTTTTCAAATGTTTTATTTTTGAACGTCAATTCACATTTGTAGGTGGATCATCAGTGTTAGAGATAAAATTAGCATGTTTAAAGTGATTTTCATGCTTCCAGGGGCTCGGGAAGTGAAATAAATACCATTTGGAGGCATTTAATGTTCGAGCAAAAACGGCTGATTTTCGACAAAAGAGATAACACCCCCCCATTACGTCATGCTTCAGAAATGTGGAAAATGGTCCATTTTCAAATGTTTTATTTTTGAACGTCAGTTCACATTTGTAGGTGGATCATCAGTGTTAGAGCTAAAATTAGCATGTTTAAAGTGATTTTCATGCTTCCAGAGGCTCGGGAAGTTCATTAAATACCATTTGGAGGCATTTAATGTTCGAGCAAAAACGGCTGATTTTCGACAAAAGAGATAACACCCCCCCATTACGTCATGCTTCAGAAATGTGGAAAATGGTCCGTTTTCAAATGTTTTATTTTTGAACGTCAGTTCACATTTGTAGGTGGATCATCAGTGTTAGAGCTAAAATTGGCATGCTTAAAGTGATTTTCATGCTTCCAGGGGCTCGGGAAGTGAAATAAATACCATTTGGAGGCATTTAATGTTCGAGCAAAAACGGCTGATTTTCGACAAAAGAGATAACACCCCCCCATTACGTCATGCTTCAGAAATGTGGAAAATGGTCCGTTTTCAAATGTTTTATTTTTGAACGTCAGTTCACATTTGTAGGTGGATCATCAGTGTTAGAGCTAAAATTAGCATGTTTAAAGTGATTTTCATGCTTCCAGGGGCTCGGGAAGTTAATTAAATACCATTTGGAGGCATTTAATGTTCGAGCAAAAACGGCTGATTTTCGACAAAAGAGATAACACCGCCCCATTACGTCATGCTTCAGAAATGTGGAAAATGGTCCGTTTTCAAATGTTTTATTTTTGAACGTCAGTTCACATTTGTAGGTGGATCATCAGTGTTAGAGCTAAAATTAGAATGTTTAAAGTGATTTTCATGCTTCCAGGGGCCCAAAACACAAGATTAATGGAATGGTTAAAAGTGCATGAAAATGGCCAATTTACTCACTCTGAGTTCTCAAAAAGGGTTTCTTCACCCCGGGAAGTGAAATAAATACCATTTGGAGGCATTTAATGTTCGAGCAAAAACGGCTGATTTTCGACAAAAGAGATAACACCCCCCCATTACGTCATGCTTCAGAAATGTGGAAAATGGTCCGTTTTCAAATGTTTTATTTTTGAACGTCAGTTCACATTTGTAGGTGGATCATCAGTGTTAGAGCTAAAATTAGCATGTTTAAAGTGATTTTCATGCTTCCAGGGGCTCGGGAAGTTAATTAAATACCATTTGGAGGCATTTAATGTTCGAGCAAAAACGGCTGATTTTCGACAAAAGAGATAACACCCCCCCATTACGTCATGCTTCAGAAATGTGGAAAATGGTCCGTTTTCAAATGTTTTATTTTTGAACGTCAGTTCACATTTGTAGGTGGATCATCAGTGTTAAAGCTAAAATTAGCATGTTTAAAGTGATTTTCATGCTTCCAGGGGCCCAAAACACAAGATTTATGGAATGGTTAAAAGTGCATGAAAATGGCCAATTTACTCACTCTGAGTCCTCAAAAAGGGTTTCTTCACCCCGGGAAGTTAATTAAATACCATTTGGAGGCATTTAATGTTCGAGCAAAAACGGCTGATTTTCGACAAAAGAGATAACACCCCCCCATTACGTCATGCTTCAGAAATGTGGAAAATGGTCCGTTTTCAAATGTTTTATTTTTGAACGTCAGTTCACATTTGTAGGTGGATCATCAGTGTTAGAGCTAAAATTAGCATGTTTAAAGTGATTTTCATGCTTCCAGGGGCTCGGGAAGTTAATTAAATACCATTTGGAGGCATTTAATGTTCGAGCAAAAACGGCTGATTTTCGACAAAAGAGATAACACCCCCCATTACGTCATGCTTCAGAAATGTGGAAAATGGTCCGTTTTCAAATGTTTTATTTTTGAACGTCAGTTCACATTTGTAGGTGGATCATCAGTGTTAGAGCTAAAATTAGCATGTTTAAAGTGATTTTCATGCTTCCAGGGGCCCAAAACACAAGATTTATGGAATGGTTAAAAGTGCATGAAAATGGCCAATTTACTCACTCTGAGTTCTCAAAAAGGGTTTCTTCACCCCGGAAAGTTAATTAAATACCATTTGGAGGCATTTAATGTTCGAGCAAAAACGGCTGATTTTCGACAAAAGAGATAACACCCCCCCATTACGTCATGCTTCAGAAATGTGGAAAATGGTCCGTTTTCAAATGTTTTATTTTTGAACGTCAGTTCACATTTGTAGGTGGATCATCAGTGTTAGAGCTAAAATTAGCATGTTTAAAGTGATTTTCATGCTTTCAGGGGCCCAAAACACAAGATTTATGGAATGGTTAAAAGTGCATGAAAATGGCCAATTTACTCACTCTGAGTTCTCAAAAAGGGTTTCTTCACCCCGGGAAGTTAATTAAATACCATTTGGAGGCATTTAATGTTCGAGCAAAAACGGCTGAAATTCGACAAAAGAGATAACACCCCCCCATTACGTCATGCTTCAGAAATGTGGAAAATGGTCCGTTTTCAAATGTTTTATTTTTGAACGTCAATTCACATTTGTAGGTGGATCATCAGTGTTAGAGCTAAAATTAGCATGTTTAAAGTGATTTTCATGCTTCCAGGGGCTCGGGAAGTTCATTAAATACCATTTGGAGGCATTTAATGTTCGAGCAAAAACGGCTGATTTTCGACAAAAGAGATAACACCCCCCCATTACGTCATGCTTCAGAAATGTGGAAAATGGTCCGTTTTCAAATGTTTTATTTTTGAACGTCAGTTCACATTTGTAGGTGGATCATCAGTGTTAGAGCTAAAATTGGCATGCTTAAAGTGATTTTCATGCTTCCAGGGGCTCGGGAAGTGAAATAAATACCATTTGGAGGCATTTAATGTTCGAGCAAAAACGGCTGATTTTCGACAAAAGAGATAACACCCCCCCATTACGTCATGCTTCAGAAATGTGGAAAATGGTCCGTTTTCAAATGTTTTATTTTTGAACGTCAGTTCACATTTGTAGGTGGATCATCAGTGTTAGAGCTAAAATTAGCATGTTTAAAGTGATTTTCATGCTTCCAGGGGCTCGGGAAGTTAATTAAATACCATTTGGAGGCATTTAATGTTCGAGCAAAAACGGCTGATTTTCGACAAAAGAGATAACACCGCCCCATTACGTCATGCTTCAGAAATGTGGAAAATGGTCCGTTTTCAAATGTTTTATTTTTGAACGTCAGTTCACATTTGTAGGTGGATCATCAGTGTTAGAGCTAAAATTAGAATGTTTAAAGTGATTTTCATGCTTCCAGGGGCCCAAAACACAAGATTAATGGAATGGTTAAAAGTGCATGAAAATGGCCAATTTACTCACTCTGAGTTCTCAAAAAGGGTTTCTTCACCCCGGGAAGTGAAATAAATACCATTTGGAGGCATTTAATGTTCGAGCAAAAACGGCTGATTTTCGACAAAAGAGATAACACCCCCCCATTACGTCATGCTTCAGAAATGTGGAAAATGGTCCGTTTTCAAATGTTTTATTTTTGAACGTCAGTTCACATTTGTAGGTGGATCATCAGTGTTAGAGCTAAAATTAGCATGTTTAAAGTGATTTTCATGCTTCCAGGGGCTCGGGAAGTTAATTAAATACCATTTGGAGGCATTTAATGTTCGAGCAAAAACGGTTGATTTTCGACAAAAGAGATAACACCCCCCCATTACGTCATGCTTCAGAAATGTGGAAAATGGTCAGTTTTCAAATGTTTTATTTTTGAACGTCAGTTCACATTTGTAGGTGGATCATCAGTGTTAAAGCTAAAATTAGCATGTTTAAAGTGATTTTCATGCTTCCAGGGGCCCAAAACACAAGATTTATGGAATGGTTAAAAGTGCATGAAAATGGCCAATTTACTCACTCTGAGTTCTCAAAAAGGGTTTCTTCACCCCGGGAAGTTAATTAAATACCATTTGGAGGCATTTAATGTTCGAGCAAAAACGGCTGATTTTCGACAAAAGAGATAACACCCCCCCATTACGTCATGCTTCAGAAATGTGGAAAATGGTCCGTTTTCAAATGTTTTATTTTTGAACGTCAGTTCACATTTGTAGGTGGATCATCAGTGTTAGAGCTAAAATTAGCATGTTTAAAGTGATTTTCATGCTTCCAGGGGCTCGGGAAGTTAATTAAATACCATTTGGAGGCATTTAATGTTCGAGCAAAAACGGCTGATTTTCGACAAAAGAGATAACACCCCCCATTACGTCATGCTTCAGAAATGTGGAAAATGGTCCGTTTTCAAATGTTTTATTTTTGAACGTCAGTTCACATTTGTAGGTGGATCATCAGTGTTAGAGCTAAAATTAGCATGTTTAAAGTGATTTTCATGCTTCCAGGGGCCCAAAACACAAGATTTATGGAATGGTTAAAAGTGCATGAAAATGGCCAATTTACTCACTCTGAGTTCTCAAAAAGGGTTTCTTCACCCCGGAAAGTTAATTAAATACCATTTGGAGGCATTTAATGTTCGAGCAAAAACGGCTGATTTTCGACAAAAGAGATAACACCCCCCCATTACGTCATGCTTCAGAAATGTGGAAAATGGTCCGTTTTCAAATGTTTTATTTTTGAACGTCAGTTCACATTTGTAGGTGGATCATCAGTGTTAGAGCTAAAATTAGCATGTTTAAAGTGATTTTCATGCTTTCAGGGGCCCAAAACACAAGATTTATGGAATGGTTAAAAGTGCATGAAAATGGCCAATTTACTCACTCTGAGTTCTCAAAAAGGGTTTCTTCACCCCGGGAAGTTAATTAAATACCATTTGGAGGCATTTAATGTTCGAGCAAAAACGGCTGAAATTCGACAAAAGAGATAACACCCCCCCATTACGTCATGCTTCAGAAATGTGGAAAATGGTCCGTTTTCAAATGTTTTATTTTTGAACGTCAATTCACATTTGTAGGTGGATCATCAGTGTTAGAGCTAAAATTAGCATGTTTAAAGTGATTTTCATGCTTCCAGGGGCTCGGGAAGTTAATTAAATACCATTTGGAGGCATTTAATGTTCGAGCAAAAACGGCTGATTTTCGACAAAAGAGATAACACCCCCCCATTACGTCATGCTTCAGAAATGTGGAAAATGGTCCGTTTTCAAATGTTTTATTTTTGAACGTCAGTTCACATTTGTAGGTGGATCATCAGTGTTAGAGCTAAAATTAGCATGTTTAAAGTGATTTTCATGCTTCCAGGGGCCCAAAACACAAGATTTATGGAATGGTTAAAAGTGCATGAAAATGGCTAATTTACTCACTCTGAGTTCTCAAAAAGGGTTTCTTCACCACGGGAAGTTAATTAAATACCATTTGGAGGCATTTAATGTTCGAGCAAAAACGGCTGATTTTCGACAAAAGAGATAACACCCCCCCATTACGTCATGCTTCAGAAATGTGGAAAATGGTCCGTTTTCAAATGTTTTATTTTTGAACGTCAGTTCACATTTGTAGGTGGATCATCAGTGTTAGAGCTAAAATTAGCATGTTTAAAGTGATTTTCATGCTTCCAGGGGCTCGGGAAGTTAATTAAATACCATTTGGAGGCATTTAATGTTCGAGCAAAAACGGCTGATTTTCGACAAAAGAGATAACACCCCCCCATTACGTCATGCTTCAGAAATGTGGAAAATGGTCCGTTTTCAAATGTTTTATTTTTGAACGTCAGTTCACATTTGTAGGTGGATCATCAGTGTTAGAGCTAAAATTAGCATGTTTAAAGTGATTTTCATGCTTCCAGGGGCTCGGGAAGTGAAATAAATACCATTTGGAGGCATTTAATGTTCGAGCAAAAACGGCTGATTTTCGACAAAAGAGATAACACCCCCCCATTACGTCATGCTTCAGAAATGTGGAAAATGGTCCGTTTTCAAATGTTTTATTTTTGAACGTCAGTTCACATTTGTAGGTGGATCATCAATGTTAGAGCTAAAATTAGCATGTTTAAAGTGATTTTCATGCTTCCAGGGGCCCAAAACACAAGATTAATGGAATGGTTAAAAGTGCATGAAAATGGCCAATTTACTCACTCTGAGTTCTCAAAAAGGGTTTCTTCACCCCGGGAAGTGAAATAAATACCATTTGGAGGCATTTAATGTTCGAGCAAAAACGGCTGATTTTCGACAAAAGAGATAATACCCCCCCATTACGTCATGCTTAAGAAATGTGGAAAATGGTCCGTTTTCAAATGTTTTATTTTTGAACGTCAGTTCACATTTGTAGGTGGATCATCAGTGTTAGAGCTAAAATTAGCATGTTTAAAGTGATTTTCATGCTTCCAGGGGCTCGGGAAGTGAAATAAATACCATTTGGAGGCATTTAATGTTCGAGCAAAAACGGCTGATTTTCGACAAAAGAGATAACACCCCCCCATTACGTCATGCTTCAGAAATGTGGAAAATGGTCCGTTTTCAAATGTTTTATTTTTGAACGTCAGTTCACATTTGTAGGTGGATCATCAGTGTTAGAGCTAAAATTAGCATGTTTAAAGTGATTTTCATGCTTCCAGGGGCTCGGGAAGTTAATTAAATACCATTTGGAGGCATTTAATGTTCGAGCAAAAACGGCTGATTTTCGACAAAAGAGATAACACCCCCCCATTACGTCATGCTTCAGAAATGTGGAAAATGGTCCGTTTTCAAATGTTTTATTTTTGAACGTCAGTTCACATTTGTAGGTGGATCATCAGTGTTAGAGCTAAAATTAGCATGTTTAAAGTGATTTTCATGCTTCCAGGGGCCCAAAACACAAGATTAATGGAATGGTTAAAAGTGCATGAAAATGGCCAATTTACTCACTCTGAGTTCTCAAAAAGGGTTTCTTCACCCCGGGAAGTGAAATAAATACCATTTGGAGGCATTTAATGTTCGAGCAAAAACGGCTGATTTTCGACAAAAGAGATAACACCCCCCCATTACGTCATGCTTCAGAAATGTGGAAAATGGTCCGTTTTCAAATGTTTTATTTTTGAACGTCAGTTCACATTTGTAGGTGGATCATCAGTGTTAGAGCTAAAATTAGCATGTTTAAAGTGATTTTCATGCTTCCAGGGGCTCGGGAAGTTAATTAAATACCATTTGGAGGCATTTAATGTTCGAGCAAAAACGGCTGATTTTCGACAAAAGAGATAACACCCCCCCATTACGTCATGCTTCAGAAATGTGGAAAATGGTCCGTTTTCAAATGTTTTATTTTTGAACGTCAGTTCACATTTGTAGGTGGATCATCAGTGTTAGAGCTAAAATTAGCATGTTTAAAGTGATTTTCATGCTTCCAGGGGCTCGGGAAGTGAAATAAATACCATTTGGAGGCATTTAATGTTCGAGCAAAAACGGCTGATTTTCGACAAAAGAGATAACACCCCCCCATTACGTCATGCTTCAGAAATGTGGAAAATGGTCCGTTTTCAAATGTTTTATTTTTGAACGTCAGTTCACATTTGTAGGTGGATCATCAGTGTTAGAGCTAAAATTAGCATGTTTAAAGTGATTTTCATGCTTCCAGGGGCCCAAAACACAAGATTTATGGAATGGTTAAAAGTGCATGAAAATGGCCAATTTACTCACTCTGAGTTCTCAAAAAGGGTTTCTTCACCCCGGGAAGTTAATTAAATACCATTTGGAGGCATTTAATGTTCGAGCAAAAACGGCTGATTTTCGACAAAAGAGATAACACCCCCCCATTACGTCATGCTTCAGAAATGTGGAAAATGGTCCGTTTTCAAATGTTTTATTTTTGAACGTCAGTTCACATTTGTAGGTGGATCATCAGTGTTAGAGCTAAAATTAGCATGTTTAAAGTGATTTTCATGCTTCCAGGGACTCGGGAAGTGAAATAAATACCATTTGGAGGCATTTAATGTTCGAGCAAAAACGGCTGATTTTCGACAAAAGAGATAACACCCCCCCATTACGTCATGCTTCAGAAATGTGGAAAATGGTCCGTTTTCAAATGTTTTATTTTTGAACGTCAGTTCACATTTGTAGGTGGATCATCAGTGTTAGAGCTAAAATTAGCATGTTTAAAGTGATTTTCATGCTTCCAGGGGCTCGGGAAGTGAAATAAATACCATTTGGAGGCATTTAATGTTCGAGCAAAAACGGCTGATTTTCGACAAAAGAGATAACACCGCCCCATTACGTCATGCTTCAGAAATGTGGAAAATGGTCCGTTTTCAAATGTTTTATTTTTGAACGTCAGTTCACATTTGTAGGTGGATCATCAGTGTTAGAGCTAAAATTAGCATGTTTAAAGTGATTTTCATGCTTCCAGGGGCTCGGGAAGTTAATTAAATACCATTTGGAGGCATTTAATGTTCGAGCAAAAACGGCTGATTTTCGACAAAAGAGATAACACCCCCCATTACGTCATGCTTCAGAAATGTGGAAAATGGTCCGTTTTCAAATGTTTTATTTTTGAACGTCAGTTCACATTTGTAGGTGGATCATCAGTGTTAGAGCTAAAATTAGCATGTTTAAAGTGATTTTCATGCTTCCAGGGGCCCAAAACACAAGATTTATGGAATGGTTAAAAGTGCATGAAAATGGCCAATTTACTCACTCTGAGTTCTCAAAAAGGGTTTCTTCACCCCGGGAAGTTAATTAAATACCATTTGGAGGCATTTAATGTTCGAGCAAAAACGGCTGATTTTCGACAAAAGAGATAACACCCCCCCATTACGTCATGCTTCAGAAATGTGGAAAATGGTCCGTTTTCAAATGTTTTATTTTTGAACGTCAGTTCACATTTGTAGGTGGATCATCAGTGTTAGAGCTAAAATTAGCATGTTTAAAGTGATTTTCATGCTTTCAGGGGCCCAAAACACAAGATTTATGGAATGGTTAAAAGTGCATGAAAATGGCCAATTTACTCACTCTGAGTTCTCAAAAAGGGTTTCTTCACCCCGGGAAGTTAATTAAATACCATTTGGAGGCATTTAATGTTCGAGCAAAAACGGCTGAAATTCGACAAAAGAGATAACACCCCCCCATTACGTCATGCTTCAGAAATGTGGAAAATGGTCCGTTTTCAAATGTTTTATTTTTGAACGTCAATTCACATTTGTAGGTGGATCATCAGTGTTAGAGCTAAAATTAGCATGTTTAAAGTGATTTTCATGCTTCCAGGGGCTCGGGAAGTTAATTAAATACCATTTGGAGGCATTTAATGTTCGAGCAAAAACGGCTGATTTTCGACAAAAGAGATAACACCCTCCCATTACGTCATGCTTCAGAAATGTGGAAAATGGTCCGTTTTCAAATGTTTTATTTTTGAACGTCAGTTCACATTTGTAGGTGGATCATCAGTGTTAGAGCTAAAATTAGCATGTTTAAAGTGATTTTCATGCTTCCAGGGGCCCAAAACACAAGATTTATGGAATGGTTAAAAGTGCATGAAAATGGCTAATTTACTCACTCTGAGTTCTCAAAAAGGGTTTCTTCACCCCGGGAAGTTAATTAAATACCATTTGGAGGCATTTAATGTTCGAGCAAAAACGGCTGATTTTCGACAAAAGAGATAACACCCCCCCCATTACGTCATGCTTCAGAAATGTGGAAAATGGTCCGTTTTCAAATGTTTTATTTTTGAACGTCAGTTCACATTTGTAGGTGGATCATCAGTGTTAGAGCTAAAATTAGCATGTTTAAAGTGATTTTCATGCTTCCAGGGGCCCAAAACACAAGATTAATGGAATGGTTAAAAGTGCATGAAAATGGCCAATTTACTCACTCTGAGTTCTCAAAAAGAGTTTCTTCACCCCGGGAAGTGAAATAAATACCATTTGGAGGCATTTAATGTTCGAGCAAAAACGGCTGATTTTCGACAAAAGAGATAACACCCCCCCCATTACGTCATGCTTCAGAAATGTGGAAAATGGTCCGTTTTCAAATGTTTTATTTTTGAACGTCAGTTCACATTTGTAGGTGGATCATCAGTGTTAGAGCTAAAATTAGCATGTTTAAAGTGATTTTCATGCTTCCAGGGGCTCGGGATGTTAATTAAATACCATTTGGAGGCATTTAATGTTCGAGCAAAAACGGCTGATTTTCGACAAAAGAGATAACACCCCCCCATTACGTCATGCTTCAGAAATGTGGAAAATGGTCCGTTTTCAAATGTTTTATTTTTGAACGTCAGTTCACATTTGTAGGTGGATCATCAGTGTTAGAGCTAAAATTAGCATGTTTAAAGTGATTTTCATGCTTCCAGGGGCCCAAAACACAAGATTTATGGAATGGTTAAAAGTGCATGAAAATGGCCAATTTACTCACTCTGAGTTCTCAAAAAGGGTTTCTTCACCCCGGGAAGTTAATTAAATACCATTTGGAGGCATTTAATGTTCGAGCAAAAACGGCTGATTTTCGACAAAAGAGATAACACCCCCCCATTACGTCATGCTTCAGAAATGTGGAAAATGGTCCGTTTTCAAATGTTTTATTTTTGAACGTCAGTTCACATTTGTAGGTGGATCATCAGTGTTAGAGCTAAAATTAGCATGTTTAAAGTGATTTTCATGCTTCCAGGGGCTCTGGAAGTTAATTAAATACCATTTGGAGGCATTTAATGTTCGAGCAAAAACGGCTGATTTTCGACAAAAGAGATAACACCCCCCCATTACGTCATGCTTCAGAAATGTGGAAAATGGTCCGTTTTCAAATGTTTTATTTTTGAACGTCAGTTCACATTTGTAGGTGGATCATCAGTGTTAGAGCTAAAATTAGCATGTTTAAAGTGATTTTCATGCTTCCAGGGGCCCAAAACACAAGATTTATGGAATGGTTAAAAGTGCATGAAAATGGCCAATTTACTCACTCTGAGTTCTCAAAAAGGGTTTCTTCACCCCGGGAAGTTAATTAAATACCATTTGGAGGCATTTAATGTTCGAGCAAAAACGGCTGATTTTCGACAAAAGAGATAACACCCCCCCATTACGTCATGCTTCAGAAATGTGGAAAATGGTCCGTTTTCAAATGTTTTATTTTTGAACGTCAGTTCACATTTGTAGGTGGATCATCAGTGTTAGAGCTAAAATTAGCATGTTTAAAGTGATTTTCATGCTTCCAGGGGCCCAAAACACAAGATTTATGGAATGGTTAAAAGTGCATGAAAATGGCCAATTTACTCACTCTGAGTTCTCAAAAAGGGTTTCTTCACCCCGGGAAGTTAATTAAATACCATTTGGAGGCATTTAATGTTCGAGCAAAAACGGCTGATTTTCGACAAAAGAGATAACACCCCCCCATTACGTCATGCTTCAGAAATGTGGAAAATGGTCCGTTTTCAAATGTTTTATTTTTGAACGTCAGTTCACATTTGTAGGTGGATCATCAGTGTTAGAGCTAAAATTAGCATGTTTAAAGTGATTTTCATGCTTCCAGGGGCTCGGGAAGTTAATTAAATACCATTTGGAGGCATTTAATGTTCGAGCAAAAACGGCTGATTTTCGACAAAAGAGATAACACCCCCCCATTACGTCATGCTTCAGAAATGTGGAAAATGGTCCGTTTTCAAATGTTTTATTTTTGAACGTCAGTTCACATTTGTAGGTGGATCATCAATGTTAGAGCTAAAATTAGCATGTTTAAAGTGATTTTCATGCTTCCAGGGGCCCAAAACACAAGATTAATGGAATGGTTAAAAGTGCATGAAAATGGCCAATTTACTCACTCTGAGTTCTCAAAAAGGGTTTCTTCACCCCGGGAAGTGAAATAAATACCATTTGGAGGCATTTAATGTTCGAGCAAAAACGGCTGATTTTCGACAAAAGAGATAACACCCCCCCATTACGTCATGCTTCAGAAATGTGGAAAATGGTCCGTTTTCAAATGTTTTATTTTTGAACGTCAGTTCACATTTGTAGGTGGATCATCAGTGTTAGAGCTAAAATTAGCATGTTTAAAGTGATTTTCATGCTTCCAGAGGCTCGGGAAGTTAATTAAATACCATTTGGAGGCATTTAATGTTCGAGCAAGAACGGCTGATTTTCGACAAAAGAGATAACACCCCCCCATTACGTCATGCTTCAGAAATGTGGAAAATGGTCCGTTTTCAAATGTTTTATTTTTGAACGTCAGTTCACATTTGTAGGTGGATCATCAGTGTTAGAGCTAAAATTAGCATGTTTAAAGTGATTTTCATGCTTCCAGGGGCTCGGGAAGTGAAATAAATACCATTTGGAGGCATTTAATGTTCGAGCAAAAACGGCTGATTTTCGACAAAAGAGATAACACCCCCCCATTACGTCATGCTTCAGAAATGTGGAAAATGGTCCGTTTTCAAATGTTTTATTTTTGAACGTCAGTTCACATTTGTAGGTGGATCATCAGTGTTAGAGCTAAAATTAGCATGTTTAAAGTGATTTTCATGCTTCCAGGGGCTCGGGAAGTTAATTAAATACCATTTGGAGGCATTTAATGTTCGAGCAAAAACGGCTGATTTTCGACAAAAGAGATAACACCGCCCCATTACGTCATGCTTCAGAAATGTGGAAAATGGTCCGTTTTCAAATGTTTTATTTTTGAACGTCAGTTCACATTTGTAGGTGGATCATCAGTGTTAGAGCTAAAATTAGAATGTTTAAAGTGATTTTCATGCTTCCAGGGGCCCAAAACACAAGATTAATGGAATGGTTAAAAGTGCATGAAAATGGCCAATTTACTCACTCTGAGTTCTCAAAAAGGGTTTCTTCACCCCGGGAAGTGAAATAAATACCATTTGGAGGCATTTAATGTTCGAGCAAAAACGGCTGATTTTCGACAAAAGAGATAACACCCCCCCATTACGTCATGCTTCAGAAATGTGGAAAATGGTCCGTTTTCAAATGTTTTATTTTTGAACGTCAGTTCACATTTGTAGGTGGATCATCAGTGTTAGAGCTAAAATTAGCATGTTTAAAGTGATTTTCATGCTTCCAGGGGCTCGGGAAGTTAATTAAATACCATTTGGAGGCATTTAATGTTCGAGCAAAAACGGCTGATTTTCGACGAAAGAGATAACACCCCCCCATTACGTCATGCTTCAGAAATGTGGAAAATGGTCCGTTTTCAAATGTTTTATTTTTGAACGTCAGTTCACATTTGTAGGTGGATCATCAGTGTTAAAGCTAAAATTAGCATGTTTAAAGTGATTTTCATGCTTCCAGGGGCCCAAAACACAAGATTTATGGAATGGTTAAAAGTGCATGAAAATGGCCAATTTACTCACTCTGAGTTCTCAAAAAGGGTTTCTTCACCCCGGGAAGTTAATTAAATACCATTTGGAGGCATTTAATGTTCGAGCAAAAACGGCTGATTTTCGACAAAAGAGATAACACCCCCCCATTACGTCATGCTTCAGAAATGTGGAAAATGGTCCGTTTTCAAATGTTTTATTTTTGAACGTCAGTTCACATTTGTAGGTGGATCATCAGTGTTAGAGCTAAAATTAGCATGTTTAAAGTGATTTTCATGCTTCCAGGGGCTCGGGAAGTTAATTAAATACCATTTGGAGGCATTTAATGTTCGAGCAAAAACGGCTGATTTTCGACAAAAGAGATAACACCCCCCAATACGTCATGCTTCAGAAATGTGGAAAATGGTCCGTTTTCAAATGTTTTATTTTTGAACGTCAGTTCACATTTGTAGGTGGATCATCAGTGTTAGAGCTAAAATTAGCATGTTTAAAGTGATTTTCATGCTTCCAGGGGCCCAAAACACAAGATTTATGGAATGGTTAAAAGTGCATGAAAATGGCCAATTTACTCACTCTGAGTTCTCAAAAAGGGTTTCTTCACCCCGGGAAGTTAATTAAATACCATTTGGAGGCATTTAATGTTCGAGCAAAAACTGCTGATTTTCGACAAAAGAGATAACACCCCCCCATTACGTCATGCTTCAGAAATGTGGAAAATGGTCCGTTTTCAAATGTTTTATTTTTGAACGTCAGTTCACATTTGTAGGTGGATCATCAGTGTTAGAGCTAAAATTAGCATGTTTAAAGTGATTTTCATGCTTTCAGGTGCCCAAAACACAAGATTTATGGAATGGTTAAAAGTGCATGAAAATGGCCAATTTACTCCTTCTGAGTTCTCAAAAAGGGTTTCTTCACCCCGGGAAGTTAATTAAATACCATTTGGAGGCATTTAATGTTCGAGCAAAAACGGCTGAAATTCGACAAAAGAGATAACACCCCCCCATTACGTCATGCTTCAGAAATGTGGAAAATGGTCCGTTTTCAAATGTTTTATTTTTGAACGTCAATTCACATTTGTAGGTGGATCATCAGTGTTAGAGCTAAAATTAGCATGTTTAAAGTGATTTTCATGCTTCCAGGGGCTCGGGAAGTTAATTAAATACCATTTGGAGGCATTTAATGTTCGAGCAAAAACGGCTGATTTTCGACAAAAGAGATAACACCCCCCCCATTACGTCATGCTTCAGAAATGTGGAAAATGGTCCGTTTTCAAATGTTTTATTTTTGAACGTCAGTTCACATTTGTAGGTGGATCATCAGTGTTAGAGCTAAAATTAGCATGTTTAAAGTGATTTTCATGCTTCCAGGGGCCCAAAACACAAGATTTATGGAATGGTTAAAAGTGCATGAAAATGGCTAATTTACTCACTCTGAGTTCTCAAAAAGGGTTTCTTCACCCCGGGAAGTTAATTAAATACCATTTGGAGGCATTTAATGTTCGAGCAAAAACGGCTGATTTTCGACAAAAGAGATAACACCCCCCCATTACGTCATGCTTCAGAAATGTGGAAAATGGTCCGTTTTCAAATGTTTTATTTTTGAACGTCAGTTCACATTTGTAGGTGGATCATCAGTGTTAGAGCTAAAATTAGCATGTTTAAAGTGATTTTCATGCTTCCAGGGGCTCGGGAAGTTAATTAAATACCATTTGGAGGCATTTAATGTTCGAGCAAAAACGGCTGATTTTCGACAAAAGAGATAACACCCCCCCATTACGTCATGCTTCAGAAATGTGGAAAATGGTCCGTTTTCAAATGTTTTATTTTTGAACGTCAGTTCACATTTGTAGGTGGATCATCAGTGTTAGAGCTAAAATTAGCATGTTTAAAGTGATTTTCATGCTTCCAGGGGCTCGGGAAGTGAAATAAATACCATTTGGAGGCATTTAATGTTCGAGCAAAAACGGCTGATTTTCGACAAAAGAGATAACACCCCCCCATTACGTCATGCTTCAGAAATGTGGAAAATGGTCCGTTTTCAAATGTTTTATTTTTGAACGTCAGTTCACATTTGTAGGTGGATCATCAATGTTAGAGCTAAAATTAGCATGTTTAAAGTGATTTTCATGCTTCCAGGGGCCCAAAACACAAGATTAATGGAATGGTTAAAAGTGCATGAAAATGGCCAATTTACTCACTCTGAGTTCTCAAAAAGGGTTTCTTCACCCCGGGAAGTGAAATAAATACCATTTGGAGGCATTTAATGTTCGAGCAAAAACGGCTGATTTTCGACAAAAGAGATAACACCCCCCCATTACGTCATGCTTCAGAAATGTGGAAAATGGTCCGTTTTCAAATGTTTTATTTTTGAACGTCAGTTCACATTTGTAGGTGGATCATCAGTGTTAGAGCTAAAATTAGCATGTTTAAAGTGATTTTCATGCTTCCAGGGGCTCGGGAAGTGAAATAAATACCATTTGGAGGCATTTAATGTTCGAGCAAAAACGGCTGATTTTCGACAAAAGAGATAACACCCCCCCATTACGTCATGCTTCAGAAATGTGGAAAATGGTCCGTTTTCAAATGTTTTATTTTTGAACGTCAGTTCACATTTGTAGGTGGATCATCAGTGTTAGAGCTAAAATTAGCATGTTTAAAGTGATTTTCATGCTTCCAGGGGCTCGGGAAGTTAATTAAATACCATTTGGAGGCATTTAATGTTCGAGCAAAAACGGCTGATTTTCGACAAAAGAGATAACACCCCCCCATTACGTCATGCTTCAGAAATGTGGAAAATGGTCCGTTTTCAAATGTTTTATTTTTGAACGTCAGTTCACATTTGTAGGTGGATCATCAGTGTTAGAGCTAAAATTAGCATGTTTAAAGTGATTTTCATGCTTCCAGGGGCCCAAAACACAAGATTAATGGAATGGTTAAAAGTGCATGAAAATGGCCAATTTACTCACTCTGAGTTCTCAAAAAGGGTTTCTTCACCCCGGGAAGTGAAATAAATACCATTTGGAGGCATTTAATGTTCGAGCAAAAACGGCTGATTTTCGACAAAAGAGATAACACCCCCCCATTACGTCATGCTTCAGAAATGTGGAAAATGGTCCGTTTTCAAATGTTTTATTTTTGAACGTCAGTTCACATTTGTAGGTGGATCATCAGTGTTAGAGCTAAAATTAGCATGTTTAAAGTGATTTTCATGCTTCCAGGGGCTCGGGAAGTTAATTAAATACCATTTGGAGGCATTTAATGTTCGAGCAAAAACGGCTGATTTTCGACAAAAGAGATAACACCCCCCCATTACGTCATGCTTCAGAAATGTGGAAAATGGTCCGTTTTCAAATGTTTTATTTTTGAACGTCAGTTCACATTTGTAGGTGGATCATCAGTGTTAGAGCTAAAATTAGCATGTTTAAAGTGATTTTCATGCTTCCAGGGGCCCAAAACACAAGATTGATGGAATGGTTAAAAGTGCATGAAAATGGCCAATTTACTCACTCTGAGTTCTCAAAAAGGGTTTCTTCACCCCGGGAAGTGAAATAAATACCATTTGGAGGCATTTAATGTTCGAGCAAAAACGGCTGATTTTCGACAAAAGAGATAACACCCCCCCATTACGTCATGCTTCAGAAATGTGGAAAATGGTCCGTTTTCAAATGTTTTATTTTTGAACGTCAGTTCACATTTGTAGGTGGATCATCAGTGTTAGAGCTAAAATTAGCATGTTTAAAGTGATTTTCATGCTTCCAGGGGCTCGGGAAGTTAATTAAATACCATTTGGAGGCATTTAATGTTCGAGCAAAAACGGCTGATTTTCGACAAAAGAGATAACACCCCCCCATTACGTCATGCTTCAGAAATGTGGAAAATGGTCCGTTTTCAAATGTTTTATTTTTGAACGTCAGTTCACATTTGTAGGTGGATCATCAGTGTTAGAGCTAAAATTAGCATGTTTAAAGTGATTTTCATGCTTCCAGGGGCTCGGGAAGTGAAATAAATACCATTTGGAGGCATTTAATGTTCGAGCAAAAACGGCTGATTTTCGACAAAAGAGATAACACCCCCCCATTACGTCATGCTTCAGAAATGTGGAAAATGGTCCGTTTTCAAATGTTTTATTTTTGAACGTCAGTTCACATTTGTAGGTGGATCATCAATGTTAGAGCTAAAATTAGCATGTTTAAAGTGATTTTCATGCTTCCAGGGGCCCAAAACACAAGATTAATGGAATGGTTAAAAGTGCATGAAAATGGCCAATTTACTCACTCTGAGTTCTCAAAAAGGGTTTCTTCACCCCGGGAAGTGAAATAAATACCATTTGGAGGCATTTAATGTTCGAGCAAAAACGGCTGATTTTCGACAAAAGAGATAACACCCCCCCATTACGTCATGCTTCAGAAATGTGGAAAATGGTCCGTTTTCAAATGTTTTATTTTTGAACGTCAGTTCACATTTGTAGGTGGATCATCAGTGTTAGAGCTAAAATTAGCATGTTTAAAGTGATTTTCATGCTTCCAGGGGCTCGGGAAGTGAAATAAATACCATTTGGAGGCATTTAATGTTCGAGCAAAAACGGCTGATTTTCGACAAAAGAGATAACACCCCCCCATTACGTCATGCTTCAGAAATGTGGAAAATGGTCCGTTTTCAAATGTTTTATTTTTGAACGTCAGTTCACATTTGTAGGTGGATCATCAGTGTTAGAGCTAAAATTAGCATGTTTAAAGTGATTTTCATGCTTCCAGGGGCTCGGGAAGTTAATTAAATACCATTTGGAGGCATTTAATGTTCGAGCAAAAACGGCTGATTTTCGACAAAAGAGATAACACCCCCCCATTACGTCATGCTTCAGAAATGTGGAAAATGGTCCGTTTTCAAATGTTTTATTTTTGAACGTCAGTTCACATTTGTAGGTGGATCATCAGTGTTAGAGCTAAAATTAGCATGTTTAAAGTGATTTTCATGCTTCCAGGGGCCCAAAACACAAGATTAATGGAATGGTTAAAAGTGCATGAAAATGGCCAATTTACTCACTCTGAGTTCTCAAAAAGGGTTTCTTCACCCCGGGAAGTGAAATAAATACCATTTGGAGGCATTTAATGTTCGAGCAAAAACGGCTGATTTTCGACAAAAGAGATAACACCCCCCCATTACGTCATGCTTCAGAAATGTGGAAAATGGTCCGTTTTCAAATGTTTTATTTTTGAACGTCAGTTCACATTTGTAGGTGGATCATCAGTGTTAGAGCTAAAATTAGCATGTTTAAAGTGATTTTCATGCTTCCAGGGGCTCGGGAAGTGAAATAAATACCATTTGGAGGCATTTAATGTTTGAGCAAAAACGGCTGATTTTCGACAAAAGAGATAACACCCCCCCATTACGTCATGCTTCAGAAATGTGGAAAATGGTCCGTTTTCCAATGTTTTATTTTTGAACGTCAGTTCACATTTGTAGGTGGATCATCAATGTTAGAGCTAAAATTAGCATGTTTAAAGTGATTTTCATGCTTCCAGGGGCTCAAAACACAAGATTAATGGAATGGTTAAAAGTGCATGAAAATGGCCAATTTACTCACTCTGAGTTCTCAAAAAGGGTTTCTTCACCCCGGGAAGTGAAATAAATACCATTTGGAGGCATTTAATGTTCGAGCAAAAACGGCTGATTTTCGACAAAAGAGATAACACCGCCCCATTACGTCATGCTTCAGAAATGTGGAAAATGGTCCGTTTTCAAATGTTTTATTTTTGAACGTCAGTTCACATTTGTAGGTGGATCATCAGTGTTAGAGCTAAAATTAGAATGTTTAAAGTGATTTTCATGCTTCCAGGGGCCCAAAACACAAGATTAATGGAATGGTTAAAAGTGCATGAAAATGGCCAATTTACTCACTCTGAGTTCTCAAAAAGGGTTTCTTCACCCCGGGAAGTGAAATAAATACCATTTGGAGGCATTTAATGTTCGAGCAAAAACGGCTGATTTTCGACAAAAGAGATAACACCCCCCCATTACGTCATGCTTCAGAAATGTGGAAAATGGTCCGTTTTCAAATGTTTTATTTTTGAACGTCAGTTCACATTTGTAGGTGGATCATCAGTGTTAGAGCTAAAATTAGCATGTTTAAAGTGATTTTCATGCTTCCAGGGGCTCGGGAAGTTAATTAAATACCATTTGGAGGCATTTAATGTTCGAGCAAAAACGGCTGATTTTCGACAAAAGAGATAACACCCCCCCATTACGTCATGCTTCAGAAATGTGGAAAATGGTCCGTTTTCAAATGTTTTATTTTTGAACGTCAGTTCACATTTGTAGGTGGATCATCAGTGTTAAAGCTAAAATTAGCATGTTTAAAGTGATTTTCATGCTTCCAGGGGCCCAAAACACAAGATTTATGGAATGGTTAAAAGTGCATGAAAATGGCCAATTTACTCACTCTGAGTTCTCAAAAAGGGTTTCTTCACCCCGGGAAGTTAATTAAATACCATTTGGAGGCATTTAATGTTCGAGCAAAAACGGCTGATTTTCGACAAAAGAGATAACACCCCCCCATTACGTCATGCTTCAGAAATGTGGAAAATGGTCCGTTTTCAAATGTTTTATTTTTGAACGTCAGTTCACATTTGTAGGTGGATCATCAGTGTTAGAGCTAAAATTAGCATGTTTAAAGTGATTTTCATGCTTCCAGGGGCTCGGGAAGTTAATTAAATACCATTTGGAGGCATTTAATGTTCGAGCAAAAACGGCTGATTTTCGACAAAAGAGATAACACCCCCCAATACGTCATGCTTCAGAAATGTGGAAAATGGTCCGTTTTCAAATGTTTTATTTTTGAACGTCAGTTCACATTTGTAGGTGGATCATCAGTGTTAGAGCTAAAATTAGCATGTTTAAAGTGATTTTCATGCTTCCAGGGGCCCAAAACACAAGATTTATGGAATGGTTAAAAGTGCATGAAAATGGCCAATTTACTCACTCTGAGTTCTCAAAAAGGGTTTCTTCACCCCGGGAAGTTAATTAAATACCATTTGGAGGCATTTAATGTTCGAGCAAAAACTGCTGATTTTCGACAAAAGAGATAACACCCCCCCATTACGTCATGCTTCAGAAATGTGGAAAATGGTCCGTTTTCAAATGTTTTATTTTTGAACGTCAGTTCACATTTGTAGGTGGATCATCAGTGTTAGAGCTAAAATTAGCATGTTTAAAGTGATTTTCATGCTTTCAGGTGCCCAAAACACAAGATTTATGGAATGGTTAAAAGTGCATGAAAATGGCCAATTTACTCCTTCTGAGTTCTCAAAAAGGGTTTCTTCACCCCGGGAAGTTAATTAAATACCATTTGGAGGCATTTAATGTTCGAGCAAAAACGGCTGAAATTCGACAAAAGAGATAACACCCCCCCATTACGTCATGCTTCAGAAATGTGGAAAATGGTCCGTTTTCAAATGTTTTATTTTTGAACGTCAATTCACATTTGTAGGTGGATCATCAGTGTTAGAGCTAAAATTAGCATGTTTAAAGTGATTTTCATGCTTCCAGGGGCTCGGGAAGTTAATTAAATACCATTTGGAGGCATTTAATGTTCGAGCAAAAACGGCTGATTTTCGACAAAAGAGATAACACCCCCCCCATTACGTCATGCTTCAGAAATGTGGAAAATGGTCCGTTTTCAAATGTTTTATTTTTGAACGTCAGTTCACATTTGTAGGTGGATCATCAGTGTTAGAGCTAAAATTAGCATGTTTAAAGTGATTTTCATGCTTCCAGGGGCCCAAAACACAAGATTTATGGAATGGTTAAAAGTGCATGAAAATGGCTAATTTACTCACTCTGAGTCCTCAAAAAGGGTTTCTTCACCCCGGGAAGTTAATTAAATACCATTTGGAGGCATTTAATGTTCGAGCAAAAACGGCTGATTTTCGACAAAAGAGATAACACCCCCCCATTACGTCATGCTTCAGAAATGTGGAAAATGGTCCGTTTTCAAATGTTTTATTTTTGAACGTCAGTTCACATTTGTAGGTGGATCATCAGTGTTAGAGCTAAAATTAGCATGTTTAAAGTGATTTTCATGCTTCCAGGGGCTCGGGAAGTTAATTAAATACCATTTGGAGGCATTTAATGTTCGAGCAAAAACGGCTGATTTTCGACAAAAGAGATAACACCCCCCCATTACGTCATGCTTCAGAAATGTGGAAAATGGTCCGTTTTCAAATGTTTTATTTTTGAACGTCAGTTCACATTTGTAGGTGGATCATCAGTGTTAGAGCTAAAATTAGCATGTTTAAAGTGATTTTCATGCTTCCAGGGGCTCGGGAAGTGAAATAAATACCATTTGGAGGCATTTAATGTTCGAGCAAAAACGGCTGATTTTCGACAAAAGAGATAACACCCCCCCATTACGTCATGCTTCAGAAATGTGGAAAATGGTCCGTTTTCAAATGTTTTATTTTTGAACGTCCGTTCACATTTGTAGGTGGATCATCAATGTTAGAGCTAAAATTAGCATGTTTAAAGTGATTTTCATGCTTCCAGGGGCCCAAAACACAAGATTAATGGAATGGTTAAAAGTGCATGAAAATGGCCAATTTACTCACTCTGAGTTCTCAAAAAGGGTTTCTTCACCCCGGGAAGTGAAATAAATACCATTTGGAGGCATTTAATGTTCGAGCAAAAACGGCTGATTTTCGACAAAAGAGATAACACCCCCCCATTACGTCATGCTTCAGAAATGTGGAAAATGGTCCGTTTTCAAATGTTTTATTTTTGAACGTCAGTTCACATTTGTAGGTGGATCATCAGTGTTAGAGCTAAAATTAGCATGTTTAAAGTGATTTTCATGCTTCCAGGGGCTCGGGAAGTGAAATAAATACCATTTGGAGGCATTTAATGTTCGAGCAAAAACGGCTGATTTTCGACAAAAGAGATAACACCCCCCCATTACGTCATGCTTCAGAAATGTGGAAAATGGTCCGTTTTCAAATGTTTTATTTTTGAACGTCAGTTCACATTTGTAGGTGGATCATCAGTGTTAGAGCTAAAATTAGCATGTTTAAAGTGATTTTCATGCTTCCAGGGGCTCGGGAAGTTAATTAAATACCATTTGGAGGCATTTAATGTTCGAGCAAAAACGGCTGATTTTCGACAAAAGAGATAACACCCCCCCATTACGTCATGCTTCAGAAATGTGGAAAATGGTCCGTTTTCAAATGTTTTATTTTTGAACGTCAGTTCACATTTGTAGGTGGATCATCAGTGTTAGAGCTAAAATTAGCATGTTTAAAGTGATTTTCATGCTTCCAGGGGCCCAAAACACAAGATTAATGGAATGGTTAAAAGTGCATGAAAATGGCCAATTTACTCACTCTGAGTTCTCAAAAAGGGTTTCTTCACCCCGGGAAGTGAAATAAATACCATTTGGAGGCATTTAATGTTCGAGCAAAAACGGCTGATTTTCGACAAAAGAGATAACACCCCCCCATTACGTCATGCTTCAGAAATGTGGAAAATGGTCCGTTTTCAAATGTTTTATTTTTGAACGTCAGTTCACATTTGTAGGTGGATCATCAGTGTTAGAGCTAAAATTAGCATGTTTAAAGTGATTTTCATGCTTCCAGGGGCTCGGGAAGTTAATTAAATACCATTTGGAGGCATTTAATGTTCGAGCAAAAACTGCTGATTTTCGACAAAAGAGATAACACCCCCCCATTACGTCATGCTTCAGAAATGTGGAAAATGGTCCGTTTTCAAATGTTTTATTTTTGAACGTCAGTTCACATTTGTAGGTGGATCATCAGTGTTAGAGCTAAAATTAGCATGTTTAAAGTGATTTTCATGCTTCCAGGGGCCCAAAACACAAGATTTATGGAATGGTTAAAAGTGCATGAAAATGGCTAATTTACTCACTCTGAGTTCTCAAAAAGGGTTTCTTCACCCCGGGAAGTTAATTAAATACCATTTGGAGGCATTTAATGTTCGAGCAAAAACGGCTGATTTTCGACAAAAGAGATAACACCCCCCCATTACGTCATGCTTCAGAAATGTGGAAAATGGTCCGTTTTCAAATGTTTTATTTTTGAACGTCAGTTCACATTTGTAGGTGGATCATCAGTGTTAGAGCTAAAATTAGCATGTTTAAAGTGATTTTCATGCTTCCAGGGGCTCGGGAAGTTAATTAAATACCATTTGGAGGCATTTAATGTTCGAGCAAAAACGGCTGATTTTCGACAAAAGAGATAACACCCCCCCATTACGTCATGCTTCAGAAATGTGGAAAATGGTCCGTTTTCAAATGTTTTATTTTTGAACGTCAGTTCACATTTGTAGGTGGATCATCAGTGTTAGAGCTAAAATTAGCATGTTTAAAGTGATTTTCATGCTTCCAGGGGCTCGGGAAGTGAAATAAATACCATTTGGAGGCATTTAATGTTCGAGCAAAAACGGCTGATTTTCGACAAAAGAGATAACACCCCCCCATTACGTCATGCTTCAGAAATGTGGAAAATGGTCCGTTTTCAAATGTTTTATTTTTGAACGTCAGTTCACATTTGTAGGTGGATCATCAATGTTAGAGCTAAAATTAGCATGTTTAAAGTGATTTTCATGCTTCCAGGGGCCCAAAACACAAGATTAATGGAATGGTTAAAAGTGCATGAAAATGGCCAATTTACTCACTCTGAGTTCTCAAAAAGGGTTTCTTCACCCCGGGAAGTGAAATAAATACCATTTGGAGGCATTTAATGTTCGAGCAAAAACGGCTGATTTTCGACAAAAGAGATAACACCCCCCCATTACGTCATGCTTCAGAAATGTGGAAAATGGTCCGTTTTCAAATGTTTTATTTTTGAACGTCAGTTCACATTTGTAGGTGGATCATCAGTGTTAGAGCTAAAATTAGCATGTTTAAAGTGATTTTCATGCTTCCAGGGGCTCGGGAAGTGAAATAAATACCATTTGGAGGCATTTAATGTTCGAGCAAAAACGGCTGATTTTCGACAAAAGAGATAACACCCCCCCATTACGTCATGCTTCAGAAATGTGGAAAATGGTCCGTTTTCAAATGTTTTATTTTTGAACGTCAGTTCACATTTGTAGGTGGATCATCAGTGTTAGAGCTAAAATTAGCATGTTTAAAGTGATTTTCATGCTTCCAGGGGCTCGGGAAGTTAATTAAATACCATTTGGAGGCATTTAATGTTCGAGCAAAAACGGCTGATTTTCGACAAAAGAGATAACACCCCCCCATTACGTCATGCTTCAGAAATGTGGAAAATGGTCCGTTTTCAAATGTTTTATTTTTGAACGTCAGTTCACATTTGTAGGTGGATCATCAGTGTTAGAGCTAAAATTAGCATGTTTAAAGTGATTTTCATGCTTCCAGGGGCCCAAAACACAAGATTAATGGAATGGTTAAAAGTGCATGAAAATGGCCAATTTACTCACTCTGAGTTCTCAAAAAGGGTTTCTTCACCCCGGGAAGTGAAATAAATACCATTTGGAGGCATTTAATGTTCGAGCAAAAACGGCTGATTTTCGACAAAAGAGATAACACCCCCCCATTACGTCATGCTTCAGAAATGTGGAAAATGGTCCGTTTTCAAATGTTTTATTTTTGAACGTCAGTTCACATTTGTAGGTGGATCATCAGTGTTAGAGCTAAAATTAGCATGTTTAAAGTGATTTTCATGCTTCCAGGGGCTCGGGAAGTTAATTAAATACCATTTGGAGGCATTTAATGTTCGAGCAAAAACGGCTGATTTTCGACAAAAGAGATAACACCCCCCCATTACGTCATGCTTCAGAAATGTGGAAAATGGTCCGTTTTCAAATGTTTTATTTTTGAACGTCAGTTCACATTTGTAGGTGGATCATCAGTGTTAGAGCTAAAATTAGCATGTTTAAAGTGATTTTCATGCTTCCAGGGGCCCAAAACACAAGATTGATGGAATGGTTAAAAGTGCATGAAAATGGCCAATTTACTCACTCTGAGTTCTCAAAAAGGGTTTCTTCACCCCGGGAAGTGAAATAAATACCATTTGGAGGCATTTAATGTTCGAGCAAAAACGGCTGATTTTCGACAAAAGAGATAACACCCCCCCATTACGTCATGCTTCAGAAATGTGGAAAATGGTCCGTTTTCAAATGTTTTATTTTTGAACGTCAGTTCACATTTGTAGGTGGATCATCAGTGTTAGAGCTAAAATTAGCATGTTTAAAGTGATTTTCATGCTTCCAGGGGCTCGGGAAGTTAATTAAATACCATTTGGAGGCATTTAATGTTCGAGCAAAAACGGCTGATTTTCGACAAAAGAGATAACACCCCCCCATTACGTCATGCTTCAGAAATGTGGAAAATGGTCCGTTTTCAAATGTTTTATTTTTGAACGTCAGTTCACATTTGTAGGTGGATCATCAGTGTTAGAGCTAAAATTAGCATGTTTAAAGTGATTTTCATGCTTCCAGGGGCTCGGGAAGTGAAATAAATACCATTTGGAGGCATTTAATGTTCGAGCAAAAACGGCTGATTTTCGACAAAAGAGATAACACCCCCCCATTACGTCATGCTTCAGAAATGTGGAAAATGGTCCGTTTTCAAATGTTTTATTTTTGAACGTCAGTTCACATTTGTAGGTGGATCATCAATGTTAGAGCTAAAATTAGCATGTTTAAAGTGATTTTCATGCTTCCAGGGGCCCAAAACACAAGATTAATGGAATGGTTAAAAGTGCATGAAAATGGCCAATTTACTCACTCTGAGTTCTCAAAAAGGGTTTCTTCACCCCGGGAAGTGAAATAAATACCATTTGGAGGCATTTAATGTTCGAGCAAAAACGGCTGATTTTCGACAAAAGAGATAACACCCCCCCATTACGTCATGCTTCAGAAATGTGGAAAATGGTCCGTTTTCAAATGTTTTATTTTTGAACGTCAGTTCACATTTGTAGGTGGATCATCAGTGTTAGAGCTAAAATTAGCATGTTTAAAGTGATTTTCATGCTTCCAGGGGCTCGGGAAGTGAAATAAATACCATTTGGAGGCATTTAATGTTCGAGCAAAAACGGCTGATTTTCGACAAAAGAGATAACACCCCCCCATTACGTCATGCTTCAGAAATGTGGAAAATGGTCCGTTTTCAAATGTTTTATTTTTGAACGTCAGTTCACATTTGTAGGTGGATCATCAGTGTTAGAGCTAAAATTAGCATGTTTAAAGTGATTTTCATGCTTCCAGGGGCTCGGGAAGTTAATTAAATACCATTTGGAGGCATTTAATGTTCGAGCAAAAACGGCTGATTTTCGACAAAAGAGATAACACCCCCCCATTACGTCATGCTTCAGAAATGTGGAAAATGGTCCGTTTTCAAATGTTTTATTTTTGAACGTCAGTTCACATTTGTAGGTGGATCATCAGTGTTAGAGCTAAAATTAGCATGTTTAAAGTGATTTTCATGCTTCCAGGGGCCCAAAACACAAGATTAATGGAATGGTTAAAAGTGCATGAAAATGGCCAATTTACTCACTCTGAGTTCTCAAAAAGGGTTTCTTCACCCCGGGAAGTGAAATAAATACCATTTGGAGGCATTTAATGTTCGAGCAAAAACGGCTGATTTTCGACAAAAGAGATAACACCCCCCCATTACGTCATGCTTCAGAAATGTGGAAAATGGTCCGTTTTCAAATGTTTTATTTTTGAACGTCAGTTCACATTTGTAGGTGGATCATCAGTGTTAGAGCTAAAATTAGCATGTTTAAAGTGATTTTCATGCTTCCAGGGGCTCGGGAAGTGAAATAAATACCATTTGGAGGCATTTAATGTTTGAGCAAAAACGGCTGATTTTCGACAAAAGAGATAACACCCCCCCATTACGTCATGCTTCAGAAATGTGGAAAATGGTCCGTTTTCCAATGTTTTATTTTTGAACGTCAGTTCACATTTGTAGGTGGATCATCAATGTTAGAGCTAAAATTAGCATGTTTAAAGTGATTTTCATGCTTCCAGGGGCTCAAAACACAAGATTAATGGAATGGTTAAAAGTGCATGAAAATGGCCAATTTACTCACTCTGAGTTCTCAAAAAGGGTTTCTTCACCCCGGGAAGTGAAATAAATACCATTTGGAGGCATTTAATGTTCGAGCAAAAACGGCTGATTTTCGACAAAAGAGATAACACCGCCCCATTACGTCATGCTTCAGAAATGTGGAAAATGGTCCGTTTTCAAATGTTTTATTTTTGAACGTCAGTTCACATTTGTAGGTGGATCATCAGTGTTAGAGCTAAAATTAGAATGTTTAAAGTGATTTTCATGCTTCCAGGGGCCCAAAACACAAGATTAATGGAATGGTTAAAAGTGCATGAAAATGGCCAATTTACTCACTCTGAGTTCTCAAAAAGGGTTTCTTCACCCCGGGAAGTGAAATAAATACCATTTGGAGGCATTTAATGTTCGAGCAAAAACAGCTGATTTTCGACAAAAGAGATAACACCCCCCCATTACGTCATGCTTCAGAAATGTGGAAAATGGTCCGTTTTCAAATGTTTTATTTTTGAACGTCAGTTCACATTTGTAGGTGGATCATCAGTGTTAGAGCTAAAATTAGCATGTTTAAAGTGATTTTCATGCTTCCAGGGGCTCGGGAAGTTAATTAAATACCATTTGGAGGCATTTAATGTTCGAGCAAAAACGGCTGATTTTCGACAAAAGAGATAACACCCCCCCATTACGTCATGCTTCAGAAATGTGGAAAATGGTCCGTTTTCAAATGTTTTATTTTTGAACGTCAGTTCACATTTGTAGGTGGATCATCAGTGTTAAAGCTAAAATTAGCATGTTTAAAGTGATTTTCATGCTTCCAGGGGCCCAAAACACAAGATTTATGGAATGGTTAAAAGTGCATGAAAATGGCCAATTTACTCACTCTGAGTTCTCAAAAAGGGTTTCTTCACCCCGGGAAGTTAATTAAATACCATTTGGAGGCATTTAATGTTCGAGCAAAAACGGCTGATTTTCGACAAAAGAGATAACACCCCCCCATTACGTCATGCTTCAGAAATGTGGAAAATGGTCCGTTTTCAAATGTTTTATTTTTGAACGTCAGTTCACATTTGTAGGTGGATCATCAGTGTTAGAGCTAAAATTAGCATGTTTAAAGTGATTTTCATGCTTCCAGGGGCTCGGGAAGTTAATTAAATACCATTTGGAGGCATTTAATGTTCGAGCAAAAACGGCTGATTTTCGACAAAAGAGATAACACCCCCCAATACGTCATGCTTCAGAAATGTGGAAAATGGTCCGTTTTCAAATGTTTTATTTTTGAACGTCAGTTCACATTTGTAGGTGGATCATCAGTGTTAGAGCTAAAATTAGCATGTTTAAAGTGATTTTCATGCTTCCAGGGGCCCAAAACACAAGATTTATGGAATGGTTAAAAGTGCATGAAAATGGCCAATTTACTCACTCTGAGTTCTCAAAAAGGGTTTCTTCACCCCGGGAAGTTAATTAAATACCATTTGGAGGCATTTAATGTTCGAGCAAAAACTGCTGATTTTCGACAAAAGAGATAACACCCCCCCATTACGTCATGCTTCAGAAATGTGGAAAATGGTCCGTTTTCAAATGTTTTATTTTTGAACGTCAGTTCACATTTGTAGGTGGATCATCAGTGTTAGAGCTAAAATTAGCATGTTTAAAGTGATTTTCATGCTTTCAGGTGCCCAAAACACAAGATTTATGGAATGGTTAAAAGTGCATGAAAATGGCCAATTTACTCCTTCTGAGTTCTCAAAAAGGGTTTCTTCACCCCGGGAAGTTAATTAAATACCATTTGGAGGCATTTAATGTTCGAGCAAAAACGGCTGAAATTCGACAAAAGAGATAACACCCCCCCATTACGTCATGCTTCAGAAATGTGGAAAATGGTCCGTTTTCAAATGTTTTATTTTTGAACGTCAATTCACATTTGTAGGTGGATCATCAGTGTTAGAGCTAAAATTAGCATGTTTAAAGTGATTTTCATGCTTCCAGGGGCTCGGGAAGTTAATTAAATACCATTTGGAGGCATTTAATGTTCGAGCAAAAACGGCTGATTTTCGACAAAAGAGATAACACCCCCCCCATTACGTCATGCTTCAGAAATGTGGAAAATGGTCCGTTTTCAAATGTTTTATTTTTGAACGTCAGTTCACATTTGTAGGTGGATCATCAGTGTTAGAGCTAAAATTAGCATGTTTAAAGTGATTTTCATGCTTCCAGGGGCCCAAAACACAAGATTTATGGAATGGTTAAAAGTGCATGAAAATGGCTAATTTACTCACTCTGAGTCCTCAAAAAGGGTTTCTTCACCCCGGGAAGTTAATTAAATACCATTTGGAGGCATTTAATGTTCGAGCAAAAACGGCTGATTTTCGACAAAAGAGATAACACCCCCCCATTAGGTCATGCTTCAGAAATGTGGAAAATGGTCCGTTTTCAAATGTTTTATTTTTGAACGTCAGTTCACATTTGTAGGTGGATCATCAGTGTTAGAGCTAAAATTAGCATGTTTAAAGTGATTTTCATGCTTCCAGGGGCTCGGGAAGTTAATTAAATACCATTTGGAGGCATTTAATGTTCGAGCAAAAACGGCTGATTTTCGACAAAAGAGATAACACCCCCCCATTACGTCATGCTTCAGAAATGTGGAAAATGGTCCGTTTTCAAATGTTTTATTTTTGAACGTCAGTTCACATTTGTAGGTGGATCATCAGTGTTAGAGCTAAAATTAGCATGTTTAAAGTGATTTTCATGCTTCCAGGGGCTCGGGAAGTGAAATAAATACCATTTGGAGGCATTTAATGTTCGAGCAAAAACGGCTGATTTTCGACAAAAGAGATAACACCCCCCCATTACGTCATGCTTCAGAAATGTGGAAAATGGTCCGTTTTCAAATGTTTTATTTTTGAACGTCCGTTCACATTTGTAGGTGGATCATCAATGTTAGAGCTAAAATTAGCATGTTTAAAGTGATTTTCATGCTTCCAGGGGCCCAAAACACAAGATTAATGGAATGGTTAAAAGTGCATGAAAATGGCCAATTTACTCACTCTGAGTTCTCAAAAAGGGTTTCTTCACCCCGGGAAGTGAAATAAATACCATTTGGAGGCATTTAATGTTCGAGCAAAAACGGCTGATTTTCGACAAAAGAGATAACACCCCCCCATTACGTCATGCTTCAGAAATGTGGAAAATGGTCCGTTTTCAAATGTTTTATTTTTGAACGTCAGTTCACATTTGTAGGTGGATCATCAGTGTTAGAGCTAAAATTAGCATGTTTAAAGTGATTTTCATGCTTCCAGGGGCTCGGGAAGTGAAATAAATACCATTTGGAGGCATTTAATGTTCGAGCAAAAACGGCTGATTTTCGACAAAAGAGATAACACCCCCCCATTACGTCATGCTTCAGAAATGTGGAAAATGGTCCGTTTTCAAATGTTTTATTTTTGAACGTCAGTTCACATTTGTAGGTGGATCATCAGTGTTAGAGCTAAAATTAGCATGTTTAAAGTGATTTTCATGCTTCCAGGGGCTCGGGAAGTTAATTAAATACCATTTGGAGGCATTTAATGTTCGAGCAAAAACGGCTGATTTTCGACAAAAGAGATAACACCCCCCCATTACGTCATGCTTCAGAAATGTGGAAAATGGTCCGTTTTCAAATGTTTTATTTTTGAACGTCAGTTCACATTTGTAGGTGGATCATCAGTGTTAGAGCTAAAATTAGCATGTTTAAAGTGATTTTCATGCTTCCAGGGGCCCAAAACACAAGATTAATGGAATGGTTAAAAGTGCATGAAAATGGCCAATTTACTCACTCTGAGTTCTCAAAAAGGGTTTCTTCACCCCGGGAAGTGAAATAAATACCATTTGGAGGCATTTAATGTTCGAGCAAAAACGGCTGATTTTCGACAAAAGAGATAACACCCCCCCATTACGTCATGCTTCAGAAATGTGGAAAATGGTCCGTTTTCAAATGTTTTATTTTTGAACGTCAGTTCACATTTGTAGGTGGATCATCAGTGTTAGAGCTAAAATTAGCATGTTTAAAGTGATTTTCATGCTTCCAGGGGCTCGGGAAGTTAATTAAATACCATTTGGAGGCATTTAATGTTCGAGCAAAAACTGCTGATTTTCGACAAAAGAGATAACACCCCCCCATTACGTCATGCTTCAGAAATGTGGAAAATGGTCCGTTTTCAAATGTTTTATTTTTGAACGTCAGTTCACATTTGTAGGTGGATCATCAGTGTTAGAGCTAAAATTAGCATGTTTAAAGTGATTTTCATGCTTCCAGGGGCCCAAAACACAAGATTAATGGAATGGTTAAAAGTGCATGAAAATGGCCAATTTACTCACTCTGAGTTCTCAAAAAGGGTTTCTTCACCCCGGGAAGTGAAATAAATACCATTTGGAGGCATTTAATGTTCGAGCAAAAACGGCTGATTTTCGACAAAAGAGATAACACCCCCCCATTACGTCATGCTTCAGAAATGTGGAAAATGGTCCGTTTTCAAATGTTTTATTTTTGAACGTCAGTTCACATTTGTAGGTGGATCATCAGTGTTAGAGCTAAAATTAGCATGTTTAAAGTGATTTTCATGCTTCCAGGGGCTCGGGAAGTTAATTAAATACCATTTGGAGGCATTTAATGTTCGAGCAAAAACGGCTGATTTTCGACAAAAGAGATAACACCCCCCCATTACGTCATGCTTCAGAAATGTGGAAAATGGTCCGTTTTCAAATGTTTTATTTTTGAACGTCAGTTCACATTTGTAGGTGGATCATCAGTGTTAGAGCTAAAATTAGCATGTTTAAAGTGATTTTCATGCTTCCAGGGGCTCGGGAAGTGAAATAAATACCATTTGGAGGCATTTAATGTTCGAGCAAAAACGGCTGATTTTCGACAAAAGAGATAACACCCCCCCATTACGTCATGCTTCAGAAATGTGGAAAATGGTCCGTTTTCAAATGTTTTATTTTTGAACGTCAGTTCACATTTGTAGGTGGATCATCAATGTTAGAGCTAAAATTAGCATGTTTAAAGTGATTTTCATGCTTCCAGGGGCCCAAAACACAAGATTAATGGAATGGTTAAAAGTGCATGAAAATGGCCAATTTACTCACTCTGAGTTCTCAAAAAGGGTTTCTTCACCCCGGGAAGTGAAATAAATACCATTTGGAGGCATTTAATGTTCGAGCAAAAACGGCTGATTTTCGACAAAAGAGATAACACCCCCCCATTACGTCATGCTTCAGAAATGTGGAAAATGGTCCGTTTTCAAATGTTTTATTTTTGAACGTCAGTTCACATTTGTAGGTGGATCATCAGTGTTAGAGCTAAAATTAGCATGTTTAAAGTGATTTTCATGCTTCCAGGGGCTCGGGAAGTGAAATAAATACCATTTGGAGGCATTTAATGTTCGAGCAAAAACGGCTGATTTTCGACAAAAGAGATAACACCCCCCCATTACGTCATGCTTCAGAAATGTGGAAAATGGTCCGTTTTCAAATGTTTTATTTTTGAACGTCAGTTCACATTTGTAGGTGGATCATCAGTGTTAGAGCTAAAATTAGCATGTTTAAAGTGATTTTCATGCTTCCAGGGGCTCGGGAAGTTAATTAAATACCATTTGGAGGCATTTAATGTTCGAGCAAAAACGGCTGATTTTCGACAAAAGAGATAACACCCCCCCATTACGTCATGCTTCAGAAATGTGGAAAATGGTCCGTTTTCAAATGTTTTATGTTTGAACGTCAGTTCACATTTGTAGGTGGATCATCAGTGTTAGAGCTAAAATTAGCATGTTTAAAGTGATTTTCATGCTTCCAGGGGCCCAAAACACAAGATTAATGGAATGGTTAAAAGTGCATGAAAATGGCCAATTTACTCACTCTGAGTTCTCAAAAAGGGTTTCTTCACCCCGGGAAGTGAAATAAATACCATTTGGAGGCATTTAAAGTTCGAGCAAAAACGGCTGATTTTCGACAAAAGAGATAACACCCCCCCATTACGTCATGCTTCAGAAATGTGGAAAATGGTCCGTTTTCAAATGTTTTATTTTTGAACGTCAGTTCACATTTGTAGGTGGATCATCAGTGTTAGAGCTAAAATTAGCATGTTTAAAGTGATTTTCATGCTTCCAGGGGCCCAAAACACAAGATTTATGGAATGGTTAAAAGTGCATGAAAATGGCCAATTTACTCACTCTGAGTTCTCAAAAAGGGTTTCTTCACCCCGGGAAGTTAATTAAATACCATTTGGAGGCATTTAATGTTCAAGCAAAAACGGCTGATTTTCGACAAAAGAGATAACACCCCCCCATTACGTCATGCTTCAGAAATGTGGAAAATGGTCCGTTTTCAAATGTTTTATTTTTGAACGTCAGTTCACATTTGTAGGTGGATCATCAGTGTTAGAGCTAAAATTAGCATGTTTAAAGTGATTTTCATGCTTCCAGGGGCTCGGGAAGTGAAATAAATACCATTTGGAGGCATTTAATGTTTGAGCAAAAACGGCTGATTTTCGACAAAAGAGATAACACCCCCCCATTACGTCATGCTTCAGAAATGTGGAAAATGGTCCGTTTTCAAATGTTTTATTTTTGAACGTCAGTTCACATTTGTAGGTGGATCATCAATGTTAGAGCTAAAATTAGCATGTTTAAAGTGATTTTCATGCTTCCAGGGGCTCAAAACACAAGATTAATGGAATGGTTAAAAGTGCATGAAAATGGCCAATTTACTCACTCTGAGTTCTCAAAAAGGGTTTCTTCACCCCGGGAAGTGAAATAAATACCATTTGGAGGCATTTAATGTTCGAGCAAAAACGGCTGATTTTCGACAAAAGAGATAACACCCCCCCATTACGTCATGCTTCAGAAATGTGGAAAATGGTCCGTTTTCAAATGTTTTATTTTTGAACGTCAGTTCACATTTGTAGGTGGATCATCAGTGTTAGAGCTAAAATTAGCATGTTTAAAGTGATTTTCATGCTTCCAGGGGCTCGGGAAGTGAAATAAATACCATTTGGAGGCATTTAATGTTCGAGCAAAAACGGCTGATTTTCGACAAAAGAGATAACACCCCCCCATTACGTCATGCTTCAGAAATGTGGAAAATGGTCCGTTTTCAAATGTTTTATTTTTGAACGTCAGTTCACATTTGTAGGTGGATCATCAGTGTTAGAGCTAAAATTAGCATGTTTAAAGTGATTTTCATGCTTCCAGGGGCTCGGGAAGTTAATTAAATACCATTTGGAGGCATTTAATGTTCGAGCAAAAACGGCTGATTTTCGACAAAAGAGATAACACCCCCCCATTACGTCATGCTTCAGAAATGTGGAAAATGGTCCGTTTTCAAATGTTTTATTTTTGAACGTCAGTTCACATTTGTAGGTGGATCATCAGTGTTAGAGCTAAAATTAGCATGTTTAAAGTGATTTTCATGCTTCCAGGGGCCCAAAACACAAGATTAATGGAATGGTTAAAAGTGCATGAAAATTGCCAATTTACTCACTCTGAGTTCTCAAAAAGGGTTTCTTCACCCCGGGAAGTGAAATAAATACCATTTGGAGGCATTTAATGTTCGAGCAAAAACGGCTGATTTTCGACAAAAGAGATAACACCCCCCCATTACGTCATGCTTCAGAAATGTGGAAAATGGTCCGTTTTCAAATGTTTTATTTTTGAACGTCAGTTCACATTTGTAGGTGGATCATCAGTGTTAGAGCTAAAATTAGCATGTTTAAAGTGATTTTCATGCTTCCAGGGGCCCAAAACACAAGATTTATGGAATGGTTAAAAGTGCATGAAAATGGCCAATTTACTCACTCTGAGTTCTCAAAAAGGGTTTCTTCACCCCGGGAAGTTAATTAAATACCATTTGGAGGCATTTAATGTTCAAGCAAAAACGGCTGATTTTCGACAAAAGAGATAACACCCCCCCATTACGTCATGCTTCAGAAATGTGGAAAATGGTCCGTTTTCAAATGTTTTATTTTTGAACGTCAGTTCACATTTGTAGGTGGATCATCAGTGTTAGAGCTAAAATTAGCATGTTTAAAGTGATTTTCATGCTTCCAGGGGCTCGGGAAGTTAATTAAATACCATTTGGAGGCATTTAATGTTCGAGCAAAAACGGCTGATTTTCGACAAAAGAGATAACACCCCCCCATTACGTCATGCTTCAGAAATGTGGAAAATGGTCCGTTTTCAAATGTTTTATTTTTGAACGTCAGTTCACATTTGTAGGTGGATCATCAGTGTTAGAGCTAAAATTAGCATGTTTAAAGTGATTTTCATGCTTCCAGGGGCTCGGGAAGTGAAATAAATACCATTTGGAGGCATTTAATGTTCGAGCAAAAACGGCTGATTTTCGACAAAAGAGATAACACCCCCCCATTACGTCATGCTTCAGAAATGTGGAAAATGGTCCGTTTTCAAATGTTTTATTTTTGAACGTCAGTTCACATTTGTAGGTGGATCATCAATGTTAGAGCTAAAATTAGCATGTTTAAAGTGATTTTCATGCTTCCAGGGGCCCAAAACACAAGATTTATGGAATGGTTAAAAGTGCATGAAAATGGCCAATTTACTCACTCTGAGTTCTCAAAAAGGGTTTCTTCACCCCGGGAAGTGAAATAAATACCATTTGGAGGCATTTAATGTTCGAGCAAAAACGGCTGATTTTCGACAAAAGAGATAACACCCCCCCATTACGTCATGCTTCAGAAATGTGGAAAATGGTCCGTTTTCAAATGTTTTATTTTTGAACGTCAGTTCACATTTGTAGGTGGATCATCAGTGTTAGAGCTAAAATTAGCATGTTTAAAGTGATTTTCATGCTTCCAGGGGCCCAAAACACAAGATTTATGGAATGGTTAAAAGTGCATGAAAATGGCCAATTTACTCACTCTGGGTTCTCAAAAAGGGTTTCTTCACCCCGGGAAGTTAATTAAATACCATTTGGAGGCATTTAATGTTCGAGCAAAAAACGGCTGATTTTCGACAAAAGAGATGACACCCCCCCATTACGTCATGCTTCAGAAATGTGGAAAATGGTCCGTTTTCAAATGTTTTATTTTTGAACGTCAGTTCACTTTGTAGGTGGATCATCAGTGTTAGAGCTAAAATTAGCATGTTTAAAGTGATTTTCATGCTTCCAGGGGCTCGGGAAGTTAATTAAATACCATTTGGAGGCATTTAATGTTCGAGCAAAAACGGCTGATTTTCGACAAAAGAGATAACACCCCCCCATTACGTCATGCTTCAGAAATGTGGAAAATGGTCCGTTTTCAAATGTTTTATTTTTGAACGTCAGTTCACATTTGTAGGTGGATCATCAGTGTTAGAGCTAAAATTAGCATGTTTAAAGTGATTTTCATGCTTCCAGGGGCCCAAAACACAAGATTAATGGAATGGTTAAAAGTGCATGAAAATGGCCAATTTACTCACTCTGAGTTCTCAAAAAGGGTTTCTTCACCCCGGGAAGTGAAATAAATACCATTTGGAGGCATTTAATGTTCGAGCAAAAACGGCTGATTTTCGACAAAAGAGATAACACCCCCCCATTACGTCATGCTTCAGAAATGTGGAAAATGGTCCGTTTTCAAATGTTTTATTTTTGAACGTCAGTTCACATTTGTAGGTGGATCATCAGTGTTAGAGCTAAAATTAGCATGTTTAAAGTGATTTTCATGCTTCCAGGGGCTCGGGAAGTTAATTAAATACCATTTGGAGGCATTTAATGTTCGAGCAAAAACGGCTGATTTTCGACAAAAGAGATAACACCCCCCCATTACGTCATGCTTCAGAAATGTGGAAAATGGTCCGTTTTCAAATGTTTTATTTTTGAACGTCAGTTCACATTTGTAGGTGGATCATCAGTGTTAGAGCTAAAATTAGCATGTTTAAAGTGATTTTCATGCTTCCAGGGGCTCGGGAAGTGAAATAAATACCATTTGGAGGCATTTAATGTTCGAGCAAAAACGGCTGATTTTCGACAAAAGAGATAACACCCCCCCATTACGTCATGCTTCAGAAATGTGGAAAATGGTCCGTTTTCAAATGTTTTATTTTTGAACGTCCGTTCACATTTGTAGGTGGATCATCAATGTTAGAGCTAAAATTAGCATGTTTAAAGTGATTTTCATGCTTCCAGGGGCCCAAAACACAAGATTAATGGAATGGTTAAAAGTGCATGAAAATGGCCAATTTACTCACTCTGAGTTCTCAAAAAGGGTTTCTTCACCCCAGGAAGTGAAATAAATACCATTTGGAGGCATTTAATGTTCGAGCAAAAACGGCTGATTTTCGACAAAAGAGATAACACCCCCCCATTACGTCATGCTTCAGAAATGTGGAAAATGGTCCGTTTTCAAATGTTTTATTTTTGAACGTCAGTTCACATTTGTAGGTGGATCATCAGTGTTAGAGCTAAAATTAGCATGTTTAAAGTGATTTTCATGCTTCCAGGGGCTCGGGAAGTGAAATAAATACCATTTGGAGGCATTTAATGTTCGAGCAAAAACGGCTGATTTTCGACAAAAGAGATAACACCCCCCCATTACGTCATGCTTCAGAAATGTGGAAAATGGTCCGTTTTCAAATGTTTTATTTTTGAACGTCAGTTCACATTTGTAGGTGGATCATCAGTGTTAGAGCTAAAATTAGCATGTTTAAAGTGATTTTCATGCTTCCAGGGGCTCGGGAAGTTAATTAAATACCATTTGGAGGCATTTAATGTTCGAGCAAAAACGGCTGATTTTCGACAAAAGAGATAACACCCCCCCATTACGTCATGCTTCAGAAATGTGGAAAATGGTCCGTTTTCAAATGTTTTATTTTTGAACGTCAGTTCACATTTGTAGGTGGATCATCAGTGTTAGAGCTAAAATTAGCATGTTTAAAGTGATTTTCATGCTTCCAGGGGCCCAAAACACAAGATTAATGGAATGGTTAAAAGTGCATGAAAATGGCCAATTTACTCACTCTGAGTTCTCAAAAAGGGTTTCTTCACCCCGGGAAGTGAAATAAATACCATTTGGAGGCATTTAATGTTCGAGCAAAAACGGCTGATTTTCGACAAAAGAGATAACACCCCCCCATTACGTCATGCTTCAGAAATGTGGAAAATGGTCCGTTTTCAAATGTTTTATTTTTGAACGTCAGTTCACATTTGTAGGTGGATCATCAGTGTTAGAGCTAAAATTAGCATGTTTAAAGTGATTTTCATGCTTCCAGGGGCTCGGGAAGTTAATTAAATACCATTTGGAGGCATTTAATGTTCGAGCAAAAACTGCTGATTTTCGACAAAAGAGATAACACCCCCCCATTACGTCATGCTTCAGAAATGTGGAAAATGGTCCGTTTTCAAATGTTTTATTTTTGAACGTCAGTTCACATTTGTAGGTGGATCATCAGTGTTAGAGCTAAAATTAGCATGTTTAAAGTGATTTTCATGCTTCCAGGGGCCCAAAACACAAGATTAATGGAATGGTTAAAAGTGCATGAAAATGGCCAATTTACTCACTCTGAGTTCTCAAAAAGGGTTTCTTCACCCCGGGAAGTGAAATAAATACCATTTGGAGGCATTTAATGTTCGAGCAAAAACGGCTGATTTTCGACAAAAGAGATAACACCCCCCCATTACGTCATGCTTCAGAAATGTGGAAAATGGTCCGTTTTCAAATGTTTTATTTTTGAACGTCAGTTCACATTTGTAGGTGGATCATCAGTGTTAGAGCTAAAATTAGCATGTTTAAAGTGATTTTCATGCTTCCAGGGGCTCGGGAA
Source organism: Lissotriton vulgaris (assembly GCF_964263255.1). Taxonomy (NCBI): domain Eukaryota; kingdom Metazoa; phylum Chordata; class Amphibia; order Caudata; family Salamandridae; genus Lissotriton; species Lissotriton vulgaris. The sequence continues at coordinate 683,194 of NW_028252192.1, forward strand.
GTTAATTAAATACCATTTGGAGGCATTTAATGTTCGAGCAAAAACGGCTGATTTTCGACAAAAGAGATAACACCCCCCCATTACGTCATGCTTCAGAAATGTGGAAAATGGTCCGTTTTCAAATGTTTTATTTTTGAACGTCAGTTCACATTTGTAGGTGGATCATCAGTGTTAGAGCTAAAATTAGCATGTTTAAAGTGATTTTCATGCTTCCAGGGGCTCGGGAAGTGAAATAAATACCATTTGGAGGCATTTAATGTTCGAGCAAAAACGGCTGATTTTCGACAAAAGAGATAACACCCCCCCATTACGTCATGCTTCAGAAATGTGGAAAATGGTCCGTTTTCAAATGTTTTATTTTTGAACGTCAGTTCACATTTGTAGGTGGATCATCAATGTTAGAGCTAAAATTAGCATGTTTAAAGTGATTTTCATGCTTCCAGGGGCCCAAAACACAAGATTAATGGAATGGTTAAAAGTGCATGAAAATGGCCAATTTACTCACTCTGAGTTCTCAAAAAGGGTTTCTTCACCCCGGGAAGTGAAATAAATACCATTTGGAGGCATTTAATGTTCGAGCAAAAACGGCTGATTTTCGACAAAAGAGATAACACCCCCCCATTACGTCATGCTTCAGAAATGTGGAAAATGGTCCGTTTTCAAATGTTTTATTTTTGAACGTCAGTTCACATTTGTAGGTGGATCATCAGTGTTAGAGCTAAAATTAGCATGTTTAAAGTGATTTTCATGCTTCCAGGGGCTCGGGAAGTGAAATAAATACCATTTGGAGGCATTTAATGTTCGAGCAAAAACGGCTGATTTTCGACAAAAGAGATAACACCCCCCCATTACGTCATGCTTCAGAAATGTGGAAAATGGTCCGTTTTCAAATGTTTTATTTTTGAACGTCAGTTCACATTTGTAGGTGGATCATCAGTGTTAGAGCTAAAATTAACATGTTTAAAGTGATTTTCATGCTTCCAGGGGCTCGGGAAGTTAATTAAATACCATTTGGAGGCATTTAATGCTCGAGCAAAAACGGCTGATTTTCGACAAAAGAGATAACACCCCCCCATTACGTCATGCTTCAGAAATGTGGAAAATGGTCCGTTTTCAAATGTTTTATTTTTGAACGTCAGTTCACATTTGTAGGTGGATCATCAGTGTTAGAGCTAAAATTAGCATGTTTAAAGTGATTTTCATGCTTCCAGGGGCCCAAAACACAAGATTAATGGAATGGTTAAAAGTGCATGAAAATGGCCAATTTACTCACTCTGAGTTCTCAAAAAGGGTTTCTTCACCCCGGGAAGTGAAATAAATACCATTTGGAGGCATTTAATGTTCGAGCAAAAACGGCTGATTTTCGACAAAAGAGATAACACCCCCCCATTACGTCATGCTTCAGAAATGTGGAAAATGGTCCGTTTTCAAATGTTTTATTTTTGAACGTCAGTTCACATTTGTAGGTGGATCATCAGTGTTAGAGCTAAAATTAGCATGTTTAAAGTGATTTTCATGCTTCCAGGGGCTCGGGAAGTGAAATAAATACCATTTGGAGGCATTTAATGTTTGAGCAAAAACGGCTGATTTTCGACAAAAGAGATAACACCCCCCCATTACGTCATGCTTCAGAAATGTGGAAAATGGTCCGTTTTCAAATGTTTTATTTTTGAACGTCAGTTCACATTTGTAGGTGGATCATCAATGTTAGAGCTAAAATTAGCATGTTTAAAGTGATTTTCATGCTTCCAGGGGCTCAAAACACAAGATTAATGGAATGGTTAAAAGTGCATGAAAATGGCCAATTTACTCACTCTGAGTTCTCAAAAAGGGTTTCTTCACCCCGGGAAGTGAAATAAATACCATTTGGAGGCATTTAATGTTCGAGCAAAAACGGCTGATTTTCGACAAAAGAGATAACACCCCCCCATTACGTCATGCTTCAGAAATGTGGAAAATGGTCCGTTTTCAAATGTTTTATTTTTGAACGTCAGTTCACATTTGTAGGTGGATCATCAGTGTTAGAGCTAAAATTAGCATGTTTAAAGTGATTTTCATGCTTCCAGGGGCTCGGGAAGTGAAATAAATACCATTTGGAGGCATTTAATGTTCGAGCAAAAACGGCTGATTTTCGACAAAAGAGATAACACCCCCCATTACGTCATGCTTCAGAAATGTGGAAAATGGTCCGTTTTCAAATGTTTTATTTTTGAACGTCAGTTCACATTTGTAGGTGGATCATCAGTGTTAGAGCTAAAATTAGCATGTTTAAAGTGATTTTCATGCTTCCAGGGGCTCGGGAAGTTAATTAAATACCATTTGGAGGCATTTAATGTTCGAGCAAAAACGGCTGATTTTCGACAAAAGAGATAACACCCCCCCATTACGTCATGCTTCAGAAATGTGGAAAATGGTCCGTTTTCAAATGTTTTATTTTTGAACGTCAGTTCACATTTGTAGGTGGATCATCAGTGTTAGAGCTAAAATTAGCATGTTTAAAGTGATTTTCATGCTTCCAGGGGCCCAAAACACAAGATTAATGGAATGGTTAAAAGTGCATGAAAATGGCCAATTTACTCACTCTGAGTTCTCAAAAAGGGTTTCTTCACCCCGGGAAGTGAAATAAATACCATTTGGAGGCATTTAATGTTCGAGCAAAAACGGCTGATTTTCGACAAAAGAGATAACACCCCCCCATTACGTCATGCTTCAGAAATGTGGAAAATGGTCCGTTTTCAAATGTTTTATTTTTGAACGTCAGTTCACATTTGTAGGTGGATCATCAGTGTTAGAGCTAAAATTAGCATGTTTAAAGTGATTTTCATGCTTCCAGGGGCCCAAAACACAAGATTTATGGAATGGTTAAAAGTGCATGAAAATGGCCAATTTACTCACTCTGAGTTCTCAAAAAGGGTTTCTTCACCCCGGGAAGTTAATTAAATACCATTTGGAGGCATTTAATGTTCAAGCAAAAACGGCTGATTTTCGACAAAAGAGATAACACCCCCCCATTACGTCATGCTTCAGAAATGTGGAAAATGGTCCGTTTTCAAATGTTTTATTTTTGAACGTCAGTTCACATTTGTAGGTGGATCATCAGTGTTAGAGCTAAAATTAGCATGTTTAAAGTGATTTTCATGCTTCCAGGGGCTCGGGAAGTTAATTAAATACCATTTGGAGGCATTTAATGTTCGAGCAAAAACGGCTGATTTTCGACAAAAGAGATAACACCCCCCCATTACGTCATGCTTCAGAAATGTGGAAAATGGTCCGTTTTCAAATGTTTTATTTTTGAACGTCAGTTCACATTTGTAGGTGGATCATCAGTGTTAGAGCTAAAATTAGCATGTTTAAAGTGATTTTCATGCTTCCAGGGGCTCGGGAAGTGAAATAAATACCATTTGGAGGCATTTAATGTTCGAGCAAAAACGGCTGATTTTCGACAAAAGAGATAACACCCCCCCATTACGTCATGCTTCAGAAATGTGGAAAATGGTCCGTTTTCAAATGTTTTATTTTTGAACGTCAGTTCACATTTGTAGGTGGATCATCAATGTTAGAGCTAAAATTAGCATGTTTAAAGTGATTTTCATGCTTCCAGGGGCCCAAAACACAAGATTTATGGAATGGTTAAAAGTGCATGAAAATGGCCAATTTACTCACTCTGAGTTCTCAAAAAGGGTTTCTTCACCCCGGGAAGTGAAATAAATACCATTTGGAGGCATTTAATGTTCGAGCAAAAACGGCTGATTTTCGACAAAAGAGATAACACCCCCCCATTACGTCATGCTTCAGAAATGTGGAAAATGGTCCGTTTTCAAATGTTTTATTTTTGAACGTCAGTTCACATTTGTAGGTGGATCATCAGTGTTAGAGCTAAAATTAGCATGTTTAAAGTGATTTTCATGCTTCCAGGGGCCCAAAACACAAGATTTATGGAATGGTTAAAAGTGCATGAAAATGGCCAATTTACTCACTCTGGGTTCTCAAAAAGGGTTTCTTCACCCCGGGAAGTTAATTAAATACCATTTGGAGGCATTTAATGTTCGAGCAAAAAACGGCTGATTTTCGACAAAAGAGATGACACCCCCCCATTACGTCATGCTTCAGAAATGTGGAAAATGGTCCGTTTTCAAATGTTTTATTTTTGAACGTCAGTTCACTTTGTAGGTGGATCATCAGTGTTAGAGCTAAAATTAGCATGTTTAAAGTGATTTTCATGCTTCCAGGGGCTCGGGAAGTTAATTAAATACCATTTGGAGGCATTTAATGTTCGAGCAAAAACGGCTGATTTTCGACAAAAGAGATAACACCCCCCCATTACGTCATGCTTCAGAAATGTGGAAAATGGTCCGTTTTCAAATGTTTTATTTTTGAACGTCAGTTCACATTTGTAGGTGGATCATCAGTGTTAGAGCTAAAATTAGCATGTTTAAAGTGATTTTCATGCTTCCAGGGGCCCAAAACACAAGATTAATGGAATGGTTAAAAGTGCATGAAAATGGCCAATTTACTCACTCTGAGTTCTCAAAAAGGGTTTCTTCACCCCGGGAAGTGAAATAAATACCATTTGGAGGCATTTAATGTTCGAGCAAAAACGGCTGATTTTCGACAAAAGAGATAACACCCCCCCCATTAAGTCATGCTTCAGAAATGTGAAAAATGGTCCGTTTTCAAATGTTTTATTTTTGAACGTCAGTTCACATTTGTAGGTGGATCATCAGTGTTAGAGCTAAAATTAGCATGTTTAAAGTGATTTTCATGCTTCCAGGGGCTCGGGAAGTTAATTAAATACCATTTGGAGGCATTTAATGTTCGAGCAAAAACGGCTGATTTTCGACAAAAGAGATAACACCCCCCCATGACGTCATGCTTCAGAAATGTGGAAAATGGTCCGTTTTCAAATGTTTTATTTTTGAACTTCAGTTCACATTTGTAGGTGGATCATCAGTGTTAGAGCTAAAATTAGCATGTTTAAAGTGATTTTCATGCTTCCAGGGGCCCAAAACACAAGATTTATGGAATGGTTAAAAGTGCATGAAAATGGCCAATTTACTCACTCTGAGTTCTCAAAAAGGGTTTCTTCACCCCGGGAAGTTAATTAAATACCATTTGGAGGCATTTAATGTTCGAGCAAAAACGGCTGATTTTCGACAAAAGAGATAACACCCCCCCCATTACGTCATGCTTCAGAAATGTGGAAAATGGTCCGTTTTCAAATGTTTTATTTTTGAACGTCAGTTCACATTTGTAGGTGGATCATCAGTGTTAGAGCTAAAATTAGCATGTTTAAAGTGATTTTCATGCTTCCAGGGACTCGGGAAGTGAAATAAATACCATTTGGAGGCATTTAATGTTCGAGCAAAAACGGCTGATTTTCGACAAAAGAGATAACACCCCCCCATTACGTCATGCTTCAGAAATGTGGAAAATGGTCCGTTTTCAAATGTTTTATTTTTGAACGTCAGTTCACATTTGTAGGTGGATCATCAGTGTTAGAGCTAAAATTAGCATGTTTAAAGAGATTTTCATGCTTCCAGGGGCTCGGGAAGTGAAATAAATACCATTTGGAGGCATTTAATGTTCGAGCAAAAACGGCTGATTTTCGACAAAAGAGATAACACCGCCCCATTACGTCATGCTTCAGAAATGTGGAAAATGGTCCGTTTTCAAATGTTTTATTTTTGAACGTCAGTTCACATTTGTAGGTGGATCATCAGTGTTAGAGCTAAAATTAGCATGTTTAAAGTGATTTTCATGCTTCCAGGGACTCGGGAAGTGAAATAAATACCATTTGGAGGCATTTAATGTTCGAGCAAAAACGGCTGATTTTCGACAAAAGAGATAACACCCCCCCATTACGTCATGCTTCAGAAATGTGGAAAATGGTCCGTTTTCAAATGTTTTATTTTTGAACGTCAGTTCACATTTGTAGGTGGATCATCAGTGTTAGAGCTAAAATTAGCATGTTTAAAGTGATTTTCATGCTTCCAGGGACTCGGGAAGTGAAATAAATACCATTTGGAGGCATTTAATGTTCGAGCAAAAACGGCTGATTTTCGACAAAAGAGATAACACCCCCCCATTACGTCATGCTTCAGAAATGTGGAAAATGGTCCGTTTTCAAATGTTTTATTTTTGAACGTCAGTTCACATTTGTAGGTGGATCATCAGTGTTAGAGCTAAAATTAGCATGTTTAAAGAGATTTTCATGCTTCCAGGGGCTCGGGAAGTGAAATAAATACCATTTGGAGGCATTTAATGTTCGAGCAAAAACGGCTGATTTTCGACAAAAGAGATAACACCCCCCCCATTACGTCATGCTTCAGAAATGTGGAAAATGGTCCGTTTTCAAATGTTTTATTTTTGAACGTCAGTTCACATTTGTAGGTGGATCATCAGTGTTAGAGCTAAAATTAGCATGTTTAAAGTGATTTTCATGCTTCCAGGGACTCGGGAAGTGAAATAAATACCATTTGGAGGCATTTAATGTTCGAGCAAAAACGGCTGATTTTCGACAAAAGAGATAACACCCCCCCATTACGTCATGCTTCAGAAATGTGGAAAATGGTCCGTTTTCAAATGTTTTATTTTTGAACGTCAGTTCACATTTGTAGGTGGATCATCAGTGTTAGAGCTAAAATTAGCATGTTTAAAGAGATTTTCATGCTTCCAGGGGCTCGGGAAGTGAAATAAATACCATTTGGAGGCATTTAATGTTCGAGCAAAAACGGCTGATTTTCGACAAAAGAGATAACACCGCCCCATTACGTCATGCTTCAGAAATGTGGAAAATGGTCCGTTTTCAAATGTTTTATTTTTGAACGTCAGTTCACATTTGTAGGTGGATCATCAGTGTTAGAGCTAAAATTAGCATGTTTAAAGTGATTTTCATGCTTCCAGGGGCTCGGGAAGTTAATTAAATACCATTTGGAGGCATTTAATGTTCGAGCAAAAACGGCTGATTTTCGACAAAAGAGATAACACCCCCCATTACGTCATGCTTCAGAAATGTGGAAAATGGTCCGTTTTCAAATGTTTTATTTTTGAACGTCAGTTCACATTTGTAGGTGGATCATCAGTGTTAGAGCTAAAATTAGCATGTTTAAAGTGATTTTCATGCTTCCAGGGGCCCAAAACACAAGATTTATGGAATGGTTAAAAGTGCATGAAAATGGCCAATTTACTCACTCTGAGTTCTCAAAAAGGGTTTCTTCACCCCGGGAAGTTAATTAAATACCATTTGGAGGCATTTAATGTTCGAGCAAAAACGGCTGATTTTCGACAAAAGAGATAACACCCCCCCATTACGTCATGCTTCAGAAATGTGGAAAATGGTCCGTTTTCAAATGTTTTATTTTTGAACGTCAGTTCACATTTGTAGGTGGATCATCAGTGTTAGAGCTAAAATTAGCATGTTTAAAGTGATGTTCATGCTTTCAGGGGCCCAAAACACAAGATTTATGGAATGGTTAAAAGTGCATGAAAATGGCCAATTTACTCACTCTGAGTTCTCAAAAAGGGTTTCTTCACCCCGGGAAGTTAATTAAATACCATTTGGAGGCATTTAATGTTCGAGCAAAAACGGCTGAAATTCGACAAAAGAGATAACACCCCCCCATTACGTCATGCTTCAGAAATGTGGAAAATGGTCCGTTTTCAAATGTTTTATTTTTGAACGTCAATTCACATTTGTAGGTGGATCATCAGTGTTAGAGCTAAAATTAGCATGTTTAAAGTGATTTTCATGCTTCCAGGGGCTCGGGAAGTTAATTAAATACCATTTGGAGGCATTTATTGTTCGAGCAAAAACGGCTGATTTTCGACAAAAGAGATAACACCCCCCCATTACGTCATGCTTCAGAAATGTGGAAAATGGTCCGTTTTCAAATGTTTTATTTTTGAACGTCAGTTCACATTTGTAGGTGGATCATCAGTGTTAGAGCTAAAATTAGCATGTTTAAAGTGATTTTCATGCTTCCAGGGGCCCAAAACACAAGATTTATGGAATGGTTAAAAGTGCATGAAAATGGCTAATTTACTCACTCTGAGTTCTCAAAAAGGGTTTCTTCACCCCGGGAAGTTAATTAAATACCATTTGGAGGCATTTAATGTTCGAGCAAAAACGGCTGATTTTCGACAAAAGAGATAACACCCCCCCATTACGTCATGCTTCAGAAATGTGGAAAATGGTCCGTTTTCAAATGTTTTATTTTTGAACGTCAGTTCACATTTGTAGGTGGATCATCAGTGTTAGAGCTAAAATTAGCATGTTTAAAGTGATTTTCATGCTTCCAGGGGCTCGGGAAGTTAATTAAATACCATTTGGAGGCATTTAATGTTCGAGCAAAAACGGCTGATTTTCGACAAAAGAGATAACACCCCCCCATTACGTCATGCTTCAGAAATGTGGAAAATGGTCCGTTTTCAAATGTTTTATTTTTGAACGTCAGTTCACATTTGTAGGTGGATCATCAGTGTTAGAGCTAAAATTAGCATGTTTAAAGTGATTTTCATGCTTCCAGGGGCTCGGGAAGTGAAATAAATACCATTTGGAGGCATTTAATGTTCAAGCAAAAACGGCTGATTTTCGACAAAAGAGATAACACCCCCCCATTACGTCATGCTTCAGAAATGTGGAAAATGGTCCGTTTTCAAATGTTTTATTTTTGAACGTCAGTTCACATTTGTAGGTGGATCATCAGTGTTAGAGCTAAAATTAGCATGTTTAAAGTGATTTTCATGCTTCCAGGGGCTCGGGAAGTTAATTAAATACCATTTGGAGGCATTTAATGTTCGAGCAAAAACGGCTGATTTTCGACAAAAGAGATAACACCCCCCCATTACGTCATGCTTCAGAAATGTGGAAAATGGTCCGTTTTCAAATGTTTTATTTTTGAACGTCAGTTCACATTTGTAGGTGGATCATCAATGTTAGAGCTAAAATTAGCATGTTTAAAGTGATTTTCATGCTTCCAGGGGCCCAAAACACAAGATTAATGGAATGGTTAAAAGTGCATGAAAATGGCCAATTTACTCACTCTGAGTTCTCAAAAAGGGTTTCTTCACCCCGGGAAGTGAAATAAATACCATTTGGAGGCATTTAATGTTCGAGCAAAAACGGCTGATTTTCGACAAAAGAGATAACACCCCCCCATTACGTCATGCTTCAGAAATGTGGAAAATGGTCCGTTTTCAAATGTTTTATTTTTGAACGTCAGTTCACATTTGTAGGTGGATCATCAGTGTTAGAGCTAAAATTAGCATGTTTAAAGTGATTTTCATGCTTCCAGGGGCTCGGGAAGTGAAATAAATACCATTTGGAGGCATTTAATGTTCGAGCAAAAACGGCTGATTTTCGACAAAAGAGATAACACCCCCCCATTACGTCATGCTTCAGAAATGTGGAAAATGGTCCGTTTTCAAATGTTTTATTTTTGAACGTCAGTTCACATTTGTAGGTGGATCATCAGTGTTAGAGCTAAAATTAGCATGTTTAAAGTGATTTTCATGCTTCCAGGGGCTCGGGAAGTTAATTAAATACCATTTGGAGGCATTTAATGTTCGAGCAAAAACGTCTGATTTTCGACAAAAGAGATAACACCCCCCCATTACGTCATGCTTCAGAAATGTGGAAAATGGTCCGTTTTCAAATGTTTTCTTTTTGAACGTCAGTTCACATTTGTAGGTGGATCATCAGTGTTAGAGCTAAAATTAGCATGTTTAAAGTGATTTTCATGCTTCCAGGGGCTCGGGAAGTGAAATAAATACCATTTGGAGGCATTTAATGTTCGAGCAAAAACGGCTGATTTTCGACAAAAGAGATAACACCCCCCCATTACGTCATGCTTCAGAAATGTGGAAAATGGTCCGTTTTCAAATGTTTTATTTTTGAACGTCAGTTCACATTTGTAGGTGGATCATCAATGTTAGAGCTAAAATTAGCATGTTTAAAGTGATTTTCATGCTTCCAGGGGCCCAAAACACAAGATTTATGGAATGGTTAAAAGTGCATGAAAATGGCCAATTTACTCACTCTGAGTTCTCAAAAAGGGTTTCTTCACCCCGGGAAGTGAAATAAATACCATTTGGAGGCATTTAATGTTCGAGCAAAAACGGCTGATTTTCGACAAAAGAGATAACACCCCCCCATTACGTCATGCTTCAGAAATGTGGAAAATGGTCCGTTTTCAAATGTTTTATTTTTGAACGTCAGTTCACATTTGTAGGTGGATCATCAGTGTTAGAGCTAAAATTAGCATGTTTAAAGTGATTTTCATGCTTCCAGGGGCCCAAAACACAAGATTTATGGAATGGTTAAAAGTGCATGAAAATGGCCAATTTACTCACTCTGGGTTCTCAAAAAGGGTTTCTTCACCCCGGGAAGTTAATTAAATACCATTTGGAGGCATTTAATGTTCGAGCAAAAAACGGCTGATTTTCGACAAAAGAGATAACACCCCCCCATTACGTCATGCTTCAGAAATGTGGAAAATGGTCCGTTTTCAAATGTTTTATTTTTGAACGTCAGTTCACATTGTAGGTGGATCATCAGTGTTAGAGCTAAAATTAGCATGTTTAAAGTGATTTTCATGCTTCCAGGGGCTCGGGAAGTTAATTAAATACCATTTGGAGGCATTTAATGTTCGAGCAAAAACGGCTGATTTTCGACAAAAGAGATAACACCCCCCCATTACGTCATGCTTCAGAAATGTGGAAAATGGTCCGTTTTCAAATGTTTTATTTTTGAACGTCAGTTCACATTTGTAGGTGGATCATCAGTGTTAGAGCTAAAATTAGCATGTTTAAAGTGATTTTCATGCTTCCAGGGGCCCAAAACACAAGATTAATGGAATGGTTAAAAGTGCATGAAAATGGCCAATTTACTCACTCTGAGTTCTCAAAAAGGGTTTCTTCACCCCGGGAAGTGAAATAAATACCATTTGGAGGCATTTAATGTTCGAGCAAAAACGGCTGATTTTCGACAAAAGAGATAACACCCCCCCCATTAAGTCATGCTTCAGAAATGTGAAAAATGGTCCGTTTTCAAATGTTTTATTTTTGAACGTCAGTTCACATTTGTAGGTGGATCATCAGTGTTAGAGCTAAAATTAGCATGTTTAAAGTGATTTTCATGCTTCCAGGGGCTCGGGAAGTTAATTAAATACCATTTGGAGGCATTTAATGTTCGAGCAAAAACGGCTGATTTTCGACAAAAGAGATAACACCCCCCCATGACGTCATGCTTCAGAAATGTGGAAAATGGTCCGTTTTCAAATGTTTTATTTTTGAACGTCAGTTCACATTTGTAGGTGGATCATCAGTGTTAGAGCTAAAATTAGCATGTTTAAAGTGATTTTCATGCTTCCAGGGGCCCAAAACACAAGATTTATGGAATGGTTAAAAGTGCATGAAAATGGCCAATTTACTCACTCTGAGTTCTCAAAAAGGGTTTCTTCACCCCGGGAAGTTAATTAAATACCATTTGGAGGCATTTAATGTTCGAGCAAAAACGGCTGATTTTCGACAAAAGAGATAACACCCCCCCATTACGTCATGCTTCAGAAATGTGTAAAATGGTCCGTTTTCAAATGTTTTATTTTTGAACGTCAGTTCACATTTGTAGGTGGATCATCAGTGTTAGAGCTAAAATTAGCATGTTTAAAGTGATTTTCATGCTTCCAGGGACTCGGGAAGTGAAATAAATACCATTTGGAGGCATTTAATGTTCGAGCAAAAACGGCTGATTTTCGACAAAAGAGATAACACCCCCCCATTACGTCATGCTTCAGAAATGTGGAAAATGGTCCGTTTTCAAATGTTTTATTTTTGAACGTCAGTTCACATTTGTAGGTGGATCATCAGTGTTAGAGCTAAAATTAGCATGTTTAAAGTGATTTTCATGCTTCCAGGGGCTCGGGAAGTGAAATAAATACCTATTGGAGACATTTAATGTTCGAGCAAAAACGGCTGATTTTCGACAAAAGAGATAACACCGCCCCATTACGTCATGCTTCAGAAATGTGGAAAATGGTCCGTTTTCAAATGTTTTATTTTTGAACGTCAGTTCACATTTGTAGGTGGATCATCAGTGTTAGAGCTAAAATTAGCATGTTTAAAGTGATTTTCATGCTTCCAGGGGCTCGGGAAGTTAATTAAATACCATTTGGAGGCATTTAATGTTCGAGCAAAAACGGCTGATTTTCGACAAAAGAGATAACACCCCCCATTACGTCATGCTTCAGAAATGTGGAAAATGGTCCGTTTTCAAATGTTTTATTTTTGAACGTCAGTTCACATTTGTAGGTGGATCATCAGTGTTAGAGCTAAAATTAGCATGTTTAAAGTGATTTTCATGCTTCCAGGGGCCCAAAACACAAGATTTATGGAATGGTTAAAAGTGCATGAAAATGGCCAATTTACTCACTCTGAGTTCTCAAAAAGGGTTTCTTCACCCCGGGAAGTTAATTAAATACCATTTGGAGGCATTTAATGTTCGAGCAAAAACGGCTGATTTTCGACAAAAGAGATAACACCCCCCCATTACGTCATGCTTCAGAAATGTGGAAAATGGTCCGTTTTCAAATGTTTTATTTTTGAACGTCAGTTCACATTTGTAGGTGGATCATCAGTGTTAGAGCTAAAATTAGCATGTTTAAAGTGATGTTCATGCTTTCAGGGGCCCAAAACACAAGATTTATGGAATGGTTAAAAGTGCATGAAAATGGCCAATTTACTCACTCTGAGTTCTCAAAAAGGGTTTCTTCACCCCGGGAAGTTAATTAAATACCATTTGGAGGCATTTAATGTTCGAGCAAAAACGGCTGAAATTCGACAAAAGAGATAACACCCCCCCATTACGTCATGCTTCAGAAATGTGGAAAATGGTCCGTTTTCAAATGTTTTATTTTTGAACGTCAATTCACATTTGTAGGTGGATCATCAGTGTTAGAGCTAAAATTAGCATGTTTAAAGTGATTTTCATGCTTCCAGGGGCTCGGGAAGTTAATTAAATACCATTTGGAGGCATTTAATGTTCGAGCAAAAACGGCTGATTTTCGACAAAAGAGATAACACCCCCCCATTACGTCATGCTTCAGAAATATGGAAAATGGTCCGTTTTCAAATGTTTTATTTTTGAACGTCAGTTCACATTTGTAGGTGGATCATCAGTGTTAGAGCTAAAATTAGCATGTTTAAAGTGATTTTCATGCTTCCAGGGGCCCAAAACACAAGATTTATGGAATGGTTAAAAGTGCATGAAAATGGCTAATTTACTCACTCTGAGTTCTCAAAAAGGGTTTCTTCACCCAGGGAAGTTAATTAAATACCATTTGGAGGCATTTAATGTTCGAGCAAAAACGGCTGATTTTCGACAAAAGAGATAACACCCCCCCATTACGTCATGCTTCAGAAATGTGGAAAATGGTCCGTTTTCAAATGTTTTATTTTTGAACGTCAGTTCACATTTGTAGGTGGATCATCAGTGTTAGAGCTAAAATTAGCATGTTTAAAGTGATTTTCATGCTTCCAGGGGCTCGGGAAGTTAATTAAATACCATTTGGAGGCATTTAATGTTCGAGCAAAAACGGCTGATTTTCGACAAAAGAGATAACACCCCCCCATTACGTCATGCTTCAGAAATGTGGAAAATGGTCCGTTTTCAAATGTTTTATTTTTGAACGTCAGTTCACATTTGTAGGTGGATCATCAGTGTTAGAGCTAAAATTAGCATGTTTAAAGTGATTTTCATGCTTCCAGGGGCTCGGGAAGTGAAATAAATACCATTTGGAGGCATTTAATGTTCAAGCAAAAACGGCTGATTTTCGACAAAAGAGATAACACCCCCCCATTACGTCATGCTTCAGAAATGTGGAAAATGGTCCGTTTTCAAATGTTTTATTTTTGAACGTCAGTTCACATTTGTAGGTGGATCATCAGTGTTAGAGCTAAAATTAGCATGTTTAAAGTGATTTTCATGCTTCCAGGGGCTCGGGAAGTTAATTAAATACCATTTGGAGGCATTTAATGTTCGAGCAAAAACGGCTGATTTTCGACAAAAGAGATAACACCCCCCCATTACGTCATGCTTCAGAAATGTGGAAAATGGTCCGTTTTCAAATGTTTTATTTTTGAACGTCAGTTCACATTTGTAGGTGGATCATCAATGTTAGAGCTAAAATTAGCATGTTTAAAGTGATTTTCATGCTTCCAGGGGCCTAAAACACAAGATTAATGGAATGGTTAAAAGTGCATGAAAATGGCCAATTTACTCACTCTGAGTTCTCAAAAAGGGTTTCTTCACCCCGGGAAGTGAAATAAATACCATTTGGAGGCATTTAATGTTCGAGCAAAAACGGCTGAATTTCGACAAAAGAGATAACACCCCCCCATTACGTCATGCTTCAGAAATGTGGAAAATGGTCCGTTTTCAAATGTTTTATTTTTGAACGTCAGTTCACATTTGTAGGTGGATCATCAGTGTTAGAGCTAAAATTAGCATGTTTAAAGTGATTTTCATGCTTCCAGGGGCTCGGGAAGTGAAATAAATACCATTTGGAGGCATTTAATGTTCGAGCAAAAACGGCTGATTTTCGACAAAAGAGATAACACCCCCCCATTACGTCATGCTTCAGAAATGTGGAAAATGGTCCGTTTTCAAATGTTTTATTTTTGAACGTCAGTTCACATTTGTAGGTGGATCATCAGTGTTAGAGCTAAAATTAGCATGTTTAAAGTGATTTTCATGCTTCCAGGGGCTCGGGAAGTTAATTAAATACCATTTGGAGGCATTTAATGTTCGAGCAAAAACGGCTGATTTTCGACAAAAGAGATAACACCCCCCCATTACGTCATGCTTCAGAAATGTGGAAAATGGTCCGTTTTCAAATGTTTTATTTTTGAACGTCAGTTCACATTTGTAGGTGGATCATCAGTGTTAGAGCTAAAATTAGCATGTTTAAAGTGATTTTCATGCTTCCAGGGGCCCAAAACACAAGATTAATGGAATGGTTAAAAGTGCATGAAAATGGCCAATTTACTCACTCTGAGTTCTCAAAAAGGGTTTCTTCACCCCGGGAAGTGAAATAAATACCATTTGGAGGCATTTAATGTTCGAGCAAAAACGGCTGATTTTCGACAAAAGAGATAACACCCCCCCATTACGTCATGCTTCAGAAATGTGGAAAATGGTCCGTTTTCAAATGTTTTATTTTTGAACGTCAGTTCACATTTGTAGGTGGATCATCAGTGTTAGAGCTAAAATTAGCATGTTTAAAGTGATTTTCATGCTTCCAGGGGCTCGGGAAGTTAATTAAATACCATTTGGAGGCATTTAATGTTCGAGCAAAAACGGCTGATTTTCGACAAAAGAGATAACACCCCCCCATTACGTCATGCTTCAGAAATGTGGAAAATGGTCCGTTTTCAAATGTTTTATTTTTGAACGTCAGTTCACATTTGTAGGTGGATCATCAGTGTTAGAGCTAAAATTAGCATGTTTAAAGTGATTTTCATGCTTCCAGGGGCCCAAAACACAAGATTTATGGAATGGTTAAAAGTGCATGAAAATGGCCAATTTACTCACTCTGAGTTCTCAAAAAGGGTTTCTTCACCCCGGGAAGTTAATTAAATACCATTTGGAGGCATTTAATGTTCGAGCAAAAACGGCTGATTTTCGACAAAAGAGATAACACCCCCCCATTACGTCATGCTTCAGAAATGTGGAAAATGGTCCGTTTTCAAATGTTTTATTTTTGAACGTCAGTTCACATTTGTAGGTGGATCATCAGTGTTAGAGCTAAAATTAGCATGTTTAAAGTGATTTTCATGCTTCCAGGGGCTCGGGAAGTTAATTAAATACCATTTGGAGGCATTT
This sequence comes from Lissotriton vulgaris, assembly GCF_964263255.1. Classification (NCBI taxonomy): domain Eukaryota; kingdom Metazoa; phylum Chordata; class Amphibia; order Caudata; family Salamandridae; genus Lissotriton; species Lissotriton vulgaris. The sequence continues at coordinate 699,071 of NW_028252192.1, forward strand.
AATGTTCGAGCAAAAACGGCTGATTTTCGACAAAAGAGATAACACCCCCCCATTACGTCATGCTTCAGAAATGTGGAAAATGGTCCGTTTTCAAATGTTTTCTTTTTGAACGTCAGTTCACATTTGTAGGTGGATCATCAGTGTTAGAGCTAAAATTAGCATGTTTAAAGTGATTTTCATGCTTCCAGGGGCTCGGGAAGTGAAATAAATACCATTTGGAGGCATTTAATGTTCGAGCAAAAACGGCTGATTTTCGACAAAAGAGATAACACCCCCCCATTACGTCATGCTTCAGAAATGTGGAAAATGGTCCGTTTTCAAATGTTTTATTTTTGAACGTCAGTTCACATTTGTAGGTGGATCATCAGTGTTAGAGCTAAAATTAGCATGTTTAAAGTGATTTTCATGCTTCCAGGGGCCCAAAACACAAGATTTATGGAATGGTTAAAAGTGCATGAAAATGGCCAATTTACTCACTCTGAGTTCTCAAAAAGGGTTTCTTCACCCCGGGAAGTTAATTAAATACCATTTGGAGGCATTTAATGTTCGAGCAAAAACGGCTGATTTTCGACAAAAGAGATAACACCCCCCCCATTACGTCATGCTTCAGAAATGTGGAAAATGGTCCGTTTTCAAATGTTTTATTTTTGAACGTCAGTTCACATTTGTAGGTGGATCATCAGTGTTAGAGCTAAAATTAGCATGTTTAAAGTGATTTTCATGCTTCCAGGGGCCCAAAACACAAGATTAATGGAATGGTTAAAAGTGCCTGAAAATGGCCAATTTACTCACTCTGAGTTCTCAAAAAGGGTTTCTTCACCCCGGGAAGTGAAATAAATACCATTTGGAGGCATTTAATGTTCGAGCAAAAACGGCTGATTTTCGACAAAAGAGATAACACCCCCCCATTACGTCATGCTTCAGAAATGTGGAAAATGGTCCGTTTTCAAATGTTTTATTTTTGAACGTCAGTTCACATTTGTAGGTGGATCATCAGTGTTAGAGCTAAAATTAGCATGTTTAAAGTGATTTTCATGCTTCCAGGGGCCCAAAACACAAGATTTATGGAATGGTTAAAAGTGCATGAAAATGGCCAATTTACTCACTCTGGGTTCTCAAAAAGGGTTTCTTCACCCCGGGAAGTTAATTAAATACCATTTGGAGGCATTTAATGTTCGAGCAAAAAACGGCTGATTTTCGACAAAAGAGATAACACCCCCCCATTACGTCATGCTTCAGAAATGTGGAAAATGGTCCGTTTTCAAATGTTTTATTTTTGAACGTCAGTTCACTTTGTAGGTGGATCATCAGTGTTAGAGCTAAAATTAGCATGTTTAAAGTGATTTTCATGCTTCCAGGGGCTCGGGAAGTTAATTAAATACCATTTGGAGGCATTTAATGTTCGAGCAAAAACGGCTGATTTTCGACAAAAGAGATAACACCCCCCCATTACGTCATGCTTCAGAAATGTGGAAAATGGTCCGTTTTCAAATGTTTTATTTTTGAACGTCAGTTCACATTTGTAGGTGGATCATCAGTGTTAGAGCTAAAATTAGCATGTTTAAAGTGATTTTCATGCTTCCAGGGGCCCAAAACACAAGATTAATGGAATGGTTAAAAGTGCATGAAAATGGCCAATTTACTCACTCTGAGTTCTCAAAAAGGGTTTCTTCACCCCGGGAAGTGAAATAAATACCATTTGGAGGCATTTAAAGTTCGAGCAAAAACGGCTGATTTTCGACAAAAGAGATAACACCCCCCCCCCATTACGTCATGCTTCAGAAATGTGGAAAATGGTCCGTTTTCAAATGTTTTATTTTTGAACGTCAGTTCACATTTGTAGGTGGATCATCAGTGTTAGAGCTAAAATTAGCATGTTTAAAGTGATTTTCATGCTTCCAGGGACTCGGGAAGTAAAATAAATACCATTTGGAGGCATTTAATGTTCGAGCAAAAACGGCTGATTTTCGACAAAAGAGATAACACCCCCCCATTACGTCATGCTTCAGAAATGTGAAAAATGGTCCGTTTTCAAATGTTTTATTTTTGAACGTCAGTTCACATTTGTAGGTGGATAATCAGTGTTAGAGCTAAAATTAGCATGTTTAAAGTGATTTTCATGCTTCCAGGGGCTCGGGAAGTGAAATAAATACCATTTGGAGGCATTTAATGTTCGAGCAAAAACGGCTGATTTTCGACAAAAGAGATAACACCGCCCCATTACGTCATGCTTCAGAAATGTGGAAAATGGTCCGTTTTCAAATGTTTTATTTTTGAACGTCAGTTCACATTTGTAGGTGGATCATCAGTGTTAGAGCTAAAATTAGCATGTTTAAAGTGATTTTCATGCTTCCAGGGGCTCGGGAAGTTAATTAAATACCATTTGGAGGCATTTAATGTTCGAGCAAAAACGGCTGATTTTCGACAAAAGAGATAACACCCCCCATTACGTCATGCTTCAGAAATGTGGAAAATGGTCCGTTTTCAAATGTTTTATTTTTGAACGTCAGTTCACATTTGTAGGTGGATCATAAGTGTTAGAGCTAAAATTAGCATGTTTAAAGTGATTTTCATGCTTCCAGGGGCTCGGGAAGTTAATTAAATACCATTTGGAGGCATTTAATGTTCGAGCAAAAACGGCTGATTTTCGACAAAAGAGATAACACCCCCCCATTACGTCATGCTTCAGAAATGTGGAAAATGGTCCGTTTTCAAATGTTTTATTTTTGAACGTCAGTTCACATTTGTAGGTGGATCATCAGTGTTAGAGCTAAAATTAGCATGTTTAAAGTGATTTTCATGCTTCCAGGGGCCCAAAACACAAGATTTATGGAATGGTTAAAAGTGCATGAAAATGGCCAATTTACTCACTCTGAGTTCTCAAAAAGGGTTTCTTCACCCCGGGAAGTTAATTAAATACCATTTGGAGGCATTTAATGTTCGAGCAAAAACGGCTGATTTTCGACAAAAGAGATAACACCCCCCCATTACGTCATGCTTCAGAAATGTGGAAAATGGTCCGTTTTCAAATGTTTTATTTTTGAACGTCAGTTCACATTTGTAGGTGGATCATCAGTGTTAGAGCTAAAATTAGCATGTTTAAAGTGATTTTCATGCTTCCAGGGGCCCAAAACACAAGATTAATGGAATGGTTAAAAGTGCATGAAAATGGCCAATTTACTCACTCTGAGTTCTCAAAAAGGGTTTCTTCACCCCGGGAAGTGAAATAAATACCATTTGGAGGCATTTAATGTTCGAGCAAAAACGGCTGATTTTCGACAAAAGAGATAACACCCCCCCATTACGTCATGCTTCAGAAATGTGGAAAATGGTCCGTTTTCAAATGTTTTATTTTTGAACGTCAGTTCACATTTGTAGGTGGATCATCAGTGTTAGAGCTAAAATTAACATGTTTAAAGTGATTTTCATGCTTCCAGGGGCTCGGGAAGTTAATTAAATACCATTTGGAGGCATTTAATGTTCGTGCAAAAACGGCTGATTTTCGACAAAAGAGATAACACCCCCCCATTACGCCATGCTTCAGAAATGTGGAAAATGGTCCGTTTTCAAATGTTTTATTTTTGAACGTCAGTTCACATTTGTAGGTGGATCATCAGTGTTAGAGCTAAAATTAGCATGTTTAAAGTGATTTTCATGCTTCCAGGGGCTCGGGAAGTTAATTAAATACCATTTGGAGGCATTTAATGTTCGAGCAAAAACGGCTGATTTTCGACAAAAGAGATAACACCCCCCCATTACGTCATGCTTCAGAAATGTGGAAAATGGTCTGTTTTCAAATGTTTTATTTTTGAACGTCAGTTCACATTTGTAGGTGGATCATCAGTGTTAGAGCTAAAATTAGCATGTTTAAAGTGATTTTCATGCTTCCAGGGGCTCGGGAAGTTAATTAAATACCATTTGGAGGCATTTAATGTTCGAGCCAAAACTGCTGATTTTCGACAAAAGAGATAACACCCCCCCATTATGTCATGCTTCAGAAATGTGGAAAATGGTCCGTTTTCAAATGTTTTATTTTTGAACGTCAGTTCACATTTGTAGGTGGATCATCAGTGTTAGAGCTAAAATTAGCATGTTTAAAGTGATTTTCATGCTTCCAGGGGCTCGGGAAGTTAATTAAATACCATTTGGAGGCATTTAATGTTCGAGCAAAAACAGCTGATTTTCGACAAAAGAGATAACACCCCCCCATTACGTCATGCTTCAGAAATGTGGAAAATGGTCCGTTTTCAAATGTTTTATTTTTGAAAGTCAGTTCACATTTGTAGGTGGATCATCAGTGTTAGAGCTAAAATTAGCATGTTTAAAGTGATTTCCATGCTTCCAGGGGCTCGGGAAGTTAATTAAATACCATTTGGAGGCATTTAATGTTCGAGCAAAAACGGCTGATTTTCGACAAAAGAGATAACACCCCCCCATTACGTCATGCTTCAGAAATGTGGAAAATGGTCCGTTTTCAAATGTTTTATTTTTGAACGTCAGTTCACATTTGTAGGTGGATCATCAGTGTTAGAGCTAAAATTAGCATGTTTAAAGTGATTTTCATGCTTCCAGGGGCCCAAAACACAAGATTAATGGAATGGTTAAAAGTGCATGAAAATGGCCAATTTACTCACTCTGAGTTCTCAAAAAGGGTTTCTTCACCCCGGGAAGTGAAATAAATACCATTTGGAGGCATTTAATGTTCGAGCAAAAACGGCTGATTTTCGACAAAAGAGATAACACCCCCCCATTACGTCATGCTTCAGAAATGTGGAAAATGGTCCGTTTTCAAATGTTTTATTTTTGAACGTCAGTTCACATTTGTAGGTGGATCATCAGTGTTAGAGCTAAAATTAGCATGTTTAAAGTGATTTTCATGCTTCCAGGGGCTCGGGAAGTTAATTAAATACCATTTGGAGGCATTTAATGTTCGAGCAAAAACGGCTGATTTTCGACAAAAGAGATTACACCCCCCCATTACGTCATGCTTCAGAAATGTGGAAAATGGTCCGTTTTCAAATGTTTTATTTTTGAACGTCAGTTCACATTTGTAGGTGGATCATCAGTGTTAGAGCTAAAATTAGCATGTTTAAAGTGATTTTCATGCTTCCAGGGGCCCAAAACACAAGATTTATGGAATGGTTAAAAGTGCATGAAAATGGCCAATTTACTCACTCTGAGTTCTCAAAAAGGGTTTCTTCACCCCGGGAAGTTAATTAAATACCATTTGGAGGCATTTAATGTTCGAGCAAAAACGGCTGATTTTCGACAAAAGAGATAACACCCCCCCATTACGTCATGCTTCAGAAATGTGGAAAATGGTCCGTTTTCAAATGTTTTATTTTTGAACGTCAGTTCACATTTGTAGGTGGATCATCAGTGTTAGAGCTAAAATTAGCATGTTTAAAGTGATTTTCATGCTTCCAGGGGCTCGGGAAGTTAATTAAATACCATTTGGAGGCATTTAATGTTCGAGCAAAAACGGCTGATTTTCGACAAAAGAGATAACACCCCCCCATTACGTCATGCTTCAGAAATGTGGAAAATGGTCCGTTTTCAAATGTTTTATTTTTGAACGTCAGTTCACATTTGTAGGTGGATCATCAGTGTTAGAGCTAAAATTAGCATGTTTAAAGTGATTTTCATGCTTCCAGGGACTCGGGAAGTAAAATAAATACCATTTGGAGGCATTTAATGTTCGAGCAAAAACGGCTGATTTTCGACAAAAGAGATAACACCCCCCCATTACGTCATGCTTCAGAAATGTGAAAAATGGTCCGTTTTCAAATGTTTTATTTTTGAACGTCAGTTCACATTTGTAGGTGGATCATCAGTGTTAGAGCTAAAATTAGCATGTTTAAAGTGATTTTCATGCTTCCAGGGGCTCGGGAAGTGAAATAAATACCATTTGGAGGCATTTAATGTTCGAGCAAAAACGGCTGATTTTCGACAAAAGAGATAACACCGCCCCATTACGTCATGCTTCAGAAATGTGGAAAATGGTCTGTTTTCAAATGTTTTATTTTTGAACGTCAGTTCACATTTGTAGGTGGATCATCAGTGTTAGAGCTAAAATTAGCATGTTTAAAGTGATTTTCATGCTTCCAGGGGCTCGGGAAGTTAATTAAATACCATTTGGAGGCATTTAATGTTCGAGCAAAAACGGCTGATTTTCGACAAAAGAGATAACACCCCCCATTACGTCATGCTTCAGAAATGTGGAAAATGGTCCGTTTTCAAATGTTTTATTTTTGAACGTCAGTTCACATTTGTAGGTGGATCATCAGTGTTAGAGCTAAAATTAGCATGTTTAAAGTGATTTTCATGCTTCCAGGGGCTCGGGAAGTGAAATAAATACCATTTGGAGGCATTTAATGTTCGAGCAAAAACGGCTGATTTTCGACAAAAGAGATAACACCCCCCCATTACGTCATGCTTCAGAAATGTGGAAAATGGTCCGTTTTCAAATGTTTTATTTTTGAACGTCAGTTCACATTTGTAGGTGGATCATCAGTGTTAGAGCTAAAATTAGCATGTTTAAAGTGATTTTCATGCTTCCAGGGGCTCGGGAAGTTAATTAAATACCATTTGGAGGCATTTAATGTTCGAGCAAAAACGGCTGATTTTCGACAAAAGAGATAACACCCCCCCATTACGTCATGCTTCAGAAATGTGGAAAATGGTCCGTTTTCAAATGTTTTATTTTTGAACGTCAGTTCACATTTGTAGGTGGATCATCAGTGTTAGAGCTAAAATTAGCATGTTTAAAGTGATTTTCATGCTTCCAGGGGCTCGGGAAGTTAATTAAATACCAATTGGAGGCATTTAATGTTCGAGCAAAAACGGCTGATTTTCGACAAAAGAGATAACACCCCCCCATTACGTCATGCTTCAGAAATGTGGAAAATGGTCCGTTTTCAAATGTTTTATTTTTGAACGTCAGTTCACATTTGTAGGTGGATCATCAGTGTTAGAGCTAAAATTAGCATGTTTAAAGTGATTTCCATGCTTCCAGGGGCCCAAAACACAAGATTTATGGAATGGTTAAAAGTGCATGAAAATGGCCAATTTACTCACTCTGAGTTCTCAAAAAGGGTTTCTTCACCCCGGGAAGTTAATTAAATACCATTTGGAGGCATTTAATGTTCGAGCAAAAACGGCTGATTTTCGACAAAAGAGATAACACCCCCCCCATTACGTCATGCTTCAGAAATGTGGAAAATGGTCCGTTTTCAAATGTTTTATTTTTGAACGTCAGTTCACATTTGTAGGTGGATCATCAGTGTTAGAGCTAAAATTAGCATGTTTAAAGTGATTTTCATGCTTCCAGGGGCTCGGGAAGTTAATTAAATACCATTTGGAGGCATTTAATGTTCGAGCAAAAACGGCTGATTTTCGACAAAAGAGATAACACCCCCCCCATTACGTAATGCTTCAGAAATGTGGAAAATGGTCCGTTTTCAAATGTTTTATTTTTGAACGTCAGTTCACATTTGTAGGTGGATCATCAGTGTTAGAGCTAAAATTAGCATGTTTAAAGTGATTTTCATGCTTCCAGGGGCTCGGGAAGTTAATTAAATACCATTTGGAGGCATTTAATGTTCGAGCAAAAACGGCTGATTTTCGACAAAAGAGATAACACCCCCCCATTACGTCATGCTTCAGAAATGTGGAAAATGGTCCGTTTTCAAATGTTTTATTTTTGAACGTCAGTTCACATTTGTAGGTTTATCATCAGTGTTAGAGCTAAAATTAGCATGTTTAAAGTGATTTTCATGCTTCCAGGGGCTCGGGAAGTTAATTAAATACCATTTGGAGGCATTTAATGTTCGAGCAAAAACGGCTGATTTTCGACAAAAGAGATAACACCCCCCCCATTACGTCATGCTTCAGAAATGTGGAAAATGGTCCGTTTTCAAATGTTTTATTTTTGAACGTCAGTTCACATTTGTAGGTGGATCATCAGTGTTAGAGCTAAAATTAGCATGTTTAAAGTGATTTTCATGCTTCCAGGGGCCCAAAACACAAGATTAATGGAATGGTTAAAAGTGCATGAAAATGGCCAATTTACTCACTCTGAGTTCTCAAAAAGGGTTTCTTCACCCCGGGAAGTGAAATAAATACCATTTGGAGGCATTTAATGTTCGAGCAAAAACGGCTGATTTTCGACAAAAGAGATAACACCCCCCCATTACGTCATGCTTCAGAAATGTGGAAAATGGTCCGTTTTCAAATGTTTTATTTTTGAACGTCAGTTCACATTTGTAGGTGGATCATCAGTGTTAGAGCTAAAATTAGCATGTTTAAAGTGATTTTCATGCTTCCAGGGGCTTGGGAAGTTAATTAAATACCATTTGGAGGCATTTAATGTTCGAGCAAAAACGGCTGATTTTCGACAAAAGAGATAACACCCCCCCATTACGTCATGCTTCAGAAATGTGGAAAATGGTCCGTTTTCAAATGTTTTATTTTTGAACGTCAGTTCACATTTGTAGGTGGATCATCAGTGTTAGAGCTAAAATTAGCATGTTTAAAGTGATTTTCATGCTTCCAGGGGCTCGGGAAGTTAATTAAATACCATTTGGAGGCATTTAATGTTCGAGCAAAAACGGCTGATTTTCGACAAAAGAGATTACACCCCCCCATTACGTCATGCTTCAGAAATGTGGAAAATGGTCCGTTTTCAAATGTTTTATTTTTGAACGTCAGTTCACATTTGTAGGTGGATCATCAGTGTTAGAGCTAAAATTAGCATGTTTAAAGTGATTTTCATGCTTCCAGGGGCCCAAAACACAAGATTTATGGAATGGTTAAAAGTGCATGAAAATGGCCAATTTACTCACTCTGAGTTCTCAAAAAGGGTTTCTTCACCCCGGGAAGTTAATTAAATACCATTTGGAGGCATTTAATGTTCGAGCAAAAACGGCTGATTTTCGACAAAAGAGATAACACCCCCCCATTACGTCATGCTTCAGAAATGTGGAAAATGGTCCGTTTTCAAATGTTTTATTTTTGAACGTCAGTTCACATTTGTAGGTGGATCATCAGTGTTAGAGCTAAAATTAGCATGTTTAAAGTGATTTTCATGCTTCCAGGGGCTCGGGAAGTTAATTAAATACCATTTGGAGGCATTTAATGTTCAAGCAAAAACGGCTGATTTTCGACAAAAGAGATAACACCCCCCCATTACGTCATGCTTCAGAAATGTGGAAAATGGTCCGTTTTCAAATGTTTTATTTTTGAACGTCAGTTCACATTTGTAGGTTTATCATCAGTGTTAGAGCTAAAATTAGCATGTTTAAAGTGATTTTCATGCTTCCAGGGGCTCGGGAAGTTAATTAAATACCATTTGGAGGCATTTAATGTTCGAGCAAAAACGGCTGATTTTCGACAAAAGAGATAACACCCCCCCATTACGTCATGCTTCAGAAATGTGGAAAATGGTCCGTTTTCAAATGTTTTATTTTTGAACGTCAGTTCACATTTGTAGGTGGATCATCAGTGTTAGAGCTAAAATTAGCATGTTTAAAGTGATTTTCATGCTTCCAGGGGCTCGGGAAGTGAAAAAAATACCATTTGGAGGCATTTAATGGCCGAGCAAAAGCGGCTGATTTTCGACAAAAGAGATAACACCCCCCCATTACGTCATGCTTCAGAAATGTGGAAAATGGTCCGTTTTCAAATGTTTTATTTTTGAACGTCAGTTCACATTTGTAGGTGGATCATCAGTGTTAGAGCTAAAATTAGCATGTTTAAAGTGATTTTCATGCTTCCAGGGGCTCGGGAAGTTAATTAAATACCATTTGGAGGCATTTAATGTTCGAGCAAAAACGGCTGATTTTCGACAAAAGAGATAACACCCCCCCATTACGTCATGCTTCAGAAATGTGGAAAATGGTCCGTTTTCAAATGTTTTATTTTTGAAAGTCAGTTCACATTTGTAGGTGGATCATCAGTGTTAGAGCTAAAATTAGCATGTTTAAAGTGATTTTCATGCTTCCAGGGGCTCGGGAAGTTAATTAAATACCATTTGGAGGCATTTAATGTTCGAGCAAAAACGGCTGATTTTCGACAAAAGAGATAACACCCCCCCATTACGTCATGCTTCAGAAATGTGGAAAATGGTCCGTTTTTAAATGTTTTATTTTTGAACGTCAGTTCACATTTGTAGGTGGATCATCAGTGTTAGAGCTAAAATTAGCATGTTTAAAGTGATTTTCATGCTTCCAGGGGCCCAAAACACAAGATTTATGGAATGGTTAAAAGTGCATGAAAATGGCCAATTTACTCACTCTGAGTTCTCAAAAAGGGTTTCTTCACCCCAGGAAGTTAATTAAATACCATTTGGAGGCATTTAATGTTCGAGCAAAAACGGCTGATTTTCGACAAAAGAGATAACACCCCCCCATTACGTCATGCTTCAGAAATGTGGAAAATGGTCCGTTTTCAAATGTTTTATTTTTGAACGTCAGTTCACATTTGTAGGTGGATCATCAGTGTTAGAGCTAAAATTAGCATGTTTAAAGTGATTTTCATGCTTCCAGGGGCCCAAAACACAAGATTAATGGAATGGTTAAAAGTGCATGAAAATGGCCAATTTACTCACTCTGAGTTCTCAAAAAGGGTTTCTTCACCCCGGGAAGTGAAATAAATACCATTTGGAGGCATTTAATGTTCGAGCAAAAACGGCTGATTTTCGACAAAAGAGATAACACCCCCCCATTACGTCATGCTTCAGAAATGTGGAAAATGGTCCGTTTTCAAATGTTTTATTTTTGAACGTCAGTTCACATTTGTAGGTGGATCATCAGTGTTAGAGCTAAAATTAGCATGTTTAAAGTGATTTTCATGCTTCCAGGGGCTCGGGAAGTTAATTAAATACCATTTGGAGGCATTTAATGTTCGAGCAAAAACGGCTGATTTTCGACAAAAGAGATAACACCCCCCCATTACGTCATGCTTCAGAAATGTGGAAAATGGTCCGTTTTCAAATGTTTTATTTTTGAACGTCAGTTCACATTTGTAGGTTTATCATCAGTGTTAGAGCTAAAATTAGCATGTTTAAAGTGATTTTCATGCTTCCAGGGGCTCGGGAAGTTAATTAAATACCATTTGGAGGCATTTAATGTTCGAGCAAAAACGGCTGATTTTCGACAAAAGAGATAACACCCCCCATTACGTCATGCTTCAGAAATGTGGAAAATGGTCCGTTTTCAAATGTTTTATTTTTGAACGTCAGTTCACATTTGTAGGTGGATCATCAGTGTTAGAGCTAAAATTAGCATGTTTAAAGTGATTTTCATGCTTCCAGGGGCTCGGGAAGTTAATTAAATACCATTTGGAGGCATTTAATGTTCGAGCAAAAACGGCTGATTTTCGACAAAAGAGATAACACCCCCCCATTCCGTCATGCTTCAGAAATGTGGAAAATGGTCCGTTTTTAAATGTTTTATTTTTGAACGTCAGTTCACATTTGTAGGTGGATCATCAGTGTTAGAGCTAAAATTAGCATGTTTAAAGTGATTTTCATGCTTCCAGGGGCCCAAAACACAAGATTTATGGAATGGTTAAAAGTGCATGAAAATGGCCAATTTACTCACTCTGAGTTCTCAAAAAGGGTTTCTTCACCCCAGGAAGTTAATTAAATACCATTTGGAGGCATTTAATGTTCGAGCAAAAACGGCTGATTTTCGACAAAAGAGATAACACCCCCCCATTACGTCATGCTTCAGAAATGTGGAAAATGGTCCGTTTTCAAATGTTTTATTTTTGAACGTCAGTTCACATTTGTAGGTGGATCATCAGTGTTAGAGCTAAAATTAGCATGTTTAAAGTGATTTTCATGCTTCCAGGGGCCCAAAACACAAGATTAATGGAATGGTTAAAAGTGCATGAAAATGGCCAATTTACTCACTCTGAGTTCTCAAAAAGGGTTTCTTCACCCCGGGAAGTGAAATAAATACCATTTGGAGGCATTTAATGTTTGAGCAAAAACGGCTGATTTTCGACAAAAGAGATAACACCCCCCCATTACGTCATGCTTCAGAAATGTGGAAAATGGTCCGTTTTCAAATGTTTTATTTTTGAACGTCAGTTCACATTTGTAGGTGGATCATCAGTGTTAGAGCTAAAATTAGCATGTTTAAAGTGATTTTCATGCTTCCAGGGGCTCGGGAAGTTAATTAAATACCATTTGGAGGCATTTAATGTTCGAGCAAAAACTGCTGATTTTCGACAAAAGAGATAACACCCCCCCATTACGTCATGCTTCAGAAATGTGGAAAATGGTCCGTTTTCAAATGTTTTATCTTTGAACGTCAGTTCACATTTGTAGGTGGATCATCAGTGTTAGAGCTAAAATTAGCATGTTTAAAGTGATTTTCATGCTTCCAGGGGCCCAAAACACAAGATTAATGGAATGGTTAAAAGTGCATGAAAATGGCCAATTTACTCACTCTGAGTTCTCAAAAAGGGTTTCTTCACCCCGGGAAGTGAAATAAATACCATTTGGAGGCATTTAATGTTCGAGCAAAAACGGCTGATTTTCGACAAAAGAGATAACACCCCCCCATTACGTCATGCTTCAGAAATGTGGAAAATGGTCCGTTTTCAAATGTTTTATTTTTGAACGTCAGTTCACATTTGTAGGTGGATCATCAGTGTTAGAGCTAAAATTAGCATGTTTAAAGTGATTTTCATGCTTCCAGGGGCTCGGGAAGTTAATTAAATACCATTTGGAGGCATTTAATGTTCGAGCAAAAACGGCTGATTTTCGACAAAAGAGATAACACCCCCCCATTACGTCATGCTTCAGAAATGTGGAAAATGGTCCGTTTTCAAATGTTTTATTTTTGAACGTCAGTTCACATTTGTAGGTTTATCATCAGTGTTAGAGCTAAAATTAGCATGTTTAAAGTGATTTTCATGCTTCCAGGGGCTCGGGAAGTTAATTAAATACCATTTGGAGGCATTTAATGTTCGAGCAAAAACGGCTGATTTTCGACAAAAGAGATAACACCCCCCCATTACCTCATGCTTCAGAAATGTGGAAAATGGTCCGTTTTCAAATGTTTTATTTTTGAACGTCAGTTCACATTTGTAGGTGGATCATCAGTGTTAGAGCTAAAATTAGCATGTTTAAAGTGATTTTCATGCTTCCAGGGGCCCAAAACACAAGATTTATGGAATGGTTAAAAGTGCATGAAAATGGCCAATTTACTCACTCTGAGTTCTCAAAAAGGGTTTCTTCACCCCAGGAAGTTAATTAAATACCATTTGGAGGCATTTAATGTTCGAGCAAAAACGGCTGATTTTCGACAAAAGAGATAACACCCCCCCATTACGTCATGCTTCAGAAATGTGGAAAATGGTCCGTTTTCAAATGTTTTATTTTTGAACGTCAGTTCACATTTGTAGGTGGATCATCAGTGTTAGAGCTAAAATTAGCATGTTTAAAGTGATTTTCATGCTTCCAGGGGCCCAAAACACAAGATTAATGGAATGGTTAAAAGTGCATGAAAATGGCCAATTTACTCACTCTGAGTTCTCAAAAAGGGTTTCTTCACCCCGGGAAGTGAAATAAATACCATTTGGAGGCATTTAATGTTTGAGCAAAAACGGCTGATTTTCGACAAAAGAGATAACACCCCCCCATTACGTCATGCTTCAGAAATGTGGAAAATGGTCCGTTTTCAAATGTTTTATTTTTGAACGTCAGTTCACATTTGTAGGTGGATCATCAGTGTTAGAGCTAAAATTAGCATGTTTAAAGTGATTTTCATGCTTCCAGGGGCTCGGGAAGTTAATTAAATACCATTTGGAGGCATTTAATGTTCAAGCAAAAACGGCTGATTTTCGACAAAAGAGATAACACCCCCCCATTACGTCATGCTTCAGAAATGTGGAAAATGGTCCGTTTTCAAATGTTTTATTTTTGAACGTCAGTTCACATTTGTAGGTGGATCATCAGTGTTAGAGCTAAAATTAGCATGTTTAAAGTGATTTTCATGCTTCCAGGGGCCCAAAACACAAGATTTATGGAATGGTTAAAAGTGCATGAAAATGGCCAATTTACTCACTCTGAGTTCTCAAAAAGGGTTTCTTCACCCCGGGAAGTTAATTAAATACCATTTGGAGGCATTTAATGTTCGAGCAAAAACGGCTGATTTTCGACAAAAGAGATAACACCCCCCCATTACGTCATGCTTCAGAAATGTGGAAAATGGTCCGTTTTCAAATGTTTTATTTTTGAACGTCAGTTCACATTTGTAGGTGGATCATCAGTGTTAGAGCTAAAATTAGCATGTTTAAAGTGATTTTCATGCTTCCAGGGGCTCGGGAAGTTAATTAAATACCATTTGGAGGCATTTAATGTTCGAGCAAAAACGGCTGATTTTCGACAAAAGAGATAACACCCCCCCATTACGTCATGCTTCAGAAATGTGGAAAATGGTCCGTTTTCAAATGTTTTATTTTTGAACGTCAGTTCACATTTGTAGGTGGATCATCAGTGTTAGAGCTAAAATTAGCATGTTTAAAGTGATTTTCATGCTTCCAGGGGCTCGGGAAGTTAATTAAATACAATTTGGAGGCATTTAATGTTCGAGCAAAAATGGCTGATTTTCGACAAAAGAGATAACACCCCCCCATTACGTCATGCTTCAGAAATGTGGAAAATGGTCCGTTTTCAAATGTTTTATTTTTGAACGTTCATTCACATTTGTAGGTGGATCATCAGTGTTAGAGCTAAAATTAGCATGTTTAAAGTGATTTTCATGCTTCCAGGGGCCCAAAACACAAGATTAATGGAATGGTTAAAAGTGCATGAAAATGGCCAATTTACTCACTCTGAGTTCTCAAAAAGGGTTTCTTCACCCCGGGAAGTGAAATAAATACCATTTGGAGGCATTTAATGTTCGAGCAAAAACGGCTGATTTTCGACAAAAGAGATAACACCCCCCCATTACGTCATGCTTCAGAAATGTGGAAAATGGTCCGTTTTCAAATGTTTTATTTTTGAACGTCAGTTCACATTTGTAGGTGGATCATCAGTGTTAGAGCTAAAATTAGCATGTTTAAAGTGATTTTCATGCTTCCAGGGTCTCGGGAATTTAATTAAATACCATTTGGAGGCATTTAATGTTCGAGCATAAACGGCTGATTTTCGACAAAAGAGATAACACCCCCCCATTACGTCATGCTTCAGAAATGTGGAAAATGGTCCGTTTTCAAATGTTTTATTTTTGAATGTCAGTTCACATTTGTAGGTTTATCATCAGTGTTAGAGCTAAAATTAGCATGTTTAAAGTGATTTTCATGCTTACAGGGGCTCGGGAAGTTAATTAAATACCATTTGGAGGCATTTAATGTTCGAGCAAAAACGGCTGATTTTCGACAAAAGAGATAACACCCCCCCATTACGTCATGCTTCAGAAATGTGGAAAATGGTCCGTTTTCAAATGTTTTATTTTTGAACGTCAGTTCACATTTGTAGGTGGATCATCAGTGTTAGAGCTAAAATTAGCATGTTTAAAGTGATTTTCATGCTTCCAGGGGCCCAAAACACAAGATTAATGGAATGGTTAAAAGTGCATGAAAATGGCCAATTTACTCACTCTGAGTTCTCAAAAAGGGTTTCTTCACCCCGGGAAGTGAAATAAATACCATTTGGAGGCATTTAATGTTCGAGCAAAAACGGCTGATTTTCGACAAAAGAGATAACACCCCCCCATTACGTCATGCTTCAGAAATGTGGAAAATGGTCCGTTTTCAAATGTTTTATTTTTGAACGTCAGTTCACATTTGTAGGTGGATCATCAGTGTTAGAGCTAAAATTAGCATGTTTAAAGTGATTTTCATGCTTCCAGGGGCTCGGGAAGTTAATTAAATACCATTTGGAGGCATTTAATGTTCGAGCAAAAACGGCTGATTTTCGACAAAAGAGATAACACCCCCCCATTACGTCATGCTTCAGAAATGTGGAAAATGGTCCGTTTTCAAATGTTTTATTTTTGAACGTCAGTTCACATTTGTAGGTTTATCATCAGTGTTAGAGCTAAAATTAGCATGTTTAAAGTGATTTTCATGCTTCCAGGGGCTCGGGAAGTTAATTAAATACCATTTGGAGGCATTTAATGTTCGAGCAAAAACGGCTGATTTTCGACAAAAGAGATAACACCCCCCCATTACGTCATGCTTCAGAAATGTGGAAAATGGTCCGTTTTCAAATGTTTTATTTTTGAACGTCAGTTCACATTTGTAGGTGGATCATCAGTGTTAGAGCTAAAATTAGCATGTTTAAAGTGATTTTCATGCTTCCAGGGGCCCAAAACACAAGATTAATGGAATGGTTAAAAGTGCATGAAAATGGCTAATTTACTCACTCTGAATTCTCAAAAAGGGTTTCTTCACCCCGGGAAGTGAAATAAATACCATTTGGAGGCATTTAATGTTCGAGCAAAAACGGCTGATTTTCGACCAAAGAGATAACCCCCCCTATTACGTCATGCTTCAGAAATGTGGAAAATGGTCCGTTTTCAAATGTTTTATTTTTGAACGTCAGTTCA